>NC_044304.2:61374475-61974475 GCF_007474595.2 Lynx canadensis
GGCGGCACACCGATGGGGGAAGGGGGGCTCTGCCGCCGACTCTGGGGGACCCTCTGTGGGCTTTGGGCCCACTCTGCCCCGGGCGTACATGGGGCCCCAGCTGCGCACCGGTGTCCGGGACTGCGTTTACTCAACGGCTTGTCGGCCATTGGCTCTGAGGGGTCCCCTTAAGTGGCCGGCTCCCCCACCCACCTTTCGGGCCTTCTTCTCACTGCGACTCTGCTTGGCTTTGGCGACGGTCTCCTCGCTGCCACCGCTGGCCGGGGCCTGGGGAGGACAGGGTCTGAGCCCCTGAGTGGGGGGTGCCCTTCCAGGGGTGCGCCCTCCCCCCTGGCTGGGCACCTGAGCCGGGCACTGTGCGCCCTGAGCTCCCGACAGTTCCTGCTCCTCTGGTTCTGCCGATGACTCCCCATGGCTGTCGGAGTGCTGGGCCGATCCCTGGCCGGATCCCGGGGCCCTGGGTGGCGAGTCTGGGGAGGGGGGAGGTGTGAAGAAGGCTTCTGCCTTCTGACTTGGCCCCATGGCCCGCCCACCCACCCACTCTGGTGCCCCGCTCAGGACTGCGCTCCTGCCGTGTCCTCCCCTGCCCCCCACTCACCTTCCTCCAGGCTGTCCTGGTCATCCTGGTGCTCGGCGGCTGGGAGCCCTCGAGGGCCAGGAGGCACTTGGCAGGGGGGCGAGAGCCTCCAGGCCTGGTCTTTGGCATGGGTGTCCCCCACAGGGGCCGTTTTGGGGCTGAGGAGGGGGGAGTGGGGCGGGAGGCCCACACGATGCCCGGCCCCTGGAGGCTTTGTGGTTCCTGAGAAGGCAGCTGCCGCCCGCTGGGCTCCTGCCCGTGGTGGCTGGAGGCCCGGAGAGCCCGAGGGCTCCTTGCCCTCCACTGAGTCTTCCCTGGGGCCCTGGCAAGGGCAGGGAGCAAGGAGTGCCTCTGTGGGGACACGGGGAGCAGAGGGCTCGGGGCCGAGGACCCTGTCCCGGGGCACGCTGGGCGGGCCTCTGGCAGGGCTCTCCAGGGACTGTGCTGGGGACGAGCTGGGGGCTCCTGGTGCCACCTGCGCCCACGTTCCACTTCCCGGGCCCGGCACGGGCTCCCGCTGCAGACAGGGTGCTGGTGCGTGTGGGGTAGGCTCTTTGGGGCAGCCCCTGCCTGACCTGGGTGCGGACCTCAGTGGGGACTCTGCACGGGAGCCTGGCCCGGCCTCCGAGGTCACAGCAAGGGGAAACCCGAGCCCCTGGTTTGCTCTTTGGCCTACCTCAGGGTGAGCGGCAGGATGTGCCCTCCTAGCCCCCTGGGGTGCTGGCTCAAGGCCCCCAGCCCGGCAATTGTCACCCCCTAGGGCCTCCTTCGGGGCTGAGCAGGGCCCAGCTGTGTGGGCAGTGCGCACACGGGCCCCGGGATGGGTTCCCTGCTCAGGTGCCAACAGGACCGCCACTGCTTCCTCTCCAGCAGAGACAGGAGTGGGTGGGGCCATGGCCTCCCCGGCAGGCTCAGGGCATTCTAGAGCCTCTCTGGCAGGTTCTGGAGGTTCTGGGGCTGCTACGATAGGCCGAGGGAGTTCCAGGACCTCCGTGGCAGGCTCAGAATGTTCCAGAGCCTCCGTGGCAGGCTCTGGGTGTTCCGGGGCCTCCGTGGCAGGCTCTAGATGTTCCGGGGCCTCCGTGGCAGGCTCAGGGTGTTCCGGGGCCTCCGTGGCAGGCTCTGGGTGTTCCGGGGCCTCCGTGGCAGGCTCAGGGTGTTCCGGGGCCTCCGTGGTAGGCTCTTGGTGTTCCGGGGCCTCCGTGGCAGGCTCAGGGTGTTCCGGGGCCTCCGTGGCAGGCTCAGGGTGTTCCGGGGCCTCCGTGGCAGGCTCAGGGTGTTCCGGGGCCTCCGTGGCAGGCTCAGAGTGTTCCGGGGCCTCCTTGGCAGGCTCAGGGTGTTCCGGGGCCTCCGTGGCAGGCTCAGGGTGTTCTGGGGCCTCCGTGGCAGGCTCTGGGTGTTCCGGGGCCTCCGTGGCAGGCTCAGGGTGTTCCGGGGCCTCCGTGGCAGGCTCAGGCTGTTCCGGGGCCTCCGTGGCAGGCTCAGGGTGTTCCGGGGCCTCCGTGACAGGCTCTGGGTGTTCTGGGGCCTCCTTGGCAGGCTCAGGGTGTTCTAGGGCCTCTGTGGCAGGCTCAGCGTGTTCCGGGGCCTCCGTGACAGGCTCTGGGTGTTCCGGGGCCTCCGTGGCAGGCTCTGGGTGTTTCGGGGCCTCCTTGGTAGGCTCAGGGTGTTCTGATGCCTCCGTGGCAGGCTCAGGGTGTTCTGGGGCCTCCGTGACAGGCTCTGGGTGTTCCGGGGCCTCCTTGGCAGGCTCTGGGTGTTTCGGGGCCTCCTTGGTAGGCTCAGGGTGTTCCGATGCCTCCGTGGCAGGCTCAGGGTGTTCTGGGGCCTCCGTGACAGGCTCTGGGTGTTCCGGGGCCTCTGTGGCAGGCTCAGGGTGTTCCGGGGCCTCCGTGGCAGGCTCTGGGTGTTCCGGGGCCTCCTTGGCAGGCTCAGGGTGTTCTGGGGCCTCCGTGGCAGGCTCAGGGTGTTCCGGGGCCTCCGTAGCAGGCTCTGGGTGTTTCGGGGCCTCCTTGGCAGGCTCAGGGTGTTCCGATGCCTCCGTGGCAGGCTCTGGGTGTTTCGGGGCCTCCTTGGCAGGCTCAGGGTGTTCTGGGGCCTCCGTGGCAGGCTCAGGCTGTTCCCGGGCCTCTGTGCCAGACTCAGACTGTTCCGGGGCCTCCATGGCAAGCTCAGGCTGTTCCCGGGTCTCAGTTTCAGCCTCAGGGCATTCTGTGGTCTCTGTGGCAGGCTCAGAATGTTCCAGGGCCTCTGTGGTAGGCTCTGGGTATTCTGGGGCCTCCGTGGCAGGCCCAGGATGGTCCGGGGTCTCTGGGATGGACTCAGGGTGTTCTGGGGCCTCTGTGGTAGTCTTGGGGTGCTCCAGAGCCTCCATAGCAGGCTCTGAGTGTTCTGGGGCCTCCCTGGCAGGCTCTGGGTGTTCTGGGGCCTCCCTGGCAGGCTCTGGGTGTTCTGGGGCCTCCCTGGCAGGCTCTGGGTGTTCTGGGGCCTCCATGGCAGGCTGTGGGTGTTCCGGGGCCTCCGTGGCAGGCTCAGGGTGTTCCGGGGTCTCTGTGGCAGCCTCAGGGCATTCTGTGGTCTCCGTGGCAGGCTCAGAATGTTCTAGGGCCTCTGTGGCAGGCCCAGGATGTTCCGGGGTCTCTGGGATGGACTCAGGGTGTTCTGGGGCCTCTGTGGTAGTCTTGGGGTGCTCCAGGGCCTCCATAGCAGGTTCAGGAAGTTCTAGAGCCTCTGTGGCAGGCTCAGAATGTTCCAGGGACTCTGTGACAGGCTCAGAGTGTTCTGGGGTCTTGGTGACAGGCCCAGGATGTTCCAGGGCCTCTGTGACAGCCTCAGGGTATTCTGGGGCCTCCGTGGCAGGCCCAGGATGTTCCAGGATCTCTGTGACAGGCTCAGAATGTTCCAGGGGATCTGTGACAGGCTCAGAGTGGTCTGGGCTCTTGGTGACAGGCCCAGCATGTTCCGGGGTCTCTGTGACAGGCTCAGGGTGTTCTGGAGCCTCTGTGACAGGCTCAGAGTGTTCTGGGGCTTCTGTGGCAAGCTCAGAGTGTTCTGGGGCCTCTATGACAGGCTCAGAATGTTCCAGAGCCTCTGTGACAGGCTCAGAGTGTTCTGGGGTCTCGGTGATGGGCCCAGGATATTCCGGAGCCTCTGTGACAGACTCAGGGTGTCCTGGGGTCTCGGTGACAGGCCCAGGATGTTCTGGGGCCTCTGTGACAGACTCAGGGTGTCCTGGGGTCTCAGTGACAGACTCAGGGTGTTCTGGGGTCTCTGTGACAGACCCAGGATGTTCTGGGGCTTCTGTGGCAGGCCCAGGATGTTCTGGGGCCTCTGTGGCAGGCTCAGAGTGTCCTGGGGCCTCTGTGACAGACTCAGGGTGTCCTGGGGTCTCAGTGACAGACTCAGGGTGTTCTGGGGTCTCTGTGACAGACCCAGGATGTTCTGGGGCTTCTGTGGCAGGCCCAGGATGTTCTGGGGTCTCCATGGTAGGCTCAGGGTGTTCTGGGGCCTCTGGGACAGACTCAGGGTGTCCTGGGGCCTCTGGGACAGACTCAGGGTGTCCTGGGGTCTCAGTGACAGACTCAGGGTGTTCTGGGGTCTCCATGACAGATCCAGGATGTTCTGGGGCCTCTGGGACAGGCTCAGGGTGTTCTGGGGCCTCTGGGACAGGCTCAGGGTGTTCTGGGGTCTCAGTGACAGACTCAGGGTGTTCTGGGGTCTCCATGGCAGACCCAGGATGTTCCGGGGCCTCTGTGGCAGGCTCAGGCTGTTCTGGGGCCTCTGTGACAGCCTCAGGGTGTTCTGGGGTCTCCGTGGCAGAACCAGGATGTTCTGGGGTCTCTGTGGCAGGCTCAGGGTGTTCTGGGGCCTCTGTTACAGGCTCAGGTTGTCCTGGGGTCTCAGTAACAGACTCAGGGTGTTCTGAGGTCTCCGTGGCAGACCCAGGATGTTCTGGGGCCTCTGTGGCAGGCTCAGAGTGTCCTGGGGCCTCTGTGACAGACTCAGGGTGTCCTGGGGTCTCAGTGACAGACTCAGGGTGTTCTGGGGTCTCTATGACAGACCCAGGATGTTCTGGGGCTTCTGTGGCAAGCCCAGGATGTTCTGGGGTCTCCATGGCAGGCTCAGGGTGTTCTGGGGCCTCTGGGACAGACTCAGGGTGTCCCAGGCTCTCAGTGACAGGCTCAGGGTGTTCTGGGGCCTCTCGGACAGGCTCAGGGTGTTCTGGGGCCTCTGGGACAGGCTCAGGGTGTTCTGGGGCCTCTGTGGTAGTCTTGGGGTGCTCCAGGGCTTCCGTGGCAACCTTGGGGCATTCTGGGGTCTTCGTGGCAGGCTGTGGGGGTTGTGCAGCCTCCGTGGCAGACTTGGGGGTGCCTGCAGTTCCCCTTGCGGCCCAGAGTGTACCAGTGTCTGCAGCTGGCTCCACGCCTTCCAGCTGGGCTTGGTTCCAGGCCGAAGGCTCCGGGCCTCCAGCATGTCTTGTGTCACTCTCCTCAGGTGCCGGCCTCGGTTCCAAGGTTGTTTGTCCTTCCTGCTGGGCTGCGGTTACCACAGGCTTGATCCTTGGGGTGTGTACGTGCAGCTTCTGAAGCCTGGCTGCAGCGGCCGGCCCCCGGCCCAAGGGGAGGCCTGTGTCCTGTGGGGGCCGGGCTGGGGCCACAGAGTCAGGGTCCTGGCCTGCTTCTTGCTTCAGGGTTTGCGGAGAGTCTGGGCTTGGTGTGAGGTCCCCCTCTTCCAGGGCAGTGCAAGGGGCCAGGCCTACAGCAGCGCCGTCCTCCAACTGCAGGGGCTGAAGTGTGTCTGTGGCAACAGGCGCTGGGCCCAGTACGGAGCCCGCCTCCTCCCCCCAGGCCTGCAAGGTCACCCAGGGGCGGCCTGGGGCTTCCTGCAGGGCAGGAGCAGGGACCGCCCCTGTCTCCTGGGCACCCGGTTCGTGGCCCTCCATGGCCCGGCCGGCCTCTCCCTTAGAGATCCCAGGAGCGGGCGGCCCCCCAGGGCCGTCCTGGAGCAGGGCGGCGGGCTGCGCATGGGGCTCCCCGCTGTACAGCCTCTCGTCATCTGCCCCCGCGTAGGAGGCAGAGTCGGGGTCGGACGAGGCCGCTGAGGTGTCGTCCCGGAAGGCGAAGGCCTCGTCCATGCCCTCGGTGATGGAGAGGTCGGACAGTGACTGCAGGGAGGAGGCGAACGTGCTGTCGTCCTCGCCCTCCCCGGCTGGGTCCCCAGCAGAGTCCCGGCCGTCCTCCTCCTCCTCCTCCTCTTCCTCCTCCTCTTCCTCCTCCTCAGGGGCCCTCGGCGTCACCTCCACGGCCTCCACCTGGAAGAGGAGGCTGCCCCGGAAAGGCAGGAGGGAGGCGGGGATCATTGGGTCGTTGGCCAGGAAGTCCAGCTCGAAGAAGTGGCCATCCTGGCCCCAGGAAGAGCTGCTGTCTGCCGAGATGCTGGACTCCGGGGACGGGGGCCCTGGGGGCCCGGCAGGGGACGGCTCTTGCTCGTCCGCCACAGACCCCGGCGGGGAGAAGCCCCAGCCTGAGGGGACGTCCAGCCCTTCGGCCGGGACCAGCAGGCTCAGGGAACAGGACGGGGACGAGGCCCAGCTGTCGCCGTCCGCTGTGATGTAAGAGCCCGAGGGCGAGGCTGGCGGCGAGTCCCCCAGCTCAGCCTGGGTGTCCCGGGCGTCCCTGCGGGGCCCCGCGCCGAGGAGCAGGGCACAGGTGGTCTCGGTGGGGGTGGAGGGAGGCGTGAAGTAGGAGTCGGGGTCTGGGGCAGGGCAAGGCACAGGAGGGTCACCCTGAGAACACAACTCGGAGGGTGGGTTCAGGCTGGGATGCCCACCTTCCCGGTCCCTGAGCTCTGGCAGGGCTGCCCTGGGTGGCGGGGGCACCCGGCGGGTCTCCTCGCCCATCACGATCCGGGGCTCCAGGGTGGCTGGAGGGGGACCCCCGGCGGGCCGGGCTTCGGGTGGCCCAGGGCTGGGGCTGCCTTCTGCGGGGACCGCCCAGGCCGAGGGGGTGCCGCGCGGCCCCGCATCCCAGCTGGCTCCCTCCGGCGGGGGCCGGGCGCCCGGCTTGCTGGGTAGGAACTCGAGGGCCAGGCCGCCAGGACCCGGGCTCAGGGCACAGTGCTCCAGCCGGTCCCCTCTAGGGGTGGAGGCCGAGGCCACATCACAGGATGACTCTGTGGGAAGAGAAGGGCGTGAGGAGGGTACAGGGTGTGGAGTGCAGGGCAGGCGGGAGAGTGACCTGGGGCCGCACCATCTGGCGTGGGGCGTGGGGCGCAGCGCAGCAGCGACGGGGGGATGGGGAGTGGCAGGAGGTCAGCCGAACACACTAATGGGCTTCTCTCTGAGGCTCCGCAGGGGTGAGGCTGGTACCCGTCTCCTTGGGTGCTGGCTGGCTGGCCCCCTGCCCTCAGTCTGTGACCTCTCGTGACCTCTAGGGAGAGGCCTCCGCATTCAACTGCCCTGGGACAATGAAGGCCTCACAGCTCCTGTGACGCGGGGGCCCGGGCCCTCTTCCTCATCCCTCTTCTCGCTGCCCCGTGGGCACCTGAGGCCAGCCTGCCTGCTTGTAGCCGGCCCCGCCCCGTACCTGCTCCCAGAGCTGATGGGACAGGCCCTTGGCTGGAGCACACGGTGGAGGCAGCGCTGCAGTGGGGACGGGCCCTGGGGGGGTCACGGGGGGCTGGAAGGGCTCCCCCCCTGCCCAGGAACACACGAGTGCGTCCCCTGGCGGTGTTAGGGAGGCTGCCTCTGGGGGTCCTGCTCTATGACGCTCACCTGCGATCACCCCCCAAGTACCTCTGTGCCCTGGCTTTCTGTCTGCAAAGTAGAGTATCTGCCAGGACTAGAGAGGGAACTTTCACGAAGGGGCAGCCCCCTCCCGGGCCTACCCGTGGGCCTGCAGCCGTGGCTGAGCCCGGGGCCCTTGGGCCACACCACTGGGATTCTCAGGTGGGGGGGGGACCCTGAGAAGCGGGTCCATGAGCTGGCTGCAGTGTGACAGACACCCAGGGCCTGGAGGTGGGTGTGGTGGGCGGGGTCGGGTGGAGTCGGGGCTCTTGGCACCGAGCCAGTGTGGTGCCCTTACCAACCCGCACTGGGGCAGGGAGAGGGCAGAGCTGGGCCAAGGGGGGAGGGGAAGGGAAGCCAAAGGTCAAAGGTTTTTGTAACCATCAAGGTCATCAAGCAGCCTGAGCAGAGCCAGCCTGAGACCCTGGGTCTGGGGAGTCCTAGCCTCCATCCACTTTACGGGACCCCAGAAGGAGACCGGGCCTCTGGGCCCAGGACTGGTCACATTGCTGGGTGACTTCTATCCACAGCAAGGTGCCCATGGCCCTCCAGGACCCACACATGGCTGACCTCCGGCTGGTCACCCTGGCTGGTCCTCCCAGACCCAGGCAGACCCCCTCAGCCTCCACCAGCAGTGCTGGCCCGGCCTCTCCGAGGATGTGGGCCTGCGCCCCGGCCCTAGTTCCCCAGACTCTGCTCCCCCAGGGCACCCCGGCTCACAGCGGCCCCTCTGCCTTCCCCAGGCTCCAGCTCCAGTCCTGCTCTGCAGACCCAGGCCCGACCAGTCACCGGCGCTGGGGCGGCCTTCAGGCATCTGAGGGTTCAGCTGAGACCTGAGCCGCCCAGGACTGCCTGACCCTGGGCTCCTCGAAGACAATGGGGCGGCGGCCCAGAGGGCGGGCGGTGGGCCCGCGAGCCCCAGAGCTGGGGGATGATCCCCACGAGGCCCCTCGAGTCTCTTCTGGCTCCTGGAGAACACCCGGGTTCCCCCCCGCCCTTCCCCGCAGTCCTGAGTTGGGACTTGCGGGGCATTGGGTAGCGGCGGGGGGGGGGGGGGGTGTCAGGATTCAGGTGCTCGAAAGGGCAGGACGCCAAAAGGACCCGGGAGGGGACGGCGAGGGGGCTGGCTAGAGAAGGGCGGAGAGGGACAGGCGGGGAGAGGCGGAGGGCGGCCGAGACGCACGCAGGAGCGAGACCTCACCTGTGCGGGGCCCGGGCCCGCCTGCCTCCGGCAGCAGCAACTCGGCGCGGGCAGCTTCCCCGGGCATGGCCTGACCGCGCGCCCTTCCCTCCGTGCCCGGTCTGTCCGTGTGTCCGTCAGGCCGAGCCTGCGCGGCCACCGCCCCTCGGCCGGGGGGTGGGGGTCAGCGGATGATGTCAGAGGCGCCCCGCCCGCTGGCGCCCCGAGTGAGCGTGCGCGTGCGCTCGGAGCACTGCGGAGGGCCGTGCTGGGGGGAGGCGCCGGGTGGGGGTGCAGCCTCCCTCCCTTCCCCGACCCAGGCTGCTCCCTCCTTCCGCGCCGCGCGGCCCCGCCTTTCCCGCAGCATCTCCGTCTTTAACGGGAGGAGCCCGACCCCATGGAGCATCACCCCTAAGCCGGGAACTGGCAGGGGCGGGGGCGGGGACGGTAGCCAGAACTCGGGCTGCGAGGGCCTGGGCGCTCTGGGGGAGGCGGCGGCGCAGTCCTAGTGCCCGGCCTCCTGCGTCCCCCACCCCTTGCCTCCATCCCGGAGGTGAGCTGGAGCCGCAGCTCCACGCTGATTGGCTGGTCCTCGCCGTCGGTCTCCGTGGCAACCGCCTCCCGGCTCCATGGAAACCGGAGGGCAGGGAAACCGGTGGGAGCGCCGCGGGGCGGGCGGCCCCGGGGGAGGGGGAGCCGCGGCCAACCCCAGTTCCCGCCCCGGTCTCCGTGCCCCCCGCCGCTGGGCTCTCGGGCGGAGGAAGAGGAGACACGCCTTCCTCGCCCCGGAGGCCGCCCGGGCCACACCCCAGGGGCGACAGCGCTCTCGAGCCTCCCTGATCTGTGCCCTCACTACCACCCAGGCCCTCCCGCGCTCGCACCCGCCCAGTGCCAGGCTCCGGCCCCGGGGACACAGATGACCATTGTCACCACCCCTGAGCTGGGTGCAGGCAGGGAATCAGAGCGGCAGTTGTCGCGGGTGGGGGTGGGGGGAGTGTCCCCCACCTTGTCTGCTGCTGGCGCGACCCCAGACGTAGCGTGGGGCTGGCTCTCTGCGTCCTGCACCCTGTCACCTGCTGGCAATGCCGGCGACCCATCCCCTCGTCCCCCTCCCTCTCCCCCCCCATGGGCTCCCCTTCTCTTCCTCTCCTCCCCCACACCCTTCATCCACACCTCCCAGGCTTTCCTAAGTTGCCTCCTTCTAGGGCCCTTCACCCTTTGCCTTGGCAGACCCCCTCCTAGCTCCCACTGCCCTGCAGACCCCCTACCATCTGGACAACACAGATTTTCCAGAAACCCAAAGTCCTTCAGCAGTCCCGAGGGGCTTCCAGTCTGGACATAGGCTGGTCTCTCCGTTCCTCCTGACTAATCTAACAAGAAATGCAGGAAATAAGAGACAACCAAAACAGGGGCGCCTGGGCAGCACGGTCACTTAAGTGACCAACTCTTGATCTCCACTCAGGTCATGATCTCAAGCCCCACGTCGGGCTCTGCACTGATAGTGCGGAGCCTGCTTGAGATTCTCTTTCTCTCTCAAAATAAAAAACATTAAAAAAAGAGGGAGGGGGTCACCTGGGTGGCTCAGTCGGTTGAGTGCCCAGCTTTGGCTCAGGTCACGATCTCACGGTCCATGAGTTCTAGCCCTGTGTCGGGCTCTGTGCTGACAGCTCGGAGCCTGGAACCTGCTTCGGATTCTGTGTCTCCCTCTCTCTCTGCCCCTCCCGTGCCCGTGCCCTGTCTCTCTCTCAAAAATAAATAAGGAAAAAATAAAATAAAAACTAAGGAAAAAGAGTATTCAAAGAAATGATAGCTGAAGCTTGTAGGCAAAGAATAGAAACATATCTTCAAGCAGCTGAGCAAATCTCAAACCCTAAGGCAACCCACGTCAGGACACCTGACCTGTGATGTCTAGCGCTGAAGACAAAAATCAGGGAAGCGGCTGAGAGACCCAAGGGAGCACCGAAGAGAGCCCCTGTGCACTTCTCCCCTCAAGCCAGCCCCTGTCATGCAGCATTTCTGCCTTTCCCAGGCCCCACCCCTCCTCCCTCCAGGTGCACACTTGTCCTGTCCTTTGTCAACAGGCATGCTTTTCCAGGCAGGTGGGGTGTGTACCTGTGGCCAAAGTGCCTTCCTTCTCCAGCGACACTTTTTTTCAACGCTTGAGAACCCTCCTGCCTCCGGGGTGGCCCAGTCGGTTAGGCGTCCGTCCAAGACTTCGTTTTGACCCGGTTTCGGCTCAGGTCATGATCTCACCGCGTTAGTGAGACTGAGCCCTGAGTGGGGCTCTGTACTGAGTACTGAGTGTGGAGCCTGCTTGGGATTCTCTTCTCTCCCTCTCACTCTGCCCTTCCCCTCCTCGTGCTCTTTCTCAAATAAATAAATAAATAAAAATAAATTCACAAATCAGGAGGCAAAGATTTGCAGAGTGGATAGAAAAGCAAGACTGGGGGTGCCTGGGGGCTCAGCTGGTTAAGCGGCCAACTCTCGATTTCGGCTCGGGTCATGATCTCAGGGTTGGTGAGACCGAGCCCTATGTGGGCTCTGTGCTGACAGCGTGGAGCCTGCTGGGGACTGTGTCTACCTCTCTCTGCCCCTCCCCCACTTGTGTGTGCGTTTGTGTGCACGCGCGCTCTCTCTCTCTCAAGTTAAATAATCATTAAAAAAAGCCAGACAACTACATGCTGTTTATAATAAACTCACTTCAAGTCCAGTGACAGCTGTGCTGGAAGAAAATAACAGAAAATGACATGAATAGTAACCAAACACACACAGCACACAACCACAAGCAGGGGTGGCTAGGTCAATATGTGAGAAAGTGCACTTTGGGGTAAAGGGGTAGGCGGCGACAGACTGACCCACGTTATGGGTAATGGAGCCACACACGCCGGCTCTCGGAACCTCGGAACACATGAGGCCGAGGCTGACCGAGCTGAGAGGAGGGGGTGGGTCTGCAGGAACGTTGGAGGACTGGACTTGACCGTCAGGACCTCTAGACAGAAAAGCAGCCGGATGTAAGGGAGTCACGTCACCCGCCCGCAGCGGTCTGCGGGGTGGTACCCCCAGCAGCGCAGAGTGACCCTGTGTTCAACGTGGGAAACGTTCCCCAAGACAGATCAAACCCCAGACCGTAAGGCAAACGTCAACATGTCTAAAATACCTGAAATCACAGGGTTTGTACTCAGACTGCAATGGACTCCCACAAAGTCAATCAGCAAGAGGAAAATCTCCAAACACTGGGAAGAAAACCACACTCTTATAAATGATCCTGCTCAAACTGCAAGTGCTCCAGGGCGTTTTTAAAAACACAGAACTGGTTAAGCATCTGACTTCGGCTCAGGTCATGATCTCGTGGTTCGTGGGTTCGAGCCCAGAGTCAGGCTCTGTGCTGACAGCTCAGAGCCTGGAGTCTGCTTCAGATTCTGCGTGCGTGTGTCTGTCTCAAAAATAAATAAACGTCAAAAAATTTAAAAAACACAGAACTCAACAGGATAAAAATAAAAATACGGAACATCAAAGTGTGTGGTCTGCGAGTGCCAAGAGTCATCAAGGCCTCAAAGTCATCGTAGGTCCTACCTTGTGAAACTTGGGAAGAAAGAACAAAATAAAACCAAAACAAGCAGAAAGAAGGAAATAAAGTCAGGAGCAGAAATCAGTGAAATGGAAAACAGGAAAAGAGAGGGCATCAATGACACCAAGAAAAGGTTCTTTGAAGAATTGGTAAGATAGATAAACCTCTAATGAGGCTGCCAACATTAAAAGAGCAGACACAGATGACCAGGGCCAGGAGCACACCGGGGGCTGGATGGTTAGTTCCATGTCAGCCCGAGGGGGCCGCAGGAAGCCCGGGTGGCAGGTGAGATATTCTTCTGGGAGCGCCAGAGTGACGCATGAAATCCTGGAGGCATGAGAAACATTAAAATCCACCAAATTCGAGCAAGCAAGATGAAATGGATAATCTGAACAGTCCTGTAACCATGAAAGAAATTACTTTTTAATTTAAAAGTTCACCCAAAGAAACTTTCAGGCCCAGATGATTTCACTGAGGAATTCTACCAAGTATTAAAAAAATTTTTTTTAATGTTTATTTTTGAGAGAGAGAGGGGGGCAGAATGTGAGCAGGGGAGGGGCAGAAAGAGAGGGAGACACAGAATCCGAAGCAGGCTCCAGGATCTGAGCTGTCAGCATAGAGACCAACATGGGACTTGAACTCACAGACCATGAGATCGTGACCTGAGATGAAGTCAGATGCTTACCCGACTGAGCCCCCCAGGCACCCCTAAAGTAGAATTAACATCAACTTAAAGCAATCTCTGCCCAGGACGCCTCGGTGGCTCAGTCGGTTAAGCATCTGACTCTTCATTCGGCACAGGTCATGATCTCATGGTTTGTGGGTTGGAGCCCCACACTGGGCTCTGTGCTGATGGTGCAGCGCTTGCCTGGGATTCTCTCTCTCCCTCTCTCTCTGCCCCATTCCCTGCTCTCTCTCTTTCTCTCTCTCTCAAAAAATAAACTAAAAATTAAAAAAAATAATAAAGCAATTTCTGCCAGAAAACAGAAGAGGAGGGAATGCCTCTTAACTCGTTTCCTGAGACAAATTTATTTTATTATTATTTTTATTTGTGAGAGAGAAAGAATGAGCTGGGGACAAGGGCAGAGAGGGAGGGAGGCAGGGGGGGAAAGGCGGAGAATATTAAGCAGGCTCCATGCTGAGCATGGAGCCCGACGTGGGGCTCGATCACAACCCTGGGGTCATGACCTGAGCCCAAATCAAGAGTCAGACACTTAAAGACTGAGCCACCCAGGTGTACCACGAGACAGAGTTAAATACTGTTACCAAAGCAAGGCAAGGACAGCACCAAATACAAACAAAAAACTACAGCCCAATCTCTCCCATGAACTTAGGCACAAAAATTCTCAATCAAATATTGGCAAATCCAATCCAACAATGTACAGAACAATCACACACCTCTGACCAGGTGTGCACGGGCGGCTCAGCACGTGAGAATCATTCAGCGGAACCCGTCAAGCCCGCAAGCTGGAGAAGAGAAATTATGTGATTGTGTCAATCGCATAATCCGACAGCCGTTCCGACTGTAAAAGATTTATCAGCAAGTTAAAATTACCTCCATAAAAATCATACGCAAAAATCTTAAGCCGATGCCGGGCCGGGAGCCGGAAGACTGAACGCTAAGGCCGGGCCGGGACAAGGGCCTCCGCTGCTGTGCCCGTTTTCAACACGAGGCCGCAGATCCTAACCCCGCAACGGGGCAAAAGAAGAAGGCAAAGCAGACAGACTTCCAGAACGGAAGCACGAGGGGCTCCACCGGCCAACCTCCCCGTGACACCGGTGGAGATCTTATGGCCAACAGTTAAAGCTCCCAGAAAGGGTCTGATGCGCAAATGAAATAGCTGTTCAAGACACTGAGTGCCAAGTCCTCAGTGGGGCACGAGTGGAGTGGAACCGAGGGGCGTGAGCTCCTGCTCTCCAAGGCAGAGAATGCACCTGACCTGGCCGAGGAGCACAGGGCCCCCGGTCCCCCAGCACTTCCTGGCCAGAGGCGCCACCTGCTGCAGGGGTGGGGGCAGGAGTCCCAGGCCAGTGTGACCGAGGTGGCCCCTCCTCCCTTTAGCCTCCGCGTGTGGGAGGGAGACCCTCCCTTGGGCCCGGCAGCCCCTTGAGGCCGTGGTTCCACACCAGAAGAGGCTGCCGTCCCCCGTCCGCTGAGGGCTCAGCTCCCACACTGAGGGCGTCTCTCCCAAGCCTGCCTGCCCCTGCTGAGATTTGGCCGGGCTGTGAAGTGGGTGGCTCCCAGTTTCTTCCCACAGGATCTGGCTTCACTTGCAACTGAGCAGGGGGTAGTGTGAAGCTGAGCGCCCCCTCAGGACTGTGGAGGTTGTGGTCAAAGGCCTTTGGGAGAAGACACACTGAGCCAGTGAAGACGCTGCCTAGACAGCGGGCCGGGGTGACTGGGGGTGCAGCCACGCACCTCACCGAGAAAAAGCCCCAGGGCCCTGCAGGGGAAGAGGAGCGGGCTTCCCCCAAATCATCTAACCTATCACCAAGCAAATGGGCAAGTAACGACAGTAACAAGCCCCAGAGGAGAGGGGGTGTTGGGCCAGAACCCAGAGTTGTTACAATATTTTATTTAAAATGCCCAGTTGCTGGGGCACCTGGGTGGCTCAGTCAGTTGAGTGTCTGACTTTGGCTTGGGTCATGATCTCACGGCTTGTGGGTTCCAGCCCCGCGTCGGGCTCTGTGCTGACGGCTCAGAGCCTGGAGCCTGCTTCAGAGTCTGTGTCTCCCTCTCTCTGCTCCTCCCCCACTCACGCTCTGTGTCTCTCACTCTCAAAAATAAATTAACATTAAAAAAAATAAAAAAAAATTTTTTTAACGTTTATTTTTGAGACAGAGAGAGAGCGTGAACGGGGGAGGGGCAGAGAGAGAGGGAGACACAGAATCGGAAGTAGGCTCCAGGCTCTGAGCCATCAGCCCAGAGTCCGACGCGGGGCTCGAACTCCCGGACCGTGAGATCGTGACTTGAGCTGAAGTCGGACGCTTAACCGACTGAGCCACCCAGGCGCCCCTAAAAAATTTTTTTTTAAATGCCCAGTTGCCAACAAAACATTACCAGGCACAGATAGGAAGTATGACCCATGTACTGGCGAGAAAGCAGGCAACACAAACTGCCTACAAGAGCGACCGGATGCCGTATGTCACAGAGAAAATGTGAAGGTGGTTGTTGTAAGTTATGCTCACTGCTAAAGGAGAGCATGGTTAAAGCAAAGGAAGGTACGATGATGAGGTAGCAGCAAGTAGAGAATATCCACAAGGGACAGAAATGACGAGATTCACTTTAGGGGCTGAGCAGAAGATCTGAACTGGGAGGAGAACTAGTGAACTTGAAGACAGATCACAGGAGATTACGCGAGCTGGAGAAGAGAACAGAAAAACGCACAGAGCCTCCGAGAGGTGTGGAACACATTAACCGCACCAGCACATGCAGACCGCACATGGACCGGGGTACCAGGAGGAGGACAGCATCCAAAGAAGGTATAGCTGCAGACTTCCCAAGCTGAAAACAAAACCCTCCCACACACTGAGGGGGCTCGATGGACCCCAGGCAGGGTGGATGTGGACAGACCCACAAACACGTGTATCATATAAAAGTGTGTAAAGTCAAAGACAAAATCTTTTTAAAAGCAGCAAAAATCATTAGGAATGATAACATTGGTTCAGCAAGGCTGGAGGATTCAAGATCAGGATATAAAAATCTGTGCTGACAGCGTGGAGCCCACTTGGGATTCTTTCTCTGTCTCTCCCCACTTGTGCTCCCCCTCCTAGCAAATAACAAAAAAAAAAAAAAAAAAAAATCAACTGTTGACCTCAAATAACCAAAGCAATCTTGAAAAAGAACAGAACTGGAGGCATCACACTCCCAGATTTCAAACCATACTGCCAAGCAAATAAGTAATCAAAACAGTCGGTACTGGCAGGATGCACAGATTAACAGAATTGAATAGAGAGCCCAGAAATAAATCCACATTTATAGGGTCAATGAACCTATTTTTTTAAGATTTTATTTATTTGCTTTGAGAGAGCAGGAGAGCTCATGCAAGCGGGGGAGGAGCAGAGAGAGGGAGAGAGAATCCCAAGCAGGCTGTGCATTGTGGAGCCTGACATGGGGCTCGAACTCACAAACTGTGAGATCAGGACCTGAGCTGAAACCAAGAGTCAGATGCCTAACCTACTGAGCCGCCCAGGTGCCCCGACGAATCTATGACGAAGAAGGCAAATATATGCAATGGGAAAAAGTCCATCTCTTCAGCAAGTGGTGCTGGGAGAACTGGACAGCTGCAGGCAGAGGGAGGGAACCTGGACCCTTCTTAAACCACGCACAAACGTGAACTCCAAATGGATCAAAGACCTCAGTGTGAGACCTGAAACCTTAAGAATCCTAGAGAAGCACATGGGCAGTAAGTTCTCTGACTCTGGTCTCGGCAATGGTTTTGTGGACCAGTCTCTTCAGGCAAGGGCGAGAGAAGGTGGGGTTGCTTCAAGCTGGAAACAGAGAGAACTACTGAGTGGGAGAAGGCATTTGCCAATCATACAACAGATAAAGGGTTAACATCCAACTATATAAAGGACTTACACACCTTAATATAAACAACGACAAATAACCCTATTAAAAAATGGGCTGAGGGTGCACCTGGGTGGGCTCAGTCAGTTGAGTGTCTGACTTTGGCTCAGGTCATGATCTCACGGTTCATGAGTTCGAGCCCCGCGTCGGGCTCTGTGCGGACAGCTCAGAGCCTGGAGCCTGCTTCGGATTCTGTGCCTCCCTCTCTCTCTGTCCCTCCCCTGCTTGTGCTCTCTCAAAAATAGATAAAAAAAAAAAAAACAAATAAAAGGGCTGAGGACTCGAGTAGACATTTCTCCAAACACCTGGAGATGGCCAACAGACGCGTGAACGGTGCCACACCGTTGTCATCCAGGAAACGCAAGTCAGAGCCCCGGGAAGACACGACTCTCACCTGTCAGGATGGCTAGTATCAAAAAGAAAAAAATGACCAGTGTTGGTGAAGATGTGGAGAAAAGGGGCCCCTCACACACTGTTGGTGGGAATGTAAGTTGGTGCCACTGCTGGAAAACGGTATGCAGGTTCCCCCCAAAATTATAAAATAAATTACAAATAAATCTAAAAAAACCCACACCAAATGGAAGCACATTTGTAGATAAAGCAACTGTTGGTTACCACAGGAGGGAGGGGTTGGAGTGGTAAACAGATAAAGGAGATTAAGAGGGTGCAAACATTCCAGTCACAAAACAAATAGGTCACATATGTTAACACAGAGCATGAAGAATACTGTCAATATTTCAATAACTTTGGTGACAGATGGTAACTGGACTTATGGGGATCATTTCACATGTAAAAATATTGTATGTGAATTCATCGTGTGTGAGTTATACTTCCATTAGGAAAAGTTAATTGTGGGGTGCCTGAATGGCTGTCAGTTGAGCATCTGACTTTGATTTCAGCTCAGTCATGATCCCAGGGTTGTGGGATCGGACTCTGAGCCGAGTGTGGAGTCTGCTTGAGATTCTCCTGTCTCTTTCTCCCACCCTGCCCCTCTCCCTTGCTGTCATGATCTCTCTTAAAAAAGAGAGAGAGATGGGGTGCCTGGGTGGCTCGGTCGGTCGGGCGTCTGACTTTGGCTCAGGTCATGATCTCACGGTTTGTGAGTTCAAGCCCCGCATCGGGCTCTGTGCTGACAGCTCGGAGCCTGGAGCCTGTTTGGATTCTGTGTCTCCCTCTCTCTCTGCCCCTCCCCCACTCATGCTCTGTCTCTCAAAACTGAATAAATGTTAAAAAAATTAAAAAAAAGAGAGAAAATCAATTGTATTTCTATAAACTTGCAATAAACAATCCAAAATTAAAGTAAAGAAAATCCCATTCATAATGGCACCAAAAAGAATAAAGTACTTAGGAATCAGTTTAGCCAAAGAAACTCAAAATTTGTACTCTGAAAATTACAAAACTGTCAAAATTAAGGAATACCTAAATAAACATCCCACGTTCACAGATCAGAAGACATCACGTTAAGATAACACTCCCCAAACTGATCTAAGGCTTCCTTGCAATCCCCACCATAATCTGAACTACTTCTTTGTAAGAATTGATAGGCTCTGCTTTTTTTTTTTAAATTTATTTAGGCAGAGAACGAGCACACGCACAAGTGGGGGGAGGCCGAGAATCCCAAGCAGGCTCAGCACTATGATGGGCGCAGAGCCCAAAGCAGGGCTTGAACTCGTGAACTGTGGGACCTTGACCTGAATCGAAACCAAGAAATGGACACTTAACCAACGGAGCCACCCAGGTGCCCCAACAGGCTACTTCTAAAATTTATACGGAATTGCAAGGGCCCCAGAATAGCGAAAACCATTTACCTGGAAAATAGAGAATAAAGCAGGACTCACACTTTTTAAAAATCCAGTGTAGTTAACATACAGTGTTGTATTAGTTTTGGGGGTACAGTATAGTCATTCAACACTTCCGCAGATCATTCAGTGCTCAAGTGTATGGGCGGCTGCGTGGCTCAGTTGGTTTCAGGTCATGATCTCACAGTTCAAGCCCCGCATCGGGCTGTGCTGACAGCTCAGATCCTGAAGCCTGCTTCCGATTGTCTCCCTCTCTCTCTGCCCTTCCCCCACTTGTGCTCTGTCTCTCTCAAAAATAAGCAAAAAAAAAAAAAAGAAAAAAAAAAAAAAAAAAAAAAAAAAAAAAAACATACTTAACCCCCTTCACCTGTTTCCCTTACCCAATCCTCACCCTGCCCCTCAGTTAAGAGTCTGTTTTCCGGTTTGTCTTTTTTCCTTTGTTCATTTATTTCTTCAATGAATGAGCGACATCATATGGTGGGTCTTTCTCTGACTTCTCTCACTTAGCGTAATACTCTCTAGGTCAATTCATGTCTCTGCAAATGGCAAGGCTTCATTCTATCTGATGGCTGATATTCCAGTGCGTGTGTGCACGTGTGTGTCTGTCTGTACATGTCTTCCTTTATCCATTCATCAGTTGATGGCCTGGCTGTTTCGAGTTTGGAGTTGTAGATAATGTTGCTGTAAACACTGAGGTGCACAGATCCCTTTGAGTTCACGTTTTTATATTATATGAGTAAATAACCTAGTAGCGAAATTGCTAGATTGTAGGGTAGTTTTTAACTTTTTGAGGACCCTCCATACTGTTGTCCAGAGTGGCTGCACCAGTCTGTATCCCTACTGGTGGTGCGGGAGGGCCCCCTCCCTCCACGTCCTTGACAACTCGTTTCCTGTGTTGATTTTAGCCACTGATAGGTGTGAGGTGATCTCATCCTGGTTTCGGTTTATTATCTCCCTGAGTAGTGATGTGGAGCATCTTTTCATGTGTCTGCTAGGCACCTGAAGCTCTTCTTTGGAAAAGCGTTCATGTGTTGTGCCCGTTTTCCACATCTTTTCTTCAAGTTTATTTTGTTAGGGGTGCCTGGGTGGCTCAGCTGGTTGAGCATTTGATGTTGACTCAGGTCGTGATCTCACCATTTGAGGTTGAGCCCGATGAGCACGGAGCCTGCTTTGGATGCTCTGTCCACTCCGCCTCCCCCTGCCCCTCCTCCACTGTGCTCTCTCCCTCAAAAATAAACAAACCTTAAAAAATAAAGTTTGGGGTGCCTGGGTGGCTCAGTCAGTTAAGCGTCTGACTTCGGCTCAGGTCATGATCTTGCAGTTTGTGGGTTTGGGCCCCACATCAGGCTCCGTGCTGACAGTTCAGAGCCTGCTTGGGACTCTGTGTCTCCCTCTCTGCCCCTTCCTGCTCACCTCTGTCTCTCAAAAATAAACATTACAAAATTAAGTTTATTTATTTTGAGAGAGAAAAGTGCACAGTGGGGGAGGGACAGAGAATTCCAAGCAGGCTCCTTGCTGTTAGTGCAGAGCCCGATGTGGGGCTGGAACACCTGAACCATGAGATCATGACCTGAGCCAAAATGAACTGGACGCTTAACTACCTTGCCACCCAGGTGCCCTGTTCTGCCCATTTTTAAGTGGATTATTTCACTTTTGGTGTTAAGCTGAATAAGTTCTTTGTATTCTTTGGATACTAATCTCTCCTCCCGTTCAGGAGGCTGACTTTTAGTTTTGTTGGTGGTTTCCTTCACTGTGCAGAAGCTATTCTGATGTAATCCAGGACTCACGCTTTCTAGTTTCAAAATGTCCTGCAAAGCAACAATCAAGAGACAGCTACCGAGCGCCCAGAGTTAACCCCAGACACCTGTGGCTAGCAGAGTTTCAACAAAGGTGCCAAGAACAGAAGACAGAATGATCTTCTCGGTGACGGCACTGGGGCAGCTTAAGAGTCATGTGCAGAGTGGAGCTGACTGCACACCAAATACAAACATTCACTCGAAGTGAAGAAATCTGTAAGGGCAAAATTAAGTAATCAAATTCTCGGAAGTAAACAGGTGTATTTCCATGACCTTGATTCACCAAAGGACTCTGGGACAGGATGCCAAGGGCACAGGCAAATCAAGAAGATATGGTGGATGTTGCCAGAACAGGAAGCTTGCTGCCTGAGGGCCACCACTGAGAAAGTGAAGACGGAACCCATGAAACGGGAGAAAACATTCACAAACCATTTCCTGATGGGAACTGAGTTCTGAGTGTACAGAGAACTCTGACAACTCCGTAAGGTGACCGAATCAAGTCCTGGACACAGAACCGGGCCGGGAATTTCTCCAGAGCCCACGCAGATGATCAACTATGCAAGTGCACTGGCCGTCAGGGAAATGCAAGGCCCAGAGGCAGCAGCTGGTGCCCACTGGCCGCTGGAGTGGGCGCTCCCTGGCACCGGCCAAGGGAAGACGTACCACCTTCTGGAATGCACAGGATGGCATAGTGACTCTGGAAGGGCTGGGCAGCTCAAACTCCCATATAAATGCACATGGCAGGCATCTATCCCGGAGAGCGAGGCTCCCTCCACCCCGACTGTGGGGTGACCGGTCACCTGCAGGAACACGGAAGCAGGGCATGGACCCCCTGATGAGTCTCCCAAGAGAGCCCAGGCAGATCCAGCCTGAGGGCTGTGCAGACTCCTCTACAGAAAGCTCTGGAAACAAGAGTGGAGATGAAGGTCAGGCTGGTGGCCGCCAGCAGGGGGAGGTGTGGGTGTGAAGGGTGGCAGGAGGGGCCCCTGCATGGAGGCAGTAGCCCTACACGTGGATTCCTATTCCCGGTGTCCTGGTGACACATACCAGTTGTAGATGTCATCACCAAGAGTAATAGAGGACACAGGGACCGCTGTGATGTCTCAAGACTGCAAAGGGACCTGAGCATCTCCAGTGAAAGCCTGTGGTCCTGAGTGGACAGGACCAGCTCCACGCCCCCTCATCTATGCCCGTTCTTCACTGCATGATGTCATCCCTGCTCCCACATCTTGCCTACGCTCGGGGACACCGGCTTCAGAGTCCTCTCAGCTGCTCCTCCCTCTGGCCTGTGCAAATGACAAGCGCCAGAGGCCCCCCTCCACCCATACCCCAACGCCTGTGGGAGCTGCACGGTTTTGGGAGACTGGACTAGCTCTTCCAGAGGGACCACTTTGGAGATGGCCCTTCTCCCTGCCCCGCTCTGAGCTGCTGGGGGCAAATGGCAGCATGTGGCAGTCATCCTGCTTTTGCAGCAGAGGCTTGGGGAAGGGACAGACTACTGGGCGGGGCAGGGATGAGGCTCGGGCCACTCAGGGACAGGGCACATCCCCCTGGTCTGGAGGTGATGGTAGCTGCATCCTGTCAGCTGACTGCACCTGTCCCTTGTTCCAGAGCCAGTGACACTGGTCAGCTTGGGTCCTTGGGGGTCCTCCACTCATCTGAGACCACAGCACAGGCAGGCAGGGACGCCCAGGACGCCTGTGGTCAGTGCCCACACCAAGATCAGAACCCCAAGCCGTGTCCTCAAAACCCTACAGGCCTGACCCAGGAAGTCCTCGCAGCCCAAACGCTGGAATCCCAGGACCCTGGGTGTGGACCGCACGGTGTGAACAGCAGGCGGCTCCGTGTGAACATGTGGGACAAGGGGACCTGGGGAGGCAGAGAAGCCGGGACAGACTGGCCGCCATGAGAGCAGGGTGGGTGGTGGCAATGGTGACAAAGTCCGGGACACCTCCTGGTGTGGACACTGGAATTCACTGTTTATTGCCCACAAGAGAGCAGGAGCTGCCAGCCAGCTCCCCCACAGTGCAGTCCAGGCTGTGAGCCGGGTCCCCCAGGACGCAGTCCAGGTCACTTGGCCAGGGCCCTCAGGGTGCAGTCCAGGCTATGGGCTGGGTCACTTGGCCAGCTCCTCCGCCACTGCTTTTCGCATCTTGTCCTTGAGGTAGGCGCCTTTCTGCCACTCAGACTTGAGCTCCAGCCACTCGTAATAGGGGACCTGCAGGGGGCAGGGGCATCTGTGCTCTGCCCGCTGCTCCACACCTGGCCTCCCCACCCTCCAAGCCCATGAAGCTGCCGAGTGTGGCTGTGGAAGAAGCTGCCGGGGCCTGAGCCCCCGGGGCCAGGGATCTGAGAATCTGTGGCACCTGATGACAACTTTTTCATTTTTGAAGTGAAAAACAAAAACCCATTGAGATACCAAAACTACCACAAGAAGTAAATGTGACAAAACCCTCACACGGTGTCTGGTGCTCCTGGGTTCCCCGGCCCATATAGGATTGTCTGCTCTGGAAGGGGTCAGCAGCCCCGGGCCAGGCACTTGCGGGGCGCAGACCTGCTCTAAGAGCCCTGAGCAGACGCTTCAGGGCCGCGGCCACAGGGAATCTACGAGGTTCCGGGCCTCCCTTCGTCCCGCACAAAGGGGTCCACTGGACTGGCGGTACTCACGTCCACCACCAGGAAGCCAGCGGCCTGCACGTGACGCCGGGCCAGGGCGAAGCGCCCCAGCAGGTCTCTGCTCCGGCTGCTGAAGTTGGGGAACTCCCAGCGCAGGAACGCCAGCCTGGTGGGGGAGGGGCAGAGCGCTAGGCATCCTCCCGGGGGAGGGGGAAGGAGGAGGGGGGCACCAGAGAAGAGCCAGAGTCCAGGGCCTGCCACAGGCCACCTACCTCTTGGCCCCAGGGGGCAGCGGCTGGGTCCCCGAGGGAGGAGTGAGATGCGGGGCTACAAAGTCTCTCAGGGGCAGGAACTGGCCGTCTGTGTCCAGCAGCACCTCGGCGTCTAGGGAGGGGCACGGGTGGACATGGAAGGGACCGTCCCTGGGGCACAGAGACCTTGTCCTGGACAGAACAAGCCCCATGCCCACCACCAGGGTAGTGCAGAGAGGGCCTCACCCAGAACCCAGCCGTACTGCGTGGCCACCGCGAAGCTGCCCCTGCTGGGGCTCCCCAGCAGCCCCCGCAGGGTGTCCCGCAGTTCTTTCTGCAGGGGTGTGGCCTTCCCATCACAGGCCAAGAGCCAGGGCGCCCAGTCTGAGGCCGGCAGAAGGGGGCCCGTGTATTCAGGGTGCTCCAGCTGGGCGGTGGCGCTGATGTGCAGCAGCTTCTGGAAGGTGCTCTGGTCCTTTGGGGACTCGCTGCCTGAGGCAGAACGAGAAGGGAGGGTGAGCCGAGGCCGACGCTGGGCCAGAGAAAGAGGGGGGCCAGGCAGGGGACAGTGACACCCTCGATCCCAACTGACTCTGAACTTGGCATCATCAGGGGCAGAGACAAGATCATAAGGGCCACGCACATGGACAAGCAGAAGGATGGAGGAACAGATGCCAGCCAGGTGAGCTCTGGGCACCATCTCGCTACTCTGGAGCCCCCTCCCTGCCAGGCCTGAGGCCCCCAGACCCCTGGGGTCAGGGAGGGGAGGGGAAGCCCTAACACTCACCCAGGAACCGGGCATGCAGTTCAGGGCAGAGCACCGCTCGCAGCGCCTCCCCCTGCACCTGCTGCAGCACGCACAGTGCCCACACCACATCCACCTGCAGGGCCGGGTGCAGGCTCCGCAGCTTGGGCCCCAGCTTCTCATGAACCTAGACAGGGGCGGGGCGGGGGCTCTGCTCAGCAGCCGCATACCTCCTGGGCCGGAGGCAGTCGTAACGCTGGAATGGCTTGGCTGCGCTGAGGCTAGAACAACTACTGGGAGCAATCCTGGCTGACGTTCTTGGCCAGGCTTGGAGCCCCCCCTTCCCCCAGTAGAAAGTACCAGAAACCTTCTTCCTCACCCGGGACTAACGGACAGCACAACATGCAGCAAGACTTTCCTGCTGCCCCTCCCAGCAGCAAGGGCCTGTGGCACAAAATCACAGGCCCCTGGGGACAGGGATGGATTTCTGGCCCTGGGAGAACTTGGAGAGTACAAGGAGGGCAGTGTCCCCGTGGAGGCCCAGGTGCACACGCGAGATGTGTCATGCCTGAGTGGGCCTGCTCTGCATGGTGGTGTGCCAAGGGTTCAGAGCACCAGCAGGACAGTAAGGGAAAACCAGTGGCCCCCTAGCCCTGACTGCGGCGAGTGAGCCGGCCAACACCTCCCGACCTGTACACACGGCCGCACAGCAGGCATGTAGAGGACCTCACATCTTTTGTCCCCAGACCATCCCTGTGACACGGGGCTCCAGCTCCCCTCTCACCCCTGAAGCCCCCGGGTCAGGGCTCCCCTCTCTTGCCTCCACACCCAGGGTGGGTGAACAGGTGCACAGACCATACCAGGCCGAAGAACTTGTCCTCTCGCTCGGGACGGAAGTTCAGGTGTGCGAAGGCCAGAAGCACGTTGCACAGGTGCGGCACGGTGACGGTGTGGGCTCGGTCTACGACGTGCTGGGCCGGCCACACGGGGTGGAGGACAGAATGAGAGGGGCCCTCCCACAGGGCCCACGAGCCCCCAGCCGCCCGGGGGCCACCTGGACAGGGTGGCGGGCCAGACCTCCCCCTGCTCATTGCCCCCACCCAGAGACCGGTGGTAGTGTCACAAACGCCCCGGGTGGTCTGCGCAGCCTCAAGCCGCTGCAGGTAAAGTTAAGTGTCTCTCCTCGCTGTTTCAGGGGATGAAGTTTAGAGTCCTGAGCAAATTCCGAGCCTCACGGTCCACACTACGTCCTGCTATAGCCACCCGAAGACGGATGGAAACTCCTCCAGAGCCCAGTGACACGACGGAGGACACCGTCCTCACTCGCCATTCTCCACTGCCCACAGAGGCCGCGCCTCTACGAGTGAGCCGGGTAGGAAGCCCCTGTTCGTAACCGGGGAGTGTCCGGGGCGGCCATGCCTCCCCGGTGGAACGAGCAGGGTCTGCCCGGCTCACCTGGGCCAAGGCCTCGAACAGGGGAGGGCTGAGCCACTTGAGGAGGGCGAAGGACTTGGCGCCACGGGCCACCTCGCCGGACGTCAGGCTGGGCACGTGGGGCAGCAGGTCGGCAGCCAGGCGCTGGAGCACCTGGGTCTGGTGGAAGCCAAGTTTGCCTTTGGGACAGAGCGACCCCAGGGTTCACCTTGTGAGGGTGGGCAGGCTGCTCTGCCCTCCCTCCGCCCCCAGTGCCTGGCCTGGAGCTCCAGGGGCTTGGTGTCCGTGACCGAATTTATCCCTGAGGCCCAGCACAGAGGATCAGGGCCCATGAGCCACGTTGTTCCTGTGGCAGCCTCTTGGGCCGGTGCCTGCCACGGGTGGGCGGGCACCGAATTTGACACGGCTGCGGCCAGCCCGCCTCCCTTCCCACCGCTCCCCATGGGGAAGGCTCACCGTAGGCATAGGCCAGATCCAGGAGCATGCCTTTTGTCAGCGGGAATGGCTTCTGGACCAGGTGGTAAGAGACGGCGCGCAACAAGGGCACTGAACGCCGGTTCTGAGCCGCCAGTGTCACCAGCACCTTCCGCAGCTCGTCGGGGCCGAAGCGCTCCACCAACTCCAGGCACTGTCAACCACAGCCCTCAGGGTCAGCTCGGCGGCCCAGGCCGGGGATCCCATGCAGCACCGCCCCTGCGGGACAGCGACTGGACCTGAGCTCAGTAATCCAGTACCCTGCCATGCGGGCCTACTCGGTTCTCAGCCGGGGCACCCGTGGGCCCGAAGTGGCCTGTCTGCAGCCAAACTTATCCCCGGGTCCCAGGGCAGGGGACCCGGAGCCCATGAGCTGCGAGTTTCCTGTGGCAGCCATCTGGGCCAGCTCTCGCTACAACAGGAGCGGGGGCCGAATTTGACTTGACTGCCGGGGGCGTGTGGCACATCACCAGAAGCGTTAAGCGGAGCCCCCTTGTAAGTGTGGCTTAGGCTCTGCCCTACCCCCGAGGCCCTCCAGGGAGAGGAGGAGAGCCGGCAGCCCGCTAGCTAGGTCCACCGCCAGCTAGGTCCACTGTGTGGCCACGGGGTGCACCTGCAGCTGCCCGGGGCTCCTGCCGCAGTACCTTGTCTTCCAGGCGGTTCATCAGCGGCTCAGAGAGGTGCCCCGTCTTCGCCATCAGGGCCACCGCAGTGCGGCCATCATCGATCTCCGTCCAGCGCCGCTCTAAGTGCAGCAGCAGCTCAGCCAGCAGCTCCGGGGACTCCCGCATGTGCGTGGCGCTCGACTCGGCCAGGAAGGCCAGCTGCCTGTACTTGAGCCTACGCAGGCGCCAGCGGACCTCCTGCTCCACCGAGCGCAGCTCTCTGCAGGCCGCGGGCAGTGCCAACGCATACAGGCTGCGGAGCAGTTTCACAAGGGTCCCGTGCCACACAGCACTTATCTGGCGGGGGTTGAGGGGGGGAAGGGGACACACACGGGGCAGTCACAGCCGGGACCCCACCTGCCCTGGGCTGGTCTGCAGCCCACCACCAAGTCTACCTCCCGCGCCACCTGGTCAGCTGTGCACGGTCACCCGTGAGCAAGGACCCCTGTGTGAGTCAGAAGATTTCCCTTGAGGGGAGACCACAGACACCCGCTGTGGCTCCGTGTGCCCAAACCCAAGCAAAACTGTGGAGTCCAGAAGCCAGGGGGAAGCGTGTGGGACAGACTCCGAACTAAGAGTTTTGTCAACCCGCTCGTTCTGTTGCTTGTAGCGACGGTAACAGTTTTTAGGTGTTACAGACCCACCGGCCCTTCTTCAGAAGCAGCGGCCACATCGCATCTGACAAACCCCGAACCCTGAACCTCTTTTCTCCCACAAAGCAGTCCTAAGATTTCCGGGAACGTAGTTTCTTAGGAATGCAACCACCGAGGACAGCAAAGGTGACATCCCTACAGAGCATGCCCAGGCATCAGCACCCCGCCAACCCCCACCTTCCAGGGCTGCTGCTGACACCAGCCAGCACGCGGGGATGCCCCTGGCGCGTGAAGCTACGTGAAAAAGCGCTTGATATGCGGGCAGAGAGAGGCCAGGTGTCACAGAGTCCTGCCTACCCCACACTCCCTGGCACCAGCGAGGAGTGGGGCGGGGGGGAGTGGCTGGCCAGCCACCTGCTGCCACCGGCACCGTGTCAGACACCGGCACGCCGTGAGGCTTCACGCCAGGCTCCACGACGTCCCCAAAGCCCCAGTGCACACGGCAGACCTTCCCTCTTCCTGGGGGCCTGCCTGTTTCTGAACAAGGGGGCCCCCTGTTCTCAGTGTGTCACAGTCCGGTGCAGGACCCCGCGGTCCAGGTGCGGCTCCACCTGCAGCACGCAGCCTCTGCCCGTTAGGGGGTGCAGGGGGGCTGAGTGCAAACAGGGAAGGTGGCATGGAGGGGCTGGGCAGCTGGAGACATGCATGCTCCATGACAGCAGGGACACTTTCAAATAAGAGAGCCTGGCCACCATCCGCATTACCCATACTCTGGTCCCCGCTTGCTTTCGGCTTACGACTCTGTTACAAGGTTCACTCTTGTCTCCCAGAACTTGCTTTGGTTCCGTGTGTGTGTGAAATGTGCACTGACAATTACAGGCTTACAGCCTCGGAACAAGAAGGGACTCAGTGAACTGTCACCAGCTATGGCATCACCAGGAAGCAAACTGGTGCCCTGACCCCAGCACACACTTCTAACTGAAGCAAGACGTTCCAGGATGCCATGCTCCCCTTACCACACACGCATTCTGGCATTTTCTCCATTACCCTATCTCATTAAAACCAGCCGGCCGCATCCACTACTCTCACAGCCTCTGGTTTGGAAAACACTGTCAGTGCAACCGCCACCCCGATCTGTGCCTCTCCTCCCCATCCTCTCGGACAACTGGACACAGAGTCCCCTGCTCAGTGTCGGAAGCACGGCTTCTTCCCGGTAGCATGGACCAAGGCAGGGAGTGAGGGCCGACGCAGCCAGTGCCACGGGCCCCTGGCACCGGAGCGAACAGCCTAGCTGAAGGGAGTCCTTCCTCAGCCAGCCCAGAGAGGGCCTGAGGTCTGACCACCCCGCCCGGCTGCCTGGAATTCCCCGTCAGCCACCCCACATCCCCTGCAGCCATAGGAGTGCGCCCATAGTTGGCCAGACACTGCGGCAGGGTCATGCAAGTCAGCACCGCCTGGCAAGGGGACAAGCACCCAAGGAACCGGGTGGAACCAGTGCGGCTTCCTGTGCTTCTGCGTCCCGTGTGCTGCTGAAAGGACAGTGGAAGGATGGCAATGTTCACCTAACGGGACCGCTCTGTGATCAATGGGGAACAGCAAGCAAAAGTAGCCTAGACTCTATACAACAAAAACTTCTCACAGGACGGAGAAAACTAAGCAAGGCAGCACAGTTCCCGTCTATACCTGCAAAGTGACTGGCTGCTATGGACTCTGGTGCCATTGTTTTCTGCATGGGGAACCCTGAGAGAACATTTTAGAAACCCACCTGGCTGTCAACGAGATGGAGAAGCTGCTGAAAGCGGGCATCCTGCACGAGCAAGGCTCTGTCTTCCGGCTTGTCAGACAGCAGGCGAGAAAGCTGGATAAGCATGAGGGCCGCATGGTTCTCTTGCAGGCAGCGACTGTCACTGAGCAGCTCCAGGAGCTCCTCTGGCTGGGTGGCCTTCTCAATGAGCCGCTCCACCTCCTGGTGCTCTGGACAGGGGGCAGACAGTTGTTCCTTCTCCACAAGCCCCGACAAGGGGCCTGGGAAGTGGGAACTGGGGCAGATGGCTGAGAAAGTCAGAGTCCTATGCGCCACGCTGGCAAGCCTCAGTCGGCCTACCGGAGCCACCACAGGGGCCAGAAGGGTGGCCTCTCTCAGGAGGCACGCGCATCGCTTCACCAGGCGGGCTGCCATGATGGCCTGGGTGGCAGGGAGGGCAGCTTCCTAGTGAACAGGTCCAGGTCCAAAGCCCTGAAGAGGAAAAGGAGAGAAAGGGGTGATGCAGGCGCAGCTTCTGAGTCAGAGATCCGAGAACACGGCAGGTGACACAACGTTGTGGCCACTCTCTACACTGGCCGGAACCTCTGCTTTCTGCCTGCCCCATACCTGGGGCACAGAGGCTTTTTGTTTCGCTGTAGGATGGAACCAAATGCCAACCCCAGCAGCATTACAGCTAGGGCTGGAGAGCACAATTGCCTACGGGGTGGTTCAACCATTCAGATCCCCAGGTTCAGCCCCGGGTTCCTAGGTGGGAGTCTCCGCAGGATCGGACAGTGTCCTTTCATTTACTTTAAAAGTAACCCAGGATCAAGAATGATGGACTTCCAGAAGCACAAGACAATATTTCACATCAGACTGCTCCTGGAAAGCCCCGGACGTATGACCCACATTCCGTAGCCTCACAACGTGGCTCAGAATGACCTCCTGGGTTTACATCCCTCATCCCGACAGGCCCTGCACCTTCAATAGACCCAGCCAGGGCGACTGCCCCCACCCCCAGCACAGCACCCACAAAATCACCCATCACCTCTCCACACCCAGGCAAGACGTTACCTTCTCCAGGGGTGTGTCACATATCCCGATACTGTTCAGTCCTGCCTGCCTCTGCGATCAAGTGATGGGGTCCGCGCGCCTGCCAAAGCAGAGAGCGTAGCGTGTTCGACCTTTGGTTTCCCGGAACCCGGTAGTGGCCAGCGCATTATAGCCGCTGTAAAACGCTTAGTCTAATTACACAGTATAAGAGGCTCAGGAAGAACACCGGCCCCAAGGTAACAGCCCGCACCCGCTGAGCCCGGTCAGAGGGAAGCCGGAAACAGTCCGACCGGTCGATCCCACGACCTGGGGAGCGAGCTGCAGTCCAGGAGCGCAACTGGGCTACACCGGCCCCGAAGCTCCGCCGGCAGATGCAGACCCCGCACCCGCACCAAGGCGCGGGGGCCTGCGCGCTGAGACGCGAGGGTCAGCGCGCCGCTCGCGGGTCACCATGCGGGACCGCGGTGCAGGTGCGCGTGCGCACACGGGCGGGAGCCGCTCCTTCCCCCACCTCGCGCCGCGCCCCGGCCCCCCCCCCCCGCCTCCACCCCGCCAGCCCAGCCCCCTGACCCCCCGCGTCCCGGAGCGCCTGTCCGGTCTCCTCCAGCCGGCCACGCCCTCCGGCCCTCGGCATTCACGCCCCGCAGCCTCTTCCCCGCCGCCGGGAGACCTGAGCTGCCGCCGCGAGGGCCGCCGCTGACCTCCATGCGCGCCCGCACTGTCCTCGGACCACGCCGCGCGGCGCGCTCGTCACGTCACTCGGGGCGCCGCCGGAAGCGAGCCTCGCCTTGCTCCGCCCGGCCGGAAGTCACGCCGCTACCCTTTCCAGTTGGATGCCATCTTTGCTGAGGGCACCTTTCCGGACGGGTGCCGTCTTTGCTGAGGGCGCGCAGTAGGCGACGGGGAGCGGAGAGGAGAGCGTTGGGCAATGGGAGGGGGTGAGGGGAGGGGAACAAGGATCCCCGTTAGCGGCGGCAGGAGGCTCGGCGCCCTCCGGCCTGCACCCCAGCGTGTGGGGTGGCTCTGGGGTGGACGGCGTCCAGGGCGGCCTGAGGTCCTGCAGGCAGTTTGCCCACATCTTGCCGGATTTTTTTTTTTTTAATATGGAATTTTATGTGCAATCTTCTGATTTTTGAGAGTGTTGACGTTTAATTTTGAAAAAAAATTAAAGTGCGGGTAAGCCAAGCACACGAGGCACCTGCAGTCCGTGTGCGGGCTTGATCTCCCTTCCTGCCACGCTTTTTCACTTTCTCTGAATTAGTAATTGCTTTGTTTTCTGTTGTTGGATTAAGATTCCACGTGTTTATTGATTTGGGAAACAAAGGCAAGTGAAAAATCAAATTCCCTTACTGCCTGTGGACAAGTCCTTGAAACAGGCAGAGTGACCTCTCTCCTTCCCTCCTTCCTTCCCTCCCTTCCTTCCCTCCTTCCCTCCCTCCTTCTCTCCCTCCCTTCCTTCCTTCTTCTTTTTAATTTGTTTTGTTTTTAATTTCTAAAAGCTTGTGTCTTGTCATGATTTCTGATATTTCTCAATGATGCAAGTCTCCATCCTGAGCGCCTGATGGGCCCTCAACCTAAAAGCACTTGTCTTTGGGCCGGAGTTTGTTGTTGTTTATTCGTATTCCCTTTCTTCCATTTCCTCTAATCTGGCTTTCCAAAATGCCCACGTTTGAATACTGGCTCTTGTACACCAATTTCTGGTTTTCCCATCCTGTCTTTGTTATTCTTTCATTATTTCTTTGCTCGACCTTCTGAGCTATTTCCTCCTTAGCTTCCGGCTCTTCTCCTGAAGGTTCCTGTCAACACGTGTTTCTTTACCAAGAGCTCCTTTTTTGGCTTCTGAATGTTTCTTTTTACAGTTTTTTTTTTTCCACTATTGCGATCTTTTGTCTTACCCCTGTAAGGATTTCGATGATAGGGGTTTCCCCCCTGAGTTTTTCTTCTCCCTGTTTACTTGCTGTTATTTTTTTCCTCTTGCTGTTATTGTTCGTACTGTTTTGGTTTCTGTTCTCAGATGTAAGGGTGGCGGAGAAGGAGCTCTCATCTGTGCTGGTTGGAACTGCAACATGGTGCCGTCACTTTTAAAGTTTACTAGTTTTTGTTTTGTTTGTTTTTTACAAAACTAAGCATACTCTTACTGTCCAATGGGCTGAATGTTTCTGTCCTCCAGGTTCATACGTGGAACCTAATGACAGTGCTAGGAGGTGGGGTGTTTGGGAGGTCACTGGGTCATGAGAGTGGAGGCTTCAGAAGAAACCCCAGAGAGCCCCTGGCTGTTCCACCACGTGAGAACCCAGCGAGAAGTCTATACTACAGGACAGACAGCCCCCCTCCACCGTGCCGGCACCCTGACCTCAGAGTTCCAGCCTCCAGAAGTGTGAGAAACAGGTTTCTGTTGTTTGTAAGTCACAAAGTTTATGGTATTTTGTGACTGCAGTCTGAAAGGATACCGTGCAGTCCGGCAACCTTGATCCGTGGTTCACCTGGGGGAGGTGAAAACATATCCACACAGAAGCCTGCACACGGTGTTTACAGCAGCTTCAGTCATAATTCCCAGGACCTGGAAGCAACCAAGGTGTCCTTCAGGAGGCGGATGGATAAATGAGCTGTGGTGCGTCCAGATTATGGGATATTATTTAGTGGCGAAAAGAAAGGCGCCATCAAGCCATGAAAGGACATGGAGGAACCTTAAATGCATGTTACTAAGTGATAGAAGCCAATTTGAAAAGGTTGTGCACTGGGTGATTCCAAGAACATGACATTCTGGAAAAGGCAAAGCTGTGGAGACAGTAGAGAGGCCAGCGGTTGCCAAGGGTTAGGAAGGATGGGAAGGATGAATGGGCAAGGATGAATGGGCTGAGCACAGAGGGTTTTTGGGGCAATGAAACTATTCACGTGATACTGTGATGGATGGGCTATTACAGCTTTGTCCAAACCCATAGAATGTATACTCCAAGAGTGAACCGTAATGTGAATTGTGGGGTTTGGTGGTCGTGATGAGTCATGATGGGTTCATGGATCACAGCAAATGTACTTCTGGTGGGGGATGTTGAGACTAGGTGTGTGGAGGGGACAAGAGGTAGATTTCACTGTATTTTGCACTCAGTTTTGCTGTGAACCTAAAATTGCTCTAAAAAAATGAATATTAAGAAAAAGCAATGAGGGGTGCCTGGGTGGCTTAGTCAGTTGAGCGTCTGAGTTCAGCTCAGGTCATGATCTCACAGTTTGTGGGTTCAAGCCCCATCTCGGGCTCTGCTGACAGCTCAGAGCCTGGAGCCTGCTTTGGATTCTGGGTCTCCCTCTCTCTCTCTCTGCCCCTCCCCTGCTCGCACTGTCTCTTAAAAATGAATAAGCGTTAAAAAAAAAAATTAAAAGAAAAAAGAAAAAGCGATGAACACCTGTGCTGGCAAGGACATGGGTGAGTCTCAAAACGATGATGTTGAGGAAAGAACCCTTACGATGTGACAGTAGAAGACAATTGCCCAGGTAAGAACCGCTCAAAGAATCTGAGTAGACGTTTCTCCAAAGAAGATACATGGAAGTCCGGGGAGCACGTGGACACTGCTCAGCATCCCTATCCATCAGGAAGATGCAAATCAGAACCATGATGAGGGGCCCCTTCACACCCACTTTGGATGGCTGCAATTAGAACAACGGGAAAGCCCAAAAAATACCAAGCGATGGCGAGGATGTAGAGAGATCAGAACGCTGAGGCAGTGTTGGGGGGCATGTGAAATGGCATGGCTGCTTTGGAAGACAGCTTAGCAGTTTCTTGTCAGAGAATTACTGTGTGTCACTTAGGTGTATACCGCAGATAACTGAAAACACGTCGGTGCAAAAACTTGTACGCAAATGTTCACAGAAGCGTTTTTCATAAAAGTCAAAAAACAGGCACAATCCAAATGCTAACCGATAGATGCGTGAACAAACACGATGTGGTATATCCACCGTGGGATATCAGTCAGCCCAAGTTAACCTAGAAGAACCTTGAAAACATTACACTTGATGAAGGAATCCAGACGGCCTACTCCCTGTGTGATTCCATTTGTGTGCAGTGTCCCCGAGAGGCAAGTCCACAGAGCTGGAGGTCGATTAGTGGTTTCCAGGGGGCTGTGGACGTTGGGTAAGATGGGGAGTGATGAATGGGTCTGGGATTTGTTTGGGGTGCTGGAAATATTCTGGGATTGGGTGGTTGCACGATTAACTGTGAAGGTATGGGGAGCCGCTGGGTTCTACACGTTAAGGGGTAAATATCCGTCATGTGAGTTGTATCTCAGTAAAGCTGGTACCTTAAAAAAAAAGTGGCGGGCCATTAAGAGGACTTGCTGGCAGTGAACCTCGCCGTCAGGCTGTTTTTAGGGAACCTACAGTTGCCATCTTGTTAGTTCTTTCCTCTTGGGCCAGAGCTGCTGACGTTTGGGGAACCTGATGGGGGGAGGATGGCTGGGTGGGGGAACAGACAGTCTCAGGCTTGAACGCACGTACCTTTCCTCTGTCGGGGTTCCTGTCGCTGTTGCTAGTGGGGGTTGTGAGGGGGGCACCTCCCCTGCAACGGCTGGGGGCTGGAGATCCCCGCCGAGAGCCCCTGTGCCACATGGCAGCCTCTCCCATGTGTGAGCAAACAGGAGGTCCCTAGAGGTGGTCTCAGCTCCGCCTCTGACCTCACTCTCGGGGGAGCAGTGTCGGGCCTGGGGGCTAATTTAGAGCGGCCACGGTCAGGTTTTGGCAGGGTAGCCCCACGCTCTGAGACTCTTTTTTTTTTTTTTTTTAAATTTTTTTTTTCAACGTTTATTTATTTTTGGGGGGGGGGGACAGAGAGAGACAGAGCATGAACGGGGGAGGGGCAGAGAGAGAGGGAGACACAGAATCGGAAACAGGCTTCAGGCTCTGAGCCATCAGCCCAGAGCCTGACGCGGGGCTCAAACTCACGGACCGCGAGATCGTGACCTGGCTGAAGTCGGACGCTTAACCGACTGCGCCACCCAGGCGCCCCATCTGAGACTCTTGGTCAGGCCAGGTGCCTTGGCCACACTCTGCAGAGAGGAGCTCCTGGCTTAGGTGGGGGGTGGGGAAATGTAGAGGCTCCGGTTTGCGGGCCGGTGGAGAGGATCTTACTTTGCGGGATGTGTTCAAACATGTTCCTGAGCTTCGAGCATGGCATTGCCTGGGCCACCAGAGGCAGTAGGCTGGGTGGATCGGATGTGGAGATGTGGGGATGTGGGGAAGAAGTGGCAGTTTTGTTCATTCTTGTCTCCCTCCCGATTCTGCTCCGTTAGAGCCCCTCCGTGTTTCTCCTCCTTACCTCCTACCACCCACTGTTTCCGGTGCCCCCTCCCAGCCTGGCGGGCCCAGCACCAGGCTCACAGGAGCACTGGTTGAGATGGGTTTGTCTCCCCTTGAGGGAGAGGAGGGATTGCTGGGAAGACCTCAGTCCTTCCGTCCAACACACTTGCTGACGGACGGATGGTGGTCAGGGGCATTAGGGTTGGCTGGCGTCAGGAGACACGACTGCTTAGAGGTGCCATACGCGATGCGGCCTTCCTGGGCCTCCCTGGGGACATGGGGCCATCCTGCACCTGCTTGCCCTCTGCAGGGCTGGGTTTTGGCACACTCTGGGTGGAGCGCGTCCAGCCCAGCCCTGGGGGGAAACCCTGGGCACTGAGCCCCTCCTGGCAGACACATCACTTGTGTTACTGCGGAATTCATCGCCTCCTGGGCGACTGTTCCCGAGAGATGTCTGGAAGTTCCTGCCTGCCCTCCTCCAGAGTTCACCTCCCCCCCCCCCCCCCCCGTTCCTCTTCTCTCCTCCTGCTGTAAGAAGTCTTAGCTTTGCAGAATCACAGAGCCTGGGGACAGTCTTGGGGACTCTCCATCAAAGGGCTTTCCTCTCTCAGGGGAAGATCCTCCCTCAGGGCCTGCATGGACCCCTGAAGAAGAGGAATCAGAGCTGGTCAGCCTGGCCCCAGCTCTGCCCAGCACATGAACCTGTCCCTCACACGCTCTTCATGTATGGAAAACTGAGGCCAGGGAGGGCGGGGAGGGGACTGCCCAAGGGCACCTGGAGAGTGAGCACCCAGGGTTCCTACAGACATCTGAACTCCCAGTGCCTCTCCATCCTGCCTGGAGGCTCCCTCCCAACTGGGGAAGGATGATGAGCCCTCTGCCCTCCCAAACCCCAAATCCTGCCAGCAGCCAGGTCCCCAAAACCCACAGACTGATACGTCCCCCCTTCTCCTTTGTCTTTCCCTTCTCCTGCATCACCCCTCCTCCTCCTCCATCCCTCCTCCTGCATCATCCCTCCTCCTCCTCCATCATCTCTTCTCCATCATCCTTCATCATCCCTCTTACCCCTCCATTATCCCTCCTCCATCATCCCTTCTCCTCCTCCATCATCACTCCTCCTCCATTTTTCCTTGTCCATTCCTCTACCTTGTCCACTTCGGGGGGATGGAGCTTAGTGGCCTGGGCAGGAGATCAGCCTAGTAGGGCCCGGGAGCTCTGGGCTTGGCTGCCGTAAGCACTTGGTGGGAGATGGTGGAGGGGGGAGACAATTCCCCACGCCCCCGGGTCCTCTCTGAGATGGACCTCCAGTCCCTGAAAGCGATTGTCTTTAAAATATCTTTATTAACAGAAAGTCCTGGGTCTGGTGAGGCCAACAGATCAGGAGAGGACTGCCGTTGACTCTAATGTACGAGTCACAGTTTTCAGGGACAAGGGCAGCCTATGCCTCTCAGGGTCACACAGGGAAGCACTGTGTTGGTCAGGAGGTGGGGGTGGGGTCACTGTGGTACGGACCTCTGCTGTGGTTTCTGTGGGGAGCACCAGACAAGGGAGGGCAGGCGGGCTTAGGACTGGCTAGTGTGAATAATTAGCATGCTCTGCTGTGGGAGGGCTGCCCCCAGCTGCCTGCTGGGGATAGTGGCCTGGATGGTAAGACCCCAGAGAGAAGGGGGTTGGGGCATGGGCTCTGCATCCTTTGATTTGCATTTGAAAAGTGTTCCCCTTACCCCATGGGAGGAGAGGAGTCCTGGGGCAGTTGTGGGGGAGGTGGGGGTGGGGTGGGTAAGTTGACTCAAACATGACATCAGTGCCTAGTATGCCTGCGGGGCAGATGTTAGGGCACCAGGCTTACAGAAGCTGGATGTAGGGCTAACGCAGGGATGGAGGGGATGGGCGTTCTCTGCAGGGGAGGAGTCCTCCAGCATGGGGGTGGTTCACTCTGAGCTTGAGGAAGGGTGAGCTGGGTGGTTCCAGCTGCCCAGGCTGGGCTCAGGCCGCCCCCCCCGCCCCCCCTTCTGGAACCGTGAATGGAAGCTGCGGTCATCTGATGGCATCTTCGTGAAGACCGTTGGTGCATATCTCTGGCACGGCCACCCCTTTGGGTTGCACGGGGACGCACAGCCATGGTGGGTCCTAGGATGCCGGGTTTGATCCCTTGGTTCAATTAGGGGCCAGCTCTCTGCTGTGGGAGGAGCTCCTCCTTGTGAATAGCGGGGCTGCTTTGAGACTGTGATGTTTCTGCAGGGGTTTCTGGTCATCTGGGTCGTCTGGTGATGCTTGGCTGGAGGAACGATTACTTTGGAGTTGGGAATGGTGGGTTTCTAGTCCTTCTCTCCCCCCTGATGTGTTGACTGGCATTTTCCGCTAAGAAGAGCCTCCTCTCCTCTGTATGCTGGTGGCGCTGGGGGGAGGGGCAAGGTTGTCTGGGGGTGGCTGCAGGTTGGCTCCCACTTTCTGACACATGGTGTCCCCACGGCCTTGTTCGTTGTTCCCTCAACGGCGTCTCCAAGGAATCCTGCTTCCTTTTGCTGGAGAATGGTCCAGGAACAAAATTCAGCCACTGGTGAAAGCCCTTTTTATTTGGGACGATCCATCCTGTCTCCCTGGCTCCTGACATGTTGTCTGGCATGTGACAGGTGGCTTCAGCGTGCGCGACCTGGGGCCAGGCTGGGGGAAAGTGCTCCCCTGGGCTGGCTGTGCATGGGGGCACGGTGAGGAACTCTGGTCTCTCTCTGTCCCCTTCCTGGAGCAGCGCTTCAACACCTTGTGGTTTCCTGGCTGATGCAAGTGTCGTGTGTTGTTTGCAAGGACTCCTTTCTCACGCCTGAGTTTAAACAGATGCGGTGACTCTGGGGTAGGGGTCCCTCATGGCACAGGACAGGCTGGTGGCCTGGAGCCAACCATGTGGTTACGTGGGGACTGAGCTGGTCAACAACGGCTTCATCAAAATGCCTACTAATGGAGCTTTGAGAAAACCTCAGGGAGCTTCCTGGTTGGTGATATGTGGACGTGCTGGGAGATGGCACGCCCCAGCCCAGTGGGGACAAAGGCTCCTGCATCTCTGCTCCTACCTTCCACGTGTGGCCTTTATTTGGCTTTGCTGGTCTGTGTCCTTTATCACAGGGTGTGATCCGAAGTGTTGTGCCTTCAGAGTCCTGTGGGTCATTATCACAACTTATGGGAGCTGTGGGGTTCGTGGGACCCCAAGACTGGTAGCTTGGGGTTCGTGGGACCCCCAGGACTGGTAGTTTGGGATTCGTGGGACCCCCCCCCAGGACTGGTAGCTTGGGGTTTGTGGGATCCCCGGACTGGTAGCTTGGGGTTCGTCGGACCCCAGGGCTGGTAGCTAAGTGAGTTAGGGTGCAGGGCAGGTGTCTGTGGTGCTGGCAGCCTAGTGGGAACTTGGGGGGGCCTAGCATCAGAACCGCAGTGGTCTCTGGGGTGCCCGCTGGGTGTTGGGTGGGGTGCACGTGCTTCACTGCAGGTCCTAAACAGGGCTTCCTGGGAGCAGTGTCTGTGCTCCCCATAAGCACACACTGCCAAGTGGGTGGGGGCCACACACAAGCCGTGGAGAGAGGCCGTGGCAACCTCCAAGCCCCAGCCCTCCCTGCAGACTCCACTCTCCTCCTGTCCCCACGCCAGCAATGCCTCTCAAAGGGGCCAGACCCCAGAGGGCCAGAGCCCTGAGTGCCGGTGGACAGCCCGGTGCTCCCAGAGGCCTGTGTGCTTTGTCTGCCGCCCCCGCCCAGAGGTGCCCGGGACATGTGACAGACAGACAACAGAGAGACATGAAGCTGAGTGGGTTTTTATTAGCAGCAGGTAGGAAACATCGTGGGCTTTCTGGATCCGAGAGAGAAGGCTTTCGCCAGGCAGGCTCAGGTGGGTCACCCTCGGGCAGCCAGGGACTCCTGGGGAAGCCCGTCACTGAAGGGGGTCCTCTGCAGGGGACACGGAGGCCTCAGAGGTGCAGGGTGGGGGCAGGGGAGGGAGGGACGCTGTGTGCAGGTGGGCCAGCGAGCTCTCCACACCCACCCCTCCCCGGCCCTCACCAGAGCCCACTGGTAGGAAGGTGAGGTCACAGGTAGCCAGGAAGCAATTTCCCAGCTCCCGAGCCAGGTCTCCTTGCAAGATTAAGTGGCCAAGGCACAGACCCCGCTCGGGTGGCCGGCCCAAGTCCTGCCAGCCAGGTCTCTGAGCCGCCTTTGTCTGCCCGGCAGCCCCAGGGGCCAGCGGCTGTGTCCTTGGGGCGGGTCTGGGGCGCTCACCTGTCGCAGGGTCCAGACACCGCATGGCGCACATGCTGAAACAACACTTCCTGCTCCCTGCACACTGGCTGTCCACAGAGCACTCGGTGCTCTCTGAGCAGGGCTCGGGGGCCAGCGGGACGGGTACCCGGGGGCAGCGGCCAGCCTTTTGCAAAGGTGCTGCGGAGACACGGGCCAGCCCTTCGGGTCCCAGTGGTCCACCCTGCTGCTGGGTCCCGGTGGGGGCCCCCACACCACTGTGCGGCACCCTGGACGGCAGCCGAGCCCTCAGGGAGGGGACCCTGAGCGGAGCCCCGTGGCTGGGCCAGCAGGTGGGTGGGGTCACTGCCTGGTGGAGTTTAGGGGGCTGTGGGGCAGGCCACTGAGAGAGGGTGTGGACGGTTCCTCCCTCCACCAGACAGGGTCTGGCGTGGGGCACAGGGGTGACTGTTACCCATGACGGGGAACACGCAGGAGCGGCTGCAGGGGCTCCTGGGGCAGCATCTGATGCCTTGGGGGCAGTCGTCATCGGTGCTGCAGGAGACGACGCAGGAGTCCTCCTCCGAGGAGCTGAGCTCCGGGCACATGGCCTGCCCTGCGCACAGGACAGGCAGGTGGGTGGGCGCCGCTCCCAGGATAGGAACCTAGCACCCTGACACACCGTTTCTTGTAAGGAAGAGAATCTGCCGGAGCGTGACATGCCTGCCCCAGGCCCACGACAGCAGGTGGGGTTAAGACCCAGGGGGCCAAGGACAGGCCCCCCCCCACGCTCAGCTAGCTGTCTCACAGTGGCCTGGGCCCTGCCGCATGGGGGTCTCTGGGCAGGGCCCTGCCCTGCTCTTCTGCCTCCTCTGCTCTGCTCCTCCGGTCCCAGTGCCGTCCTGGTGCGTGTCAGGGAAGCGCCTCGGAGACAGGGAGGTCAGAGGGCCCTCCTGGGTGCCCCCTGTGGCGGTAGCTGAGGCCTACCTGGCACAGTGAAGGCCGGGGCCGCGGCCAGGGCCACGGCAGCCTCCAGGGCGAGCAGGACCAGGGCCAGGCTGGCAAGACAGCGCATGGTGGCCAGTGGCAGGCCGTGGTGGATGGTGGCCAGTGGCCCTGGCCCCGCTTTAAAGGAGGCAGTGGGAGGAGCCGTGGGGGAGGAGAGGCTGGTGCCCGCCCAGCCGCCATGGGGCTTCCGACTTGGAGGGGCGCCAGGCTGGACAGCCACTGCGTCAGGGTCACGTTTTAAAACATAGAAAAGTTCCTGATAAGGTGGGTGATCCCACTCCCTTGTGAAAGCACTGCTAGTTCATAGCCAGGATCAAGCAAAGGACTGACCAGGGAGGGGGGCAGAAGGGCGTGATGGGTGGTCTTCGCGGTTCACAAAACCATGTTGCGTTTGGGGGGGGTCACTTGGACAGTACATCTTGAACATTCTCATCGCAAGAAAAGAGTGTTTGTCAGGAGGTGACGGAGGTAATGAGACATTGTGGGGATCACTTCCCAAGGTTTGCAAACATCAGTCACCCGAAACCAATATTCTCTTGTGGATGATGATACCAACTAAGAAGAAGGCAAAACAGAACAAAGAAGTGCAGGGCAGAGGACGGACGGCACACATCTTCCCCATCCCGGACGGCCCTGCAGGGCCCCGGAAGACGTGCCTGTCCTGTACTCAGAGCGGGGCGGGGGGGCAGCTGTGGCGGGGCAGCCTTGGGGGACATTCTGTCTCTCTTGTGGTGCCTTTCATCCCTTCTGGAACTTTCTAGGAGCAGTGTGCTGTTTCTGCGCAGGGCGGTCACCGGGAAGGGCTTTTCCCAGAAGGTGTCAGGGTGAGACTCCTCCTCCATTCTTCTTCCCTGAGGACCTGGGCAGGAAGGGGGCCCCAAGGTGACTGTGGGCTAGGGCTGCCTGGTCTAGGCCGCACTCCTCGACCTGGCCACCTGGCCGGGGGCCTCCACCTTGGACGGCACTTCCCTGGGGCCCTTAGCCTGTGCTGCTTGCATTTCCAGATGCTTTGGTCCAGAGACTTCCACTCGGGCCCCCAGCTGTGTCCACCCGGCCCCGGGAGCACCCTCTCGGCAGAGTCCTGGGGCCTCAGCCTAGGCCCAGCCCAGGTGGATCACCCCTGGGATCCTGGCCAGCGACAGTGAGTTGCAGCCTCTCTGCTTTTCCAGGCTGGCAGTTCATGGGATGTTTCTGCACCAGAGCCCAGGAAGGAGGCAGCAGACAGGCCTGAGTCAGAAGACCGAGCCCAGGAGGAGAGGGTGGGGAGGCCACTGTCACTCACTGGAGGGCCCTCTGCTGGCCCTTCTGCCTGTTCTCTGCGCCTTTGCCTGGATGCTGGGTCTGAGGCCAGGCTGAATGCACCTGCCCCCCGCTCCCCAGGACATGGCCTGCTGCCTGTGGGACCTGTGGGCACAAGTCCCTTTCTCCAGGACCGCTCACAGCTTCTGAGCTGTGCTGTCCTGCATTGGACCTCTCCCTCCTCTCCCCTCCCTTCCCCTTCCCTTCCTCCTCCCCTGCTTCCTCCCCTCCCCCCTCCCCACCCCTTCCCTCCCGTTCCCCACCCCATCTGCCCTTCCCCATCCCTTTGCCTTCCCTCCCCATGCCCTCCCCCTCCTGTCCCTCCCTTCCCCATCCTCTCCCCCACTCCCCTCCTCTCCCCTCCCCCTTCCCTCCCTTCTCCTCTCTCCTTTTCCCTCCCCTCTCCTTCCCTCCTCTAGTCCTCCCCTCACCCCCAGCTCCTCCCCTATTCCCCCTCCCTTTCCCTCTCCCCCCCAGCCCCACCCTCTTCTCTCCCCCTCCTCACTTCTCCCCCAGCCAGGCCCCCCCAACAACTGCTGCTTCCCCACTGGGGTCCTCTGGCCAGCCCTGCTGACTTGGCCTCACCCCTCCCAGCACAGGCAAAGGAGCCTCCCCTCTGGAAGCAGCTTAAAGGCTCTCAGGCATCTGGAACTTCCTTGACACACTGTGACTGGTCCTGGCTACTCCTTGGGTGTCTGTTCCTCCAGAATGAACCCCCTGTGTCAGGGCTCATGTCCATCCCCCTGATCAGTGTGTCCCCAGTCTGGGCTCCCATGGGGAGGGGACTACATCAGCCCTCCCTCCCAGACGGTTGCCCACGCAGTGGCCAGTGACCTCACACCTTAGGTGACCCTCTCCCCTGGGGGGTGGAGTCCAAGCAGAGGTGTGGCACGAGGGTCCCTGCTGAGAGGGACATTTGAGCCCCTGTGCTCATGTGGGTCCCCAGCTCTGCCAGGTGCGGGCCTGTAGCAGCTCATGCTTCCTCCCTGCGGTGGGTGGTGGCGCCTCCCGGCCCACCTGCTGCCCAGAGCACCCGGAGGGGGTATGCAAGGGGGTCGGGCTCTGCCCTCATCCCGGAGGACCTTTCCCTGCTCTCTGGGCTCTCCTGGGTCCTCGGGACTGCACGAGGCCACTGGTACCAAAGGTGCCACGAAATCTGGAGAGTTTCTGTGATGCGATTCAGGTTGTGGAGGAGACAACCTCCAATATTTCCCATCAGATAAACAACACATGCATTGCAGGAAGCTCGGACAATCCAGAAAAACACAGAGAAGGAAACAAAACTCACAAGATCCACATCCTGGAGGTCTCTCGTTACCGGTCTGGTTCCACGTCATCCAGGTGTTCCCTGTGCAGACATCTCTGTCATCTATCATCTATCTATCAATCATCTATCTATGTGTCTATCTATGTATCTATCTCCTGTCCCCCCCCATATACATAGATACTCCCCCCCACCCCAATCTCGGTCACTGGGGTCATGCCGCAGGTGCGCGTACAGGCACATTATACTCGGAGCATTCCCTGTACCCTCAAGACTTCTGGAAAGCAGGAAGCACTGTGTGGCCAGTGGCTGTGGAGTGTGACACTTCACCTGCGGGCTGCCATCATTTAAACCATTTCCTTGCCTTGGAAGGGAGGCTTTTAAGCACTGTGGCTGGGCCACACTTCTGCCTGAGCTCTGGGTCTCCTGTGGGGGGCATGGAGGTCAGGAACTGTGGCCAGGAGGGGTGCACAGCCCACAGGGATGGGGGGGCAGGGGCCAGAGGTGTTGGCAGGAGAAGCATGGGGGCAGGTTCACCTCTGCGGTCACAGCCCCGAGGGCAGGTGGAGAAGCCAGGGGTTCCAGGAAGGATGTCGCCTTGAGCTCTGCGGCCCCAGGACAGGGATGTGGGGTTCTTCTTGGCCTGGGGATGTTTGCTGGCCCTGCGGGCCGAGCCTCAGCCCGTCTTTTTCCGAGACAGACATGCCTTCCTGCTTCCCAGCAGCTCCTGAAAGCCAAGACAGGTGGGGAAACGGGCCCATCTGTGATCACCTGGGGCATCATGGACTTAGTGGGCAAAGCACAGAGGCCCCCACTGGTCCTATGGGGTTGGCGGGCTGGGGTTTCCTCCAGTTCTCCAGGTCCAGGTTGGGTCAGGGCGGCCACACCATTCTCTCCACTTGCCTCTCTCAGTGGGGACCGTCCCGGCCCCTGAATGGGGGTCCTGTTCCCATCACTGGTGTCACAATCCCAGGGTCAGGGTCACATCCCTGTCACCAGATGTTATGACCCCGGGGTGAGGGTCCTGTCCTCAGGGCTGCATCGGGGCTCTCACGGCACGAGGACCTTCCCATACCCGTCTCACTGAGCCTCGCCCTTGTGCACAGCGGCTGCACCTCCTGCCTGTCACTCCTCTCTGGAAAGTTCTCTCCTACGCAGAGTCTCTCAAGGCTGTGTCAGCACCTCTGGTGCTGGTGGGGACTGTGGGCCTATGGATCTGGGGGGCCTAAGGAGAAGTGGGGTGTCCATGTGACATAAGTATGTGTGTATCTGTACTTGTGCATATGGACGTGTATCTGGCCATGGACACGTGCACACGTGTCCCTCTACATGTGCGTGGACGTGCACACTTACACATGCACTGCTCACACCTGTACGTGTGCACCTGCAGTTATTGTGGCCCCGTGTGACAAGGGTGTATGTGTGTATCCATACGTGTGCATATGGACGTGTATGTGGACTTTGACATGTGCACACGCACACTCACATCTGCACTGCTCACACCTGTACGTGTGCACCTGTGGATATGTGTGGCCCCTTTGCCTCGAGGCTTCCCATGTTCCGTGCACTTTCCAGAATGATCAGTGAGTTACTTCTGTCTGCAGTAGCCCCCAGGAAGGGTCTGGACGCTGCCTCTGGGCTCAGGACTGCCAGAGGACTGCAGTCTCTGGGGGTCCCTGGGGTGCACAGCTGGCACTGGGCTCTCCTTCCTGCAGGAGGTGCTGAATGGGTTTGACACAGCATACAGGCGGGTCTGGGATCTACACCACGGTGCTCTGAGCTATGTGGCCCCACCCGGGGTTGAGGGACTGCCACGGGAAAGTGACTTCGGGTGTGTCAGCTCAGGGCTGCCTTGGGGTCCCCTGACCCCCGCCCCCCACCCCCCCACCCCCACCCACAGACCACTGCTGGGACAGCCGGGCTCGGGCATCCAGCTGTTCACCTGCAACCCCAGGCCTGCAGGGTGTCTGCAAACGGAGACTTATTTTTTAAAAGTTTATTTATCCTTGAAAGAGAGAGAGCGGGGGGGGGGGGGGGGCGGAGAGACAGCGTGAGCAGGGGAGGGGCAGAGAGGGAGACACAGAATCCGAAGCAGGATCCAGGCTCTGGGCTGTCAGCACAGAGCCTGACACTCTGGGGCTTGAACTCACGAACTGCGAGATCATGACCTGAGCTGAAGTTGGATGTTTATCCGACTGACATACACAGGATGTTTAGTGTTAAAAGTATGTGCTGGTCTCTGTATCAGCCATTTCCAAGTGCGGGACCACCCTTGGGAATTAACCACACAGGTCACGGCTGTTCTCTGTGACCCTCCTTGGGACATCTGGGTCGGGACTTCTACAATTCCAGAAACTCTCACGCAAAGCCAGGTTTAGGGACCCCCTAGAATGAGGGAATTCTAAACACAAATTCCCAGTGCACTGTCTCTAGTGCCTACGAGAAGTGTGACCTAGGGGCATGCGGGAAGGGCAGACAGCTTCTCAGCAACACAAACGACTCCACGGTCATCTGAGCTCCACGGGCCTCAGGACTGTGTGGTGAGCAGGTTGCATCTGGGCGGTGCCTTTCCCTGTGTCCCTCTGAGGGGCAGGCAGAGAGCTGGAGTGGACAGAGGTTGGGCTGGGCCCTCTCTCTGTGCAGGTATGGGCTCCGGAGAAGGGATGGTTGGGGCCCCTTCCTGATTGGAGCGAAGAGAAAAGCTGGCCCATGAGGCGGGAGGCGGACGGTGGACGGTGGGCTCGGGGCACGGGGCCGCCTGGGGAGCCTGCCTCAGGGACCTGGCTACCTCCCCTGCAGCCCGCGTTAAAGAGGACAACACCAGTACGTCTCTCTCGACACGTGACAGAATGGCTGCTCGGACAATCAGCAAGGATGTGGACAAACTCAGCACCAGCTGAGTCCAACAGGACCCCTTTGGCAGTGACAGAACTGTCCATCCGCCAACGGCAAAGCACACCTGCTGTCCAAGTGCCTGCGGACAAAGGAGGGCCGTGTCGTGGCCCTGTCTTCTGGGAGCACAGGGGATTTAAAGTGGAAATTGGTAACAGGAAAGTTACCAAGTCCTGGTAAGTAAGCAACACCTTCCAAATAGCCCGGGGCAGAAGGAAGGGCCGCAGGAGGCAGAAGAACCATGGAGGATGTGGCATGTTGCAGCCTGGAGGTGCGGTGACGGCTGTGAGAAGCAGGGTGGGTCCCAGGTCAGTGGTCTCGCCCCCCCTCCCCCCCCTCCCCCAGAGGGGTTGGGAGCAGAGCAACGCTAGCTCAAGCCAGCCAAAGGAAAGAAATGGAAAATATAGAAAAATATATGGAGCAAACCCCCCACAAACTCTGGTTCTTGGAAAGATCAATCATATCGGCAAACGTTGGCAAGAGGGACAGAGAAAAAGAAGGACAGGTGAGCACGTGTGTTCGGAAACCAGGGATGGGGCGCTGGAGGGGCGGTGAGGCGGCTCTCCGTTGCTCATCGTGGACCACTGTGCGGACTGCGAGGCACCCGGAGGAGACAGCTTGTAAACCGCGGCTCCCGCAAAAGCAGTTTCCAGCCCAGGGGGCTTCGCTCCAAACATTTAAGGGAGGATCAAGGCTGGGGCGTCTGGGCCGCTCAGCCACTTCCACACCCGACCCACGATTTTGGCTCAGGTCATGGTCTCATGGTTCTTGTGATCGAGCCCCAGTTCGGGCTCTCTCCCTCCCTCTGCCCCTCTCCCCCTCGCTCACAGACGCTCTCTCCCTCTCTCTAAAATGACATAAAACAATAAAGTAGAATTAAGACCAGTATCCTACAGTCAGTTCTAGAAAATGGAACAGGACGGCCCAACTCCTTCCTGTGGCCAGCAGCACACTGTCTCCATCCAGATCTGACAGAGAGGGGAGAGCACACACACACCCCTGCACACACACCCTTACACACATCCCTACACACACACCCCCCGACACAAACATAGACACAGATACACACAGATACACCCCCCCCAGACACACACATACACGGATACACAAATGCAGACACACAGACGCATAGGCACACACACACACACAGAAGTCCTCAATGAGCAACAAGCAAGTGGAACCCAGCACTACTGATGAGTTTATGAAGTGGGATTCGTGAGCCAACGGCTAAGCAAGAATTCTTGAGACATTTTTCATGCAAAAAGGTGACTTTATTACAGCACAGACGCAGGACCCACAGGCAGAGAGCTGTGCTGGGGTTGTGAGGGGAGGCAGATTACATACTTTTAAGTTAGTGGAGGGAGGGGGGTAGACTTAAAGTCAGTCTCTGAGGAATCGGAAGCAAGGCTTCCAGGACCTTGAGGGGCTGGTGCCGCGAAGATAAGGTTACTTCCAGTCTTTAATGAGACAAAACATTAAGGCACTGGGGGCACCGTGCGTTCCTTCAGGAAGGTGACCCTCTGCACGCATCAGCTGTCTGGGAAGGTGACCCTCTGCATGTGTCATGTGTCCGGCAGTGGGCGGTGAGCCGTGAGGCTTCATTGAAGTTGCATTTCCCTTGCATTCTTTTCCTCATCATTTTCCCCCGGAACAATTCTGATCCTTTGATCTTAAAGTTGTTGAGGGAGGAAGGTCTTCTCTTCTGTGGCTTCTTCTTGCTGAGTAGGGGCGTAGAGATGTCCCTACCTCTGGGCCAGCGTTGGTCAGTTCGGGACGGAGGAGTTCCAAAGGCAGAGGCAGTGGAATCCAAGGTGGACCACGTGTATGCATCTCCTCAAGTGGGAGGGATCGCTTGTCAAAGTGCAGCTATTGTAGTGATGGAGCCTCAGCCCAAGCCGAGGGACATGGGAAGACACAAGGTAAGACGATCGGCCCGGCCGTAAGAACGAGAAGCCCAACGAAGAGACCTTCGTAGTTGACCACGGTCCTCCCCTGCCCCAGGAGCTCAGCCAGTCGTTAAGAGAAAGAGAAAGATCTTGTACAGCCTCAATTGGAGGATCCGTCCCTTTCAATAGTCCTGAGACATTTTCGTGATAATCTGGGATGTGCACACAGCGTTCTGTTTTAATAATGGTGCACGGACCACCTTGTGCTGCTGTGAAACACCTGAAGCCATTCTATCTGGTAGAACTGTTTTGTGCATTTGTATGCCCTCAGCCCCGAGTAAGGGGGAGCTGGCTTCTGAGTCACTGAGTGCCTTTACGGTGTACTTACTATGGCTTTCACACTCCAAATCATGCTTTCAAGGCATGCAGGTGGAGTGAAGATGGGCGCTAAATGATCATACCAATGAAAGGCAGATTGTTTCCATCTTTGCTTTAAATTGGGAAGACTAGCTGGGGGGAGTGGTGGTTGGTTTTTTTTTTTAATGTTCATTTATTTTTGAGAGAGGCAGAGCACGAGTGGGGGAGGGGCAGAGAGAGAGGGAGACACAGAATCCGAAGCAGGCTCCAGGCTCTGAGCTGTCGGCACAGAGCCCGACACGGGGCTCGAACTCCTGGACCGTGAGAGATCATGATCTGAGCCGAACTCTGACGCTTAACCGACTGAGTCCCCTACCGGCGCCCGAAGAAGGTGTCTCTTACATCAAGTACTGTAAGCCAGTTGACATCATCGGGGACCTGGGTGACAACGGCAAACGGATTTGGCACTGTGGGACGGATAGGCACCACCACCTTATTTACGGCTCTTAAGTCTTGCACCATTCAGTATTCTCCATTTGGCTTTTTTATCGGCAAAACTGGAGTGTTATAAGGAGATAGACAAGGCTTTAAAATGACCACGTTGGAGAAACTTGTCAGGAAGTGTTTGTAACCCAGCTTTTGCCTTGGGATTTAAGGGATGTTGTCTTTGATGAGGCGTAGTGACTGGGTCCTAATTTAAGGTCGCTTTAACTGGCTGGGCTTTAGGAGCCTGTCCTGGGACATCACAATCCCAGACCTGAGGATATACTTACTTCCCGATGTTAGAAGGGGTAATGTTTTCTTTTTAAAGTTAATATTTATTTTTAGAGAGATAGAGCAGGGGAAGGGCAGAGCGAGAATCCCAAGCAGGCCCCGAACTTTCAGCACAGAGTCCGACGCGGGACTCAAACTCACCAACTGCGAGATCATGACCTGAGCTGAAACCAAGAGCTGGCCGCTCAACCAACAAGTCGCGTGGGCACCCTCTTGAGGTCAAAGAGCACAAGGCGACTTGTTTAACCGGAGCGAAGCTGCTTCCGGGCTTAGGCACGAGGTCTCATCCACATAATCGAGTGGGATGAGACAGAAGGACCAGAAAAACATGCGTGACGAATTGACGGTTATATTTACAAGATAAAAGCATTGTCTGGTGGCACATTTTGGTCCCCGTTCTATGCCAACATTTTTATGGCCAGAAAGACAGTAGGGCCAGAGTGCTGGATAAGCTTACTTCCCGAGTCCGGGATAGCCAGGGCTCAGTCAACCTGATGTCAAAGGGAGCAGGACCAGCCTCAGGGCCCCATCATGCCAGATCTTCTGGTTTCTGCTTTTGGGCGGGGAGGTGACTTCCTGCCCCCCGCCCCTCTGGAGTGAGGACATCTCTCTTCCAATGTCCCCCTTGTTTTACGGATGGGACATGGTCCTGGAGGAGATCTTTTGTGTGGAACTCCTTTGCTCCAAGGTCTGGTCTGGCCTCTGCTGCAGCGTGGGGACTTACCTGATTCTTTGTCTGATTCTGGCTTTTTCTTTGGCCCCTGGCTAGTCTGCTGTCGTGGAGACTCCGCTGTGGCAGCAGCCAGTATTTCAGCCTGATTCTTACTCTGCAATTTAGCTGTCCCGTCCTGTTCTAGCTCTAAGACTGCACCTCTATTACCAAAGACTCCGGTCGAACCTCTAGGAGGCGCCGGGTAGGGGTAGGGGGCCTACAGCCATCTCAGTCCATTTTCGGTGGATGCCAGGTGCTGACGGACTTACAAAATGCCTGCTCAGTGTAGTTTCCCCTCAGGTGAGGCGGGGTCCCGATCTGTGTGTTTACAGATGGCATCTATTAAATGGCCCTGAAATACAGCTGGATTCTTACCAGCCCCTTGAGTAACTTCCCTGAATTTTATCGAAATTTGCAGGTTTAGGGAAACCTTTTCTCATTCCTTCTATTCAACAAGTGACCCTATGACCTTGTCTTTCCCTTCCCTGTCTCCCCTCTTGGTGACTCCAGCGTGGCTCGGTGTTTGGGACAGCAGCGCCCTGTCGGATGATGTCCCCGGCCCCCTGTGGCTGGTTCATCAGCAAACTCCTGGCCGCTGCCCGGAGACGGTTCTTCTCCTCAGTGTGCAACAACGTGATGTGCACATCTTGCCAGGTCAGATCAAACACAGTACGCACTTGTTGAAAGCCCTCAGTAGATTGGGAAGGGTTTTCGGAACATCGTCCTGACTGCTGTGTGATCTGAGCCCGGTCTGCTGCAGAGAACAGGACAGGGACCCTACTTGTGCCTGTTTCTCCATCAGCCACCTCCCTAAGGGCGCCATCCAAACCTGGGGGCCCGGAGTCTGGCTCCTGGTTAGTCCAGGGGGGGCCGGGAGCAGAGGGGTCTTGGGGTCTGTAAGGAGGAGGGAGAGTGACAGAGCCAGGGGTCCTCGGTCTGGACTGGCTGGCGATTCCTCCAGTGGCCCGGGCCTGTCAGGAGGAATGAGTCTATCTAGAGCCATCATCTGATATGTCCAGAGCGGGTTTGTTAAGCTGGTTGGTGCTTAGACACTCTGTACAAGAGGCCCTCGGGTCTGGATCCCGATTTAGAGCCACGAAGGTCTGGACACAGTGCACCTCAGTCCATTTGCCCTGTTTCTAACTGAAGAGATCTAACTGACAGATTGTATTAAAGTTTAACATCCCATTAATGGGCCATTTTTCCTCATCTCCTAAGGAGTGCTGAGGCCAGGCAGTGTTACAAAAGAAGATTGTTTTCTTCTTTCTTAGATCTTGCAATCCGAATTGATTCCAGTGGGTTCAAAGGCATCCTGAAGGAGAGTCCTTGGGGACTGAAGAAGATCCCATGTTCCTGGAAGAGTAGAGAAGGCCAAGAATTTTTACCCAGAATCCTCCCTGACTCCCGGGTGGCATCTCACGTGGGATATGTCAGAGGTTCCTGGTGTCAGATGTGGTAGGGTCTCCTCCCTAAGGAATGTGGTGAGAAAAGGCCTCAAGATAAGGGAAGGCAACCGGGCTGTGTGCCTACGTGACATTCCTCACGACTCTGTCTGTACCTGACATCCCGCCTGCCCTTGTAACATGAGACCCACTCACACTGTATGTCTACACCTTCCCCACGTGTGGCAAAGAAGTAGGAAATGCACAAAACGCTACACGTCACTGCGCTCGGGGCTCAGCTCTTCGGGTACGAACCCGGTGGAGCCACGCCAGCATGAATAACGTTGCTTCCTGGAAAGAAATGTCTTGGTGTCACAACTCTCTGTGCGAACCTTGGTCCTGTTACAAAAATGACCCAAAGCGTCCCTCAAATGAAGTTGCTACAATCTCTGACCAGCCACTAAGGCCCCAGAGAAGAGATGCTAGCATCCCCCATCTTCCCAATAGCATTCTAGACTCCAGATGGGCACCGGCATAGGGACCGAAAAACTGTGCCTTGTCTTGCCTTTTTTAACTCATGGAAAACACTAGAAAAGCTTTACAAGAGGAACTTACCCAATTTTGTAACTGTAGTAGTCAGTAAGGGACACCGATGAGAAACCGAAGACAGAAATCCATCATGATCTAAGTGACATTCCCGCACATGGAGACTCTACAGCCGACTTCCTAGGAAACCATCCCTGGTTGGGTTTTACTTCAATCCGGCACTGGTTTCGACCGGCTCCCAGTGGAGGTCCTGCAGCCAGAAGTGTCTAGACCAGATGTGGGGGCTGGGGTGGGGGATCATGTGAAACCAATGAGGATGAAACCTCACACAGGAGTCTTAAGATTGGCAGCTGTCCTGGTGACTTCAGTGGCTGTCCCATGCCCAAGACAGACAACTCTGTAGAAGGACAGGAATAAAGAGAGGGCATCGAGTTCCTGGGTCTTATTACCATTCCGGCCAGGGCACTAACTTCCAGCCAAAAGTCAGGCTTTCTCCTCCCCATGGAGTAGCCACGGGCTCAAGGACTGCATCTGGAGGGATCGACAGGAAAGTGTGCCAATAAGACCACACTCCCTGAAAATACCCTGGAAAGAAAGTAAAGGGAGAGAGAGGAATTACTCACCGAGTTTGCACCGACACTGAGTGCAGATGAAAGTACTCGACGCTCTGCATTCAGGTGCCAAAATGATGAGATTATGAAGTGGGGTTCGTGAGCCAATGGCTAAGCAAGAATTCTTGAGACGTTTTTGATGCAAAAAGGTGACTTTATTACAGCACGGATGCAGGACCCACGGGCAGAGAGAGCTGCGCTGGGTTGTGAGGGGAGGCAGATTACATACTTTTAAGTTAGTGGAGGGAGGGGGGTAGACTTAAAGTCCGTCTCTGAGGAATCAGAAGCAAGGCTTCCAGGACCTCGAGGGGCTGGTGCAGCGAAGATAAGGTTACTTCCGGTCTTTAATGAGACAAAAACATTAAGGCACCAGGGGCGCTGTGCCTTCCTTCAGGAAGGTGACCCTCCGCACGCATCAGGTGTCTGGGAAGGTGACCCTCTGCATGTGTCACGTGTCTGGCAGTGGGCGGTGAGCTGTGAGGTTTCATTGAAGCTGCATTTCTCTTGCCTGTGTTTCCTTCCTCACTGTGTGCAGAGAATTACACACCAGGAGCGAGTGGGGTGTGTTCCAGGGACCCCAGGCTGTTTCAGGGTGTGAAAACCAATCCGTGTAATCTACTGTATTAACAGAGTAAAGAAGAAAAATCGGGATGGAAACTCTCGGAAAGTTAAGAATAGAAGAGCACTTCCTGGACTTGATAACATTTATCACACAATTCCTGTCAGAATCCCAGAAGGATATTTGGAAGTCATAGACAAGGTCCGTCTAAAATTTTCCATTGGAAGGCAAAATGACCCGAATAGCAACAACAGTTTTGGGAAAGAATACAGAGGGAGGAAGCTGTCTACCTGCTCGAGGATGCCTGCAGCTGTAGCAGTTGGGATGGTGTGGATGGACCAAGGGACAGACATATGGACGGTAGACAGAACACAGCATGCATGGGTAGCCCCTCACAGACACGGCCAACCGACCTTTTGACAAAAGTGTGAAACCAGTTCCGTGGAAGGAAGGGGGATCTTTTCAGCTGATGGTGCTGGAACGAGACTGCCCCCTAAAACTATTGGGACTAATCAGCGACTTCAGTAAAAGTGCAGGATACACAGTCAACATAGAGAAGTCAGTTGTGTTTCTATATGCTAAGCACGAAATGTCTGACAAATAAACAGAACAATCCCATTTACAATAGCATCCAAAGCAATAAATCACTCAGGAATACATTTACCCAAGGAGGTGAAAAAGTTTTATACTGAAAACTGTAACACTTTATGGGCACCTGGGCGGCTCAGTCGGTTGAGTGTCTGACTTCGGCCCAGGTCATGATCTCATGGCTTGTGGGTTCGAGTCCTGTTTTGGGCTCTGTGCTGACAGCTCGGAGCCTGGAGCCTGCTTTGGATTCTCTGTCTCCCTCTCTCTCTGCCCCTCCCCCACTCGCACTCTGTCTCTGTCTCTCTCTAAAAAATAAATAGACATTAAAAAAAGAAAAAGGATTTCTTAGAAGTATCCTGTGTGGGGGCGCCTGGGCGGCTTAGTTGGTTGAGCGTCCTGATCTCAGGTCATGATCTCATAGTTTTGGCTCAGGTCACGATCTCATAGTTTGTGAGTTTGAGCCCCGCGTTGTGCTCTGTGCTAACAGCTTGAAGCCCGGAGCCTGCTTTAGATTCTGTGTCTCCCTCTCTCTCTGTCCCTCTCCTGCTCACGCTCTGTCTCTCAAAAATACATAAATTAAAAAAAAATTTTTTTAAAGTAAAAAAAAAATCACTGAACATGGGTTAGACACTTAAACATGGGACCTGAGACTGTAAAATTCCTAGCAGAAAACATAGATAGGAGAAAAATTCCTTGGCGAGCGCCCTGGCAATGTTTTGGTTGCGACATGAAAGCACCAGCAACCGAAGCAGAAATTCGCTGCACTGAACAGAAAGCTTCTGCATGGTGAGGGAGACCATCCACACGGTGAGAAGGCAGCCCACAGGACGGCAGTTCCCCTTCTGGGAGCAGGAGGGCATGGGGGAGCCGGTGCTGCAGACGGGCCCCCAGCCACGATCCGCTGTGCCCTGTGCTCCTATGCCACAGGCTTTCCTGGAAGGCCCAGGACACTTAAAAGCTTGGGAGTCCTTCAAGACTGTCAGGACTCTCCTCTCCCCTGAGACTCAGGGTTAACCTCGGGATTTTCACTGGGGTTGCGCTGACTCTGGAAATCAATTTGGGAACAATTAACACCCACGATAATTGAATTTTTCAATCCATAAACACATATTTTTAGGTCTTTAAAGTTTTTCATTAAAGTTTTGTTTATTTATTTTTTTCAAATTACATTTTCAACTTGTTATTTTTGATCCAGAGAGATCCCCTGGGCCCTTCATCAGGCTGCCCCCTATGACCTATTTTGGGTGGAATTTTCTATATATAAGATAATATCATCTGTAAACAGGAAATTTCACTTTTTGCTTTCTGATTTGGATGTCTTTTATTTTTTTTTCTTGCCTAATTGCTTTGGCTAGAACTTCCAGTACCGTGTTGGATACAAGTGGTGAGAGTGGTTGTCTGTCTCTTGTTCCTGATCTTAGAGGAAAAGTCTTCAACCTTTCACTGGTGAGTATGAGGTTAGCTGTGGGCTTGTCATATGTGGCCTTTATTATGTTGAAGTATGTTCATTCTACACCCACTTTTGTTGAGTGTTTTTATAATGAAAGGGTACTGTACTTTGCCAAATACTTAAAAATTTTTTTTTTAACATTTATTCATTTTTGAGACAGAGAGAGACAGAGCATGAATGGGGGAAGGTCAGAGAGAGAGGGAGACACAGAATCTGAAACAGGCTCCAGGCTCTGAGCTGTCAGCACAGAGACCGACGCGGGGCTCGAACTCACGGACCACGAGATCATGACCTGAGCCGAAGTCGGATGCCCAACTGACTGAGCCACCCAGGCTCCCCTACTTTTTCTGCATCTATTGAGATGGTCATATAATTTTTAATGTTTTTATTTATTTTTGAGAGAGAGACACAGCGTGAGCAGGAGAGGGGCAGAGAGAGAGGGAGACACAGAATCCGAAGCAGGCTCCAGGCTCCAAGCTCTCAGCACAGAGCCCGACGTGGGGCTGGAACCCACGAACCACGAGATCGTGACCTGAGCCAAAGTCGGACGCTTAACCGACTGAGCCTCCCAGGGCGCCCCGAAACTTCTCTTTTAGAATGGCTTTTGTTGCATCCCATAAGTTCTGGTGTGTTGTGTTTTCATTTTTATTTGCTTTAAAATGTTTTTTTCTTGCCCTTTTGATTTCTTCTCTAGCCCATTGGTTGCTCATGGGTGTTTTGTGTAATTTCTTCTTATTTGTGAGTGAGACAGTTTTCCTCCCGTTACTGATTTCTAGTTTCATACCGCCGTGGTCAGAAAAGACAGGTGGTACACTTCAAATCATAAACTTGCTAAGACTTGTGTTGTTATCTGACGTGTGATCCATTCTGCAGGAAGCTCCATGTGCTCTCAAGAAGAATGCTGTTGTGCTGCTGTTGGATGGATGTCCTGTACGTGTCTGTCGGGTCCATGTGATCTAAAGTATAGTTCAAATCCAGGGTCATGATGATTGTGGGAATGACAAGAGGACCCAGGATATCATGTGGACTTCATGGAGGGGGCTGCAGCAGGGTCTGAGCAATTTTGAAAGAAGTTCTGTGGGTAAAACGTTGTCAAATGGCACCACATGCCAAAGAGAAAACTTTGGTGAAAGGAAGAGACCATCAGTGCAGCGAACTTCCCTGTTGTCTTATTCTGAGCAGTGGCCACGGCCACCCCGGCCTTCAGCTGCCACCACCCTGATAGGTCAGCAGCCGCCAGCCTCGGGCAGACCCCCCGCCAGCAAAAAGATGATGACTTACCGGAAGCTCAGAGGATGGTTAGCACATTTTAGCCATAAAGTGCTTTTAACAGTTGTTTTCTTTTAATTTTAGAGAGAGACACTGTGAGGGCAGGGGAGAGGGGCAGAGAGAGATAGAGAGAGACTCTTAAGCAGTCTCCATGCTCAGGGTGGAGCCTGGCATGGGGCCTGGTGCCACGACCCTGGGATCATGACCTGAGCCAAAATCAAGAGTCGGGCGCTCAACTGACTGAGCCACCCGGGCAACCTGCAATAAAGTATTTTATTTAAAAAAATTAAAAAAATGTTTTATTTATTTTTGAGAGAGAGAGAGAGAGAGAGAGAGAGAGAGAGAGAGTATAAGCAGTGAGGGGCAGAGAGAGACACACACAGAGGATCTGAAGCAGGCTCCAGGCTCCGAGCTGTCATCACAGAGCCCGACGTGGGGCTCCAACCCACGAACCACAAGATTGTGACCTGAGTCGAAGTTGGACGCTTAACCGACTGAGCCCCTCAGGTGCCCCTAAGCACAACTTTTCTACCCACTGAGAAACGAAAAGATTCATTTGACTTGCTTTACCGTGATCTCCACTTTTTTGCGGCGGTATGGACATAACGCCTGTGTTTTGAGTTTATCGGGTGTGTTTTGAGTTGGGAAAATTGTTGGTTTTGTGTGGTGTTGTGTCTCCTTGATTCTTCATGTTCTTTGAAGTTTTGTTCCCGCTGAGGCTTTCTCAGACCCATGGACACCCCCTCCACAATCCTTGCTGCCTCCTGACACAGAATTCTTAGGCGTACACGCTTTCTCTGTCCTGCCACTTCAAGCCATGTGCCGACTGCCTCCCATTTGTTTTCCCAAGGGGTCCCCGGCCCGCAGATTCGGGCTGGCTTCTGGGTACGTCACTGGCTGTCTGCAAAAGCTCTCTCTGCGGCAGTGGGAGCTTGGGGATGTGCACTGGTGGTGGCCATGGTGTGTGTGTGTGTGCGTGCATGTGTGTGTGTGCATGTGCATGTGGATGCGTGCACACATGCGTGTGTGATGCAGAATGCTGGGGTGCCCTGGGCCAAGGCAGACGTGGGTGGGATGCCTCCCACATCCCTGGGAGTTTGGTGCTGGTGACAGACACAAAGCCCTACGGGGAGCGGGCGGTTTCCTGCTTGGTTGCCGGGACCTCGGCCACCTGCTCCGCTCCCCTCGGTGTTGGACCGCAGCGGGGTTTCACCATCTCTGGGCTGGAACCCACAGCCCCTCGAAGTCATTGTTGTCCGTGGCTGGATGCCACGTTGTTTTTGCCCAGGGAGACATGAGCGATGGGAGCTTTGTTCGGCCACATTTGCGACGTTAACCGGTTTTTGTTCTTCAATGAGGGACGCATGCTCCTGCCTCCTGTTTTCAAAAGGGGGCCTGTTCCCCAAACGCGACCCTCAGCCTGGCACCTCGGGAGGGGTCCACACTGCCTTGTCGCGCCGCGGGTCCCAGCAGAAGCCCCTTGAAAGTCCCCCTGGTGATGGGAAGTGTCTCTCTGAGAGGCCCGGTGGCCCATGTCAGCAAGACTCCACTCAGCAGCTCCTGGTGTTGGCAGAATCTCCTTCCTACGTGCCTTGGGGGCTGGAGGTTTGAAGCCGACTTGATCTTTTCTGAAATGTGCAGTATTTATAGGCATTCAGATGGTCCTTCGCCCCGCTTCTCTCTCTCCTCCCTGCCCGGTGCTCAGCTTTGCCCTGCCAGCTCCCAGAGTGGAGCCCGGTGTCCTGGGTCTCACAGGGCCCGGTCTGTGCAGCCCTGACCCCTCCGGGGCCAATGCTGAATGCACAGCGACCCATTGAGTCGGCGCCAACGGGAGCCTTGCGCCGTTCGAGCCCAGCGGCAGCCCCACGAGGGGCTCGTCTGCTCTCTGCACTGAGCAGCCGGGCTTAGAGAGGCTTCGTAACAGACCCGGGAGTCAGGGGCCGACACAAGGTGTCCAGCTTCGAATACAGTCATTCCCTTATGACAAATTCTAATATTGGACACGAGTGGAAGTATTCTGCCCTGTTCCAGGTACAGCTTATGGCGAGGCTCGCTGGGATGACACAGAGACTGCCCCGGGGCCGCGGCATGTCCCACAAACGTTGGGCACGTTGGTGGCTGGAAGTCTGCTTCTCAGGGGCGGGTCGACCGCAAGGTCAAGTGTGACTTACAGGAGGCGCCGGTGATGATACCTTGGAGGCACTTTAGGGTTACGCCTCCCGGCCAAGAAATGCTATTTTGTGAACAGGAACAGTGAGTCCACTTCCCAGGGGGGGACGCTTGCTGACCTAGACACGGAGCAGTCGTACGGGAACGGACCAATGTCTGGGCTCCTGATGGTCAGCGTGGTCAGCCCGCAGAGCCATATGGGAGGTCAACCCGCAACCAGAGCTGTGCGTGCCGACGGCGGGGCGAGTCTAGTCACAGACGTGATGGTCTCCGCTGGCCCCTTCGCATCCGGGCATGGGACCACCGAGACCAGCTTGTCCCTGGGGCTGTGGGTGCCAAGCCCCTGTCTCAGCAGGCTTGGACAGACACCCCCCCCGCCAATGCTCCTGGGGACACGGTTATTTCTCCCTCCCCTCCCCCTCATCCCAGGGAGGTTGCCAGGCGCTCAGAGGGCTTGGTGTGTGTGTGGGGGGGCTGATCTCCAGGTCCTCTGGGCCCCCTGAACCCTGTCTTCTGGTCCAGCGTGTGCTCTCCCAGCTGTGGGGACCCCCCAATTCCCGCTGCTCCACAGACCACCAGGCATTCCTCTGGGGTGTCTGAGCACTTCTGGGGGTGTCCCTAGGCTTTCTCTGGGCTGCCTCAGGGGTGTCTCTGGGGCTGTCTCGGGGGTATCATTGGGTTATCTCTGGGAAGTGTCTCTGTGCTGTCTCTGTACTCTCTCCGTGCAGTCTCAGGGGTGTCTTTGGGGGTGTCTCTGAGGTGTCTCTGGGTTATCTCTGGAAGGTGTCTCTGTGAATGTTTTGGTGAGATGTCTCTGGGGTGTCCTTATGGGTGTCTCTGGGGTGTGTCTCGGGGGGGTCTCTGGAGTCTCTGGGGTATGTCTAGGCTGTCTCTGGGTTGTCTCTGGAAAGTGTCTCTGTGCCGTCTCTGGGAGAGGTCTCTGTGCCGTCACTGGGAGGGGTCTCTGCCCCGTCTCTGGGCTGTCTCAGCTCATTTGCAATGGCCTGCTGGGCCTGGACACCCCCCACCCTCGGCTTGTGCAGGCTGCACTCTGGTCATCCGGGCCAGGCATCTGGAATGTCTGCAGAGGGGGAGGGGTACGGAGGCGGAGGGGTGGGGAGGGGTGCGGAGGGGAGCTGGATTCCAAGCTCACTGAACTGTAGTTGCTCAACTAAGCAACGGCCTGCAGCCAGGTGTCTGGAAGCACGGTTGGGGACCATGCCAGGGGCTTCCCTCAGGCCCGCAGCAGGGGCACCTTGCTGTCCTCCCGCTCTGGCGGGGTCATGCCTTCCTCTGGGCCGGAGCCCCAGGGTCGCCCTGAGGGCTGGTGCTCAGAGGCCCCCTGCCCGCGCCGGGCTGCCCTGCGCACCTTCGAGGGCACGTCCGGTGGCGCTGCGGTGGTGGCAGTGGTGGCTGGTGGTCACGACGCACCTGTTGCCCCCCACGTGTCCTCAGCACCTGGTACTGAACCCCGACTCCCGGAGAGCGGGGGAAATGAAGTTCACAGTGAGGCCTGCATGCCTGGCGCGGAGCCAGGTACCCGACCCTTCCCCAGAGCCCTCCTTCCTCGGCTTTGTGGCCGGTGGGCCCCGTGCATCGAGCTTCCCCCTGAGCCCCAACCCTGCAGACCCGGGGGTGCTTGCCGTCCTTCAGTGATGGGGTGTGGGGCAGGGTCTCCCCTGTCAGAGGGGGTCGCAGCCCAGACCTCCGAAGGGCTGGAGCACACTCTGTCCCTCCGCAGGCCCTCCTTTTCTCGCGGGAACCGTGGCTCACCTGCCCCCGGGAACTGGTGGGGACCCAGCCCTGGTCAGGCAAAGGGAGTGGCCCGCTGACCCGGTCTCTCCTCCTGAAGTGCCCCTCATGGATGCACCGTCAGCACGGTTTGTCATCAAATCTAGGGGTGTGTGCACAAGACACACATGTGCACACAGACACACACCACACACACAAATACACATGCACACATATGCACGCACATATGCATATGTGCACACACACGTGCACACCATACAAGTTCACATGCACATGCACATACCACACACATAAATACACACACATGCACATACACACACACATGCACACACACATGCATATGCATAAATGTGCACACACACGTGCACAAGACACAAGCATACATGTGTACGCACACATGCACAAACACCACACGCATGCACACACATGCACACACATACACACATGCATGTGCACAATACATGAAACACACACATATGTACACACACACTCGGGCTCGAGCAAACCCAGAAGGTACACACACATGTGCACATAGACTCACACACATGTGCACAACAGACAAGCACACATGTGCACGTACACACATGCATATGCACAATACATCAGACACACGCATATGCACACACACACACACACACACACTCACATACTCGGGCTTGAGCAAACCCAGAAGGTACAGGCACATGCACGAGTGAATGACCCAGACTCCACACACGCTTCTGCCTCCCCCTCCTCCGGCCGTGGCCTCAGGACAGCTCCATCACCAGCTGGCCAAGGACCACAGCCACAAGGACACCATTTGTGGCTGGACAGCTGCGCCCCAGCCCTGGGTGCCCCTGAAGAGGGGTGGTGGGTTCTCAGCAGGGGCAGGGCATCCAGCAGTGTGTGGGGCCGTCCCCTCATCAGTCCCAGGAGATGGCCGGAGCGAGGGTCCGCGTGACTGCACAGGCTGATGGTTCACACAGCACAGGGGCAAGAGCACCACATGCCCGCTCAGGCACACACACACTCACAACACACACTCACAACACACGACACAAAACAGCCCTGTAAATGCCATTTGTGGCCCTGCAGGAAAATGAGAGAACGAACTGAAAGGAACATACATTAAAAATCACTCCAAATCCCTCCAGATCCAGAAATGACCAAGAATAACACTGTGGCGTATTCTCCTCAAAACATTGTCGGGTGGATTTTACAAAATTGAAATCAAATGAAAGTAAAATTGCTTCGTTCACTTAAAGAGAAAGTGGGTGATGGTGAACAAATAGAATGTGGTCCATCTGTATAGCACAGCATCACATGTACATCACACGTACATGCACCATATACACATCATGCCCCTACACACACACATCACATGTACATCCGGACAGCAGAGCACCGTCAGCCTTGACAGGGGAGGAAGCCGTGTGCACAGACAAACAAGGGGTGAAGGCAATGTGGAGAGAGAGTGTGTGTGTGATCACGAATGTGTGAGCATTGTCAGCCTTGACAGGAAAGGACGCTCTGACTCGAGAATTTGACACCGAGTGGAAGGAGCCAGACACAGAAGGACACGCGCTGGAGGGGTCCACTTCCGTGGGGTCCGGAGAGGGGTCCAGTCCACAGAGACAGAGAGGACACGGGGTTGGTGTCTAATGGGGACAGAGCCTCCGTGTGGATGGAAAAGGTCCAGGCATGGACGGTGGTGGTGGCCACACACAGTGTGGATGTGCTTACTGCCACTGGAGCGCGAAGGTGGCGAGGCGGGGGCCCTGTGCTATTGATGATGATGATGATGATGATGATGGGACCCAGACCCCTGGGTCCTGGGGCAGCTGGGAAGTGGCTGAGGGTGCCCCCTCCCTAGCCCTGGGCTGTGGGGGCCCCCTCACTGAGGACGATGGAGGTGCAGTGGCCACAGTCCGCCGGCAGAGGGCGCCAAGCCCCCATGCACCTGCGGGCTACTGTGGCCTCTCAGGCCTGGGCTTTGCGGGGGGGGGGGGGGGGGGGGGGGGGGGATGCTCCCGGAACCATGGGGGGCCTGCCGACCCCGGGCCCTCCCACACTGGTGCACGTGCGAGACCCTCACACACTGGGACGGTTCTCAGATGGCACCGGTCACAGCCCTCCCCTTGGAGAAGAGGTCACGTTGGGGTCAAACAAATTTTTCAAAACCTGTGTAAAAGTAAGAAAAATTACGGAGTAAATATCGTGGTACTAGCCTGTCAGTCCGGGCCGGCCTAAGCAAGAGGAGCCACCAGGACTGGCTCAGGAGTCGGGGAGAGCGCGACGTGAGCCGAGCCGGGTGGGAGCAGGACTGCACTGGAGCACCCACCCCACCAGATGAGTGCCCCGACCCGCGTTCACGGTCACAGCCACGTGGGGTGGCTGTCAGAGGATGTGGGGCGGCTGCCTCCTCCCTGGGGTCCCGCAGATGGACAGCAGCCCCCGTAGGACCCCGCAGTGGCCCCGCCCCTCCCCCCGGGGCTGTGGGATCTCCCCCTTCCCAGCCTGTGCCTTGTTGGGCTGCCAGGCTGCGCACAGGGGAGCACGACCACCCGGGGTCACCCTCCAGGGCTTGGCTGCCTCCATGGGGCCTGTGGCCCCTGCCCTCGGGGCACGCACCTGGCCTACCCAGGGGGCTCAGGCTCTCCTGTGCCTGTCTCTTTCCTAGAGGACCTGGCTCAGGGTCCGGGGCCTGGAAAGACCCCTCCCTGAAGAGACCACACGCTCACCTTCCCTCTGGTGGCCTATGGTGGAAGGAGGGGTAAGGAGACGGACAGGATGCTCAGTGAGTGCCTGCAGGCCTGAGGGAGGATGGTGGATCTGATGGCCTCAATTCTGTGATGGGGAAGTCACCTGTGCAGAGCCACAGGGCTGCAGGGGACCCATGGGGCCACCAGCAAGGACAGCGGCTGGAGGCCTGTGCCAGCCCTCTCTGTCCCCCCCCTCACATGCTTCCTCCTCCTCCCCTCCTCCCCTCTCCTCCTCCCCCTCCCCCTCCTCTTCCTCCTCCTCCCTCTCCCCTTCTCCCCGTCCCTCCTCCTCCTCCTCTTCCCCCTCCTTCTCCCTCCCCCTCCCCTTCTCCTCTCCCCCCCTTCTCCTCCTCCCGCCTCTCCTCCCCCTCCTCCCCCTCCACTCCCCTGTGCCCATGTGTCTCATCATGGAGGGGCTCCCTTGGCCTTCGTCCTCACCTGTAATCCAGAAAGGAGGCAGGGTGGTTCTTTTCTCCAGGTTCAGATGGAAACTGTGAGGGTCTTGTGCTTAGAGGACAATGGAGCTTGGCTGGATGTACGTCTCCCCCCCCACCCAGCCTTTGCTCTAAAACCTGGAGCAGAGCTGCTGATCTGGACACCATGTGGGGAGGGGGCCGGGCCTGGGGGGGTGTCTAACAGAGAAGTGGATGAGATTAGTTCAAGCCTCTCAAAGGAGGAGTGAGCAAGTCGTTTCCAGAGGGAGTTTTGGGAGCTCGGGGTGGGTCCCTCTAAGAGCTGATTGGACCTGTTCTCAAGGGTGTGCGGGCTGAGCCGTGGGCAGCTGGGGAGGCATGAAACTCACCCAAGCGTGGCATTGTCCTCCTAGAGGGCAGGAGTAACAGGGGACTGGGGAGGGACCGGGGAGGGCTGGCTGTGCTGCAGGGATGCACCTTCTGGAGCTGAGGCAGGCAAGAACGAGAGTGGTGCTCCTGCTCAGATGCCCACTGACGGCCCTGGACGGGGCCGTGGTGCCCATGCAGGGAGAGGAGAGGAGAGGCACCAGGCAGGCAGGAGGATCCACGGTGGAGGGTGTCCCAGCAAGTGGGTGGTGGGGGGGTCAGGGTGGTCTGGCGGCTCGGCAGAAACAACTCTGAGTGTCTCTGTGGATGGGCAGGAAGAGAGAAGCGGGGTCTAGGCCTGGGGATAAGCTGGCCCAGGGGCAGGGGCAGATCCTCTCTATGGCGAGGAGACGGCCCTGGGGGAGGCGCAGCTTGTGAGCTCTGGGAGGGAACCAGCATCAGTGCTGAGCGTGATCTGTCCTCTCTGCCCTGAGGCTTGGGGGCTGCAGCTGGCCTCTAAGACCTCGGAGGGATCCCATGTCGGCTTGGCTCTAGGAGTGGGCTATCCTGTGGGGTGGGGGCTTCTGTCCCTAGAGGCATCCAGGCTGCAGCCCCTCTGATTGCTTGTGGACTCAACACGCGCCACCCTCAGACAGCCCCCGGGTCAGCCAGCACCCACTGTCACGAGCACTGACCTGAAGCCACCTGTCTGGGTAAGGGGACACCCTTACACACGGCTTACCCAGCCAGTGGGCATCCATTCCAACGGTCCGGGCTGCACTGGGAGGCCACCCTGCTCGGGGTGCGTTGAGGTTGCCCAGGCACCGACTCAGCCCGACCCCCCGTGGCTGGAACGTGGTGAGCTCTGGTCCTAGCGATGCCCACACAGCCGCGCCTTGTCCGTGCGAAGCAGCTCTAGGCAGCCCAGAGGGAGAGCCGCCAATCTCTCACGTCCCAGCCTCCAGGTCTCAGGATGTCCTTCTGCCATGATCCAGGGGTCCCGGCAGGCACTGATGCCAGCCTGGGTCCGAGCAGGGTGGCGGCCTCTCCCATGACCGTTGGTCCACCCCTCTGGTCAGGAGAGGAGCAGTGAGCCAGCAGCAGGGAAACAGCTCAGCACAGGAGGGGTCAGCATGCTCTGAGGGTGCCAGGACAGGAGTCAGGGGGAGGTGGGAGGGCCTCTGGGCCTCTCCTCACCCTTTCTCAGTCATGCAAGCCCCCCTCCAGCAAACCCCTGCTGTGTTGGGCGCTGGAGCACTGGGGGAAGGGCGGGGGGGGGGGGGGGGGGGGAGGGGCGGTGGTCAGAAGCCTGGGCCCTGCCTCTCAGGGTCTGCCCCTAGTGGTGACAAGGGACATTCTTCGGAGCACAAGCTCCTGAGTGTGCAGGGTGGATGGAACATCAGAATGGGGGAGGGGAGAACTTCCCGACAGGTGAGCAACTTCGTCTGAGTCCAAGGTGGGGCATACGGGTCCCCGGTCACCGGTACCCTCTGCCGCTGCAGCCCTGCCTGGCCCCGGGCCCCAGTCCCGTCACGCTGAGCCCCAGCTACCAGTCTGGCACAGGCTTCTGGGTGCTGTTAGGCCTGTCCCTCTTCTCATGGCCCATCCTGCTGTCGCAGCCCGCTGCCTGTGTGGGAGCGCGGGGGTCTCTGGGGTCCGGCTGACCCTCTCCCGGGGAGGGACGTGCCTTGGTGAGCCCGCAGCCCCCTGGGATGCTGTTGGGGGCCATCTGTACTGTCCTCTTGCTTTGTCTGGGTTGGTGCGGGGCGTTTGAGAGGGGGTGACAGGCACGCGGCTGAGCCCAGCCCGCAGCCCCTCTGAGTGAGCTGAAGGCCTGGGTCATGGGAGGTTCTGGGCTGTTCCGGTACCTGCCCGCCCCACTGCCTCTGGGAGCAGGCTGGCAGGAAGGCTGATCAATTTTAATTAGCTTTAAGCCTCTGTCGAAATAATTCTGGCTTCTGCCAGAAAAGGCACAGGAAGCTTCGATCCCTTACTGAGCGGCTTCCTCACACAGGAAGGTCCAATCCGCTCACAGGGCCAGGAGTGCTGTTATTGCCACCACAACCTGGACCGTGGGGTGAGCCCATGAGGTGTTATCACTCCCCACCCCTAGCCCTCAGAGAGGAGGAGGCTTGTCTGGGGAGGAGGAGCCCACTGGTTCGGTACCCCTGACCTGGGATGCACCCCGACATCCTGGTCCCGCTCTGTGAGCCCCTGCACCAGTACATGCTCCCTGGGCTGGACTGTGGGCACAGGAGGGCCCTCCCTGCAAGGTGCTCAGGAGTGACAGCGACCTGTGACAACGTGACTAGGTGTCCACTGGGACCAGGATCTGTGCTAGGGACTGAAGGTGACAGAGGTGACCAAACCAGATGAGTCCCCCTCCCCCACTCCAGGCCCATGACACACTCCTTGCCGTCAGGTCCTCTGGGTTAGCCAGTCACTTTCCTGGCCCTCATTTTGTCCTTTGAGGTCTCCCAGCGGTCACAGGACGGGGGCCAGGAACTGAGGATAGGCTTCCAGCCACCGGTGGCAGGTGTGTGTGTGTGTGTGTGTGTGTGTGTGTGTGTGTGTGTAGGCACGCCCGCTGCACCTGCCCAGGTCCCCATGCCTCTCCACCCCACAGAGGCGTGCAAAGGCACAGGGAAGCCCCCAGAAAAGGATCCTGGAGGCCTGGGGCCAACAAGGACTCGGGGATCAGCCGCTGCACTCCGGTGGCCCCTTCCCGCACCAGCGCACTGAGCTCCCCGCCCCTCCGCCTGCAGGCTGTCCTCGGGCTGGAGCCGCCCTCGCGCCCCCAGCCCTGCAGAGCCTCTCACAGGCTCTGAGCACAGTACTCCCGCCCGACACCTGCCTACACCTTTCCGCCGCCAGGCGCGCTCCCAGAGGCCGCCCCCCATCACCCCGCCAGCCCCCGCCCCCAGCCTGCCCCCGGCCTGTTAACCCACGCGCTCGCGCGGGCAGCACCCCCAGAACAGGAGGGCCAGGGATCACACCCGGGGTGCAAGGCAATGTCTTGGGGCTGTGCGTCCGGGATAGGGGGCGAGTCCTGTTGGAGGGAGGGCGTGCTGGAGGGGTGTAGCGCGCGTCCTGGGCGAGCGCGCGTTCTGGAAGGAGTGTCCCCAGGGGGTGGGCGCGTCCCCGAGGGGGAGGGCGCAGCTAGGGGCGGGCTTTCGGCTGCCCCACCCTCTACCGCGTCCCCGGGCGCCCCCCACGCACCCAGCCGGGACCGAGCCGACCGCGCGCCACAGCCATCGGCCATGGAGACGCGAGAGCGGCGGCGCCCGCGGTTTCTGCTGCCGCTGCTTCTGCAGCTGCTGTGCGGTAAGGGGACGCGGGGTCCGGCTCCGGGACGCCCCGACCCCCTCCGGGGCCACGGGGACCCGCGGGCTTTGACTTCCAGCACCCGCGCCTGGCCGCGCCTTTGCCCTGCACGGATCCCGGCCTGCCCGGCGCGCCCGGCTCCGGAGGGGCGAGGGGAGACACCGGCGCCGTCCCCAGCCTCCGCGGGAGGGTCCTGTCCGCTCTCCCCGGAGGAGCCGAAGGCGACCGACCGGCGCTGGGAAGGGAGGCACGGGGGGTCGTGCAGGATCTGCCCGGTCGGCTCCTCGCAGCTGCGATGTCCCTGGAATCGCCGCCAGAGGGCTGGGGACGGCCTGCCGTCGCGACACCGAGTGAGCAGAGGCGGTCGGCTGCCGCTTCCCTGTTGGGTAGTGAGCTCCCCGTCCTGGGGCTTTCGCGTGCACACCACTCTCAGGGCGTGGGTGAGAGGAATCCAGACCCCGTAGGGCTCGTCCCTTCCCCGGAGGACAGCCCTTCAGTGTGTGAGCGGGACAGGGAAGGGGGCGGCTCTCTGAGGCTTCCCTCAAGATCCCTTCTCCAGCAAGAAAATGGGGCTCCATGGAGGATACATTGTTTACGAATCAGGAATGGATTGAATGAAAAGCTGGCTTAGGAAAATTTTAGTAGAGAGATGATCCAAGATCAAGTAAGAGGGTGTGTGTGCTTTTGGGGAGGGCTTGTTTGCAGAGGCTTGCTGGGCAGGCTGCTGAGGTGAGGTGGGCAGCCTGACCCCGGGGCCGGGGGCCCAGGGCCCCTCTGAGGGGCCACTGTCCCCTGGGTCCTTTGGGGCATCAGCCTTGCCCTCTCTGGCGCATCGCCCTGGCTGTGAGACGCCAAGTTGAGCCTGTGTGGAGTCGTTGTCGGCTTTGCTGGTTTGGAACTGGCTGCAGCTGTGAGAAAGGACCGGTGAGCCCCTCGGCTTCCCAGTCTCTGGGCTGTCCCCCCCCCCCCAAGATGTCTGGGTGGAGGGACTGTGGCTTCGCCTCACCTCGCAGGGTGAGAGCCTGGGGTCAGGTGGATTTCTGGCTGAAGGCAAGAGCCTGGTGCGTGGCGGCTTTGGGACATCGGGAGCACGTTGACTTGGGGTTGCAGGAAGCCTAAAAGCGAGCCCCCTGGACTGGAGCTTTGGCTCCTCCAGGGAAGGGAACCCTTGCTTTATTCCCAGGACCTGCTTTCAGCATGGGATCATGAAGGACCAGACCCAGACCCTACACACATCCGCGTTACCAACACGGGGCTCGTGTCTGGAGGGCCACCTGGCCCGCCCGGGGTGGGTCTGGGGCCTCCCTCCCCCGCCAGGGTGGGGCCAGGCCAGCCTCCCTGCAGACCCAGCCCAGCGCTGGTCCTGCCAGAGCCAGGGTCTTGGGAAGTGGCTGCTGGGTGGGCGAGATGCCCGCTCATGGTCACATGCCGTGTGTCAGAGGTGGGGCTGAGCTCCGGATGGTGCTGCATTGGGAAGGAGGGTCCCAGGGCTGCGACATCTCTGTGGTGTGGGAGCCCGGCCATCCAGGGAGCAGGTCCAGCTGGGGGGCCGGTTCTTGCCGGCGGAGGCCCATCCGGCACTGGCCGTGAAGGGCCGGGCGAGGAAGGTGAATTCGGGTTTCTTGGGCAAATTCCAGAACTCCATTCAGACACGGCAGCTAGTGTGGTATTGGTGACGCCCAGCTGGGCCCACTTGGCTGGGGCTCGCCCCTGCGCCCAGTCCCCGATTGCGCTCTTTGGTCCGAGTGCGAATCCCAGGGCCTCTCTGCAGCTGCTTAACCTCAAGATCGTAAGGCACTTACCGCCTCAGTTTCCCCTGGTGCAGTGTGGATACAGAAAGAGGAACCTGGGAAGGACTGTTGTGACCTTCAGTTGGAGTCTGTCGGTTTAGTCTCCATACCCCGTGCCTGCGTAGGGGGACTTGGGCGTAGACCGGGGAGAGCACTTGGCAGCGCCTGGCTCACGCACCGTGGGAAGCGGAGTCGGGCAGCGGCTGTGGCTCCAGGGGCTCACGGCACCCCCAGACGGTGTGAACATAGCACCGAACATTTGCTGGTGGTAAGAGTCATGGTGTCCTCATGCCCCGTCCTCTCCTGTCACTCTGACTTGTAAGGACTCAGCTGGGCCCAGGTACCCCAGTGACACAGTGACCGCGCAGACATGGTGGCTGAGAGGTGCCTTGCAGGTCTCCTGAGCCCACTCCTCGTTTTGTAGATATGAAACCGAGGCCCGGGATGAGGAGGACCCTGCCCAGACTGCAGGGGCAGGGGCAGAACCTTCCAGAAGCTATGGGCACCTAGGGAGCATGAAGGGCTCCCATATTTCATTTCCAAGTGGCGTAAAAGGCCTTCCTCCAGGAAACGCATCCTTTAGGCTGCTTCTCATTTCCTGGAGCCCGGGAGACCCTGAGACAGAAGGAGCACAGACCTGTCTTCTCTTTGTTTCCCCGACGGACCATTGGAAGCAGTTTTGTGTTTCATTCGAATTCCCAAGCCCGCCACTGATGTAGCCGGCGGCTCCCTGGCAGGAGGCTGCGTCTCTACCTTCTGTTATAACCCTGGCTGGGCTGTTGGGTTTCTCCGGGAGCCCAGGTTGTGCACCAGAAATGATGCCAGAGCGCCCCCTCCCTCACCCAGGACACTTCTGGCTGGTCCGGCAGGTGTCCTGCGGTGTCCGCCTCGTGCAGGCCCAGGGGTGGCGCTGTCCTGGCACCTGCACAGCGCGCCTGTGGTCCTTAATGGCACGTTTCCGACCAGCCCTGCCCAAGCTCCTGCTGCTGTGGGGTATGGAGACTCTGGTCCAGGTAGGAGGAGGAGGAGGAGGGAGGGAAGAAAGGGGGCCCAAGGGCAGGGGGAAGAGGAGAACAAGAGGGAGGAAGCGCTGAGCTGGGTCTTAGTGGTTTGACAGCAGGTGGTTAGGGCACGCTGGGGGGTCCAGGGGCTCCAGGCTTAGGGGCTCCGGGTCCAGGTCCTGGGGACAAGGGGGTCCAGAGGAGCAGGTCCTGGTGTCGGGGTCCAGTCCAGGCAAGCTCTTGCTGGGAGGTGTGGCAGTGGCTGGCAGGAGGTGACGGCATGGACCCGTGTGGGAGACTTGGATGGGATGCTGAGATGATCCCACGAGGGAAAGGCCAGGCCCAGGGATGGCTCCAAGCACCGGGTGTGGGGAATGCTGGTGGGCTTCCAGCACCCATGGTGGGACACCCACTGGGGAGCTGCAGAGAAAGGTGCCTTTGGAATAGGGCGGCAATGGGAGACAGGAACACAGGCTGGCTTCATCATTGTCCCTGCCGCGTGGCCCCTGGGGGCCTGCACTCCTCAGAGTCACTAACACCTGGCCTACATGGCCCTGGACCCGGGGCTGCCTTCCTGCCAGAAGGCTGGGCAAGTGCAGCTGGGCAGGGTGGGGGGAGGCCCCCCCTGCACACCCTGGCTCATGTTGACTGCACTTGGCTGTGGGAAAGTCACTTTTCCTGTGGCCTTTTTTTTTTTTTTTACATAGAGATATTTAGCATATTGTTTTTTTATGTTTATTTATTTATTTATTTATTTATTTTTTCAACGTTTATTTATTTTTGGGACAGAGAGAGACAGAGCATGAACAGGGGAGGGGCAGAGAGAGAGGGAGACACAGAATCGGAAACAGGCTCCAGGCTCTGAGCCATCAGCCCAGAGCCCGACGCGGGGCTCGAACTCACGGACCGCGAGATCGTGACCTGGCTGAAGTCGGACGCTTAACCGACTGCGCCACCCAGGCGCCCCTATGTTTATTTATTTTTGAGAGAGAGAGAGAGAGAGAGAATCTAAAGCAGGCTCCAGGCTCTGAGCTGTCAGCACAGAGCCTGTCGTGGGGCTCGAACTCACGAACCATGAGATCATGACCTGAGTCGAAGCCAGACGATTAACTGACTGGGCCCACCCAGGCGCCCCTCCTTTGGGTCTTTAAACCAGGGGGATGGGGGCAGCAGGCATGATGCTGTTCCTCAGGCAAATCAAGGATGGGGTTGGCATGAGGGTGTCAAGTCCAGGCTGGTGTGACATGCCCCTGGGGGCAGCTCTGCAGGTAGGTGGCTTGGGCTGGACTCCCCATCGTGTTACTGGGCAGGTGGGTGCCCTTCCCCGCGTGGTGACCCTGTCTTTAAGTGCCTCTGAGAGGGAGACTTGACAGGACAGGGCACTCTGTGGAAATGGCGAGGCTCCTCTTGAAGGCACGTAAGCCTGGGTCTTGGCTGCTGCTTGCCTGGGACCCTGTGATGCAAAGTCTCTGAGGTTGGGTTCAGGAGGAGAGCACTGGGGTTGAAAATTTGGGGTGTCTAGGAGGCTCAGTTGGTTAAGTGTCCAACTCTTGATTTCTGCTCAGGTCATGATCTCACAGTTTGTGAGATCGAGCCCTGCATCAGGCTCTGTGCTGACAGTGTGGAGCCTGCCTGGGATTCTCCCTCTCTCCCTCTGCCCCTCCTTCACTTGCACCTGCGTGTTCTCTCTCTTTCTCTCTCTCAAAAGAAATAAACATTAAAATAAAGAGAAAACTGCCCTGGGAGGCCTGCACACCAGTCTGGCTTGGGAGCCACCTTTCCAACCACACTGCCTCTCTTTCACCCCTAATAACCACGGACACCCACCCCCCTAAGCACAGTGCCTTCTGACTTCATGGCCTCCTATCTATACTAGGCACTTTCCCACTGTTCTTACTGATTTTTTGGTCTATTCATTTGTTCTGTAAATTGTTGAGAGAGGAGTATCAAATTCCCAGCTATAATTGTGGATTTCTCATTTTTCCCCTTGCAGTTGTGTCCATTTTTGCCTCCTGTGTTTTGATGCTGTTATTAGGTGCATACATGTTTAGCATTGCTGTGTCTTTTTGGTGAATCGAACCATTTATCATTATGAAAGCCCCTCCTTATCTCTGGTGATATTCTTTGCTCTGAAAGACACTTCGTTCAATACTCATATAACCACCCCACCTTTCTTTGGATTAGTAGCAGCATATGTCTTCTCCCATCCTTTTCCTTTGAATGTATTTGAGTCTTTTTATTTAAAGTAGGATGCTTATGGGGCGCCTGGGTGGCGCAGTCGGTTAAGCGTCCGACTTCAGCCAGGTCACGATCTCGCGGTCCGTGAGTTCGAGCCCCGCGTCGGGCTCTGGGCTGATGGCTCAGAGCCTGGAGCCTGTTTCCGGTTCTGTGTCTCCCTCTCTCTCTGCCCCTCCCCCATTCATGCTCTGTCTCTCTCTGTCCCAAAAATAAATAAACGTTGAAAAAAAAAATAAAGTAGGATGCTTGTGAACAGCTATGGTCGGGGCTTGTATATTGATCTCATTTAACAATCTTTGTTTCTCAATTGGAGTGGCTAGACTATCGACTCTAAATCTGACTATTGACGTGGTTTGGTTTAAATCTATCATTTTTACCATCAGTGCTTTTTCTCTTCTTTTTTCATCTGTCTCCTTTTGGACTTAATTTTTTTTTTTCAACGTTTATTTATTTTTGGGACAGAGAGAGACAGAGCATGAACGGGGGAGGGGCAGAGAGAGAGGGAGACACAGAATCGGAAACAGGCTCCAGGCTCTGAGCCATCAGCCCAGAGCCTGACGCGGGGCTCGAACTCACGGACCGCGAGATCGTGACCTGGCTGAAGTCGGACGCTTAACCGACTGAGCCACCCAGGCGCCCCTGGACTTAATTTTTAAGAAAAACTTCTCATTGCCTTGGCCTCTTCACTCTTCCCTTCCTCTGTCCCCCCAGAAGTGCCCTTGTGGTCACGGGCCCACCCTCTGTATGACACACAGCCCCTCCCTGAGCCGGCAAGAGCTTCTGGGTCTGTGTGGTGGGAGCATCAGGAGGACTGTGGCCTCCCATGGGGACTACCTGGCCTGCAGGGCAGAATCGGAGTGGTTCCGAACCTGTCTTTCCTGGTAACAGACATTTCTTTTGCACTTCCTGCGCTTAGAGGGAGCAGCACTCGGTAGAACACGTGACCATAACTTTGCGCTGCTGCCCTCAGGACCTGCTCATTCATTCATTCATTCATTCTCTCGAAAAGTCTTTTCGGAATACCAATGAGGCGCTGGTGGTTAGGGGAGTGAGGGAGCAGCCGGCAATTATCAAACACCTACAGTAATGACATGGTGAAGACGGGAGCCTCTGTGGGCACATGACTAATGCCTGTCAGCACAGCCCCCTTGTGCAGCATGGCCTGTTTCCCTCACCTTACAGATGGGGAAACTGAGGTGAGCTGGTGACCAGTGATGCTGGGTGTGAGCGTGGGTCTGCCCGGTTCTGGGTGTGGGCCTTTCTCCTGTTTCCTTCCCCGTGGTTTCTCCTGCAACACAGTACCCTGTGCCAGGACACACACGACAGGGCCGTCCGTCCAAGCACACACATACACAAACACGCATGTACACATACACTCACAGATACCTGGACACAGGTGGCAGGGCTGTGTGCACACATACACGTGCACACGTATGCACACACCCCAGAACACACACTGCAGGGGTCATGGGAGGGAAGTTTATGAGGGGGGCCTGACACTTGGAAGGGTGCCTGGGGAGGGAGGGTGGCCGGTCCTGAAGGATACAGGTGGGCACTGTAGGTGGGGAGATGAGCTGGGGGAAGGTAGAGGTGGAGGGATCCGATCTGGGGGCAGAGGTGGGGGGAGGGGTATGCTGGGAATCCTGGGGGAGCCTGGGGGGAGGGCGGCCAAAGATCTGGCCTCAGCTTTTGGAACATGAGTCCCTGTGTCACGTTGGCCCTGGGCCTCATGCAATCCGGGGCACTGGTTCACATGTGCAGGGCCCCTGCCGATGCCCTCATAGTCTTGGACGGTCAGCAGACCCTGCGGATCTTTCTGGGGACATGCTCTGGGCACCCTCGACCCTCGAGCTGCAGTGGGGCCTCTCTGCCATCCCTGATTGGTGGGACCCACTCCCCACCCCCATCACACCCCTGTCTGTTCTTGGCCTCCTGGACCCCCAGGAGGTGCATCCCCTGCCCTCCCTTGACTTGTCTCCCCACCCTGTGGGAGGTCACAGCCATGGGAGGTCCTGTCTTGGTGACACCCATGTGGAGCCCTTTTTGCACTGGCTTCCACCTCCTTGGGCCACACGGGAGGCCAGGTGAGGGAGGAAGACCCAGCTGCCTGCAGGGCGGGGTGTGGGGGGGATGTCACAGGAGGGCCCCAGGGTCACCTTGCAAACCATTCTTAGCAGTGGAAGGACCACACTGTCCCCTCTCTAGGTGGGTGTCTCCGAGTGGGGGGCTGCAATGAGACGCGCATGCTGGAGAAGCTGCCCCAGTGCGGGCAGGCTTTCGCCGACATGATGCACACAGTGGACGTCTGGAAGTGGTGCCACCTGTCTGAGTTCATCGTGTGAGTGTCCCGGTGCCGCCCCTGCTGCCTCCTGGCCCTCCTGGCTGCAGCCCTGCATGTGCCACCCTTCTGTACCCACCCCTGCCCTCCTCTGCCCTCCCGGCCTCGGCCTTGCCCCTGTCACCCTCCCCTGCCCTCCTGGAGGTGGTCTTGGCCCTGCCGCCCTCCCCTGCCCACCCCTGCCCGTTCCCAGCAGGTGCAGAAACTTCACTCTGTTTGGTTCGGGAACAGTTCCCTCACACCGACTGTGCCGGTCGGTGCAGGGGGTGTGGGTGTGGACCTTGCCGCCAGAGCCACTGTCTGCCGGGGCACTGGGTATGGAAGCCCCTAGAACAGCCATTGGGGATGGAGAGTGGGGGGGTGGTTTGGAGGAATACGGGCTGATGCAGCTGAGCAGACCCAGGGCTCCTAGGGAGGGCAGGGGCCCCCGGCAGGCATGGGGCAGGGACAGCGCAAGACCGTGGTGGTCGCCAGCAGAGCGGGAAGCTGAAGTGGGAGGGTGCAGGCAGGGTGGCCGGCCCATCGCTGACCATCTGCTAGGAGGTAAAAGCCAGCGTGTCTTGATGTTTGATGCAAAGTGCGATCCCAGGCTCCTTCTTGTCCTGGGAGCCCTGAGGAAGCTTCTGGAGAAGGAAGCTCGGACGTCAGGCTTGGAGTGGACACATGAGTAGGGCCAGGGAGGGTGAGATGTCACCGCTAAGGCCTCGACGAGGTGGTCAAGGAAACGTCCAGCCCTGGGGCCAGAGGACAGGGCCGGGGGCCATCTGGAGTCGGAGAGCCAGCGGGAGCTGACTTCCCACACCTGCCAAGCCCGGCCCCACGCCAAAAGGGGGGCTGATCCCCAGAGCCCTGAGTGGGCAGCATGGCACCTGAGGGCCATCTGGGGAGCCGCTGGGGGTCCAGAGCCCCTCACCAAGGCTTGTCCTCCGGGCTGCTGGGACTGAGCCGGGAACCTGGGGAGAGTGGCTGGTGCCCTGCTGGACCCAGGAGGTGACCCCTTGGGTGAGCCTTCTTTTCTGACACGTAGGGGAGCGGGGGTCCCCTCGGAGGGCCCGGTGGAGCCCGGGAAGTTTCCAGGCAACCCTTTCCCAGGCCCGAGCGCCCACCTGCCGTGGCCCTTCCTGGTTGGGAACCTCCCATGGGACAGAAACCCGAGACCCTAGTACAGCAAGAGGGGTACCCCAAGGCCATACTAGTGCCTCAAAGACAGAGTGACAAGCAAGAGAGGAAGTGCTCCAGACACAGAAAGAGCCACTGGGAGTGAAGCATGGGGCTGAAGCTGAATGTGGGAGGAAGTCTCCCAGGAAGCAGGGGGCGGTCAGGGGCCAGCCACCAGGCCTGGTACCCTGGGGGCAGGAGTTCTAGAAAGAGAGTAAGGAGACACAGAAGGAACTCAGGGACACTGCCAGGCGGGGATGAGGGTCTACAGACCCCAAGGGCTCTCCGGGCACCAAGGGCATGGACCAGGGAGCGGGCCACGAAGGGGTAGGGCCACGTGTGCAGACAGACAAGAGCAGGCTGGACACATGAGTGAGGAATCAGGCCCCATGCAGCCCTGGAAACCAGGAGATGGCAGGCCGGGGCTTCGGAATTCTAGAATGCACTTCCCAGCCAATCTGTCCTCACGAAGACACCGTCAGACACGCAGAGCTCCTACCTCGTGTTTCCTGGGCACCTTTGCTTAGGCACAGGGGTGGCTGTGCCCCCTCCCCCCACAGATGAGTGCAGAGTGGGAGAGAGAGGGGGAGCCCCCGAGGGGCCAAGGGGTCCCAGGGGCAGCGAGCACGAGGGGTGGAGGGCGGCCTGCACCAGGGCCTTCCATGTCTGAGGTCACTGCTCTGTCCCTGCCCTGCAACCAGCTCGTGGAGGATGGAGACTCCTGCCACCGCGTCCCCATCCACCCTGTCAAGGGGTGGCCGCTATCGAGGTTTCCAGATGCCCTTCTCTGCTGCCTCTGAGCAAAAGCACAGGCAGCAAGGAGCCAAGCAGGGGACGTGTCTGCCTGGTGGGGGAGGGCATCTGCGGGGAGCTTCTGGGCTGTGTGCACCCCTCTGCCGTCTGGGCTACAGCTGCACCCCGGGAGGGGAGGGAGGCTCTGGGAGCTGCAGCAGGGGGGGACCGGGGAGGCCCTGGGTGACGAGGGGATGCGAGGATGAAAGATACTGTGCAAACACCTTCTTCCTTGTGAACAACACCCCCAGTTCTGTGTCCAGCCTGAGCCGGGGCTGGTGAGTTAACAGGGCTTGGGGCTGCGGGGATGGCAGGAGGCCGGGAGCCGTGTTGTCCGCAGCCCTCGTCGTGTACCCAGCCGACTGGCCCTCGTCGTGTACCCAGCCGACTGGCAGCGTTGAGAGGCAGCAGGCGGGGCATTTTGCACGTGGCCCTTGTGAGTTGATCCACGGAGATGGGTCCTGTGCTCAGCTCTGCGTGCACCTGCACGTGTGGCCCCTTGGCTACCCTACTGGGTACGTCCTAGGAGCCCCACTTACAGAGGAGAAACTGAGGCTCAGGGACATAAGAAATGTGGCTGGAGGAAGCCTGTTTGGTGCACTGTTCCCAGCTGCCCTCTGGGGGCGTGGGGTCGGGCTCCACTGCCTGTGTCCCTACCTCGTCTCAGCGCCCCCCCCCCCCCCGGAGCCTGGGGAGGGTGGTGGTGGCCTTCTGGGAGGCAAGGGAGTCAGAACACAGGGCTCCTGGCAGACCCGGGGACGGGGGCTGCTCCAGGCAAAGGCCTTGGCCGGGTGTCAGGTCAGATGCCTCCCGGGCGGCAGGTCGCTGAACCTGGACATGCAGGGGATGGTCTGGGGGTCCTGGGCTTCCCGCGGACCTGTCCTGGGCACATCCCAGGCTCTGGATGTGATTCAGGCCGTTCCCTTTGCTTCCGGCTCTCTTTAGGCCTTGTGGGCTCTTCCTCGTAGGCCTTACCTGGTGCTGGCAGGAGGGCCGGGCGCCGGGAGGGCCTGGCCAAGTGGGTCTGCTGCCCCCATCTCCTGTCTGTTGGGCAGATGGCGTCTGTGCAGGAAACTCCTTGTGGGAAGCAGTTCCTTCCTGTTGGTGGCTCAGGCCAGGCCACCTTCCCCAGGACAGTGCGGGGAAGCTGGGGATGGGGTGCAGAGCCTCAGGCCAGCCTCACCCCAGCCTGCACTCACCCTCCAGCTCCCGCCCTGTATGCGGGGCTCAGCCAGGCGGCAGCACAGGCAGTGGACAGAGCGGGTGCACCCCAGCAGGTGTCCGTCTGGCCTTCTCTCCAGAGCGTCTTGGATAGTGGGTGGCAGTCGAGGCCCCACCTCTAGAGGCCACTCGTGTCCAGGGCCAGGCGGGTCCTGGTGGCTGCACCTTGTCAACTGTTAGGAGACCGTCCAGAGCCCGCCTACTGGACAGATGAGGCTTTCCCTGGGTGGTTTGCTGATGAGGGACAGGGAGGCCCGTGGGGGGAGGCGGCTCCAGCCTGTCCTGTCTGAGGGGGCTGTCCCCTCCTGACCTGGCAAATGAGGCAGCTGGCGCTTGGCCTCAGAGAGACCCTCCCCTGGGGCTCAGAGAGTGTCCAGATGATGAGGGCGCTGCCGGTCGTGCAGCGTCTGCCTTGGAGAAGGGGCAGGCCTGTGTCCTCTGGGCAGACCTGGGAAGGCTCTGGGGGCTCTCGGCCTCATGGGGAGCCGGTCACCACCTGAGGTGTGGGCGGGACTCAGCCTTGGGGCTTCCTTGCTCTGGCTGCTCTTCGTTGAGATGCCAAGTTCGGGGTTGGGCTGGAGGATGCCGGGGTCTGTGCAGAGGTCATCGCCACTGGCGTGGGGGCATCCTGCCAGGCCAAGTAGAGCACAGCTGTGCGCCTGGGGGAGGTGGTGAGGCTCGGGGAGAGTGGGGCTGAGCCCCGGGGCAGAAAGGTTTGTGGCAGGGCAGGGTCCCCTCACCCTTGCCTCTGGGCAAGAAGGTAAAGAATGGATGCCTGGGTCCCAGCAGGTCTGACAGGGCCCGGAGGGCGCTCCTGTCTCTGCAGTCCAGACACACCTCCTCCCCCGGCCCCCTTGGACCACGCCCCCTTCCCCTGCCCTCCTCCCCCTGGCCCCCTGGAACTGTGCCCCCTTCCCCTGCCCTCCAAGGTTAAGGCCGGCAGGAGGGGGCGCAGGGAGCCGGGTGGTCACTGCTCTGCCTCCACAGGTACTACCAGAGCTTTACCAACTGCACCGAGGTGGAGACCAACGTGGTGGGCTGCTACTGGCCCAACCCCCTGGCGCAAGGCTTCATCACCGGCATCCACAGGCAGTTCTTCTCCAACTGCACGGTGGACAGGGCACACTGGGAGGACCCTCCAGACGAGGTCCTCATCCCGCTCATCGTCGTGCCCGTCCTGCTGACCGTGGCCATGGCCGGCCTGGTGGTGTGGCGCAGCAAACGCGCTGGCCAGCTGCTGTGAGGGCGCCCTGAGGGGCGGGGGGAAGCAGGGGGGGGGGCCGGAGAGCCGGCGGAGGCTGCGGCGGCCCCCCCCAACCCCATCCCGTCTGGCTACCTGCGAGCCTTATGTGGCTCACCCGGGCTTGTCCTCTTCTGGGCCTGGGAAGAAGGCGCACCGAGGCCGGAGCTGTGCAGGCCACAGCTGTGCAGCTCCGCCCGCGCTGGGCTGGGGCCTCCAGGGTTTCCGGGCCCTCCTGACCCCTGCCCAGGCACCCTGCCCTGACCCCAGCCCCGGCCTGGCTCGGACCGCACCTCCCAACCTGAGCTCAACCCCTGCGCTGACCCACCCCCTGTCCTGACCCCACCCCCTGCTCTGACTCCCCCCCCACCCCCCAGCTCTGACCCCACCTTCTGTTCTGACCCCACCCCTGGCCCTGATTCCACCTCCTGACCTACCCACCCCCTGTCCGGGCTTCACCCTATTCTGTCACTGCTGTGGGTCCCCTGGTCTGGCCTGCCCACCCCCACCTGCACTGGGTGGGGTAGATTGTCAGCTGGGTGTTTGTACTGCTTGGTGCCCTGTGTCTGAGTCCTCCTGGCTGAGAGCCCATGCTCATTCTGCGGCTAGAAAACCTGAGACTGAGGGTCAGGCCGGAGTCCCCCGGGGGCCGTGTACCGCCTGAGACCCCCTGTCTGCGCCCACAACCAGAGACTGGGCTGCGGTGGGTGCAGGCCTCCTTCTTAGGCCCCTGCGAGCCAGGCCCTCTGAGCTGGGGTCCTGTGAGCCCCAGTGCTGGCTGAGCTCTGTCTGTGCTGTGTGCTTTCTCTGAGTAAACAGTCATCCTGCTTGTGGGGCATCCTGTTTTATTTCGGGGTATTCAGAGAGAGTCCCGCCTCTTGGGGCTGACAAGTCCTCATATCTGTTTTCCAGATGGGGAGTGGCTGGCCGTGTCCCAGGGTGGTCTCTGGGATGCCGGCTGGTGGCTCCTTGCTGGGGTGAGTGGTGGGGCTGGGCTCCGAGGGCGGCGAGAGAGACCTGGCAGGCAGGTCCCTTGTCCTCCCGAGGCCATGCTCGTCTTCCAGCCGGGCTCTTGGTGACCTTCACCACAAGGTCCCAGCAGAATGGAGCAGGCAACGGCTGGATCTCGTGGGCTGGGATCTCGTGGGTTGGGATCTTGTGGGCTGGGATGTGGCAGTCCCCTCCCAAAGGCTCTCTGCCCTCACCTGGCCACCAGAGCCTCCCTGCTTCCCCGCTGTGTGACTGGGTCCCTGCCTTGGGGAACCCTCGTCTGTCTGTCCACCGTGGCTCTGAGAATCATCTCTGGCTGGAGGTGAGGTATGAATGTCCCCTGCTCAGCTTTATGGGGACGACAGGTCACGGAGCAGCCTGGGAGGTCTCAGAGTCCCATGTTCGGTGACCGAAGGAGAGAATGTGTGGCCCCTGCTGCGGGCGGGCGGGTGTTCCTCTGGGTCTCCCTGGGCTGTGGCATGTCCCCGGTGCAGTTGTTTGTAGTAACCTCTAACCCAAGCTCCGTGGAGCTGGCAAACTTCTGTTCAGTCAGCTGCTTGTCAGCGGGGACCCTGCTGGACTCCGTCCCTTCCCACCTCGGCCTCTCTCAGCACCCCCCGCCCCTGGCTTTGCCTTGGGTCTCTCATCCCTGATGCTGAGTGGGTGTCACCTGAGCACCAGAGGCTGCTTGCTTTGGTCGAAATTCTGGGCTCTGTGTGTTTAGAAGGATGTCGTTTTAGTCTGTGTCGGTGGCTACAGCAAAATATCACAGACTGGGTGCCTTGTAAACAGCAGGAATCTATTTCTCATGGTTCCAGGGGCTGGAAGGTCCAGGATCCCGGCTGCAGATTCCGCAAGGTATCTGCTGAGGGCCTGCCTCTGCCTCACAGATGTCCTCCTGTGTCCCCTCTCAGCGGGAGGGGTGAGGGGGCTCTCTAGGGTCTCTTTCACGAGGACTCCACCTGTGAATGCCATCCCATAGGGCACTGGGGAGTCAACACAGGAGTCTGGGGAGGACACAGATGTTCTGACCTCAGCAGATGTGGAAGGGACCTTGTTCTTCAGTGGCCCCATCTATGCCAGGGGACAGTCAGGACGAGATAAAACGTGACATCACAGTTTTTGCAGAGCGCTCTGTGGCTGTGGTCCCAATACGGTGCATTCATGGTGTCTCTCTTACATGGATTTGCTTTCCCTTTTAATTTTTTAAAATGTTTATATTTGAGAGAGACAGAGTGTGAATGGGGGAGGGGCAGAGAGAGAGGGAGACACAGAATCTGAAGCAGGCTCCGGACTCTGAGCTGTCAGCACAGAGCCGGACGCGGAGCTCAAACTCACGGACCGAGATCATGACCTGAACCGAGTCGGACCCCCAACCCACTGAGCTGCTTATGCGCCCCTGAATTTGCTTTCCTCTAGGAGCTCTATTTTAGTCTACAGTTGTAGAATCGACTTCTCAATCAAGGAACGGAAACCAAATAGATACTAGTGATGATCAATGAGGTATCTGGGAAGCACACTGTTCTCTTGGTTACCCAGCCCTAATTAACCAGGTGGTCAGTGTCTCAAGGGCTCCCGTCAGAGAGATGGGAGTGGGGTGGGGGGCCGGGGCGGGATCAGCCCTGTAAGGTCCAGGAACCCGCAGCGAGAGGCTGAGCAGGACTCCACAGCCTGGAGCCTCCGAGGACCCGAGGACCCGGATCAAGGGTTGTTACAGGTACGAGGAGAAACGGAGCACATTAAACAGATCTCCCCAAATCGAAAGATCACATAAACACACACACGGAAAGTGGGGACGTATAACCGCTAACAAGCTTGACACAATCTGCATCTAATGTTTATTATCTATCGATTATCTATCAACCTGTCTGTCCTTCCCAAGTGGAAATATTCATCCTTTTGAAACACCCAAGGGGAACTGACAAAGGTTGAAATGATTTTGGCCACAGTCTTGGGTTAAAAGGACTGAAGAGTGGAAGAAAGAATCTTCTTACTTGGAAATTACAAACTTTCTTTTATTTTAAATTATTTTTTTAGTGTTTATTTATTTTTGAGAGAGAGAGAGACAGAGCGCAAGCAGAGGAGAGGCAGAGAGAGAGGGAGACACAGGATCCGAAGCAGGCTCCAGGCTCCAAGCTGTCAGCACAGAATCCAACACGGGGCTCGAACCCACAGACCATGAGATCATGACCTGAGCTGAAGTCAGACACTTAACCAAATGAGCCACCCAGGCACCCCTCTTCTGCCCATTTTTAAAAATTTTTAATGTTTATTTTTGAGAAAGAGAGACAGAGCACAAGTAGGGGAGGGGCAGAGAGAGGGAGACACAGAATCCGAAACAGGCTCCAGGCTCTGAGCTGTCAGCACAGAGCCCTATGCAAGGCTCAAACTCACAGACTGCGAGATCATGACCTGAGCTGAAGTCGGACGCTCAACCAGCTGAGCCCCCCAGGCGTCCCACAAACAAACTTTCTGTGTAATTTTGGGTTCAAGGGGTAATAAAGATGGAAATCACAATCATTTTCGAGTCCGTACCGCTAAAAGCACCATCTGCATCAGCTCACACGGGCTGCATTTGTGCTCGGCAGTGAGGAGGGTGTGTGAGGTGTCTGGTGCCCAGTGTGACTGAGGGGGTCCCCTAGTGGGCAGCACCCCTCCTACACCAGCCCCCTGCCCAGCACGGGTAGGTAAGCGCTGGCGAGTGTTGACAGGGCCCCAAACCGCAGCACAGACCCAACAGTGTGTAGCCTCAGGTGCATTTCCAGGAAATATGAAAGATGGAAATAAAATTCACTAAGTGTGCAACTCAATACACAACAGATAGCAAAGGAAACACGGAAAGTGTAGGAAGAAATAAGAAATGATGGAAACAGAGGTAATGAAATCGAAAAGACAGACAAGCTTTGATCAATAAAACGGGGTCTTTGTTCGGAGTTGTGGTGGGGAACCTGAATAGGATGGTCTCCGCAGATGAGGTTGGAAAGTCACTTAGATTCCACCTCTAAAGTAGGACCGCAGGCCTTTCGGATTTGTGAGTACTTTCTGCCAGATCGTAGACAAAGACGGAAGTTCCCTAAATAATGGTGCTTGTCCAGGGCCACCTTGACCCACCAGGACTCGGTCTGAGAAGGTAGCAGATGGCAGGGGCCTGACTGACAAGAAGCGGCTTAACCACGTGTGTGGTTGTATTGAGCACACTTTTCATTTTCTGTGATTTACGATGTTCTGGCATCTTACAAACTCTTTCTGGCTTGGGAGGCTGGCCCCCCTGGGCCAGCGGTTCTCAGGGCAGGCGCAGGTCCCAGTGGAGTCCTGCCTTTGATGTGCCTGCCGGCCAGCCCAGATCCAGCCTGTGTGGACCAAGGAGGCAGTGCCTGAACCTCATCAGCCCGGGGCCAGGTACTAGGCAGCTGGGGACAGCCCGGAGTTTCAAACCTGCTGGAATTATTCAAGGTAGCCAATTTTGAGCTGATTAGCCTGCCCTGTGAGTGCTAACCTGTGCCCTGTGGAAATCCCAGAGAAGACTCCGGCCTGGGCTCCCCCCACCTGACCACCTGGTGCCTCCCCGTCTCTGGGCCCTATTGGTACAATCACCTTTGTTTCCCGAGCCTCTCCTGCATCTCCTCTTGTGGCACACCGACTGGCATCCCGTTGAAGAACACGACCAGTGGCTGGGGCAGTGACCCAGGGATGTCATGAGGGGACCTGCTTCATGACCTCCTTCCTTGAACTTGCCCGGCTGCTCATCTTGGAGCATTTCACCTGCGTGAAAGCAGGGGGTAAGGAAGGGCAGAGGTAGTTTCTTCTTGGGATTTCACCCCTTTTTTTTTTTCCAAGTTTATTTGTTTATTTTGAGAGAGACAGAGACAGTGCTGGTAGGGGAGGGGCAGAGAGAGAGGGAGACACAGGATCCCAAGCGGAGTCTGCACTGTCAGTGCAGAGTCAGACGCAGGGTTCAAACTCTCGACCATGAGATCATGACCTGAGCAGAAATCAAGAGTCAGATGCTTAATTCACTAGGCCACCCAGGCACCCTAGGACTCCACCTTTTCTTCAGGAAATCTCTCTCTTCCAGGGCTTCTCCCTGTGACTCTTGGCCAGACTCGTCTCACGGGCCCACCTGTAGCTGCAGGACAGGCTGGGAATCAATGTTCCAGAGGAGAAACACGGGACAGAGGAGAGGGAATGAGCAGCCTCAGGTTTGTCACATAAGCGGAGCAGGACGGGTCCAGGGGGTGCACAGACTGGCGGCCCCCAGACACCTACTTCACGTGTGTCCTAGTGGCGAAACATCGGATGCGTCCTTTTTTTAAAAACCATTTTTAAAGTTTATTTATTTATTTTTGAGAGAGAGGAGGAGAGGGCCAGAGAGAGAGAGAGAGGTAGACACAGAATCCAAAGCAGGCTCCAGGCTCTGAGCTGTCAGCACAGAGCCCGACTCGGGGCTTGAACCCACGAACCACGAGATCATGACCTGAGGCGAAGTCCGACGCTCAACCGACTGAGCCACCCAGGCGCCCCAGACGTGTCCTTCTTAATGTCAGGAAGGAACCAGGGATGCTCATATTCGAGACTGGTACTAGTCGGTGTAGTAAGACTAAAAAAAAAAACCAAAAAAACACGTCAAAAAGAAATGGGACATGTATTGAAAAGGAAAGGTCAAAACTGTCAGTTACTTGCAGATACGTGACCATCTACCTAGAAAATCCATGAAAATCAATACAAATAATTAGAACCAATGAGTTTTTGTGGTGGTAATGGGGCAAAGCCTGGATACAGAATCAACAATCTACGTGGATCACAGCAATGTTCAAACATAAATTCACGTAGGAGGTGCCCTATGCACAGCGGCCACAAACAGTAAAATATCTAGGAACGAACCAAATAGGACAGCTGATTGTTTACCAGACAGCTAAGACCTAGTACCTATACGTATATAAAGAGCTTCTAGAAATCAATTGAAAAAGACAACCCAGTTTTTACATGGGCAATCGATAGGAAAGGAAGTGCAAACGGACGTGGAAACAGCCCACAAGGATACGAGGGGGAACTAAGTCTCAGGGGAATTAAATTAAAGCATGAGATATTAATATTCATCATGAAAATGACAGGTGGTTAGTAACAGGTGTTGGCAGGATGTGTTGAAAGGGTCCTGGTTTGACAATAAGTAAGTGCATCACATTTGGTGGGTGATTTGGTGGTCTCCGTGGAGGAGGGGGCATTCCTTCTCCCTAGGGGGCATGGATACGAAAGCATAAGAGGCGTGACAAGTCCGTCCTGTCCTGTAGTGTTGTTCCAGCAGCGACAGATAGGAACGATAGAAACGTCCTTCAAGGAGGAGTGGCTGGACAGCGGGCCGGATGGCATTCAGACCACGGCACATGCTGCAGCTTGTGGAACAGGTAGTGAGCCCGCCAAGCTGGTGTCTCTCCCTGGTGACAGCAACGTGCTCTGTACAGAGATGCAGAGTGGTGCCCCGAGGACTCCGAGGGGTCATGGTGCAGGACAGCAAGCCTTCACAGGACGGGTGCCCATCTGGCCTTGGGGCCTGGTGAGGAGTTTGCTGGGTAGTGACGGGAAGGTTGCTGCAGGCGGAGGCGTGGGAAGCGGGCTGGGGGGCTCAGCGGGCTCCACGCTCTGGGAAGGAGGTTAGTGAGAGGCTGGCCAGGACTTCTTGGACCGACCCCTGGGTTGCTCTCCGGAAGCCCCCACACCTACCAACACGCTCCTCGGCAAAGCTCCGTCTGTGGTGCCGTCATTGGTCAGATAGGGACACGGGCACCAAAGTGCCCGAGTCCAGCTTCTGGGCACGAGGGAGCCCACAAGGGGGCGTGGGCCAGGACCCAGGACACCCTTGTGAGGAGGGGCACCCCCCGGGGCATCCTGGTCTAGACGTGGCTGACCAGGGCTTTGGGATCTGCGGCTCCAGGAAGGTGCCGGCTGTCAGAGGGCGTAGGGGCCATCGGTGAACTGCACTCAGTGGGGGACCCTGGGGGGCAGGAGAGGGGGGTCCAGCCCAGTTTGTATTTGGCTCCTCGAGGCTCTCATCACGGGATCCTGGCCTCCAGTCTCAGCTGAATACGATGAGGCCATAAGGAGGATGAGGCCGTGGGTGTTGGGGCCGCGGAACAAAACAGAGCAGAACCTTCCTCCTTTATGGTGGGGAGTCCATGCATACAGAAAACCAGGCAGCACCTGTGAGTGCGGTATTTAGCAAGACGGAGGAAATCCTGCCTTGCTAACATGGGTAAGAATATGGGTGGGCTTTGAGGGGGTTATTCTACGTGAAATAAGTTGGACAGAGAAGATGAATTCTATCTGATCCTGCTCCCATGTGGAGTCTAAGAAACTCTGAATTCAGAGAGAGACAGACTGGAAAGGCAGTTTCCAGACCCCCCGGGGGGAGGAGGGAGCAGGGAGGAGGGCGAGGGGGAAAGGGCAGGTGGGGCGGGGGGGGGGCGATGTTGATCTCAAAGGGAGCAAGCTTCCTGCTACAAGACGAGTACGTCCTCGGGACCTAAGGCACAGAATGGTGCATAGAGTTAATAATTCTGTGTTGTGTGCTTGAAAGTTGCTATGAGGCTAGATCTTAAAATTCTGCACCATAAAAAAAATTGTAACTCTGTGAGGTGACGGGTCACTTCACAATGTATAGCGTCCACGTATGGTAAAGTGAATGTCCTACACATACGTACAGTACACCATGTATCAGCATTGTTACATGGTGTAACTTAAACAGTGTTACGTGTGGATCGTATCTCCCTAAAGCTGGAAAAATACCAGAATAATTGGCTGCAGGAGGGGTCAAAGCAGGAGGGAGGAGATGGTGGAGGGCCAGGCTGCTGATTTTATGCATGAACCTCATAAAGCTGTTTAAAAATTTTTTAATGTTTATTTTTGAGAGAGAGAGAGAGAGAGAGAGAGAGAGACAGAGCATGAGCGGGGGAGGGGCAGAGAGAGAGGGAGACACAGAATCCGAAGCAGGCTCCAGGCTCCGAGCTGTCAGCACACAGCCTGACATGGGGTTCGAACTCACAAACTATGAGATCATGACCTGAGCTGAAGTTGGACGCTCAACTGACTGAACCCCCCAGGCACCCCTGATTAAGCTATTTAAACAGGGCACGAACACCTCATGTGTGTGGTTTGTGTGCCCTGGGGCTTCTGCGATGGTGAATGTGTGAGGCTTGTGAGGCATCTGGCCTGAGACCCCCACCCTGGCCGGCCAGCCAGACCACAGCGGTCAGGGCTGTCCTGGCGGGCATGTGCTTGTTACACCTGTCCAACGGGGACCTGCCCGGGGCTACGTCGTTGCTGGAGCCCTGGGGACACCAGGCCAGGTGTGGACGGCTGCGGCAGATGAAAGGCTGGGCCTCCCTGCCTCCCACTTGGGCCCACCCGGTTCCAGAATCCCTGAACTGCGAACACAAGGATGGGCTTTGCCTTGGAGTCACATCTATAAAGATTTTTGGGAAAAAACCCAGCATGTTTATTGGCAAGTTCCCACCATTCAGGGAAGGCCGGCTGGCACGGGACGTGGCTGGAAAATGACACGTTTGTGAAATGTCTCCCATATAAGACCCTGCTGTCCAGGAACACTGCATCTTCTGGGAAGGCCCAAAGCCAACGTAGCTGGATGGTGTTCTTCTCTGCCCTTTGTCACGTCTGGATTGCTTGTGTGGGGTGACCAGTTGGCCCAGACACGTCCCCAGTGACGGTGAGCAGAAAGCCGGGTGGACCCACGACCTTTAGGCAACCCTCCCTCCCCACTTCGCCCCCAGTGCAGGGCTTGGGGAGGGTTTCAAAGCCACTCGGGGTCTGAGTTCCTGAGTCGTCTCTGTGCCTCCCAGGGACCCCCACTCCCTGCAGGGCCAGCCCCTCCGCCTGCTCAGAGCTCCGTTTGGGGGGCAGTGGTGTTTCTCAGGTATTGAGGCCTGTCTGAATCCCCTGCTCCCATTCTGGGAGCAGGAATCCCAGCGGCATCCTTATAGATCGGGGTGGGAGCCCTGGGGTCTGAGAGGTCTGTGGGCTCTGGGCCGGCGACGGCAGGACCGCTCAGGACCCCACGGAGGGAGGCATCGGGGCATGGAGGGCCTCCAGGGGGCCTGGGAACGCACACGGCTGCCAGCTCCCCTGGATGCCGTGTCTGCACCGGCTCTGGGCACAGAACATCCGAAAAAGGCCCTTAGAACTTATGGTGTGACGTGAAGACACATAGCACATCAGTGCGGGCCCACACTGAAGAGGAAGAATAACACACAGAGCCACGGCCACCAGGTCAAGAAATCGGGTTTCCAGTTCCTTGGGACCTGGGCGCTGCTCCCTACGGCTTCCCGTCCCTCCCCCAGAAGTGAGCACAGATCGCAGACCACGGAGGACACGGGGAGAGCGTACCGTCCACTCGCCCAGCAGAGGCCCCTCAGGGAGGCCTGCATCTCGGGCTTCAGCCCCTGGGACGGTGAGGAGTAAACTCACGTTTCTAGAGCTGCCTGGTTTGTGGTATTTTTTTCGCGGCCCCTGAAGTCTCAGTCAGGGGCTGGGTGGGGGGCAGGGCAGGCCCGCCTCACCTCTGCCTTGCAGGGTCCCTGGGGACAAGCCACCACCTCTCTGGTTTTCCTCCTTCGGCCCTACGACGGGACAAGTGCCCTGGGAAAGACCCGTAGCTGGTCTCTTCAAGAGCAGCGGGGTCCCGTCCAGTGGTCTGGAGGCCCCGTCACTGGCTGGCCCCTGCCCCTCCGTGGCCCGTGACTTCATGGGACACGTACCGAGCCACACAGGTGATAATTGACGCAGAAGCTTCAATACCATTTGAAAGAAAGAGTCCGTGAACAAAGCAGCGGGCATGACTGCAGACAGGGTGGGCAGAGGCGTGTTCTCCCTGAGCGCTGGCCTCTGCGGCAGAACAAGGACCCGGGTCCAATGGGCCACTGTCGCTCACGAGTAGGACGACTCCAGGACAGCTCAGGCACAAAGTGAACGCGTCTGGGGGATTCTGGACTCCTGAGTCCTCCCTTTTGTCTCCTCCTGGCCTGTTTTCGGGCCGTGAGTGATGCTCACACAACATGCCTGGGAGACACCAGGATTGGGGGCTGGGGGGCCGCTTTCAGGTCCTGTGAGGGGGCTCCCGGCAGGGAGAAAGCGGGGTGACCTGGGGGCTGGGAGAGGTTAGGGAAGGAGGGACAGGGATGTGGGGAGGGGGCGGAGGGGGCAGGGATCTTGGCGGCTTCTCTAGCCGGAAATGAAAATGTTTCCAATAACAAAGCCACCAGAGGAGAAACGTGGGACCCGGGCTTCCTGGAACATAATAATAGCACGTCCTTCCTGCGTTCTGGGAATGGTGCCCGAGTGCCCGGCATCCTGTGATCCCCTCGTGACCCTCGGGGTCCACTCCGCTTTTACTGCAACTTTACAGATGAGGAAACTGAGGCCCCGGTGTGGTGAGGTAACGTTCCCGAGGCCACATGGCTGGCTAATGGTGGAGACAAGATTAAACCCTGGTTTATCTGACCTCAATGCCCTGGACCATCCCTCTACTGACTTGGGCACAAGAGAGTCACCAAAGCCTCCTCACAGAGGGAGGCAGCGACTGGCCCTCCCGGTCGCCGGGTGGTGACCATCTCACCGAGGGGCATCCTGGAGTTGTGGAGGCTCCTTGGAGCATAGGCTCGTCCGCTCACTCTAACCTGGTCCTAGACGTTACACGAGTCTCAGGGGATGCTGGGAACAGGGGAGCAGTGGACTTGGGGCCGTCCCCGGCACCCTGGCTGGTCATTGCCCCACTCTGTGCCTGATGCTGTTTTATTTATGATAGGTCCTCTGCCCTCGTCTTACAGGCACACTGGGTCGGCTCTCGGGCGCCAATCTGCCTGCAGGAGACTCTGCACCAGGGGGCCCGGAGCTCTCATGGAGGGCACACTCCCACCCCAGCTGGCCGGCCTCGAGGGATGGTGCCTGAGCCACCAGCAGCCGGGCATCCACCGTGGCTCCAGATCCGCCCACTTGTGGCCCAGAGACAGGGTTTACAAAGAGTTGCTAGAGAGGAGGTCTGTGCGTCTGCATCCCAAAACCCACACGGTCACAGCCGCCGGCCTGCAGGGTTTTAGTGTCTTCTGGGTGGATCAGGGCTCTGGTGGGGAGGCGTCAGCCTCTCTTTAGAGACCTCTGAGGACCTCGTTTACTGTCGCCTGGGTCTGGGCATGTGTGACTTGGAAATTCACAAGGACCTTCCTGAGGATGTGCGCACGTGGAGACTGACCAGCCAATTTCCAGACCCTTGGTCTTTCCTGAAGCTGATCTACCCGGGAGGGTTGGTGAAGGGATAAAGGGTTTCCGTCCTTCTCTTTTACAAACTCTGTCCTCCCACTTCGCTTCCAACCTCTTGTCTGTCCCACGTGCGGGAGCCCCGGGGTCTCATGTGCATCTGGGAAGGGGCGTGACGTGACAGCTGGGAGGCTCCTCCCTTCGTGTGTCAAGGATTTGAAGTATTTGCTTTCAACTCAGGAGAAAAAGAACTGGGATTTCTCCGGAAGGGCCCATGGGTGAAGGATTCCCTTCATTCTTGTGTGTGGAGACGTGTTTTCCTGTGGCCTTGATACTCAAGGGACCGCTTGGCTGGACATAAATTCTCACCTGTGCTCCCGCCCCCTCGGTTTTGGAGAAATTCGACTCTGTGGTTGTCTCGTTTAGTCTGGCCATGGTTGAAAGGCTTAATCTAATTCTTTGCCTTTTTAATTTCTTTTGTTAAAAACATGTTTATTTTTGAGAGAGAGAGAGACAGAGCATGAGTGGGGGAGGGGCAGAGACAGAGGAAGACACACAATCCGAAGCAGGCTCCAGGCTAGCTGTCAGCACAGAGCCTGACGTGGGGCTCGAACTCACGAACTGCCAGATCATGACCTGAGCTGAAGTCGGATGCTCAACCGACTGAGCCACCCAGGTGCTCTGAGATTTGGGCTGGGTTTTCATGTCTTCAGATGCTTGTTGGGTGGTAGTATGTAATTCCGTTTCGAGTGTAGACATGCCGTTGGCTTCCGTCTTCTTCCCGCCTCCTCCGAGGTCGGGCGGACTCTCTTCCCTCCATTTGTGTGCGTTCATTTCCTGCCGCCCGGCCGCCTTCTCTGTGCGTTTCATCTCCTTGTTTATTCCGCACGAAGTTTGCAGTTAGACCTGGCCTTTCCTGCGCGTCTGGGGACTACGGTCCTTTGGTGGGAGTTTGCTTTGGGGGAAGGGGGTGTGGACCCCCTGTGGGTCACCTGCACACACCACTCCTCTCCTTGCTCAAAGTCCAGTGGACCTTCTCCTTCCCATGAGGCCTTTGGGAGGGGGCTTCCTTCAAATCCTGCTTTCCCCGTGCGATGCTGGCCCTGGACCACCTTCAGAATCCGAGGGTTTTCTGGCCGCTGAGTCCGGTCTTCCCGCGGCCGTGGGTCTGGCCCGCAGCCTCTGTGTCGCTGGCGGCGTATCACGTCTCCTCTTCTTACAGGCGTTTTGCAGTCCTGTTGACTTATTTTTAATTAATTACTCATTTCTATTTTAATTCCGATATCGTTAGCATTTTGCAGTTTTGACCTGCTTTTTCCCAAGTAACACTGAGGGTTTTGCACAGAAATGTCATGGCTACTTTGGATCATTTGGGGAGGAGAGAGTTGAATCCTGTGTCTGGAGATATTTGACACCCTTCTTTCTTTTATGGCCAAACCACTCAGGCCAACAGATCAGCAAAACTATAGAAGATTTGAACAGTAGCATCTGTCATAGTCACCTCATTGGTATCCTCAGAGCTGCGAACGTGGAAACAGACACTCAGAAGGGCATGTGGCACCTTCCAGAACATGGACTCCCTACCTGAACGTAAAAACAAGCTCAATAAAATTCAAAAGTTTACAATCATACTTAGTGCACTCCTCTCCTCTGATGAAATTATACCAGAAACCAGTAAGAGATCTAGAAACCCCCCCAAGATATTTGGACATTAAACAAAACTCTTTTAAAGAATCCATGGGTCAGAGAAAAAAAATCCCTGGGTATTCTTAGGAAATGTCTCATCCTAACAAAAACACATCGGAGTTTGTGCGGCACCCCAGAACGGCATTGAGTGAGCATTCGTAGCCTTGAGTGCTTACGTCAGAAAGGAAGCACAATTTGAAATTATTGATATGTTCTGGGGTGCCTGGGTGGCTCAGTCGGTTGAACGTCTGACTTTGCCTCAGGTCATGATCTCATGGTCCATGAGTTTGAGCCCTGTGTCGGGCTCTGTGCTGACAGCTCAGAGCCTGGAGCCTGGAGCCTGCTTCAGATTCTGTGTCTCCCTCTCTCTCTCTGCACCTCCCCTGCTCATGCTCTTTCAATAATAAATAAATGTTAAAAAAATTATCGATATGTTCCATCTGAAGATGCTAGGGAAAAAGGCAAATTAAACCCAAAAATAAGGTGAAGGAAGGAAATACTAAAGACAAGAATGGGAATCAGGGTAACAGAAAGCACATGGCTGGTAGATGAATCCGGAGAACCAAGACCTGGCCATCAGAAGAAATCAGTAAAATTTGCAAAATCCTAGCGAGGCTGATGGAGAAGGAAAGAAGGAATCTACAAATTATTGGTGTCAAGGAGAGAGGGGCCATCACAGTAAATCCTATAGATGTTAGAAGGGTAATAAGGAAATATTAGGAGCAAATTTATGCCAGTAAGTTTGACAACTTAGATCCAAGAACAAATTCTTTGAAACACTAGGCACAAGAAGTAACAGTAGATCTGAATAGGTCTGTAGCTGCTCAAGAAATTGAATATATTTTTTTAAGTTTGTTTATGTAAGTAATCTCTACACCCAACGTGGGGTTTGAACTCATGTCCCTGAGATTGAGAGTCACATTCTTCTCTGGTGAGGCCAGCCAGGCACCCCGAAACTGAATTATTTTTTTACTTGATGTTTAAGCATTTATTTATTTTGAGAGAGAGAGAGAGCGAGCGAGCATGAACAGGGGAGGGGCAGAGAGAGAGGAAGAGAGAGGGAGAGAGAGAGAATCCCAAGCAGTCAGCACGGAACCCGAGTCGGAGCTCGAACTCATGAATTGTTGACATAATGAGCTGAGCCGAAATCAAGTCAGATACTCTGCTGACTGAGCCACCCAGGCGCCCTTCTGAAATTAAATTCTTTTTTTAAATTTTTTTTTCAACGTTTTTTATTTATTTTGGGACAGAGAGAGACAGAGCATGAACGGGGAGGGGCAGAGAGAAGGGGAGACACAGAATCGGAAACAGGCTCCAGGCTCCGAGCCATCAGCCCAGAGCCTGACACGGGGCTCGAACTCACGGACCGCGAGATCGCGACCTGGCTGAAGTTGGACGCTCAACCAACTGCGCCACCCAGGCGCCCCTGAAATTAAATTCTTAATAAAAAACCTTCCTAGAAAGAAAAACTCTAGAACCTGATGGCTTCATTGGTAAATCCTGTCAAATGCATGAGGTAGGACTACTACTAACAGTAGTCTTAAACTAGTAAAATGGAGAGTAAGGACTGCTACCCGACTCCTCTCACTGGACAGCAGAGCTCTGATACAGAACAAGGGAAGTAAAAGAAAATTATACACCATTATCCCTCATAAACATAGATGCAGAAGTTGTTAGCAACGCTTGGCAAATCGAATCCAGCTGTAGAGCAAGGATAACACATCCTAACCAGGTGGGTTTGATTGCAGGAATGCAAGGTTGGTTTTACATTAAAAAACGAGCAGGGGTGCTTGGGGGGCTCAGTTGGTTAAATGTTTGACTTCAACTCAGGTCATGATCTCACGGTTTGTGGGTTCGAGCCCTGCATCAGGCTCTGTGCTGAGAGCTCAGAGCCTGGAGCCTGCTTCGGATTCTGTGTCTCCCTCTCTCTCTGCCCCTCCCATGCTCACGCTCTGTCTCTCTCAAAAATAAACAATAAAAAAAAATGAGCAGAGATCACCACATTCTCAGAATGAAGGAGAGAACTCATGCGGATGTGGAAAACAAAACTCGGCAGCAATGTGTGGAAAGCCCAGCAAGCTGGGAGGAGGGAGGAGCTTCCGGGCAGTGGAAGCAGGAGGCATGGTTTCCAGGGCATCAGGGGCGAGAGGTCCCGAGAGCGCCCACCCAGCGGAGCCATCCCTGGGGCAGCTGCTCCTGGACACTGGCTGGGACTGTGGTCCCTCCTTCCCTGGACTTGGCCTTGCAACTTTCCTTCCACTGGGCGTTCCCCTTGGGGTGGGTGTTCACTTCAGGTTGGGGAATCTGAATTGTTAGCAGACCCATTTCTCGTGCAAAGCAACCCTCCCCAGGGCCCTGGCTCAGGCACCTGTCACTCAACTACCAAGGGCGAAGCCAGAACCCACTGTGAGGAGCTTCCGAAAGAAGGGAAAAGACACATTATTTTTGTATTTCCGGGAACTAGTACATGACACAACACGTGCTGGACGAGGTTCCCTGTTTGTATCTCTAGCTTCCAGGCAGGGCTCTCTCTGCCTCAGAGACAAGAAAACTGGGGCCCAGACAGACTGGGGTTTTGCTCGTGGTGCCCCGTCGTTCAGGGCAGGACTCCTTCCAGAAAGAGACAAAGCATCTCATTTAAAGTCCTCTCGGGTGGCTGTTTTCAACATCTGAATTTCTGGGGTTTAATTCAGAGGAGAAGATTCGTGTCTGTTGCCAGTTCAAAGGCGGACGCCCGGGCTTCCAAGGTGGTGGGCCCTCCGTGCCCAGGGAGGGTGTGACCACACCCGTAGGACAGGGAGCGCTGGGCGAAGCCGGCTGCCTGCCCTCTGTCCCCAGTCCGTCCCGCTGCCTCTCACCCCAAGCTGACTTCCTAAGTTGTCTGAGAAGATAAGACCAGCCGGGATCCATCTGAAAGGCCACTGGCTGCCTTCCCATGGCCGTCAAAGAACCCCGAAAAGTTGGGGCTGGCTGGGTGTTTTGGTGAACGCTGGTTGAATAAACCCCGTCCCAGAAGCCATGGATGGGGAGATGGAAACTGGGTCCAGGGAGGGCCAGGGATTTGCCAAGGCCACGTCTTCAAGTCCGTTGTTTTTACAAAGTCCTGCCTGAGAGATGAGAAAAGCATGATCTGAAGTAGCTCTCGAGGAAAAGCCATTTGATCATATTATGCATCTCAGGATGTTGGCTCATCTGTGGCTCAGAGGGGTCAGGAGCTCCAGGCTGTGCTGCACAAGCTGGTGGCTACATCCTCCCCGTGGAAGGGACGGACTTTCCTGGCTCATGGGGCGTCGTGACACCACAGATGCTGATGTCCCGGGAGGTGCCGTGAGCGTGGGGGTGTGTGCAGGGCCATTGTCGCCAGACGGGCGCCTGTGACAGCGCCTCCCGGACCCTACTGTGACGCACATTTCTATGGGACAGACTGTTGCTTTTCTTTTCTGCAGAGACTGGCTGACCCTATGTGAAAGCAGGTGCACCACAGGGCGGGGGCGGGACTCCTGCCTGGACCCTTGCCTGTCCCGCCCCCCTCAACTACTGTGTCGTGCAGCCTGGGGAGCTCAGAAGGGCACATCCTCCCTTCATGCCCAGGGTTACACCCTGTCACCCGGGTCACCCTCACACCTGAGGTCACCCCCACACTAAGGTGTCCAGTCCTCTGGCCGGCTCACGTTGCTGTCTCCTGGCCACATCTATGGCCCCGGTGACTGCAGGAGGGCAGGGGACTGTGGGGGCTGCCTGCGCACTGCCAGGAAATGTGTGGTTCCCAAGGAAAGTCCCGGGGCTCTCAGGCGCCCTGCCTGTTTTGACCTCAGGAAGTCCTGGGGCCGAAAGATGGATGTCACTGGACGCCATGCTGCGTCACACTAGACACACCCGCCTCCCGTCCTGACCACCCCCCAGCACTCCCGTCATGCTCCTACAGCAGGTGGCTCCAGCGGGCAGGGTGTCCTGGGGGGGGGGTCCCAGGGAGGGACGGGTGGGGGAAGGGGCGTGGCCAGGGGCATGGCAGGGCGGCATTAGTGCGGCGCCTTCCAGCCCCCATGGCGGCCCCTCCCAGTGCACTGTGGACTCGAGCAGACCCCGACATCCCGGGTCCCCCAGAGGCTCTGGCCTGCCCTCCACGCGTGCTAAGCGCCTGTGACGACCCTCAGCCGGCTGACATTTCCACATGATAAATGGTGTCGGTTCTGATTCTGCCAAACACGCGCCAAGACCTGCACGTGAGGTTGGTGACAAGCAGGGGGTCTCTCCGCCTGGCAGGTGGGCCCCCAGACAGCCCCGGACCCCTCTTGCCCGTGGGCACAGGGCTGCGTGCCGAAGTCGGGGGGTCGGTGGGTGTGGGTGGGGGGCTGACGACTGTCCCAGGGACTGGGACATGATCCTGGCTGCAGCGCCCCCAGTTTGGAGGACTGGACGGTCACACGGGGAGCGGAAATCTCCCTCCCTCAGGTCAGAGCTTGGGGGACAGGCCGCCGCGGCGTGTGCACCTGGGTGGCCCTGTGGTTTTACACCTGTGCCCCCGTGTCCTCCTTTCCACCAGGAGGCCCCCGGTATCCTGACCGTATGTCCCTGAACATGCAGCGGGTCAGGTGGCCATGCTTTTCTTTCAATTGGTGGCAGGTAGCTAATGTTCCCACACAAATGGCATATAATTTTAGCCAAAAGCCGATCCACCAGTTTTTCTGGCTGCTTGAGAGCAGAGGTACAATTTCCTCAGCTTTGGAAGGCGCCGGTCAAAAAGCATGTAATCCAGTGGGGAGACCGGCTGTCCAGTCCAGTGTCCTCTGGTGTGCGGGCCGCCCCGAGCTCCATCCTGCTCCGCCCGGCCCCCTGCACCCCTAGGAGCCCTCCTGGTCCGACTCCCAGGGCTCTGCCGTCTGCCGTGTTCCGGGCCCATCAGCCACCTGACCGCCCGGCATCACTGCCCGCCTGCAGCTTCCCCGGGGCCCGTAGAGCAGAGGCTGTGCTGAACCCAGCGCCTGGCCACGCGGGGACACCCTCGTGGAGGCCCCCGGAGCCCGCCCCGCCCCTCCAGGAGCCTCTCCAGACAAGAGGGGCTGCCTGGCCCAGCACCCTTCAGGTGTGCCCACCACGAACGAGTTTTCTCTGCAGACGTACAAGCCTGATTCTGGCCCTGCGGAGATGACCGCTGCCTTCGGCCACAGCGGCGCTCAGCGCATACGGAGGGCCTGGCTGGTGTGCACTGGCCTCTTCAAGTAGACAGCTGACCCCAAACTTGGGCTGGAAATGCATGGGTCCACTTAGGCATACAGTACACACTGCAGGTGTATCTCTTCTTCCTCACGAATACGGCATGTGGTTCGTATAACTTACAAAATGCGTTAACGGTGTGTAAGGCTTCCGGTCAACTGGGGGCTGTCGGTAGCTAAGTTTTCGGGAGTCAAAAGTTAGATGTGAGGGGCGCCTGGGTGGCTTGGTCGGTTAAGTGTCTGACTTCGGCTCAGGTCATGATCTTGCGGTTTGTGAGTTTGAGCCCCGCGTCGGGCTCTGTGCTGACAGCTCGGAGCCTGGAGCCTGCTTCGGATTCTGTGTCTGCCTCTCTCTCTGCCCCTCCCCTGTTCATGCTCTGTCTCTCTCTCTCTCAAAAATAAATATAAACGTTAAAAAAAAAAGTTAGATGTGAATTTTTAACCACGTGGAGGGGGTTGGTGCCCAACACCCACATTGTTCAAGGGTCACCCGTGTGCCCAGGCGTCCTCACTCCATTTACACTTGGGCTGTCCGCTGTGGAAGCTGAGCTGTCCTTCCCGGGACCTCCGCACCTGTGTGCCCCAGAGCCGAGAGCTGTTCACTTGGTGGACAGACGGTGAGGACACAGGGCCTAGGCACGTGTCAAGTGTGTCGGGGATGGGGGCAGGCCTCCTGTCTGAAAGTGTGGGGAAGCCCATTCATTCATTCATTCATTCATCCATTCGTGCCTGCTGGGAGGTGGGTACCAGCAGCACTGAGGGAGAGACGAGGGCCTTGATCCTGGGCTCCAGCGACGCCCACACGTAGGCTGAGCCTGTTCTGTGCACGACCGGAGAGGCCTCAGTCAGGACAGAAGGACAGCTCATGGGCTCACCCCCCATCCCTCTCACATCCCATCACTCTTGGCTCTGGGCTGGACTCAGTAAAAAACCTCTAAGTCCCACCCTGGGGACCCCGGGCTGCCTCAGGGTCTGGGGGTTTGGTTTCTGCTCTGCAGACGCCCTGCCCTGGGGCCTGGGCCGGGGGGTTCAGGCTCTGCAGATGAGAAGGTCTGATGGTGTCTCTCTGGAGCCAGACCTGGTCTGCATCAGCAAACAGAAGGTGGCAATTGACCAAATTGTTCAGATAATGAGAGCAAAAACATCCTTGTTCCCCAAGCTTTAAAAATATCCTGGAAATGGGGCTTTGGATGTCAGTAGACAGAGAGAAAGCTGTCTGTTCAGGGGTGGCAGTGGGGCTGCTGGTGTTTAATGCTGGCCTGGGGGTGGATAGCAGTGATCAGGGGCTTGAAGTGCAGGGAGGAGTCAGGAGCCCATCCAGGGACCACACAGCATGGGGGAGGGGTCAGGAGCAGGTCCAGGGGCCACACAGCATGGGGGAAGGGTCAGGAGCAGGTCCAGGGGCCACACAGCATGGGGGAGGGATCGGGAGCAGGTCCAGGGGACACACGAGATCTTGGCTTCCGGGCCACGGTGGGGCCTCTATACCAGTGGCATCCCAGGAAGGGGGGGGGGGGTGGGTCGCGCACACACCTGGACCTGCGTCTTTTCCTAGGAGATCTGGCTCAGCAGACCTTCACCCAAGTGTCAGTATCCAGGCTCTGTTCAAGGTGCTCCTGGCTGCGAGAGAGTCTGGGGGTGGGCATTTGCATCTGGAATATGGGTACCCCAAATAAAGTTGGGGTTCCTTTGACAAAGGAATGGGGTTTGGTGCCTGCCAGCAAGGGTAGGAAGCAGGCGAGTCAGGATTCCCCAGGCTGGGTGGCCGGAGGGCAGGAAGGGGAGTCCTCCCAGGGGCTGGAGACTGTGCTCAGGGCAGAGGAGCCCCTAGAGACACCCCAAGAGAGCCCTCAGTGGCAGCTGGGAAGGTCACTTAGTCCTGACGAGGCTCCAGCCCCAGCCTGGGCTTCACCCCACCTGCTCTTGAGCTAGTCACCATGGACAGACGGTGTCCCCTGGGCTGTCCCTGGGCTTTCACCGCCCGGCCCCCCTTGGGGAGGCCCCTCATCATCTGAGACCCCGAGGGGCCCTGCGGGGCCGTGTCCTTGAAGAAAGCCTCTGTTCTCTGTGATGTTTTGTTGGATCTTGTCCAACCTCATGGTGCAGATAACCTCACAACATCCTTGGCCAAATCCACGGCTCAGGAAAGTTTCCCCCAAGAGGAGGAAACCCTGAAGCCCGAGGGCTGTTTTCCAAGTTTGGAGAAAGTTTTCCTTAAAGACTCCTCAGACTTAGTCCCCGGAGGCCTCGCCTGCAAACCAGCGTGTGACTCAGTCTCATCCTGCCGAGGAAATCAGACGTGGTGCCATTGCTGCCCCTGCGTCCTCTGTCAGTGCGCGGCTGCCACGGCCCTGGGGAGGGGCTCCCTACGCCATCCTCCCGCAGCTCGCAGAGAACGCCCGCCGATTTGGCGCCCGCAGCTCTGCTTGGGTGAAGGGTGAGCGCCAGCACAGCCCGGCCCTGCTCTCCACTCTGCCCCCCGACGTCACACAGGTGCCCCTGTGGAGGCTCCAGGGTCCAGAAAACTTGTTTTTAGCTTCACTAATTCACTCCCCTCCACCAGGTCCACACCGTTTGTGTCCACCAGGTTCTCCGAGGGGACTGGGGCCTGTCCCCGATGTCCCTGCCTGTGAGACGGACTTTCCTCACCCCCTGAGGCCGGCCCCGAAGGCCCTGAGCACGGCCGCTGGCCTCACAGGGATGGGGTGGGCCTGCACGGCGCTCTGATGGTGGGCACTGGTGCTGGGGCATCCCCCCAGACCCATGACACGGCCTTGTGCCGAGGGAGGCTGCTGAGGGGGTAGTTTGTTAGGTCATCCTGGAGATGTGGCCCCTAACCCGGTGCCTGGTGTCCTTGGACAAGAGGGGATCTGGGCGCAGGGAAGGCCGCGTGAAGACGGGGTGTCAGGGTGAGGTTGCCACCTGCCACAGGTGGGCGACCCCCAGAAGCGGGGACAGGCCGGGACGATCTACTGCCCACCAGGCGCCCAGGCGTCCAGCCCCCAGGCCACAGTTCCAGCTGCAGGGTCCGCGACACTGCGGACGGTCACGGCCCCACTACACCTGCACAGTGGCCTTAAGCTTGTCAGCCTGCAAGGCACCCCCACACACGAGTTACCATCCCGGCGCAAAGTCGAAAAAGAGCAAATTTGTTTTTAGATGGACAAGTGTTCCCGATATTTTTTCCTCCCTCTGTGCAGATTTTTCATGGCTTGGAAAATTCCCAGGTAATCAAAGATCATTCACTATTCAAGGACTTAGAGCCAATCAGGCTCCGTGGAAATGATACTTCAGCCGACCTTGGTCCCTGGCTCACCGCTGGCATCACCACCTCTGGCCGCCGCCCAGGTCCCGCCACCTTCCCCTGCCCTGGGTATGACCGTCTCCTGAAGGGTCTCCCTGCTTCTGCCAGATGCCCTTTGACCTGACTCATTGGAATAAATGCCTCACGGTCTTCCTGACCTCATCCACTCTCTCCTGGCTCCCATCATGCAGGCCACATGTGCTTCTGGTTATCCTTGGACAGGCCATGCTGGCTGCAACCCCAGGGCCTTTGCACTTGCTCCCATCCTAGATACCTGCCCTTTTCTGGGTCGGTGATGGTGGAAATCCTTACTAGCTCTGTGGGAGGACTGGCCGTGGGGGTAACAGGAAAGACCAGAAACAAAAATACGTTAATTAACATAACAAAAAGTGCATTGTATGTATGCATTTATAAGCAGACCAGATTCTTACTTATTTTGGGATGTTAAGGTTTGTGGAAAACCGCAAGTAACGTTCATGCGATTTGCCACTAACATAGATTCCAGAATTTAAAAGCGCAAATATTGGTATAAGTCTAGGGTGGGTGAAAGTTCTACTGGTCTTGGTGGTCACAATGCGGACTGTCCTGCCTTGTGGACGGGGGTGGGCATGGAGGGGACACGTGGGTGCTGGAGAGCCTGGCCCGAGGTGGGGTCCGTGGCCCTGCAGCGAAAGCCAGCATAGGCGAGGGGACTCAGAACCCTTTCCCGCTACCGGACACACACCCGGTATGGGCTTCTCTGTCCCTCCTGAGTCTGCGCGTCCCCCCACATGGAGCCGCCCAGATTCATGGGCGCGAGTCCATGAGCTGGACAAAAATGACCAGGCCCTTCTTCTGGGACGTGCTTTATACAGTTTTACGTCTGCCACGAAGGCACAGGAGACACTCCTGCTATGTGGAACCCTGGAAACGGGGGCCAGTTTGTAGCCTGAGGGGCCCTGTCTTTGAAGGTCTGGCTGTGACGTGCTGTTTTGCTTGGATGTCCTCTTTGACCTTGGGTGCATAAGAGGTGAAGTTTCTGACCACTTCTTTCCAGTCTGAGTTGTTTTGGGGTGGGGTGTGGGGATGGGGGGGTTGGCCAGACCGTGTTGTCTTCCAGGGACAGTTCTGACATGCTCGGCGATACCCCTGGGACAAGGCTGCCCGGTGGGGGGTGGGGGCGGGTCTGGAGTTGGTGTCAGGGCCACAGATGCCCCCTTCCTGCTGGCTGCAGCCCGGAGCCCCGCGTCCGCGTCCGGGGACCAGCCCTCCCAGCCCCTCTGAACGTGGCCTGGTGGGTGGTCCCTGCGCCCTTTGGACCTTTCTGGCCCCTTCCCCCAGGGGCTCCGTGAGTTGCCCTAGTTAGTGTCACTGCACCCACAGTGCACCCACTTGGCTGTACCCTCCAGCCTCTTCTGTCCCAGACCATGCTGGTGCCCTCTGGTGCCACACATGGGAATGGCCGTGCCCAGAGTCAGTTGGGCTCCTTGACCTTCGGAAATATCCGAAGTGGGGGGTGGGGGGCTGGAAGAGGCTCTGTGCAGCCATGGGAGGACGTGTGCACTGAGGAGTCTGCAGAGTGGGAGTGCCTGTGTGTGGACGTGGGACCCTGGAAATTCCAAGCAGGACTGGAAGCAGAATGCAGCTGGTGGCCCCATGGCCGGAAGGTGGGGTCCGGCCCCCTCACCACACGGGGGAGAAGCTGAATCCCCCAGGCCAGGTCGGGGAGGCAGCTCAGGGGCTGAGCCTCGGGCAGAGATGTGGCCTGGTCCCGGGGCATCCAAGGGGTGGGATTCTTGCATCCATGGGGTGAGGAGAGTGCGTCAGCCGCAGACTGTGGGGACCCAGGAGACACAGTGCTGTGGGGTCTGGAGCCACCTGCTGCCACGCGCCTGGAGGCAGGCTGCAGCGGCTACTGAATTGGCGATGCCGAGGTCACCTTGGAGAGCGCCATTTCTTAGAGATATAATCGCTCTAAATGACCCACTTGCTTTTGGAGATTTAGTCCAGCCTCTTCCCATCTTATTGTTAGTATCTGCCAGCGTCCTGGGGACCGTTCCTCTGAAGATCGGTCCTCAGGGAAGCTGGGTTCCGCGGACACCATCATTTCCATGAGTGGCCTCCCTCGGCGTCTCTGACCTCACCTCAAGGTCTCCATGAGGACACGGGGTCGTTGTGACCCGGCTGCTTCTCCGCACAGTGAGACCCCTGGGGCTTTGAGTTGGCAGGTCCTGGGGCTGCACAGGTGTGGGGAGCTGGGGGCACCCTGTGCCGGTCGGTGACCTCGGGGTTAGGGACAGGCCTGCTGAGTGGGCGGTTGCGGCTGGCTGGTGTTGGGCCCCAGTGTGAGCTTGTGCTCACACTGTTGTCCTGAAGGACGGAGGACGGTCGTCCTGGAGGACAGAGGACAGGAATGGGCAAAACCGATTGTCCAGGAGGACAGGGAACACCATGCATGCATGGGACCCGGGAGACAGGAAGCAAGGCCATCTAAAGTAGCTGCCTCGAGTGTGGCCTGGCCCTGCCCTGTTGGCCTTGGGGGCCGGTGTCACCTAACTGACACTTGGGAAGCTGCCAAAGGCCACAGCCCAGGGCAGGGTTTCGACTCTGTTTCTTCCCACCTGGTGCTCTCCATGGCTCCATGAGGTCCCGAAGCACGTGATCCCCAGGAGCCACACGTGTGGACGGTGGACCTCAGTGACAGTGGTGACCTGGGTGGGGGACGTCGGACTATGACAGTGGTGACCTGGGCGGTGGACATTGGTCGGTGACAGCAGTGACCTAGATGGTGGACCTCGGATGGTGACGGCAGTGACCTGGGCGATGGACATTGGATGGTGACGGCGGTGACCTGAGCGGTGGACCTCGGATGATGATAGCAGTGACCTGGGTGGTGGACATTGGACGGTACTGTGGTGACCTGGGCGGTGGACATTGGTCGGTGACAGTGGTGACCTGGATGGTGGACCTCGGACAGTGACGGCAGTGACCTGGGCGGTGGACGTTGGATGGTGACACTGGTGACCTGGGTGGTGGATCTCAGATGATGATGGCAGTGACCTGGGAGGTGAACATTGGACGGTGATAGTGGTGACCTGGGCAGTGGACCTTAAATGATGATGGCGGTGACCTGGGTGGTGAACATTGGATGGTGAAAGTGGTGACCTGGGCAGTGGACGTTGGACGGTGACAGCAGTGACCTGGGTGGTGAACATTGGTTGGTGACAGCAGTGACCTGGGCGGTGGACGTTGGACGGTGACAGTGGTGACCTGGACGGTGGGCCTTGGATGATGATGGCAGTGACCTGGGCGGTGGACATTGGACGGTGACAGCGGTGACCTGGGCGATGGACACTGGACAGTGACAGCGGTGACCTGGGCGGTGGACCTTGGACGGTGATGGCAGCAACCTGGGCGGTGGACGTTGGATGGTGACAGCGGTGACCTGGGCAGTGGACCGCGGATGGTGACAGCAGTGACCTGGGCGGTGGACCTTGGACGGTGATGGCAGTGACCTGGGCAGTGGACGTTGGATGGTGACAGTGGTGACCTGGGTGGTGGACATTGGATGGTGACAGCGGTGACCTGGGCGGTGGACCTCGGATGGTGACGGTGGTGACCTGGGCGGTGGACGTTGGTCAGTGATGGCGGTGACCAGAGCTCTCTGGTGGCTCCAGGCTAGTGCCTCAGTGGACCCGCTGGTAATGCTGACACGGCACCAAGAACAGCACTGGTGGCATTGCTTTCAGGTCATTTTCCTTCAGAGAGAATGAGAGCCCCATGTGGGCAGCAGTCTGAGGGCGTCTTCGTCCCCTGAGAGTCCATGGTCACCAGAGCTGTCTTTACGGTGTGCAGAGCACACAAGACTGTTTCTTTGCATGAACGTGAGGATCTCTGTTCACTAAAAAGAAACTTCTATGGTTTAATAATGTCACTTATGTGGTTTCCCAGTGGCCTCGACGAGACGTTTGATGTGGGGACGGGATTCTTTATGTTGGGCTGAATCCCGAGACTATCATCTCCTTCTTGTTCTTTTGGGATGGATGGAGGACAGGAGAGCCTCTGGGTGCTTACCTGGGGGGCCAGGGACTGGGGGCTGGGGGCTGGGGGTGGGGGGCTGGGGTCTTCCTCCCAACAGCTGGTTGTGAACAGGCGCATTATTACTGCAGACCCTGAGATCCAGGCCACCATCTGAGTCCTAAGTTTGCCACTTTGCAGACACAGGCCTGGTCACCTCGGGATGATAAAGACGGTGATGGTGGCGACATCTGCTCACTGTGGGAACACAGGATGGCTGATCAGGCGAGGGGCTGGCCCATCAATCATTACGGGGTCACCGTGTGGCTTCCTGGACCGTCACAGGAGGTGGCAGACTGGCCTCCTGAAGGCTGACATGTAGACAGCGGCTGTCTGGTAGGCAGACTGTGTAGACAAGGGCTCCAGGCGGCTGCCACAGGCTGTGGGCCAAGGGTCAAGCTGCTGTGTGTTTCTTGACCAGCCTCCCTGGTTCTCCTGATGAATCAGAAACCAGGCTTTAGCCCCTGGTGATGGTGGGAGGCACTTCAGAGACCTCTGCCCAGGATGACGTGGGAGGTGACCAATACTGGCTAACAAGGCTTCCCCGAAAATGTCAAATCCATAGGCTCCGGGACACGGGGACCCTTACGTGAGCCTGGGCGTGCTCATGAGTTTGCTTCTGGCCATGTTCTTGGGGACAGGAGTCCGTGGCCACCAGATGGGGGACAGCTGCTTTCAAGCACCTGCCTCCGGGAGCTGGCCTGGTATCCACAGCTAAGCCTGGGGTTCCCCGGTCGGACATAAACAATCCCACCAAAAATCAGCATCCATCAGGGCCCCTCTGTGACTTGGACGGACCCACAGAAACAAGACCACTGCAGAGTCGTGTCTGGCCTCAGGGAAAACACGAGCCAAACATGCGCCGAAGCCTGGCTCATGGGAGAGATTGGGCGCGTTCAGCCTCCCACCCGAAGTCTGTTGTCAGAGGGACAGCCCCAGAGGAGGGAGGTGGATGTGCGGACATCTACATCCCTGTCTCTCTGTTGGAGGACAGGTTGTCGGGGGCCCCAGCACGCGGCTGGAGACCACGGGTTTGGTGGAGGTGGTGGAGGAGGGGGCCTTTGGGGACGGGAGGGGCTGTAGGGTGGAGGGTCCCGCAGAGCCGTGGACCCCATGGTGGGGTGCAGCTGGCCAGGATGGGCAGGGACGCAGCCGTGGACCCCCTGCAGACACAGACCAGCTCAAGGGACCCACCACGCGAGGGGGCTGGTCTCCATGTTGAGGATACGTGGGGGACGACCAAATGGTCCCATGTCCTGAGACTGTCATGGGAAGAAACGCTAATGTCTTGTTTTTAATTTCACGAAACACACTGTTTCCTAGAGGAGGCTCAGTCCCCAGCGTTTTCAGAAGAGTTTGAACATTGTAAGGTTTAAAACATAAGATTCTCACCATCATTAAAAAATGGGCAGTACCTGAGCAGAGGGCTTTCCAGATAAGACATCCAGGTGACCAGCAGATGAGGAGCCCAATGCCACCTGTCATGAAGGAAACAGAAACCAAAGCCACAGCGACCTGTCACTTCGCACCTGCTGGACGGCAGGACGCAGGGAGAAGCTAGCCGGCGCTCAGCTCCGACCTGAGCTTTCTGGAGCAGCGTCTTGATTCGTCAGGTTCAGCCGGTGTTTACTGAGCCCCCATGGCATGAATATTAAAAAAAGATGAAAATGAAAACGTCCTGGGGATTAAGGTCCTGTTTGCCTGAAGGTAACCACAGCATACTTTTTGTGGGGCTAGTTATTGCTCTGTTTTTCATTGTGACTTTGTTTATTCTGTTTTCTTCCCTGAGGCAAAAGGAGAGACACAGATAGAAAGACAGACGGACACAGAGACCCAGAGAGACCCAGAGAGAGACAGAGATGAACACACACAGATACACAGAGAGACAGAGACAGATACACAGAGACACAGAGAGAGGCAGACACACTCTCAGAGACACAGAAAGACAGAGACGGACGCACAGAGATGCAGAGAGAGACCCAGAGAGAGACACACAGAGAGAGCTCCAGGTGGAGTGAGCCATCCTGAGGTTCCAGATTCTCCATGTCCCTCCTTGGTTCCTGCGGGGGGGGGTCTCAGGGCCCCCACCTCTGTCACCTGGCCACCTAGAGCATTGGGGCAGGACCGTGGCCAACAGGTGCCCAGGCCACCACCTCCCTGAGCAGCAGAGTTGAAATCCCAGTGTCTTGGAAGGCCGCACCCCAGAAACAACCCTCAGCCAGGGAGAAAGCGTTGGCTGTTGGTCAGGACCCCCTTCCCACTCCTGCCTCCCAATTCGTGCCATTTTTTTCAGAGGAAACAAGCTAAATCCTCAGCATCCCTTCCTAGAGGCAAACTGGACCATCACAGTGTCACCTCTTCTAGAGAGAACTTTCTGGAGCCAAGCGTGTGTTGCATGGAGTAGCCAACTACATATAGCAAGCCGGATCCTGTCCTTCCTTATGACAGAGGAGCCTGGCCCACCTCCGAGAACCGCGGTCAGACAGCGTCCCTTCCGTCTCTGTCCTTCGGGCTGGACCTGGAAGTGGCCACACCGTGACTCTGCCCCCTCCCCCTTCCAGCCGGAGCCCCGGCACCTTCACAGCCCTCCACGGAGAGCGTCTCCTGGATGTCTGGGGCTTTGGCCCTTCTGGAACACCCCCTGCACCCCCAGCTCGGCGTGTTTCCAGATGGGGGTGAGTTTGGGGTGGATGGGACTGCCGCTAGCCCTCGGGGTCTGGCCCGGACCTCGTGGTGAGCGTTCTGCACTTGCTGTTTTCTCTTCTTCTTGTTTGGATAAGAGGCCTCCTCATGGGTGGAGGAGGTCTCTCGCTGTGGTTCTGACTGGCACTTCCCTGATGATTCTTGATATCAAGGGTCTTTTCACGCGCCTGTTGGAAGGAAAAGGATACATTTTGAGGGAGCCTTTTAGAAAGACTTTTTGGAGTAAGCGGCACTTGAACTGACAAAGAAAACAGAGAAGACACAAACTATCCAGTGGAGTATCCCTCAGGCCCTCAGACACCGGAGGGATAAGAAGGGAAGGAATGGGATACACAACTCGACACACGGAAATTTCAAACTCAGGTGCGGCTGGGGGGCTCAGTGGGTTCAGCGTCCGACTCTTGACTTCAGCTCAGGTCATGATCCCACGGTTTGTGAGTTCGAGCCCCGAGTCAGGCTCTGCACTGACAGTGCGGAGGCTGTTTGGGGTTCTGTCTCTCTCTGCCCGGCCCCAGCTTGCACACAGTCTCTCTCTTAAAATAAACAAATTAAAAAAAACTTAAAAGAATATCAAACTTAGATGATGCTAGTTCCTGGAAAAGCACAGTTACCGCCTCTCCCCCAGTGTGAAGCAGACAATTTGAATAGCTCCGTAACTCTTAAGAAAATGAAACTTGTAATTAAAAAGACAAACTCCCCAAATTGAAATATCCAGGCCCAGATGATTTCACTAGAAAATTCTACCGAGTTTTTAAAGAATTAACACCAACTTGACCCAGTCTTTTCCAGGAAATAGAAGGGAGGGACACTTCCTAACTCATTTATGAGCCAGCACCACCATAACACCTAAAGCTTTGTTATTTTAGACACAAAAGTCATCAGCAAATGGAACTCTGCAATATGTAAAAAATTATACACCATGATAAAGAGAGGTTTGCTCCAGGGATTCAAGGCTGGTATGTTCTCTGTGTGTGCACGTACGCGTGCATCTGTGTGTGTGTGTGTGTGTGTGTGTGTGTGTGCATCCGCCATGTTCATTTCTGTCCGCGTGTCTGTCTGTGTGTCTGTATGCCTACATTTGCATGTACTTATGTGCATGTGTATCTGTGTGTTGGCATGGGCGTGCACCTGTATGCAAGTGTGTCTGGACATGAGTGTGCATGCATATTCGTGTGTGTCTGTAAGTATGTGTCTGTGTGTATACGCCCGTGAGTGTGCATTGAGGGACTCGGATGTAGAGATTTCGGGTTATCGGTGAATCTTGCGGCTCACAAGCCTGTTGTGTGTACTCCGTGCTAAATGAGTATGCCATCCTCATAATAAAACCCGCCTGGTGTCCTGGAGTGACCCTTGCATCCTCCCCCCGGTCATGCACCTGTACTGAGCTCCTTCTCTGGGGGTCCGGGTCTCACCGTCAGGGCCGAGCGGTGCCAGCAGTGGGCAGCAGTGAAGGGATGTTGCCCGAGTAGAGTTCACCACTTGGGAATTTAGTCAAAGGAGAAACTATACATAATTTTTGTATAAATAAAACCCAAATTCACATTTTCTGTGGTACCAGGTGCACCGCCCTGGCCACATCTTTGTTTCGCGCCTTCAGTGAGTGGTTTGCACAAGTACATGGTCAACGTTTGTTTAGGTAGCTGAGTGACCGGGGATCTGGAAGCAGAGATGAGAGCTAATAAAGCCCCCAAAACACAAGCCGGAAATGGCAGCTGGGAAGCAGAGCGTCCTACACACGAGGAGCAGAGGGCCTCAGGGTTTAGCGCCTTCTTTGTGGTCAGTGAACTCGCATGTCTGGAAATGCAGCTGGTGTCAGCAGCTGGGGGGTAAGGAGGTTGGGCAGGCTGAGGGGGTCACCTGGTGCCTCCCTGCCCTGAGCCTTGGAATGAAGGACGGCGCCCAGATGAGAGCATGTTCAATAAACATCGGCTGGGTGTGACTCTTATTCCCCACTGGCTGCGTAAGTTTTAGGTTTCAGTTCCTCTCTGAGTTTTGGTGGTATCTTTGCTGATTTCCTCTCTGTGAGCAAAATTAAGAGCCAATAATCCTTCAGATCATTTCCCTAAATGACAACAGGGGCCGAGGCTGATGGTGTTGGTCCCAGAAATGTGTGAATTCCTTGATGTGGGCTGTCACCCTTACAAATTCGGAGAAGCAATAAGCAAGCTTCCTGAGGACCCCCTGCATCCATCCTCTTAGAAGTATTCAGACTCGCTGATGATGATGATTGAGCTGTACAGGCCTCAAGAGCAGTTGACTGGCTGTCTCCAGACTTCACTCCTATTCTTTTTTATACACATTTTAAAAATGTTTTTTCAGTTTTGAGAGACAGAGAGAGACAGCACGTGAGCAGAGGAGGGGCAGAGAGAGGGAGACACAGAATCCGAAGCAGGCTCCAGGCTCCGAGCAGTCAGCACAGAGCCCGACGCGGGGCTCGAACTCACGAATGGTGAGATCATGAGCCGAAGTCAGACACCAAACCGACTGAGCCCTCAGGGGCCCCAGTTTCTATTCTTAATAATCTCAAAGAGAAGATGCAGATTTTCTTCCACCAGGGCATTCGTTAGGCATCTTGGTAAGAGTGGCTTTCTAGACACAGGTGTGCCAAGATTTTCCATTCTGTCGCTTTAATCAGACACGATTTACCAGTGGTTTGCACGGGCTGCAGCTGGTTGGCAGATTTTTTGTTATAAGCATCTGCTCTTGTTGCACCGAGGAAATCTTAAAAAATTTTTTTTAATGTTTTTATTTTATTTTTGAGAGAGAGAGAGAGTGTGTGTAGTGGGGGAGGGGCAGAAAGAGAGACACACACGCACACACAGAATCCACAGCAGGCTCCAGGTTCTGAGCTGTCAGCACAGAGCCCGACACAGGGCTCAAACTCACAAACTGTGAGATCATGACCTGATCTCACACCCCTTCATATCAAGGAAATCTTAAGGTAATAGCCTCTTGATCAAGTTTCAAGGGGTCCTTCTGAGTCAGGGTCACAGGTTCACGGAAGTGTCTTAACTTGTCTCGAATGCCGTATCATATTCTGTTGAAAAAACTAGAACCACTTAAAAAATAGAATAGTTCAGGCTGAAGATACAGCTTATAAAAATCTCCCCTCAATGCTTTGGAAAGTCTCTCAAATATTCTAATAGTGCTGTACATTTTTCAAGGATGATTTTATAGGATGACTATCATAGCCTTTCCATGCTCTATACCTGGCTTGATTCCTAAAGAATTTCAAGGCAGCTTCAACATAAAGGCTGTTGACAAGGATTGGCTTCTGGAACGATGGATTTCAGGAAACTCCCTTCCCACAAAAGCAATACGGATAATGACAAAGCAATGAGAATCCACCACTTTTATATGGGGAAAACTAACCAGAGGCACAGAACGAGCCGAAAGGCATCCACTGGGGAAAACACCCCTATGGACGTTGCACAAGGGTGGCTGGGTGTGAGGTGGGGCTGCCACGACTGCCTGCCCTTCATTCCCAGCTCGTGGCATGAGAGCCGTGGGAAGCCACAGCAACACAGCCAGCAGAGAGGGTGGCTGCTCAGGAAGCTCCACAGAGTCCCACCCTCAGAGCAGAGTCAGCAGGCTGACCTACCAGAAACAACCTGCAGCGTCCTCGTTCTCATAGAACAGTCTGGATTGATTTGACTCAGCATTCAGTTGAAAACAAAAAAAGCCCTAACCCATTATAGGAAACGGGTGATCTGCTGGTGATACGCAGCCGCACAAGGCTATTCCTTCAGTTGGGGTGGAAAAAGCCTGTGTCACGTTTAAAAGGAAAACTTGGAGAAGGAGGTGAGTGGAGGGAACTTTGAGAAGTGCCGATGTATTCCCAGGCACACTCAGGGAGGTGTACACGCCCAGGAGGAACCCGGGAGGGAGAGGTCAGGCTGGCCTCAGGGCCCTGTGTGAACAGGGTGCACCTCTACAAACAGATCCTCGAGGCGAGGAGTGGTGCAAGGCATTGAGGGATATCTTATGATTGATAATTAGCTGATCACTAAATTATACGGATCCAAGGTGACTCTTAGGAAGTCAGGCTTAAAAATAAAAACAAGAACTAAAAAGAGCTTGTAGAGAATACAGAATCTATAGAATTAATCCAGGAAAATCACGAAGCAAATATTCAGCAACAAGAACAACTGTGAAACAACAGCAACAACAAATCGTGTATATTTGTGTGTGTGTGTGTGTGTGTGTGTGTGTGAGAGAGAGAGAGAGAGACAGAGAGAGAGAGAGAGAGGGAGAGAAAGCTAACCAGAATTATTACAATATATTTTCTAAAACACTCAGTTTTCTGGGGTGCCTGGGTGGCTCAGTTGGTTGAGTGTCCAACTTCAGCTCAGATTATGACCTCACAGTTCATGAGTTTGAGCCCCACATAGGGGTCTGTGCTGACAGCTCAGAGGCTGGAGCCTGCTTCAGATTCTGTGTCTCTCTGTCTCTCTGCCCCACCCCCACTCATGCGCATGTGCACGCTCTCTCTCTGTCTCTCAAAAACAAATAAACATTAAAAAAAAGTAATTTAAAACATTCAGTTTTCAACAATTAGGCTAGAAGACATGAAACAAACAAACAAACAAACAACAAAACCCCAAAGAACAAGAAAGTGTGGACCATACATAGAAGAAAAAAAGGCACCAATGGAAGATGTTTCTGAAGGGCCTGGATATTGCACTTTGTAAATAACAGCTTTGAATCAGTAGTTAGAAATATGTGCAAAGAGCTAAAGGAAAATATGACAGCTATGATTCGCCAAATAGAGAATATCAATAAATATAGAGAAATACTAGAGAGAACCAAATAGAGACTCTGAAGTTATAAAGTATAATAATTGAAATGAAAAATTTGCTAGTGGGGTTTACAAAAAAATTGAGCTGGCAGGAGGAAGGATTTGTGAATTCAGAGACAGATTAATAGAGAATCTTCGGTCTGAGGAACCAGAAAGAAAAAATGAAGGAGGGGGCGATGTCAGAAACATGTTGGAAAAGGAAGCCTGGGATAATCTCACCCTCCCCGCAAACACACTGATTCAGCAACTATGCGCAGCAAATTCCCTTTGCGAGAAGTCCAGAACTAATGGAAAGGCTTCTGCATGCCAAAATTTTATGACACCAGACTTGCTGAGGGTGGAGGAGAGGTTTTAGAACCCTCTTGTTGGAGCCCCTGCCCTCAGTGCAGGGCAGGAAGAGACCCCTTAGTTCCCAGCTTCACCCAGGGGGAGGAAGGGGGTTGGTTCATGTGTCTAGCATCCCAACTTTTCTGAGGGGCCCCCTAGAGGAATGGCTTTTGTCTTGGGGATCTAGCAGATCTTACACAGTCCACTGCCCGGAGTATTAGCTGCCAGAGGCAATAGCTTGGGCTGCTGTACACTCTCTTCCCTGCTCAGCACAGAGTAAACAGGCAATAAAAAGCCCCTAAGCTCTCATCTTTCTTTTCTGGGTGGGGAGAGGATCGATCCATTCATCCAGTGTCCCAACTTCTCTGGAGATGCCCAAAGAACTAGAACCTGTCTGTTAAATCTTGTGGCTTTGAAGGGTTGGACACAGTCTAGCTGCCTGTGGGAGAGCAGATAGAGGTTTGGATTGGTAGATGCATAGATTCCCCCTAGTTCAGCAAAGATCCCTTGAACATCCCAAAACCACAGCTGCTCAATTCTCCTTGGGGAGAGTTGGGAGAGCTCCCCCTGCCCCAGACCTCTGGCTGGGATGACTGGTGAGGTCTTCTGTACAAGCACAATCCATGAAGAAAAGCCAGGAGAGGTACTTGCTTCGTGTAATGTGCCGCCATCAACACAAAGAGCCAAGGAAAATGGACAATCAAGCAAAGATGCCTAAACGAAGGAAAAAGATAAATATCCAGAAACCAACCCTAATGATTCACCTGACAGAGAATCCCAAGTATCTGTCAGAAAGATGCTCATCAAGGTCAGGAGAACAGTGCACGAACAAAGTAGAATTTAAACATAGAGAAAAAGTTAAAAAAGTACCAAATGGAAACCAGGGAGCTGAATAACATAGTGATCGAACTGAAAAATTCATGAGAAAAGTTCAACAGTTGACAAGAATAAGCAGAAGAAAGGATCAGTGAACTTGAAGACAGGTCATTGGAAATTATTCAGTCTGAGGATCAAAAAGAAAAAAAAATGGAAAAGAATGAAAAAAGCTCAAGGGACTTACGGGGAAACAGCAGGAAATCAGTATGCTTATTGTGGGAATCCCAGAAGGGGAAAAGAGAAAGAAACAACAGAAAACTTAATCAAAGAAATGAGTGTTGAAAAGTCTCCAAATCTGAGAAAGAAAATGGACATCTAGATCCAACAAGCCTAAAGGATACTAGATCAGAGGAATCCAAAGAAATCTACACTCAGACAGATTATAATAAAATTGTCAAAAGATGAAGAGAGAATTTATCATATAAAAGGGAATCCCTCATAAGACTATCAGTGAATTTTTCAGCAGAAACCTTAATGGTCAGCAGGGAGTGGGATAATATATTCAAAGTTGTGGAAGAAAGAAATTGCCCACCAAAAATACTATGCCTGGCAAACTGTCCTTCAAAAATAAATGAGAAAGACTTTCCCAAACAAAAGCTGAAGGAATTCATCACCTCTAGACTTGCCTTACAATAAATGATAAAGAGCATTTTTCAAGTTGAAATGAAAGAATGCTAAACAGTAACACGATAGTGTAAGGAAACATGAAACACATTGGTAAAGGTAAACATACAGACAAATACAGAATACCGCATTACTGTAGTGGTGGTGGGTAAACAATTTTTAATACTAGTATAAAAGTTAAAGGACAAAAGTATTAAAATAACTATAAAACTATGTTAAAATTCACAATATGAATAGACATAAGTTGTGACAACAGTAACAATGCATTTGTCAGAAGACGTTAAAGGTGGAGTATTTGTATGTGATGGAATTATTTGCTATTGGCTTAAAATACACTTATAACTATCAGATATTTTGTGTGAGTCACAAGGTAACAAAAAAAACCTATAGAAGTTATGTAAAAGAAAAAGAGAAAGGAATCAAAGCAAATCAATACAAAAAGAAAAATCAACAAAACACAAAGGAATACAGCAAGAGAGGAAAAGACAGACAAAAAACCACTACAAAACTAACAGAAAACAACTAATAAAATGGAAAAACTAAATTCTCCTTTATCAATAATTAACTTAAATGTAAATGGATCAAACTTCCCAATCAAAAGACATTGGATGGCTGAACAGATTAAAAAAAAATAGGGGCACCTGGGTGGTTCAGTTGGTTGAGCATCTAACTCTTGATTTTGGCTCAGGTCATGATCCCAGGGTCACAGGTTTGAGCCCCAATTTGGGCTCTGTGCTGAGTGTGGAGCCTCCTTGGGATTTTCTCTCTCTCTCTCTGTCTCCCTCACTCTGCTCCTCTCCCCTGCTCTTTAAAATAAAGAACCCTCCTCCCATAGAAAACCAGACCCAACCATATGTTGTCTATATGGAACTCACTTAAGATTGAGAAACTCACAGGCTGAAAATGAAGGGAGGAAAGAAGATATGCCAAGCAAATGGTAATCACGGGAGAATGGGATGGTTATGTTTTTATCAGACAGAGTGGACTTTAAGTCAAAGAAAGACATTATAGAATCATAAAATGGTTAATTCATCAGGAAGAGATAATAATTATATATGCACCCAACATCAAAGCACCTGAATACCTACAGCAAACAACCATAGAGCGGCAGGGAGAGATAAAGAAATAGACAGCAGTGCGAAAGCAACAGGAGGTTTCAGCCCCCACTGTCCATAATGGATGGGATATCAGATCCACAAGGTGAGGGTGATGGATGGGATATCAGATCCATAAGGATAGGGTGATGGATGGGATATTCAGACAGAAGATCTATAAGCAAACACAGGACTTGATCAACACCATTGACCACATGGACCTAACAGATATGCACAGAACATTCTCCCCAACAGCTGCACAATGCGCAATCTTTTCTTTTTTTTTTTAAGTTTATGTATTTATTTTGAGAGAGAGAGAGAGTGAGCATGAGTTGGGGAGGGGCAGAGAGAGAGAGAGAGAGAGAGAGAGAGAGAGAGAATCCCAAGCAGGCTCCATGCAGTCAGCACAAAGCCTGAGGTGGGGCTTGATCTCATGAACCTGAGCTGGGATCATAACCTGAGCTGAGTCAGACAGTCCACTGACTGAGCCACCTTGGGGAACCCCAGAATGCACAATCTTTTCAAGTGCACACACATTTTTTTTTCCTCCAGGATAGATCACTTGTTAGGTCACTGAACAAGTCCTAACAAATTTAAGAAGGTTGAAATCATATCAAATATCTTTTTTTAGCCACAATGAAAGGAAACTAGGAATCAAAGCAGAAGGGAAACTGGGAAATTCACAAATATGTGGAAATAGAACAACACACTTTTGAGCAACGGTGAGGTCAAAGAAGGGATCAAAAAGGAAATTAGGAAATACTCTGTAACCAAATGAAAATGGAAATACAGCACATCCAAGCTTATGAAATGCAGCAAACACATTACTAAGAAGGAAGGTTGTGGCAGTAAGTGCTCATGTTACGAGAAGAAAGTTCTCAAATAAACAGCCTACTTTACACAACAAAGAGAAACAGAAGAACAAAATAAGCCCTGATTTAGCAGAATGAAGGAAATGTTATTAGAGAAGAAATAAATGAGATAAGAAACACAAAATAATAGAAAAAATCAGTGACACTAGTTGGTTTTTGAAAAGACCAACAAAATTGACAATTTCTTAGTTGAAACTAACAAAGAAAAGTGTGAGACTCAAATAAATAAAGTCAGAAATGAAAAAGGACACATTACAACTGATGTCAGCAAAATAAAAAGGATCATAAGAGGCTGCTATCAAAATTATATGCCGATTGGGGCGCCCAGTGGGGCTCAGCGTTAAGCATCTGACTATCGATTTCAGCTCAGGCCATGATCTTAGGTTCCTGAGTTCGAGCCCAACCTCAGGCTCTGTGCTGACAGCGTGCAGCCTGCTTGGGATTCTCTCTCTTCTCTCTCTCTGCCCCTCCCCTACATGCACACACACACACACACACACACACACACACGTGTTCTCTCTCTCTCAAAAATAAATAAATAAACCTAAAAACGAAAGAAGTTATATGCCAACAGACTGGATAACTGAGAAGACATGGAAAAACTTCTAGAAATGTACAACCTATCAAGACTAAATTATGAAGAAATAGAAAGTCCGAACAGGTCTATAACTAGTATGGAGATTAAATCAGTGATCAAAAATCTCTCCCAAAAAGAAAAGTCCAGGACCATATGGCTTCGTGGGTGAGTTCCACCAAACATTTGAAGAAGGATTAATGCCAATCCTTCTCAAACTCATCCAAAAAATTGAGAGGTGGGACCAGTTCAAAACTCATTTTGGGGGCACCTGGGGGGCTCAGTCGGTTGAGTGTCCGACTTCAGCTCAGGTCATGATCTCGCGGTCTGTGAGTTTGAGCCCCGTGTGGGCTGACAGCTCAGAGCCTGGAGCCTGCTTTGGATTCTGTGTCTCCCTCTCTCTCTGCTCACATGGTACAGCTCTGCAAAGCTGCCTCCCACTGACACAGAGGAGACACCTAGGGGACCTGTTCCCTGAGGGCGCTGACCTACAAGGCCACAGACTTTGTCTTAGTTCATCTGGATCCGGGGAGTCTCACCAGTGAGAGTCAGGTGTTTTTGTTCATCTCAGTGCCTTTAAGGCCCCAGCTGCTGGAGGGGCAGTGGGCCCTGGGGCTGATAGGGGGGTATGGGGAGGTGTGGGGGGTGCGGGTTGTGAGAGTGGAGTGGGGGAGTTGTAAGGTGTGGGAGGGGTGGGGGTGTGGGGCGGGGGGGGTGAGCGGTGGGGGTGTGGGGCGGGGGGGGTGAGGGGTGGGAGGGGTGTAGGGTACGGGGGGTAAGAGTTAGGGGTGGGAGGGGTGAGGGTGTGGGGTAGGGAGTGTGGGGGTGTGGGGTGTGGGGGGTGTGGGGGAGTTGTAAGGTGTGGGAGGGGTGTGAGGTGTGGGTGTGTAGGGGGTGTGGGGGTGTGTGGGGGTGTGAGGGGTGGGAGGGGTGAGAGTGTGGGGTAAGGAGTGTGGGGGTGTGGCGTATGGGGGGTGTGAGGGGTGGGGGAAGTTTAAGGGTGGGGGGGTGGGGGTGGGGGGTGTGGTGGGGGGGTGGGGGTGGTGGGGTGGTGGGGTGTGGGGGTGTGGAGGGGTTGGGGGTGTGGGGGATGTAGGGGTGGGAGGGGTGGGGTGTTGTGGTGGTGAGGGGAGTTGTGGGGGCTGTGAGGTGTGGGAGGGGGGTAGGGTGCAGGGGGTATATGAGTTTAGGGGTGGGAGGGTGTGAGGGTGGGGTAGGGGAGTGTCGGGGTGGGGTGGGGTGGTTGGGGGGTGGGGGGATGGTAAGGTGCTGAGGGGTGGGTGGTGGTTGTGTGGGGGGTCTCTGCTCACGAATCCATACCGGGGTGTACCTGGGAGGAAAGGGCCACTGTGCGTTGGTTCCACGGAAGCAGCGCATAGAAAGAGCGAGGCTTCGAAGTCAAGAGACTGGTCCCTCTCTGCTGAGCCACGTGCCACCGGTTGGCTTGGGGACGGTTTCGGAGGCTGGCCCGGTCGTGCCCACGGGACCGAGGTGCTTCCACAACGCTAGTGCTGTATCCCCAGTAATGAGGTGACCCAGCACCGAACAGTCCCCACCACTTGTACATGTTCACACCTGGTGTCTAGGGCTCATCGTGACTCCATTACCTCTGGGTGGAGGGAAGTGAGGGTCCGATCACGTCCTGCTGTAACGCCAGCTCCCTGTGGGGACAGAGGGTAAACGCTTCCGAGTGCCAGCCGGTGGAACGCTGGTTTGTTTTTTAAAGGAATCCTTTTTAAAATTTATAATGTTGGGGCGCCTGGGTGGCTCAGTCGGTTAAGCGTCCGACTTCGGCTCAGGTCATGATCTCGCGGTCCGTGGGTTCGAGCCCCGCGTCAGGCTCTGTGCTGACAGCTCGGAGCCTGGAGCCTGCTTCGGATTCTGTGTCTCCCTCTCTCTCTGACCCTCCCCTGTTCATGCTGTCTCTCTCTCTGTCTCAAAAATAAATAAATGTTAAAAAAAATTTAAAAAAAAATAAAAAAAAAATAAAATTTTAAATGTTTATTAAAATTGTTTTTTTGAGAGTGCGAGCAGAGGAGGGGCAGAGAGGGAGACACAGAATCTGAAGAGGCTCCAGGCTCTGAGCCGTCAGCACTGAGCCCGACTCGGGGCTCGAGCTCACGGACCTCGAGATCATGACCTGAGCCGAAGTCGGATGCTTAACCGACTGAGTCGCCCGGGCGCCCCTAAAGACTTTATTTTTAAGTTATCACTACTCCCATTGTGGGGCCCGGACCACAACCCCGAGATCAAGTCACTCGATTCGACAGCCTCCCAGGTGCACCAGTGGAACGCTGATTCTGAAGCCTTGTTCGGGGCTCACGGTCAGGCAGCGACAGGACAGAAGGATGAGCCAAAGTGTACGCCCCGCATGTGCTGGGGAATGACGCCACCCCCACGCAGAATCGTCCCCTGTGGCCCGTAATGCATCACATGACCAGTTTGAACTGCTGCCAGTCCTAATGCAGCCAGACCTAGGTGTGCGAGCATAATTCATTCCGGAAACACGTGTGTCACCCAAAGCGCTCGTATATCAAAGCGAATTTCAAGAGCCGTGGGCTCAGTCGTGATCATGTGACGTTCGGCGTCACGTACGACTCGTGTTGCAAGACACGGCTCGTTGATCAAGTTACAGTTTATCAGGAATGTTTGCTCGTCTTGCGGAACCCTCGCAGAAAGAGTTCCTCACGATCCGAGGGTTGACTGTATTTGCGAACCAAGTCCCTTTCCTTTCTTTCCGTGGCCGTGGCGGGTTCCAGCGGGAGGCGAGTGGGTTCCAGGACGCTGTGTTTGTTTGCTGGGTACGAACTGTGTCTGGAAAACAGGGGACTTGCCACGGCCTTGGGGTCGGGGGGGCACCCTCGAGACAGACGTCAGCGTAGCGTCTCTGGGTGGGGAGTGTGTGCAGACCGGTGTCCACAGCGCAGGTGTGGGGCCTGGCGGCCTCATCTCCTAGCACAGCAGGAGCCAGCTCTAGGGTCTTGTCAGGGACAGCCTCTGGTGTCACAGGGAACGGAGCTGGCCGGGGACAGGGTGGGGGGGGGGCGGGACAAAGTGACACACAGAGGAAGGGAGTCTTCTGATCTCATCACATGTAGTCCTGGGTCCGGCCCAGAGGAGCAGACGCGCCCAACTCTGCCCCGCTCTGGGGTGAAGTTGCCCTGAACAGCAGGGGGGACCGCGGGGGTGTGGGGCCTGGGGAACCAGGAGCTGCTCTTTGGGTCCAGCCTGAGGGCCCTTCAAGGCGCCAGGGACACAGAAGCGTGGCTTGGCCCTCGTGGACCTGACCACCTGGCTCCTGCCCCTTCTCTGCATTTTGCTTCCTTGACCTCCAGGAAGGACTATGCTGTCCGCCTTTCCTCCCCTTTCTGTATCTCCCGTTCTCTGTGTGAGTCTCTCTGTCAGTCTTTCCCTTGCTTCGTGTCTCCATCTTTCTGTCACTCTGTGTGTGTTTGTATCTGTCACCTATCTATCTATCATCTATCACCTATCATCTATCATCTGTCTATCCATCTATCTGTCTATCTGTCTATTTATCATCTATCTATCATCTATCTGTCCATCTATCATCTGTCTATCTGCCTATCTATCTATCTATATCATCTATTTATCACCTATCATCTATCTATTATCTATCTATCTATCTATCTATCTATCTATCTATCATCTATCTATCATCTCTCTCTATCTTCGAGCTGTTCCCCTAATCATGGGGCTGACAAGACCAGTCTGCAGGACAGTGGGGAGGTGGAGACGCAGGAAGCAGCTGATCGTGCATCTTGAGTCTGAAGCCACCTGGAGGCAGAATTCCCTTCTTCTTGGGGGACCTCGGCCTTTTTCTCTTAAGATCTTCAACTGATTGGATGAGGCCCACCCATGTTATGCTATAATTAGGGTGCACTGATGTAAAGGTTAATGTCATCTTAAAAATACCTTCCTGGCAACATCGAGACTGGCGTTTGACCAAACACTGAGCGTGAAGTTCTAGCCCAGCAGACACATGAAATGTGCCTTCACAGGCATGATCTGAGATTGACATGAAGTTTTTGTTTAGGGGATGGGAGGTGATGCTCACTTCTTGTCCCCTCTCTTCCCAGGACAGAGGCTCCAGTGAGTGGTGCAGAAGCAGCGGCAGGTGCCCAGGGCAGGGGTGTGGGGTGGGGCTCTGGGAGCAGAGTCAGGAGTCAGGACTCCAGCGCGCCGTGCAGACCCGAGCTTCCGGGGGGGCGGGGGGCTGGTGGAGTACCTGGGAAGGCCTCCCTTCCCCTGCTCTGACACAAAAGAGGGTTGGGCGTGAGCCCCTGGGCCTGCCCCTGCAGACTTGCCTGGGGCACGTGGTGCCCCGAGGCCAGCAGGTCAGGGAGCCTCTCTGTGCTTGAAGGTCCCACGTTCTTGGGGTGACAGGTGGGGGGGTCAGGGACCAGAAGGAGCCCAGCTGAGGCCGCAGGCCCAGCTCTGGAGTCCCCAGAGCCCCTTACCAGTGGTGAACTTGACATATGTCCAACACCCACACAACACGACACGTGTGCGTGGACACACACATGCACACACACGCACACCTGTTTTCTACCACTCTGGCTTCTGTGTTTGAGTCGGTTCCAGACGAGGTGGCAGGAGAGGTGTGACTCATGCCGTCAGCACCCGCAAGGGGCGTCTCTGGTACTGTTAGGGGCACCCGTGACTTTGTCGCCAAGAGAGATCGCACGCGGTTCCACGTCCCGCTACAGCTGGGTCAGACAACCTCAGTACGCTTGATTTCCATCACTAATGAAGGTGACAGGCCTTGTGCGCGGTGTGGGTCTTGCTTTATTTAATGCGCGGATGGAGGCTCACGTCTGCGGCACCCTCACTATACTGTCGCTGAAGTCCTAACGGTCGTGTTTGTGCATTTATTTATACACACGGTTCTGCGCCTTGTCCATCCTCGGGTGCTGCCACCCCCCCCCCCCGTGTCAGCACACCCCCGGGGTGCACCTGTGCGAATCCAGCCAGCAGGGCGCTGGTGAGCAGTGCTTTGCCCCCTACGTGCTACATTCTAACTAAGAATGTTAACCAGACTCGCCAGTGTGCTGGGGTTGTGGCTGCAAGGCTTCCCAGGAGCCCCTGGAGCACCTGCTGGGTGAGGGGTCACCCCTCCACTCTGGCCTCCTTCTGGTGGGCTGCACTTCAGGGGCCGAGCCCTCTGTCCCAAGGCTCGGCTCCCAGGCCCAGCTGGCCGAGCTCAGGATGGCTGCTCCCGGCTCAGCCCCGAACATGGTGCAGCTCTGGCCTCCTGGTCACACAGGTGTCACCTCAGGGCCTGCGGAGGACCTGCCCTCGGTGACCAGCCGTTCTCATCCCCCGTGAGGGCCTTGAGCACCATGGAGCCGGCAGGTGCGTGGGCGCCAGGGATTGTTCTGGCTCGAAGATGTGAACTCTAGAGGCTCTCAAAGCAGCAGCTTCACGTGTTCACGGTAACAAGAAGGTTCTGTGGAACCAGTTCGAGCTCCGTGGTTCTTAGTGAAGGTCACCGGGCCATTGTCTAATGTGGTCCGTACCTTGTAACTGATGACAATAGTCACAACATGGACTTGGACGCAAGGAGCCGAGATGACCAGGTCTCCCAGCCTGGGCCGCTGGGTCTGCTCCGGACCCCATCATGCCTCAGGCTCCATGTGGACACTGCCACACATGGTGAACTTTCTGGGCCAGGACACCCCATCTCGCACTGGGAGCCCGGTGCGCCGCTCCTGAAGGATGTTCTCTGTTTCTTTAGTGGATGTGCGTTTCGTGCCCATGGTGCATTCAGTGCTGAGAGATGCAGGGGTGAATGAGCCACAGCCCGACGGGGAGGGGCTCTCAGGCGTCCAGCGCCATCAGGCAGGAGGGCCCACAGATGGGCCACCTATGGAGAGCCTGGCGTGTGATCTGGACCCTGCAGGATGCACAGGATCTGGACACAGCGGGGCGTCTGGGGAGACGGGACCAGGAGGGGATGGTCCGAGGTCAGGAAGCCTGTGTGTCGCGGCAATGGCGAGGACGTCCGTTCAGTGTTCTGGGAGGCGTGGGCTGTTGATGGTGTAAAGCGGGGCTGGGACCCTGGGCCCTGCACCCCCCGCATCCTGGGGCTCTGCCTTCTGGGCTGGAGGGAAGGGGACGCAGCCCGGAGCCCCCCGGTGTCCGTGGCATTCTCATGGGTGGGGGCACCCTGACCCTCGGGGACGCCCACCGTGACAGCCGCACCTGTGAGTTCCGCTTACACACACCACACGTTTAACTAAAACCAGAACACGTCTCTTAGCGTCAACAGGGTCTTTACTTACTCACGATGGCTTGGTTTCATCTTTCTTTTGCAGCATTATTTCGTGGGTGCAAATTACAATTTGGGAGAGCATTGATCAGTGCTTATTAAACTGTACATATTAAATATTGTGCTGGGAATTTCAGAAAAGCATAAAAAAACTAAAATTGCCTGTATATGATCATCCAGAGACAATCATTCTGTTTGTTGTGTTTTCCTAAAGTCCTCGTAGACTATATTTTATGCATTATGATTATTTATTTTATTTTATTAAAATTTTTTTTTAATGTTTAATTTTGAGACAGAGCATGCACAGGGGAGGGGCAGAGAGAGAGGGAGACACAGAATCCGAAGCAGGTTCCAGGCTCTGAGCTGTCCGCACAGAGCCCATCTCGGGGCTTGAACTCATGAACCGTGAGATCTTGACCTGAGCCTAAGTTGGACGTTTAGCCGACTGAGCCGCCCCAGGCGCCCCTTTTCTTAAAAAAAATTTTTAATGTTTATTTATTTTCGAAAGAGAGAGAGACAGAGTGTGAGGCATTATGTTTATTTATTGAAGGCTAAATATTACGTAGGAAATGATGAACAGGATACATTATATATTCTATCTTACATCTGTTTATGTTTTTGTGTCCTGAACCCATTTGGAGTCCAAATTTAACCCAGTGCGTGGAATGTTGGATAAAGTAAATAACATTTTTTTTAAACAGCAGACAAAGGCGTTGTAAACACCATACTGGGTAAGTTGTAACACAATACAGAGACCCCAAGGCCCTGCATTGGATTTCAAAATATCGGTATGAACTCACATGCGCTGGGCCTTTGTCGTGCACATACTAAAATGTCTGTTCTGGATATGGTGATGTTTTGGCAACTTAAAACCCCTTTCTGGCTGGGGAGAGACCGACCCTCGGGGTAAGCAGGTTCTTAGGGACAGCAAAAGTTCATCTGGGAGCTTGTCTTCAATGCTGGAACTAAGCATCCTGGAGCCACACCTCCTCCTCCGTCTGGACGTGCAGCCCAGGGGATAATTCTCCCCTGCCTTCGTCACCCCAGGGCCCCCAGGCAACTGGGGACACCCTACAGCCTACAACCCGTTGGAATTATTCAAGGGAGCCAAACCTAAGCCACTCCCCCTGCTCTGCCTTGCCTTCCCCGTGGAAACCCCGATAAAGATGGCTGGCTCGGCTCTCCCCTCCTCCTGATCACGCTGGCGCGCCTCTCTGTGGCCCCAGTGCCGTGTCTCCCCTTCACAGGATCTGCTGCACAATAACCTTTGCTTCCTGACTCTTTGCTCCTCTTGTGCTCACCCCACTGACCATTCCCTACAAGAACACGGACTGCCTTTAAAAATACACCTATTTCCTCACTCTGTCTGCACGAAGGCCCGGAAACCAAATCCTGACCCGTTAACTGCCTCTGTGCCCGGCCTGCGGTCTCCCGAAGCCATGTCCCGTTACGCGGGGCAGGGGCTCCGGGGAGAGACAGGAAAGTGGGGTATGAGCCAGGGACGTCCCATCCCAGCGGAAAGCCACAGGGCCACTGACAACCAGCAGAGGAAGGAGGAGGGGTTACATGCAAAGCTCCTTTTTACGGAAATTTCCAGCTGATCAGTGAGACAGGATAGACTAGAACCTCATTGTTCTGCAAATAAGGCCAGCAGCCTCTGAGAGGTCGCAGATGTGACTGGCCTCTGGATCCGGCCAGCTCTTCCGGGGCAGAAGGACACGCTAAGCGGCCCTGTCCTCTGCCGTCAGGAGGGCTCGGGGTGTGAGAACCGTTCTCAGATGCAAGCTCCTGCTGCCCAGCGAGGTGGGTTCATCCCACACACACCCTTCCACAGGCTGTTGCTCAGCAGTGTCTCGTGAGCATTCTGCCACAAGCCTGGTCATTGCTCACGAGGTCGTAGGACGGGGCTGTGCTAGAGGTGAGGACTTGGGCGGGGCCCCGAGGCATTTAGTGGAGGGAAGACACGCTCGGACCAGCATCTTAGAGAGAACACCCCGACCAGCATCCTAGAGAGAGCTCCCCAGACCAGCATCCTCGAGAGAACATCCAGGACCAGCATCCTCGAGAGAGCATCCAAGACCAGCACCCTGGACCAGCATCCTCGAGAGAGCATCCCGGACCAGCATCCTAGAGAGAGCATCCCGGACCAGCATCCTCAAGAGAGCATCCAGGACCAGCACCCTGGACCAGCATCCCAGAGAGAGCATCCCGGACCAGCATCCCAGAGAGAGCATTCCGGACCAGCATCCCAGAGAGAGCATCCCGGACCAGCATCCCAGAGAGAGCATCCCGGACCAGCATCCCAGAGAGAGCATCCCGGACCAGCATCCTAGAGAGAGCATCCCGGACCAGCATCCTCAAGAGAGCATCCAGGACCAGCACCCTGGACCAGCATCCCAGAGAGAGCATTCCGGACCAGCATCCCAGAGAGAGCATCCCGGACCAGCATCCTAGAGAGAGCATCCCGGACCAGCATCCTAGAGAGAGCATCCCGGACCAGCATCCCAGAGAGAGCATCCCGGACCAGCATCCTAGAGAGAGCATCCCGGACCAGCATCCTCAAGAGAGCATCCAGGACCAGCACCCTGGACCAGCATCCCAGAGAGAGCATCCCGGACCAGCATCCTAGAGAGAGCATCCCGGACCAGCATCCTAGAGAGAGCATTCCGGACCAGCATCCCAGAGAGAGCATCCCGGACCAGCATCCTAGAGAGAGCATCCCGGACCAGCATCCTAGAGAGAGCATCCCGGACCAGCATCCTCAAGAGAGCATCCAGGACCAGCACCCTGGACCAGCATCCCAGAGAGAGCATTCCGGACCAGCATCCCAGAGAGAGCATCCCGGACCAGCATCCTAGAGAGAGCATCCCGGACCAGCATCCCAGAGAGAGCATCCCGGACCAGCATCCCAGAGAGAGCATCCCGGACCAGCATCCTAGAGAGAGCATCCCGGACCAGCATCCTAGAGAGAGCATCCCGGACCAGCATCCTAGAGAGAGCATCCCGGACCAGCATCCTAGAGAGAGCATCCCGGACCAGCATCCTCAAGAGAGCATCCAGGACCAGCACCCTGGACCAGCATCCCAGAGAGAGCATTCCGGACCAGCATCCCAGAGAGAGCATCCCGGACCAGCATCCTAGAGAGAGCATCCCGGACCAGCATCCTAGAGAGAGCATCCCGGACCAGCATCCCAGAGAGAGCATCCCGGACCAGCATCCTAGAGAGAGCATCCCGGACCAGCATCCTCAAGAGAGCATCCAGGACCAGCACCCTGGACCAGCATCCTAGAGAGAGCATTCCGGACCAGCATCCCAGAGAGAGCATCCCGGACCAGCATCCTAGAGAGAGCACCCTGGACCCAGCACCCTGGACCCAGCATCCCAGACAGAGAGTGGCCTGATGCACCGGGCCCTGGCCTGGCCTGGCCTCTGCTGCCCTCTGGTGGTGGCCTGCTGCTGAGCCAGCACTGGATCCTTTTTCCCCTCCAGCGGGAGTGGGGTTGGGGGTGGGGGAGGATGCCAGCCCCGCCTGCTGCTTTTCAAGTCCCAGGTGTGGTGACAAAAAGGCTGCCGTCTTCGACCCTGTAGGAGAGAAGGGGGTCTTGCCCTTAAGAGGACTTCTGTGCCAGATCTCCTGACGTCTGTTTTCATGGACACATCTTGGTGACACTGGGCCGCAGAGACCAGGGCGCCAGTGGCCACAGGGATGGGTGGACCTGGCGCCCTCCGCACACTTGCCTTACAGACCAGCAGGGTGAGACCAGAGCAGGAGGTGAGCCTTCGGGTCGGGGCCAGGCCAGGCAGGGACCCCCAACACCCCACGTATCCTCAGAAACCCCGAGGGTCTGGTTCGGTTGCTGGGAGGCCTGGGGAGGAGACCAGGGCGGGAGAACGTGGGCCTGCGTGGCCCGTGTGTGTGGCCGTGTCCCTGAGCTGGACTCGCTGTCTTGCTGGGTTTGGGTCCCGGCTCTGCCACAACCATGCCCCGGAGTCCTCACTGCGCTCGGGGAACGTGGTGGTTCTCGGGGCCAAGAGCATGCCCCTTATTAAAATGCAGATGCTGAAGGCAAGACTCCAAGTTATTAACAGCGAGCCTGGAAACTCTTGAGTGCACGTCACTGCGGACGATGTGCTAACCGTTCTGAAGATGTGGGGGAGGGGTTGCCGGTGATCAGTACATTCTGGAAGCCCCGGCTCACACATCTCACGCATCTCGGGCCGAGGGGCCGAGGGGCTAAGGCAGGCCACTGGGGACTGGAGTCTCCCCGCCAGGGTGGGCAGCACCGGGAGGGGCCCAGGCCCCGAGCCCATAGCACAGCCCGGTGGACGTTAGGGCTCCAGGACAGCGGGAGGGTCTGCTGGTGGGGGGCTGTGGTAGGGCAGGCACTCTGACGGTGGTTGTAGCTCAGGGACATGGGGGCACCCTCCCTGGGCCACCACCTGTGGACCCCCGTGCTCCCACTGTGAACAGAGCTGCCCGAATCCTCTTCTTCCCATTGGGACAGCGAGGCACAGAGGGCAAGGTGGGGGTGCGTCAAGGGTGGGCTCTGCCCGGCCAGCTGGCAGCAGAGGGACCCACCTGTGTCCAGGATGTAACTCAGGGGTGAGGGGTAAGGCTGGGGAAGGGGGCCGGGAAGGGCCGGCAGGGCTGCGAGGTGGTGGGGGTCGTGCCCGGGGAGAGAAGGGAGCCCAGGATGGAGCACGGACTGGACGGCCAGCTGGCCCGCCCTTGGTCGGAAGAAGAGGCTGGGGATTTTCACGCATTCAAGTTTTAAAATTACTTTAAAAAATGTTTATTTATTTTTGGGAGAGAGAGAGAGAGAGAACATGAGCAGGGGAGGGGCAGAGTGAGAGGGAGACACAGAATATGAGGCAGGCTCCATGCTCCCAGCTGTCAGCACACAGCCCGACGTGGGGCTCGAACTCACAAACCGTGAGACCATGACTTGAGCCAAGATCAAGAGTCAATTACTCCACTGACCGAGCCTCCCAGGCACCCCTAAATGTATGTGCCAGTGCCCCCCCCCAAAGGCTGTCTGTGGGGCATTGTCACAGGGGTGTGTGAGGGCACCATTTTCCCAACATTGCTGCTCAACTGGAGGAAGAGTTTCATACATTTTTTCCCTCAGTTTGATGGACAGAAAGTGGTATCTCATTCTCTTTAAATCCAACTTCCCCCATGACTTTAAGGGAATAATACAATATGGAACCTTGGGAGATGATTTTTCCCACAGCCAGGTTGCTACCTGTGCCAGTAGCTCATCGTTTTTGTTTTTGGTTAGGAAAGACTTCATTTACCTTTTTAGGGCAGTTTTATATCCCGGCAAAGTTTAGAGGGGGGTACAGGCGTTTCCCATCACCCCCTGCTCCTCATGCCGTCTCTCTGTCATCAACATCCCCCTGCCCTCAACGGTGCACTTGCTGTGGTCCGTGCACCTATATGAACACATCATCATCCTTCAGAACACGTGGTCTACACAGGCTCACTCCCGGTGTTGTGTGTTCTGTGGGTTCCGGCAAATAACCACACGTGTCCGCCCTTGTGGCATCATGTGGCGTATTTTCACCGCCCTAAAAACCCTCTGTGCTCTGCCTACTCATCCCTTTTCTCCTGTTCCCCCAACCGCTGGCCATCTCATTACCGTCTCCATGGCTGTGTCTTTTCCACAATGTTGCAGGGTTGGGGTCCCACAGATGGCCTTCTCCCGTTGGTTCTGTCACTTAGTGACACGGTGTAAATCTCCTTCATGTCTTTTCATGGCTCGACAGCTCACTTCTTTTGTAGTGCTCAGTAATACTCTATCGTCTGGTTGGACCACACCTATTTACCTGTTCAGAGCCTGACACGGGACTCGAACCCACGAACCGTGAGATCATGACCTGAGCCGAAACCAAGAGTCAGATGCTTAACTGACTGAGCCACCCAGGTGCCCCGTGTGATTAGTTCTGTGAGAAACCCCCAGACCGTCCCTCACAGCGACCGCCCCATTCTGTGCTCCCACCGGCGTGAGTGATTGTTCCTGCCGCTCCACGTCCTTGCCCGAGCTGGGCATCGTCATGTTCTGGATTTGGGCCCTTCTCATCGGTATGTAGTGCTGCCTTCTCATTCTTTTAGTTCGCATTTCTCTCATAGCATATGATATGGAGAATCTTTTCATGTGCGTCCTTGCTACCTGGATACCTTCTTTGGGAGGTGTCTGTTAGGGTCTTTGGCCCATTTTTAAATCAGTTTGTTTCCTTGAGTTTTAAGAATTTTTAAATTCTAGCCGGAGTTGGACACTCAACCCACTGAGCCACGCAGGTGCCCCAGTTTCTGTTTCAGTCTTGAGTTTTATTTACGGTTACCCTAGAAATTAAATATAAGCTAGAAAGTCATTTTATAAAATTCTGTACTTCATTGATCTCCTATCACACCCTCTCTGATGGGCAGCTGTTGGGACGATCCCCAAACAGAAAGCTGGCGACCAACAAGGGAAACCATTGACAAGGCAGAAAGGCAGCCTCTGGAATGGGGAAGGCTTTAGCGTTGGCGAAATCCCGATGATGGGTGCTTTCTTTGGTGGATTGTGTGCCTTTTGGGCTGCATCTGAAAAGTCATCCCCAGACCCAGGTGGACTGGATTTCTGCTGTGCCTTCCAGGAGTTATGGTTCTGTATTTGATGTGCAGGTCTGAGGTCTGTGTAGGTCTTGAGTCACAGTTTCGCGCAGATGTCTGGCTGCTTCTGCAGCGCCTCTGGAAGAGACCATGTTTGCCCCCTTGCCTCTGTCAAGGAGCGGACTGTATTTGGGTAGGTCTGTTTCTGGGCTCCCTGTTCTGTGCCCTGTTCTGTGTCTGTCTGTCCTTTCCCTAGGACATGTCATACTGATGGCCGCAGATTTTCGGGAAGTCTCGAAGGCGGGTAGTGTCGGTCCTGCCCCCGATTAGCCCAGCAGCGCCTCGACCCAAACTCACAGCTGGACCCAAGTTCTCTTGGCTCTCACTCAGGTTCTTCTTGCTCCATTCATTTCTTTAAATTATACATGTTAGGGGCGCCTGGGTGGCGCAGTCGGTTAAGTGTCTGACTTCAACCAGGTCACGATCTCGCGGTCCGCGAGTTCGAGCCCCGCGTCGGGCTCTGGGCTGATGGCTCAGAGCCTGGAGCCTGCTTCCGATTCTGTGTCTCCCTCTCTCTCTGCCCCTCCCCCGTTCATGCTCTGTCTCTCTCTGTCCCAAAAATAAAATAAAAACGTTGAAAAAAAAATAAATTATACATGTTATACTTCAGTAACACCTGTCCTGTCTTCTGGGCTCTGGGGCCGCATGGCGTTTCCTGGCCTTCTTCTCGGGGAAGTGTGGCCATTGACCGGCTCCTTTCGGCTGGAATCCGAGCACAGCAGCGAGCTCGCCGGCCAAGGCCTTCAGAGTGGCCACAGCGACCTCGGACTGTTCCCAGCCCCACAACAAGCTCCACGAAGCCAGTGTCCTGTTTCGGCAACGACAAAGCCCATGTGGACAGGGGCACAGAACTCGGGGGGAAGCTGTGCTGTGCTGGTTCCAGCCCAGCCACCTGAACGCTCGTAGTGTGCCACTGCGTCGGGGGGCTGGGCCTCTTTATTTTTCAGGCCGCTGCATCCGGACAGCTTTCTGTTAGAGCCGCTTACTTGACACAAACTCATTGGGTTCCTGAGGCAGGATGCTGCCATAGCTACAGTGGTTCATGTGTGACTTTGGCTTAGAAATCTGGCCATTGGTGGTGACCAAGCATGTGGCGGTCTGGACAGCGTCTGTGTGAGCGGAAAAACAGAACCAATACGGGGTGGGTATGTGTAAATAAATTTACCTTAAGGGGTTGGCCCCCACGATGGTGGAGACTTGGTGACTCCAAAATCTGCTAGAGAAGGCTGGCCGCTGGAGACCCAGGAAGAGCAGAATTCCCTCTTGCTCGGGGGGGGGGGTGGGGGAGTCTGACTTTGTTCTATGCAGGCCTTCACCTGATTGGACGAGGCCCACCACATTATGGAGGGTAATCTGCTTTCCTTGAAGTTGACTGATTTAAAAGCTAATTTTATCCTGGGGTACCTGGGGGGCTCAGTCGGTTAAGCATCCGACTTTTGGCTCAGGTCATGGTCTCATGGTTTGGGGGTTCAAGCCCCACGTCGGGCTCTGTGCTGACAGCTTGGAGCCTTGAGCCTGCTTCGGATTCTGTGTCTCCCTCTCTCTCTGCCCCTCCTCTGCTCATGCTCTGTCTGTCTCTCTCTCTCTCTCAAAAATAATAAACAAATATAAAAAAAATAAAAGTTAATCTCATCCAAAACCACCCTGACAGAAACATCCAGAAAAGTGTTTGACCAGATATCTGAGCACCATACCTCAGCCAACCTGATACATAAAATTAACCACCACACCATCAATAATTCATCCCGAGTGGAAAAATCTTCTCAACACATTTAAAGACAGTGGCCATTGTGGCAAATACTGCTGATCCTGGAGGCATCTCTCCTGTTTGGCCCCCCGACAAACCCCCTAAACGCCCCAGAATGCCACCTGGGGACTTCTTCCTTCCAGCATCCTGGGAGATACCTCAGCTCCCTCCTGCTTGCTCTCTGACTGGTAGGGTGCCCGTCTTTCTCTTTCTTGGTTTCTTCCCTTAGTTTTGTGGTTTCCTGAGACATATTTTGAAAATATTTTCTTCCCATCTGTGGCTTGTCTTTTTATTCTTTGTAAGAGCAGAAGCTGTACATTTTCATGAAGATTAATTTACCATTTTGTGCTGTCATGGCTCATACTTATGTTGTATCTGAGAAATCTTTGTCTAACACAAAATAAAAAAGAAATTTCTTGTATTTTCTTGTGGAAGTGTGATAGTTTTAGGCTTTACATTTGGGACTGTGGTTAACTTAAGTTTTTAATTTTTTTAGAAGTGTATATATTTATTTTGAGAGAGAGAGACAGAGAGAGACAGAGAGAACATGAGCAGGGGAGGAAGGGGGTAGAGAGAGTCAGCGGGGTTTGAACTCACGAACCATGAGATCATGACCTGAGCCAAAACCAAGAGTCTGATGCTTAACCACCTGAGCCATCCAGGTACCCTGAGATTCTAATTTTATAAATAAACTTTTAATTTTTTTAAAAGTTTATTTATTTTTGACAGAGACAGAGTGCGAGCATGAGCTGGGGAGGTGCAGAGAGAAAGAGGGAGACACGGAATCCGAAGCAGGCTCCAGGCTCTGAGCTGTCAGCACCGAGCCCGACGCGGGGCTTGAACTCACGAACCGTGAGATCGTGACTTGAGCTGAAGTTGGATGCTTAACCGACTGAGCCCCCCAGCCTTCCCAACCTTTCTTTTTCTCCCACCCAAAAAGTAGCTGCTATCAATCCAGTGTTTCTCCTTTTTGTAAAATTTCATTTCCAAAAAATAAGAAAGAGAGACAGAGCATGAGCAGGGGAGGGGCAGAGAGAGAGGGAGACACAGCATCCGAAGCAGGCTCCAGGCTCTGAGCTGTTAGCACAGAGCCTGACGCAGGGCTCCAGCTCACTAACCGTGAGATCGTGACCTGAGCCGAAGTCAGATGCTCAACCAACTGAGCCACCCAGGTGTCCCTTGTGACTTTATATTTAAAGTAGTGGGTGCCTGGGGGCTCGGTCAGTTGAGCATCTGACTCCTGATTTTGGCTCAGGTCATGATCTCTCTCTCTCCCTCTGCCCCTCCCCGCTCGTCTGTCTCTTGTTCTCTCTCTCAAAATAAATAAATAAAAATTAAAAAAAACCATTTAAAAAAGTAGTTTTCTGGTAGGTGGTATGTGTCTGGGCTGTGTTTTTCCCTGGATCTGACCATCTCTACCTTTTAAATGGGTTTTGGACCATTTACATTGAAGGTTGATGCTGGACATGACTGGGTCTAAATCTGTCACCTTGAAACTTATGTCCTATCTGTCTTTTGTTCTCTTTTCCTTGTTTCTTTACCTTCTCTTGGATTCATCATTTCTTTTTCTAATTCCATAGCATTTATTTTGTTAGGTTATTCGCTATTTTTTGTCGTGATACTTTAGTGGGTTATCTAGTTTCTTCAGGGTTTATGACCTGTTCTTGATCTCAGTTCACCTCTGAGCGGACCGTACCCTTCAGGGCGTGAATGGGAATTTACAAAACATGCTCCTACTTCTTCCTTTCCATTCTTTGTGGCTTCTTATAATTATTTTACTTTTCCACACATCACAGATCCCACGATACATGGGTATTATTGGTGTACACATTCAGCCATCTTTTATGAAGGGTAATTCATTTTGAAAGTCTTTCTAATTTCCCATGGAGTTGCCATTTCTGTCACTTTGCTGTCCTTTGCTTTGGTCCAGATTCCCATCTGGTGTAATTCTTCTTCTATTTGCTGGAGGTAAATTCTTCTGGCTAGGGTGTGGCTGGGAAAGTTTTTATTCTACTTTCATTTTTAAAGATACTCTCTTTGGGTAAAGAATTCTAGGCTGACAGTCGTTCTTCTTCGAATGTGCAACAAGTCTCTTCACTGTGCTCGGGCTTCACGAGAGGCCAGCTGTCACCCTCACCTCCCTCCCTCTCTGTGTAGATGTCTCATTTCTCTGCTGCTTTTAAGATTTTGTCTTTGTCGGTGGTTTTGGGCAAGACGTTATGACATGACTTCGTGTAGTTTTCATCACGATTCTTGAGGTTGGGGTTCACTGGGCCTCTTTAATCTGTCGGCTTATGCTTTTCTGAGGTAAGTTGTAGGAAAACTGGTCTGGATGTATCAGGGAAGGACTAGTTTGGGGACGCCAGTCTGGACAGTCCTGGAGGGACCCTGAGAAGGCTGGCTCTGGGTGACTCTGTGATGGCCCCGTGGCCTAGAGTAGGGACAGTCACAGGTGCCTTCAGGCTGCTGGTCACTCGCAGACTGTGTGTCTTGTCCAGCTTCCGCCCCTCAGCCTGGGCTTCTCTGACTCCCAGACCAAGATGGGGCCTGGTCATCTGTTCCCCTGCACGGGGCAATTGTGCTGCTAGCGTTTACTCTTGTTTAATGATCTCTAAGTACTTCTTCAGTGTGGGTCTTCCTGTAGGTTCTAAGGCTCCTGGCGCGCCCTCAACAGTGTGTGTGGCTCCGAGAAGCTCCTCGAGCTTTCCCGGACCAGCGGGAGGAGTGAGCTGTGTGTGCCGCTGTGGCCTGCTGGTGACACCCTCGGCCCGTCACTCCATCCGTGGCATTTGGACACTCTGTGAGGAGAGGGAGGCACGGCATATGCTGCCGCCTTTCTGGGAAGCGTGTCGGGAGGAGGGAGCTGGGGTCAAGGTTTTTGATAGCAGCTCACACACCGCGGGCCCATCCTCCAGCCACACCCTGAGAACCGAGCATTTGGCTGTGGGGGTGTAGCGGGGTGAGAACACTAATTATAGGGCTCTGGGGGGGGGCTTGGAGCCCTGGCGTCATGGTTACGATGCTGGTCTACGTGAGATTGACTTGAGTTCTTTTATTTTTATTATTTCTACACTGGGTGTGACAATAGATTTACATAATGAACGTTTGTCAAGGGCTTTAAGTCACATTCCATCTTCTCTTGAGAGAAGGCAGATTTTTCGTGTTTTCGAACCTCACAACAATGTGGGCAGGTCGGTCCACGCGGACACCCGGGGTGTTGTGGGGAGCGCAGCCCATTCGAGTATCACGGATCCGTTCGCAAGTTCTGAGACAACACTGGGGGCTCATGGTGTCGGAAGCCCTTAACCGTCTGAATTGTCAGGCCGCCCGTTTGCTCGAAAACTTGCCTTTAAGAGTCATCACGGCACAGGGCGCAGGGGGAGAAGTAGGGTAAAAGGTGTGAGTTTTCACCAAAGTTCTGCCACGTAAAAATAGTACGAGTGAGACCTCGAGCCGGGGCACGATGGCGGACACCTGTTTCTCCCTGCTCCTCTCCGCCTGGGAATACGGCAAGAGGCGGCCCGAACAAGGTGGGCCAGTTTGGGACCCGAGGACCGGACAGCAGTCCAGCAGCAGGGGGGTCTAACACCTCCTTGCCCAACAGAGGAAGGTGGCCCCAGCCCTGAGGCTGGCAGCAGAAGGTGTCTCAGGTGACACACGCCTCCCTCAGACCGTCAGGGAGCTTTCCCATCAAAGCAGGGCACAGGCCCTGACCGGGGACCCCACTCAGCAAAAGTGGCCAGTGGGCCCCAGACTCCAGGGACCACTGAGCAGCTGGGTGGGAAGAGTCCTGGTCCGGGTGGCGCTGGGCTGGGAAGCCCCTCTGTCGAGGCGGGACCGAGGCTCCTTCCTCCGCCCAGGGATCCTGGGGAGCGTCTCATGTGTACACAGGAGGACACGTAAGCCTTAACGAGCCCTGAGTACATATACCCGCTGTAATCCAGACAGTGTGGTATTGGGGGGTGATGGGCACAGGTCGGTGAACAAAATAGAGAAGCCAGACACACACCCACACAAACGAGCCCAGCTGACTCTTAACAAACGTGCAAAAACCCCTCAGTGGAGGAAGATCTGTCTTTTTAAAAAATTTTTTTTATTTAAAAAATTTTTTTTAACATTTATTCATTTTTCAGAGAGAGAGAGAGAGAGAGAGAGAGAGAGAGACAGAGCATGAGAGAGGGAGGGGCAGAGAGAGAGGAAGACACAGAATCCAAAGCAGGTTCCGGGCTCTGAGCTGTCAGCACAGAGCCCGACGCGGGGCTTGAACTCACAAACCAGGAGATCATGACCTAGCCGAAGTCAGATGATTAACCGACTGAGCCACCCAGGCGCCCTGGAAGAAGATCCGTCTTAGCAACAAATGGGTCTGGAACCGTCACGGCACACATATAAGACGAACCTGACCTACATTTTACACCATAAGATGAACCCTAAATCGGCCCTGGACTTAAGTGTAAAGGGTAAAACAACAACTTTTTTGGGGAAAAAAAAAGAAAATCTTGAGGACTAGGGCCAAGCAGTGTGCTTAGACTTGACCCTGAAAGCACAGTCCATAAAATGTTGATACATTGGACCTCGTCGGAATTAAAACTTCGAGCTCTGGGAAGGACCATGTAAACCGGAGAAAATGATGACAGGCTGGGAGAAAATATTTGCAAACTGTATGTTCCGAAGAGGGCTAGTCTCCGGAATGGATCAAATCGTACAAGTTCACAGCAAGGAAATAAGCGATCCCATCACGAAATGGGCAGAGGATACGGTTTCCTGACGAGGATTAGCGGGGCGGAGGCGATGCGAACTGAAACCACAAGGGGCATCGCCCATCCGGAAAGGGGAGGCATCCCTGTGGGTTGGGCATTGAGAACTTGTGCAGACCAAGGACAGAGGTGCCGCTGCAGACTGGTGGGTGGCAGGACTAAGAAGCAAGGGAACTCACGTGGCTCATCTTGGTGGCCGTGTGACCAGTGTATCTCCACGTGGGGCGGAGTGGATGACACAAGAGGGTTACGGGAGGGGAATGTTTTATTTATTTAAAAAAAATTTTTTTTTTAACGTTTATTTATTTTTGAGACAGAGAGACAGAGCATGAACGGGGGAGGGGCAGAGAGAGAGGGAGACACAGAATCAGAAGCAGGCTCCAGGCTCTGAGCCATCAGCCCAGAGCCTGACAAGGGGCTCGAACTCACGGACCGTGAGATCGTGACCTGAGCCGAAGTTGGACGCTTAACCGACTGAGCCACCCAGGCGCCCCGGGAGGGGAATGTTTTAAATGCACATACGTTTAGGGGCGTCTGGGGGTTCAGTCGGTTGAGCGTCCAACTCTTGATATCAGCTCAGGTCATGATCTCGGGGTTCGTGGGATCCAGCCCCGGGTCCGGCTCTGTGCTAACAGCGAGGACCCTGCTTGGGATCCTCTCTCTCCCTCTCTCTCTGCCCCTTCCTTGCTTGCTCTCTCAAAATAAACAAATAAACTTAAAAAAAAGAAGGGAGGAGGAGCAAAGGAAGGGCACTGGGATGGCGGGCCCTTCAAACTGGAGACTCCAGCCCCCCCCCCCCCAAGGGCCTGTTCCTCCTTGAGTCCTGGCAGCCGGTGAGGGGACGGCTTCCACCCTCTGTGTACAGAACACATACGCACAACCCTCTGTCCCACTTCCCCCGGGGCCAGGAGCACGCCGGCCGCCCAGTGCAGATGCTTCTGGAGCCCAGAGAGGCCCTCGTCTCCCAGAGAGTCCCTTAGCAGGAGCCTCACCTGGTGACCTAAGCGAGACCGGCTAGAGGAGTGTCCCGCCCTCACCCTCAGGAACCCCAGGAGTGGGTTGTCTGGGCCCTGGGCCCCTGCTTTGCTCCGAACAACGCAGTTCTGGCCTCGGCCACCAGGGGGCACCCCCGTGGCACTCGCTGCCTTGGGGCCCCTTCTCTAGAGGCCCCTGGCCTCAGCACCTGACCTGGTCCCAGAAATCCAGTGATCACTGAGAGCCTCCCCCCGCTGCCCCCAGCCCAGGCTTGCCCTGCCCAGAGGAGGGGACCCCTGTCCAAGGGGGCCCCTGGCAGAGGGAAAGGTCTGCCTCCACCTGCACGGCAGACGGCAGGTTCTTCCTGCCTCAGATGACGCCGGCTTTACGCAAAGATCCCGAAAAGCAGGCCCTCCATCCTGGGATCAGGGGTTTCCTTCCAAGATCCCCGTGCATCCTCTCCCCCACCGCCCCAGGCATCGACCTCTGTGCCCATGGGAGGCTGACCTGCCCTCCCCCAGGACACCCCACAGAGCTTCTTGCTCATGACTTTGTAGGATGGTGGGGGCAAGCCCCTCAAGTCCTCTCTGGTGAGACAGGACAGAAGGAAGCCCGGGGCTCGGCTCAGACGAAGGACACGCAGGGGTCACGATCCGGACAGAGACAGAGTCAGGCTGGAGCCCCCCCTCCCCCCATCCAGTGGAGCCCGTGTGCCTGGCAGGACACTAGTGCTTTGGTGGAGAAGCCTCTCAGGTTGGAGCTGGTGGCCAGGTTACAGGTGACACGCCTCGGCTCCCCTCCTTGCAAAGGGCAGGGCAGGGCACACACGCAGGTGTCCTCAGAGGGGACAGAGAATGGGGGGGGCACAATGCTGGCCACAGGGCGATCACGGACCGGACGGACCCCCGCTCCCTCCTCTACCCCTCCTCGCCGGAGACAGAAGGTCTACCCTCTGGGGACGTGGGGCCACAGAGGACGCAGGGCTGGGGCTGGGCACCAGGAGGGCAGGCCGGGGGTGGTGAGGAATGCCAGCTAAGACCAGGCATGATCTGCGAGCCCTCGGGGGGGCAGAGGTCCACACCGCTGGTCGGCTTCTCACAGTCCGGCAGGGCAGGGGCGCCCTTGGAATACAGCCTTCTGGAGAACTGACCTCCTCCAGACTGTGGGCCAATCTCAGAAAGCGAGTGAACTCAGCATTTCCCACGCTTGGAGGGCAACACAGGCCCCACGACAAAACAGGAACCTAGCAGGGACCGGGGCAGTGAGAGGGCAGGGCCGAGCCCGCTCAGCAAACAGCCTGTTTCTTTTGGATGCATTTGATGCCAAAGATATGGGAGACGCTGCAGACAAGGGCTCGAGCTGGGCCAGAATATGGTGTTGAGAAGCCCAAGGCACTAAGATGTTAATCCCCCCTCTGCTTGGCTGTTCCGGCTGCTGGGAGTTCGTTCTAAGAAAATCACACCAAACTGTGAAACAACCCCAGGCTTCCTGTCGGATCAGCATCAACACCAGGAACCGGGTCGAGTGCTAACTGTGCAGAACGGTGAGGGGGACGCGTGCATCCGCGTGGTCGCCAACGCCCGGAAAGCAAGCTCTAACACCAAGAGGCAGGCGACAAACACAGTCTCGTGTAGGCTGCAGTCTCGTGGATACACGCTACTTGAACACGCGTCGCACGTGCGCCCACCCAGGGGTCAGGCTGGAAGGAAGGAACACAGGGCAAGGTTGTGGGTGAAGTCTGTTAAGTGCGGTGTTTGTCATATGGCTGATTATTCAGTAAACGAATCTCTTGCAGTGTGAAAGAACATAGCCGACCTTCTCCTGGTAGTCTGTGAGAGGGTCCCCCTGTGGAACCGGCTCCCTGGAGGTCGGGGCACGCATGTCCCCGGGCTGTCTGGACCGGGCTGCTCGTGGCCAAGGCCCCCGGCACATGGTTTCCCACGCTGAGTTGGATTTATTAACATTTTGCAGAGACTTCATTGACGATACCAGATGTTGGTTCTGTAAATATTCGGTTCCGTTATTTGCACTGGTAACTTCAGTAAACAACAGACATTCCTAAACTCTGCAGTGTGAAATTAAATCTGTTGGTTAATTAATTGGAAGAATGTAGCAACTTCATCCTGTTTAGAGATTGCGGCATTGAAGTTAGCGATCTGTGAAATTACTCGCAGGACCGCAAAGTCGGAGCAATCGGGTAAATAAACTCGTCAACTTTCAGCAGCACCTGGTTTCCTGCAGCAAGGTTGTCAGAGCGTTAACACGTGGCATACTTGTCAGACGCTGTTCTTGTGTTAGTGACTGATTCCTCACTCACTGATTGCCGTGGGGGTCACTCCAGCGCCCTCATTTTCTGCCTGGACGATTTATCTTAGTAACCGTGCTTTTGGCGAAACACCGAGCTGGAGGGAGTCACCTAATGACTGGTCCAGAGCAGCACTTACCCGGAGAGCTGCTTTCTCGCTGAGGCTGGTTCCGGGACATGAATATTTTCTATTAGCTTGTTAAAAATCCTCTAGGTAATCAAGTGAAATACTCCAGAGCGAGGACATATTCAACGGTTGACTTCAGAAGATAGTCACCACCATATGTTTGACCTTCAGTTGTAAGCCCAAAACATCACCAATTATAATAACGAGATGCTATTTTTTTCCCCCACTGTTGAATTGGAAAGGATTAAAAGCGTGGATAATCCCAGTGAGGAAGCATCCGACACACTCTCTGAGGAGTAGAAACCGATACAAAATTCATGAAGGCAATTTGATCTCAAAGTTGTATCAGATAAATTTCAAAAGTCTTTGTACAGCGCCTCCCGAGAGATTCTGGAAATGTGTGTCCCCCGGGTGCAATTGTGTTTAAAAGTGTATATATGAAGACTTTAATCGGAGGGCTGTTTATGATAATGAAATATTCCAGATGACCAAATGATGGAGTTTTCATTGATCCTGGCCAACGATACGATATTGATTGAATGAGTCATACAGTGTTCATTCAATGGGATGATTATACAGAAACTGGAAACAGTGTGCTTGGAGCCACTCAGGCCGCTGTGCGGACATGCTGGAGGGCACGTGGCCCGCAGTCCTCTGGCCTGGGACCAACCGTGGCCCGGTGGCCCGGTGGCCTGTCACTCAGGGAGCCTTCAGCCTCTGGGGAGTTCTGTTCAGAGGGAGCAAAGGACACGGTGCCTTAAAATAAGATGTAGACGGGACGTTGGAAAAGCTGTCCGTGGAAATAAGAGCTGATACATCTTTGACAAAATGCTTGGATTTATGAAAGAAGCTTGTGAAAGGAATCAATCCCTCTCGCGGAGAGTGTCCAAGCTGAAAGATTTGCTCTCGGTGTGTGAAGCAGAAAAGCAAAGATGGAGAAATCCACCTTGTGCCCTGCTGTCACAGAAGGACCCCCTGTAAGGAAGACCTCGCTAGGGAGCCAGGCCGCCCGGTCCGGGGGTGCCCCCGCCTGGAGGGGCCAGGGAGGCCTTTCGAGAAGAGGCCGGGGGGTGGGGTCAGAGGCAGGCCAGGTCCGTGAGCCCGATGGCTTCTTCCCACCACGGCGGCCTGGAAGTGTCGCCGCACAGGAGGGCACAGCGGGGAGCTGTGCAGAGTGGGGTCACCCCGTGGACTGGGGCTGGCACAGGTTTCAGGATTTATAGGAGCTGTGAATAAATTATTTAGAATATTTTATTTTTTTTAAATTTTTTTCAACGTTTTTATTTATTTTTGGGACAGAGAGAGACACAGCATGAACGGGGGAGGGGCAGAGAGAGAGGGAGACACAGACTCGGAAACAGGCTCCAGGCTCTGAGCCATCAGCCCAGAGCCTGACGCGGGGCTCGAACTCACGGACCGTGAGATCGTGACCTGGCTGAAGTCGGACGCTTAACCGACTGCGCCACCCAGGCGCCCCTAGAATATTTTAAAAATCAGGAGAGGGGTCCCTGTAGACCCTGCCTCAAGGGGTGACAGGACCCCAAGGGGTGAGCCTCTGGGTGCAGGGGCAACGCTTCCTCGGGCCCAGCCTGGACCACGCGCAGGTGCAGGAAGCCCCCTGCCCCCCGTCATGTCACCCCTGACCACAGAGGCGTTGGGAAAGGAGTCAGGAGCTGGAGAAGGTCGGGGACAGAAGCTCCAGTTGGGGAGGGTGGCAGGAAACTTTCAATCAGAGGCTGTGTGTGAGTTAGGACCAGGCAATGTCATCACCAACTTGAGGCCGGGTGTGTGTGTGGCCTGCCCGGTCCCCGGGGGGAGGACTGGCCCAGCCCAGCGGTGGACACGTGGCTGTGACCCCTGACCACCCCCTTACCCCCAGGCGTGAGGACAGATTGTATCTGAGCATCAGAACGCGGTGGTGTGGGCCACTGAACTGAGACACAAAAGCAGATAGAAAGCTTTTCTCTCGGTGGTTCTTTTTCACTTGAAGAACATTGAAACAGCACTTGTGGACCGAAGCTGTTTCCAAAAAGCGGCGATTTAACCTTTAGAGCGCTGCAAGATGGTGGGTTTATCGCAGGTCGGGGGAGAGAAGAGCCCTGGGGGGGAGCTTAGGGCAGAGGGGCTGCAGAGCCCCTGCTGGTGCCTGTCACGCCTCACCCCCAGGTTGCTGGGTGTGGTATGGAGAGGACAAAGTCACCTCTGTCGGCCTCTGGCTGCCTTGGTCCTCAGCTCGGCCGGCTCTGGAGGGAGAGGACCACAGTGTCCAGGACCCTCAGCAGCATCCTGGGGTTGGTGGTGATGGCCCTGGTTTGGGTCACATTTTGTCCCCCAGCTGATCACTGCGGCCGAGGGATGCGGTGGCCAGACCCAAGGTGTGTTCCTGACCCTGGCCCGACATTGGCAAGTGGACCATGTGTTGGGGAGGAGGAGGGACGGTATCCTAAATAGATGATGGACAGGCCCAAAAAAGTGACCCATGAAGTCACTTAGACCACGTGGGCCACAGGGTCTGCTGTCTCCCTCCAGAGACCACGATGAGAGTGCACACGATGCAGAGAGACAGGGACAGAGTTCACAAATGCACAGCAGCCTTCCTGCTTTGACGACAGGGTTGAACGTGGCTAGATCGGGAGCCCGGTTCTGGCCTGGTGGACAGAAACTCCTCCCTCGGGGTGGGTGACGGAAGGACCAAGGAAGGTGGACCCATGTGCAGACTGGGATTGGTCCCCCACGATGCACCGTCCAGGCCCCGGGGCTCAAGGGACAGTGGGCGTGGCGTCGGGAGCAGCAAACTTGCCCACAGCCCAGCAAAGCCGTCCCCCGTTGCCCGGGCAGCCCTCTCCACCTTGGCCACACGCACAGTCCCCTGCCACGGATCCGGGCATAAGCTCTCCCTGGTGCTGGGGAGATGCTCGGAGCAGGACCGGCCCAAAGTGTCTAGAAACACGAAGACTGTGAATCCCCAGACAGCAAGAAGTCCAGGCGGAGACCGGCCAGCAGGCAGGATGGAGGGGGTCTGCCCGAGGGGGTCTGCGATGGGGAGCTCCACCGTGTTGGGTTAACTGAGAGAATAAACTCAGCACCTGAAGAGAAGAGACGGAGGACAGAGAAGGACAGTGGGCCACCGAAGGATGAGGACCCCAGACCCACTGGGGAAGCCCCCTGGGCACAGCCCACATCGACTTCTCTGTGTTCAGAGCCTCTGTGTCAGGAAATCTTGCCAGCCTTGCAGGATTTTGTCCTGCTCACATTGAAGCCAGCAGCCCCAGATAGAGGGAGGGGCTGTCTTGCTCCCACCTGCTTGAATGTCCAGGGGACACTCCCTCTGGCCACCCCACACTTTATTGTCAGTGCTTCTGAAAAGCCCCCCTTCCCATAGCCATTCAACCTTCTGAGAGCAGAAATCACCGCCATTTGCCCGCCCCCCCGCCCCCCTGTCCCCATCAGCAGTGTCTGCACCAAGACCTGGTGGTAGTGAACGAATGAATGAATGAATGAACACATCTGGCAGTTCTGTAAGAAAATGTTTTATCTTGCAGCTTCTACATCCTGGCGCCCTGGACACCAGTTGTTTTGCGTTTACTTGGAGATTTGGACTCGCCCTGCCCACCCTGCCTCTCCCGCCCACCAGAGACTTTTCTTCCTGGAGCTCCATCCATCTGGCCCATGAACTTGCCTGTGGATAAACACACTGCCACCTCCCAACCCAACAGGCCCACCTCTCCATCAAACTCTGCCTCCCGTCTGTCCCCCACCCTCCCCTGTGTGTGTGTCCTCATAAGCTCTTCTGCCCCCACCTACCTATTTATTTTACAAAAGCAATCTGCATTCACTGTAGAACAGTAGAATATGTGAAGAAGGAGGAGGGGGAGGGGGAGGAGGGGGAGGAGGGGTTACGGGAGAAGGGGGAGAGGGACAGGAGGAGGGGAAGATGGGAAGGGGGAGGGGAAGGAGGGGGGAGGGGAAGGAGGAGGAGGAGGAGGGGAAGGGGAGGAGGGGAGGGGGAGGGGCGGGAGGAGAGGGAGAAGGGGAGGGGGAGGAGGAGGAGGAAAGGGAGGGGGAGGAGGAGGGGAAGGGGAAGGAGGAGGGGGATGGGGGAGGGGGAGAGGGAGGGGGATGTGGAGGAGGGGAAGGGGGAGGGGGAGAGGAAGAAGGGCTGCTATCCCCCCACCAGGGGATCCGCTCAGATCTTTGTGGCTGGCAGCCGCAGCCCTCCTTGTGTATGTCCAGAGCCACGCAGGGAAAAGCCAGACTCCCTCCTCCCTCCCGTTAGAGTGCGGTCACCTGCTGTTCTCACTGTGATTACGCCAGTAAGCACAGGGCCCCCCATCGTCACCCCTAAAGATCACAGGGCTTTGGCTTGTTCGGCATTTTCATCATTTAATCAGCCTTCTCTTGAGACCCCGCGCTCTCAGAACTGCCGAGGATGCTGTGAACATCCCCCCCCCCCCCCCCCCCCCCCCCCCCCCCCCCCCCCCCCGCCTCGTGCAGCTTCCTCCTGTTGTTGTGCTGGGAATCCCCAGGGTCAGTTCCTAGTGGTGAGATTGCTGGGTCCAGGAGCACTGTCCTAAGGGCTCTGCATGAACAGCTGAGTAGAGGAGGAGGGAAAGGGAGGGGGAGGGGGGAGGATGGGGGGGGCAGCAGAAGAGAGAGGGGAGGGGGAGGAGAGCCTGGGCCGGAGGTCCATCCTGGCCTGGGGAGGACTATGCAGCCTGGCCAGTGACCGCTCGGAGTGCTGCCTGTTCACGGCCCAGACCCACCTGCTGTCTGATCCCTCCTCGTGTCATCTTTCTCTGTATGGTGGGCAGCAATTTCCAGATTCCCTGGTTAACTCTCTTCTGGATCCTTCTGCTCAGGAGTCTCTCCTCCTCCCTGAGCTCTGGCTCCCTCTGCCCAGCACCCACCTGCTCCCTCAGCGGAGGCAGGCCCTGGAGGCTCTGGCCTGGCGGTCCCTCTCTGCACCTCTCATTGCCAGCCCCTGCAATGTTTTCAGAGTGCTAAGCTGTCGAGTTTTACTTTTCTAATTAAGAAGTAAAAATAAGTGAATAAATAAAAAAAATAAGATGACCAGAATGCTTGGTATTCAAACTGGAAATAAAACGTGCATGCGATTAATATTTTAAGAATCAATTGACTTTTCTGCTCTGACTTTTCCGTCTTTTCTATTTACATTTATTTTAACAAGCCATTTGTGATGCGCACTGGGTGTTGTATGGAAACCAATTTGACAATAAATTTCATATTTAAAAAAAAACTAAAAAAAAAAGAAAAGTTCAGACAGGCAATTATCGACCAAATTCAAACTTATTTCTGCTAATGTTTTCAATTTTAAAAGTCTCTTTTCAAAAATAAAATTTAAAATTGAATTGAAAAAAAGAAAAGCCATTTGTAAAACAAACCCAAGTTCTTTGGTTGTAAACACGACCATTGACTCTGTCAGCGAGAATGGGGTGAATCTGGAATTAGTCAATAACCTAAGAGAATGGAAGGAATTAAAAATCAGCTAACTAAACCACTTTGTGTGTTTTTCTAATTTTGAACACAAAATACTTTAGAAAGAGGGAGCCCAAAGTTATTAAGCAACGTGATATTAATATTCCCCAAGAGATCACAATAAATACACTTTTATCCAGATGGCAAATTGTACCAAAATGCCCTGAGTTTTTAACGGAGATGTTTCCTCACATACACAGTACAAAAAAGAGACTATAAATACAAACAGAAAGCTCTTATTAATTTGGGTCCCTTTTAAACCTTTTTAAATTGCTAAAACCTTAATTCCCACCAATAAAAATAATCCTTCGGGACGCACCATTTTCATTTATAAAACAAGATCATAAAATCTCCATCAACAGGAAATCACTGGGTCTTTTGGGGTTTACCAAAAGCAATTTTATTTCCATTTATTAACTAAAAATAGTAAGTTAAAAGAGCAAATCTGTAACTGTATTTTGTTTTTATAAGCAAATATTCATATTTCTCTCTATTCAGTGAAACGTGGAACATTAAGATTGAATAACAAGTATGATTTGATTAATTTAATGGTCTTAGTTTATATTTTTAGAGACATTTATTACAAAAGGAAATAATTTTTAATGAAGCTTTTAAAAAATTTTTTAATGTTTATTTATTTTTGAGGGAGACAGAGACACAACGTGAGCAGGGGAGAGAAGGAAATACAGAATCCGAAGCAGGCTCCAGGCTCTGAGCTGTCAGCACAGAGCCCGACACGGGACTCGAACACATGAACTGTGAGATCACGGCCTGAGCCGAAGTTGGCACTTAACCGCCTGAACCACCCAGGTGCCCCAACAAGCTTTTTATTCTAGAACAGTGTTAGATTCATAGAAAGGTATAAAGATGGCAGGGAATTTTCATATAGGCTACACCATGTAAAATAACTATACTTACCATCTTACGTATGATGTGCGTTATGTTAGAGCCCACATCTTAGAATGGTTCAGCTAATCAACCGATAGAAACTATTATTATTAACTGAAGTCCACACTTTGTCCCCTTAGCTCTTACTCCTTTCTCTTCCAGGCTCCTCCCCGGACACTATGTGACATTCAGGTGCCATATGTCCCCCGACTCTTCTTGGCTATGAAAGTGTCTCAGACGTTTTCTTGTTTTGGATGATCTTTAAGGTTTTGAGAAATATGGGTCAGGTGTTGCACAATTTCTGTAAACCGTGAAGTGCCCTGGCGGCCAGGGTGGGGAGGAGGCTGGCCCGGGAGGTGCCCAGAGTGTTTCAGGCTTGGCGCTCAGATCTGAGGGTGGGCTGGGAGGGGGTGGGTGAAGGGAGAGGGAGGGATGCATAACTACATGTGTGCCCCCGGGTGTGCCCTAAGGCCCTGGAAGGCCAGTCACTTCCCCAAAGTGGCTACCATGTGGGACACGTGCAGCCCCCACAGATATTTGCGGAGCTGGGTGGCCAGCCAAGGGTCACAGAGGCTGGCAGTGGAGGCCAGGCCCTGGGGATCCCGTGGGAAGCCCACCCCTCGAGTCCCAAGTTCCCGACGCAGGAGGTGGGGGCGTCTTTGTCTCCGTGCGGGGAGTTAGAGCAGGTCCTAGGCTGCTGTCCCCTGACTGGTGGGTGGGTGCTGGGTGGGTGTCCTGGGACACCCTCAGGGGTGTTCTGGGGCCGTGGTTAGCCGAGTGGGGGGTGAAGCTGTTGGGGCAGGAGGTCAGCTCACCACAGGACTGTTCCTCTACTTGCCTGGCGCCCTCAGCCTCTGGGCTCAGGGAGCAGAGTCCACAGGAGTGAGGGCAAAAGGGAGCACCCATTTATCAGTCCGCTCGGACCCAGAGAGGGACCATTCAAGTCCCCTCCTGAACCAGACAAACCCTCTGGACTGGCTGAGCACAGGCTAAGTCCAGACCCCCAGCGCCTCCCACCTGTGGTGGGGCCCTCTGTCTGCAGGTCTCTGTCCTGGCCTGTCTGTCTCCCGCCACGCTGGGGGACCCCTGGAACTCCCCCCCATCCCCCCCACTCCCCGCGGTCACACTAGGGCCAGGCCACCCCTCGTGGGTGGGGCAAGAGCACTGTTACCATTTTACAGATGGGACAACTGAAGCTGTGGGGGGCATGGAGGGAAGAAGCCGGGCAGCGGGGATCCTCAGGGGTGGGGGACACAGCCGCCCTCGCTGGGGGCCCCCCAGGCACGAGGGGCGGAGTCCACAGGCCTCGCCCCGCCCTGGGGATGTTTGTAACCAATAGCTGTTACTGCCATTCCTGCCCTTATTTTGAAAGCCACCCTGAGGGATCCCCTGGTCCCCCCTCCCCCCCCCCACCCGAGAGGGCCCCGGGTCAGAGCTGCAGGGCTGAGGCCGGGACCAGCACGGAGCAGGTCTGACGAGAAGCTTTCTCTGAAGCTGGGGTCCACAGTGAACGGTTTACTGAAAGCACACACTGTTTCAGACATTCTGGCCTAATTGAAAAGCGTCTCAATTACTTCCTGGCTGCGAGAAAGCCCTGAGAAGTCCCGTGGGCCCTCCAGAATCCCAGAAATCAGTTTCCACCTTCATCTGAAAACCCAAGCAGCAGGGAAGGCCCTGCCATTCTGCTGCGTAGGCAGAGAACGTCCCTGGAATGCATTTTCCAGAAGCAAAGACAGCCCCCTCCTCCCCCTGTCCCCCCGCCCCATCTGGGGTCCAGGACTGGGCTGGCCTCAGCTGCCCCTCTCACTCATCTCCCTCCTCTGCTCCAGCCTCTGTGTCCGTGGGGCCCGGCTGGGGGGCCAGGAGGGGATGGCTGTGCGCAGGTGATTGGCGGGACCTACCGGGGCTCTGAGGGTCAGCGGGGATTCCTGTTTAGGGTGGACAGGAGGAAGGCAGCCGTGTCAGCTGCTGTGGACAGCAGCTCCCGGCGTGGACAGCTGCTTCCGGCGTGGACCCCCTGGGAGAAACAGGGGCCGGTGCTTCCCCACAGGGATGGGTCCTCCCTGGGGATACGCGCCACCCAGTGACCCTCCGTTCCCTTCTGCCCACAAGCTGTCTGGGGCACGATGCACCTGCTTCAGATGGCGGGTGATCTGGGGATTAAAGCCTCCATGAAGGCAAGTGTGGAGGTCACCGCAGCCCCCCAGCCTGGCCCTGCCCGCGCCCCTCTCCTCTCTCGGCATTCCCTGTGGCCCGCGAACTGTCCTGCCCCCGAAGGCCAGGATTGCTGCCCTCCAACCAGCTCCCTCCAACCAGCTCCTGGTTCCCTGTGGCCCGTGACCTCCATGTGTCTGACTGAACCCCCATCCTCAGTCTGGGCCTCCTCCTCACTGGGCGCCGGGCACCCCCTCCCTGTCTGTGCCTCAGTTTCCTCGGCTGCGGAAGGACACAGCTGCTGTGGCCGGCTGGGCGAGCCCTCCTGGTGCTGAGACCCCAGCGGTGCCCTGGCAGGGCCAGGGTCCGGCTCCACCCCTGCGAGGAGGACCCAGCCCGGAGGGGCAGCCCCGAGAGACCTCGAGCACGGAGCCGGTCCCCACGTTGCTTCAATTGGCCTGTTTTCACCGACAAAGGCTGGAAAACATAAACCAGGTCACCTGGTTTTTAACCAAGGGCTGAGGCGGTTAAGGGCCCTGACCCGTGGCCGCTTCCAGCCTCTGTGTCACCAGTGTTACCGCTTAACGCCCCTTCAGTGCGGACACATGGCTTGCCACTTTCACTAGTCATTTTTACATTCCTCCCAGCGTTTTGTGGAATCAGGCATTTGCACTGGAGTCAGAACTCTAATTCCTCTTTAATCCCTACTTCCAGGGCCCCTCTTGGTTTTTATAGAAGAATCACATGACTTTCCACAAGCCTGTAGTGTCCGTCGTAGCCGGTCACCGGAAACTTGCGCAGACGCAGACCTCCCCCCGTGCGTTCACGGGGTCGACGTTACTCACAGGGGAGGGGAGGACGCTTTGAGATAACTGTCATTTAAAAAAATTTTTTTTTCAACATTTATTTATTTTTGGGACAGAGAGAGACAGAGCATGAACGGGGGAGGGGCAGAGAGAGAGGGAGACACAGAATCGGAAACAGGCTCCAGGCTCTGAGCCATCAGCCCAGAGCCTGACGCGGGGCTCAAACTCACGGACCGCGAGATCATGACCTGGCTGAAGTAGGACGCTTAACCGACTGCGCCACCCAGGCGCCCCGCGATAACTGTCATTTTAAATTGGTCCTGCATTTCACTCTCTGGTATTTGTAGTTTTTACATTGAAATTACTAAAAGGATTGCTGCATGATTATTTTTTAATAGTGTTTATTTATCGAGAGAGAGAGCAAGCACAAGTGGGGGAGGGGCAGAGAGAGAGAGAGAGAGAGAGAGAGAATCCAAAGCAGGTTCTGCACTGTCAGTGCAGAGCTGGATACAGGACTTGGTCTTATGAACTGTGAGATCGTGACCTGAGCCGAGATCAAGAGTCGGATGCTCAACAGACTGAGCCCCCAGGAGACCCTGTTGCATGATTAGTAATGCAGTTTGTTCAGACGTGTTTGGTTAGCATGCAGAGGGGGGGTGCTGCAGGGTTGAATCAAGGCCATTGGGCTTCCAGAACAATGGGACGCAAGACTTACATCAGGGACACTCATACTGACAGAGTGTAGGAAATGTTAAGTCCCCCTCAAGTTTCCATCTGTGCGGTGACACTCGGCTTTTACGCAGGTTCTCCCTTTGCAGCAAAGCGGGCCCTGGGGCGTTTGCTCCACAGTTGGCAGAGGCTCTGGGGCAGGAAAGGTAGGACATGCCACATGTGGTGACCCCAGTTCTGACTCCGGATCCACACAGACCAGTGGCCATGGACAAGCCATCTGCACCTCGCTGGATGGCGACCCGGGGTCCGAGCCCAAGTGTTGCTGTCAGGAGTGTGTGTCCAGGGGTGCCACACAGAGGCCATGACACGTGTACTTGCTCAGACCCTCAGGGTCTGCCCTTCGAGTGTTGGCGACCCAGCACCAGCGAGACTGGTGACAACAAGGAGGGAAAGTGATGTGTATCGTGTCCCTGGTGCCGAGCTGGGTGCAGAGCCCCGTCCACGAAACCCCAGAAGAGTCTGGCCCAGGGGCTGCTGTCCCAGGACACGGCTTGGATGCTGCTGAACCTCAGACCCAGGGCCCTGTTCACTGCTCCTTCCCACACTCGCCGGGGCCTTCATAACCACAGAAGGGTACCCAGTAGCTGAGTTTGCAAACACTGGTTTCACCCCCCAGAAAGCCCTCTTGTTTGAGGTGCAGCTGGCCCATTTTCCAGAAGATTCCATTGCCCTGGGCATTCCCCTCCCTGCTCGCATGTTCCACACCACTGCGGCGGTGCATTTCCCTCCCTTGTGTCCCGAATGTGGTGGGAGTCTTCAGGGTCAGGGTGTGACCCAAGGCACAGGAAGGTGTCAGCGGCATCTATCACATGAGGGCTCAATGGTGTTAGTTCAGCGTGGTTGGTTGGGTTTGAGTTATTGCCCCTGTAACAGTTGTGGATGGTTCAGATGTGTCTGTCCTGACGAGCACACTTAGGCGAGGCTGGGGTTTGTGTGGCGTGTCGGGGAGTGTGGGCTCCTGGAGCCGGTCAGCACCCCTCTTACAGTGACGCTCGGCTGTCAGAATGGGGCTTGGATGCCTCCCAGCCTGACCCCCTAAAGCCAGAGAATCACCGAGTACTTGTGTCTGTACTTCCCAAAGCCTGTTGGGTCCGAACTTGGCCAAGTTCACGCCGACCAGTGGCGCCCCCGCAGAACGAAGGAGCAGCACCATGTGAGACCTGTCAGTCTGACGGTCACTTGGCAGTCCCCTCCTACTGCACACGCGGAACGGCTGTCTCCCTGGGTACTTGTGGATGCTGAACTGGAACCCCCCAAGTAATTCGCACGTGAATTTTAATGGGTGCAGAAAGTGCAGCTCGCAGGCGAGGTCACGGGCTCAGGAAGCATTCGTAGCCCATTAAAAATGTATGTCTTCTCTTAAAAGCCTCTCAGAAGTGGAGGTTCCCGCTGAGTAAGGTGACATCTGCTGCTGGGGGACCAGAGTGTTTCAGAGCGCAAGTGTGTGGGCGGCGTGGACTCACGCGTATGGGCCGCCCCGGCCCCACGAGCGCCGACTGAGAACGGGCTGCGGCGGCCGCGTTCGGGGCAGCGGCAAATGCCATCAATTATGGAATAGGCTCAGGTCGTGGGTGCAACCTGTTCTGACAGAAGCAAGCCGTGCTGCCAAAGGCCAGGCGCTGGAAAGCACAGAGCGGGTCACTTTACTCTCTTGTTAACACCGACACTGTCCTTACAAGCCTGGAGGAAATGGCGTGAAGCTGTCTCAGGACCAACAGCGCCCAGGAAAGAATGACCAGGTCCGTGACTCTGGGGATGCAGTGTATCAGTTACTTGAGGCAGCCCTAGAAGCGGGTGGCAGAGAGAGAGAGCCGTGGGGGGAAGGGAGGGGACGGTGAAGCGCGAGCCGATGCCCCCACCACGTCTTCCAAGGAACGCCAAAGCGCGTAAGTGGAGTGATGGTGTGTTCCAATTTCCCAGCGCTCCTGTTGTCCTGGAGTCCCACATGACTTGTTACTCGTACTGGGGGTTCGTTTCTAATTGTTTTATCGTAAGTAAGTGCATTACAACATGCTGGGGTAGCCCACAGGCCCCCGTTGTGGGGCGTGCCAGACACAGGATGAAGTCCACAGACGGGCGTCATGGCCTCGGGGGCGCAGCACAGACCGCCAATCTCCAGGGGCAAAGTCTGCCAAGAAACCATCCACTTGTGCTTCACGTGTCTGTGGTTATGTAAGAACACAAGGAGCAAAGGTGAGGGATTTGGCCATACAACGTCAGGGGCTGCAGCTGGAAGGCTCTTTGAGAAGTGTGACTCTTCAGATCGAATGGCCATCATTGCACCTTAACTTTTTCACTTTCATTTCTGGATTTTGTGCATGAACCCAAAGCAAAGCCGTATCTGTGGCTCCGTGGCCTCCGTTTTCAAAAACAGGACCCTAAAACCAGTTGGATAATGCCAGTTTTTGTGGGAGTCATTAGAGCCTTCAAATAGAAGATGAGTTGATAAAAATCGTTTCAGTTTTTTCACCCCATTCACGGGGTCAACAGAAGTTTATGTCATGGAAAATGAAACATCTCGGGGCACCTGGGTGGCTCAGTCGGTTAGGCGTCCGACTTCAGCTCAGGTCATGATCTCACAGTCTGTGAGTTTGAGCCCCGCATCGGGCTCTGTACTCACAGCTCAGAGCCGGGAGCCTGCTTCGGATTCTGTGTCTCCCTCTCTCTCTGCCTCTCCCCTGCTCATACTGTCTCTCTCCCTCTCAAAACTAAATAAACATTAAAAAAAATTACAAAAAGAGTCTGTTTCTTGGGTTGCCTCTCTGTTTCTTTTTTTTCCCTTTGCTTGTTTCTTAAATTCCACGTACGAGTGAAATCATATGGTATTTTTCCTTCTCCGACTTCTCTCACTTAGGATAGTACACTCTAGTTCCATCCATGTCCTCGCAAATGGCAAGATTTCATTCTTGTTTGTGGTTGAGTAGTATTCCATCGTGTCTGTATATCATACCACATCTTTATTCCTTCATCTATGGGTGGGCACTTGGGCTGCCTCCATAGTTTGGCTGCTGTAGATGCTGCTGCTATAAACCTCGGGGTGCACATATCCCTGTGAGCTCGTGTTTTTGCATTTGGGGGTAAATACCCAGTAGTGTGATGACTGGGTTGTAGGGTAGTTCTGTTTTTAGTTTTTGAGGACCCTCCTCCCTGTTGTCCCGAGCAGCTGCCCCAGTCTGTATCCCTACCGGCAGTGCGGGAGGGCCCCCTCTCTCCGCAACCTCGCCGGCACCTGTTGCTTCTTGTGTTGATTTTAGCCTTTCTGGCGGGTGTGAGGTGGTGTCTCATTGTGGTTTTGATTTGCATTCCCTGACGATGAGTGACGTTGAGCATCTTTTCATGTATCTGTTCGCCATCTGGACGTCTTCTCTGGAGAAATGTCTATTCATGTCTTCTGCCCGTGTTTTAACCGGATTATTCATTTTTTGGGTGTTGAGTTTGGTAAGTTCTTTATAGATTTTGGATCCGAACGCTTTGTCGGGTGTGTCGTTTTAATCCGTCAGGGACTCTCATGGCGTTTCCGCCCTCCCTCCTGCGACACCATCCTCAGCACACGAACAAGCCTTATGTTAAATTCTGAGGCACAGCAGTTGTGAGTGGATCTGGGAAGCGGCTCCGGGCGCCAGGAAGAGGCTCTGTGGTGGGTGGGGGTGGCCGTCCTGTTCTCCCTGCTCCCCTAGGTGCCATGCGTGCTTGCTGGGCCCCGGACACAGCCAGGTCAGAGGCCTCTTTCCAGTCTGGGGTCACCGCCTGAATTTCTCTGTGTGGACCCCGGCTCTTGCACCATTCCCGGGGACCGCCTCTGGGCCAGACCGTCTCCCTAGGGACCCTCTGAAGCCCAGGAGGCAAAGAGCCCCACCCTGCACATTCGGGAGCAACTCCACGGTTGGTTGATGGAAGGATTCACTAGATCATTCATTCAGCAGATGTGTGCCAAGCCCTGTCTGGGCATCCCCCTGCGCTGACATTGTGCTGGAGGAGGCAGACGGCGAGCAGTGGGCGAGAATAGAGTTAGATCCCACCTTTTCCTTGGGCTATGGTGATCCCTCTGTGGCCTCACACCCTTTGCACCAACTCCTCCCCCTGACTATTGGAGCAGCGGACAACCCAGGGAGGAACGCAGCAGAGCTCACGCCTGGGCAGGAGCCAGCACCCGTGGGCCTTCCTTGACCAGTGGGGACGGAAGCCCTGGCTCCCGACTGCCCTGCCGCGGAGGGGTGGCTGTAATGTGGGCGAGGCGTCAGCCTCTGGGTCCATTTGGAAGGTAGCGGCTCGGCGCGATGAGTTCCCACTGCCATCTTCAGGTTCTTGGAGCTGTGGACGATGGGGGCCCACGTTTTTGCTTTGCACTGGGCCCCGCAAATTATGCGGCCAGTCCTGTCTCAGGGGTTTGCTGACTGATGAGATGGGGGGCACCAGAGGCGGGGTGGGGGTCCAGGCGGATGCTTAGCTTTTGCCAATAACAAGACAGCAAGCGTTTGAGAGGAGGGTGGGGTTGACGAGGAAGGGACTGGTTTATGGTAACAGCGTGACCCTTTGGTGGCTGACGGTGCTGTGCTTTATAAAAAACAGGAGAGCTTGCAGGTTTACAAAAATTATTTTTAATGTTTATTTTTAAGAGAGAGACAGAATGCGAGTGGGGAGGGGCAGAGAGAGAGACAGAGACACAGAATCTGAAGCAGCTTCCAGGCTCTGAGCTGTCAGCATAGAGCCTGACGAGGGGCTCGAACCCATGAACCGTGAATCATGACTTGAGCCCAGATCAAGAGTCGGATGCTTAACTGACTGAGCTGCTCAGATGCCCCAAAAGGGAATTATTTTTAATACATTACTGGGGATCAATCTTTGACTCTGGAGGCGTTACCAGAGTGACATTGCACAGCTAGTAAGGGGGGTTTATCTTGTAGAATAAAGACGGGGGGAAATGCACCAGGGTTAGCTCTCTCCTCTCTGGCTGGCGGGTTACAAGTAACGAACGCTCCTTTGTCGTTTTCCCGTGCATTTGGAGATTCACCACAAAAGTATCGCCTTTTATTTTAAAAACCTTTACATGTGCTGCTTTCTGAAAAAGAATGACAGTTTTATCATCTGCATTTTTCCCTATGATAAAGTTACACGTGTTTTTTCCTCTCAGGCCAATAGCCAATTTTGGTGCCTCTGCAGGGTAGTTGCTGGCATAGACATTACTTCTCAAATCTGAGTTTAAAATGCATTATGAAACATTCTAAATAAATTCTGGAAAGCCAACCTGCATCTCATTCAAATAAACATCCCCATTTCTGTGCTGTCATTCGGAATAATAATAAAAAAACCCCCTCATCACAGTAATGAGGAGAGAATTGCCTCAGCCAGCCGAAAAAATACAAGTGACCGTCAGCGTCACTTACACAGCAGAATCGGGCCATCGATACTGTGCACGCAGCTGGGGTTTTACTATAATTTAGTGTCGGCGGTAAATATCCTGTCTCGTATCCCTGAAGGAACAGAAAAGAGAGGTAACGACACGAAGACCAGATTCTGACAATTTGAACCAGCTGCTTTTCCTCTCAGTTGCTGTCAGAGCAGCTGAACGGAGAAATTCAATGGCACAAAGATCAAATCTTGGGGCTCGAACAGCAGCACTGAGACACCTGACTTTCACGGGCCTCCTGGGCAGGTCACTGACAGACCAGCCACGTGCTGGACACGTGGACTTGACCTGAGGCCTCCTGGCTGTCTGGCTGCGGCGCCTGGGAGACCGGACAGGGTTGTGTCCTATTCCCAGGACCCTCCAAGGGCTCCCGGCTGACTCACGGGGGTGGAGGGGAGGCTGCTGAGGGGCCCCCTGTGTCTGCAGGGGAAGCTGAGGCCCCAGGAGCCCAGCGGGTGGGGCTGGGGGCGCGGGAGCTCACTCCAGCCTCAGGCACTGCCCGGGGCAGGAATCTAAACCGAGAAGCCCCGGGGGCTGCAAACAGTCGTTCTTCCCATGCCCCCCCCCCCCCAATCTCTGCAGGCTGCTTGGGGTCACAGGAGAGGCAGCACCCAGGACCGCTAGCCGCGGAGACCCCGCTGGGGCTGAGCTGGTGCTGAGCTGGGGGCCACCCGACGCTGCCCGGGCTTGGGATCTGCTTCCTCCCATTTGGAAGATTTTACCCGTTTGGGAGATTTTACCTGTTTGGCCTCAAATCATTCCCGGCCAGTACACGGCGGGGACATGTCCGTCACCCCCACCCCCCCAGCCAGCACAGGCCAGGTGCTGCTAACTCCTTCCCAGTTCAGAGTCCTCCTCCCATACCCTCCCTGCACCTGCCCGGGGCTGCGGACAGCCTCCCCTCCCATACATTTACCTGCACCCTCGGTTGCCTTGGGAAGCTCCTTCCGGCTTCCATGACTGACCTACTCCTCAACCTGGTCACCCTGGCTTGTCTCCCTCTTGACCTGGCCCCCAAAACCCGGTCTGCATGGATTGTTCATTGGTCCAATGACGTGAGCACTTATTGAATGCCGAATGCATGCTTTCAGGGTGAGCCCCAGAGGGGGCTGAGCGTCATTTCCTGCTTTCCTGTAGTGACAGAGTCCCTCGAGGGGTCCCAGTGGACACGATTGACCCCCTGGCCGCCTCACAGCCCGTTCTTAGGACAGAGCTCCTGCAGGAACGGACAGTGTGCCCCCGCTGCCCCCCACGGGCACGGTCCGCACGCTCCCCCGTAAAGGGTCGAGAGCCTGCATCCCAGGCTCCGGGAGCCACACGGCTTCTGTCACAGCTCACAGCTCTGCTGCGCGGCCGGAAGCCAAGAGGACGCCAAGGCCCTGAGTGAGTCCGTGCCAACGAAACTTGGTTCGTGTTCCCTGAATCTGAATCCCGTGTAACTTTCACGTGCGGTGAAACCGCCTTCTGTCTGGATTCCCTTCAACCTTCTAGAAACATGAAAACACTCTTCATGTACAGGCTGCATGGGACAGGGGGCGCTGGGGCTGGGCCGGGTGTCAGCAGCTGAGCTGTCCACCTGGTGGAAGGTCCAGGAGCCTGCTCAAGCCCACGGCGGGACTGACTCCACGTCCCTTACAAAGTAGGGGACTGTGTCTCACCCCCTATGCGCTCCCATCCCCCGACCCCTAATCCCAGAGTCCCGTGTGACCTACTCCCGACTCCTCCTCGAAGGCCGGATTGTCCCCCAGACAGCAGACCTTCAATGACATCTAAGGCCAGAGGCCACGACTTTCTCATCAAGCTCTCAGAGAGCCGTGTCGCAGAGAGGAGAGCCATGTTCCCCCACGAGCTGGCCCTGGTCCTGCCGGCAGGTGGTGGCCCTGCTCCCCGCCAGACCCCAAGCTCCAGGCCGGTGGGGCCCCTCCTCCCGCAGCCCACGCCTGGAGCTGCAGCAGCCAGTGGATGGGCCTCGGGGGCCTCGGGGGAAGATGACACTCACTCCGTGTCACCAAAAGGGGTGGCAACCCTTTTGTTCCAATTGTTTGTTTCTTATGCATTCAACAAACCTTTATTGTGTGTCTACTATATCTCATTCTATGGGCATGTGTTGGTGAAACCCACAGGCATCTCTGCCCTCACAGTTTGTGTTCTAGAATCTTCCACACCATAGCAGGAAGGTCTAAGGGGTCCTCATCACATCCCTCGCCGCCCACTCAGATGCAGACTGTTCTAGAATCTTCCACGTCACGGCAGGAAGGCCTAGGGCGTTCTCATCACATCCCTTGCTGCCCACCCGGCTGCGGGATGGATTCCAGCATCACCCCCCTCCCCAGGACACTGGGACGGAGCTTCAGCGAGTCCTTGCAGCGTGCTTGAGCGCTGTGCCCAAGCTCTGTCATGCCTCCGGCCAGCCCCCATCCCTCCCCTGTTCCCCAGGCTGGCTGGTGTCCCTGCTTCCTCCTGCTCCCTTCCACGGGGCATTCCCCCAACACATCCCAGTAAGATTAGATTAACCGGACAGGACAGTTGCCTCTGCTCCCCGCCCTCTCTGCTGGCTGTCCAGGGGGACGCCTGGGCGTGTGTGTGTGTGTGTGTTTGCGTGTGTGTGGTTGAAACCGGCCGCCCTGCAAGCCGTGATGAGATATTTCCCTCCCACCATCAGACTTGTCACCAGCAGAGATGTCTCAGGAACTCAGTCCCTACAGAGCTCAGAGAGCAGCTTTTTCTTGGTTGATGACAAACACTGAACGTATTTAGACCAAATCAAAGTGCGTGAAAGCATATAGAGCTTCATTAGTATCCGGGGGATTTTGCAGGACTGGGCGGGAGCTGCAAAGACCAGTTGGAAGAGATTACTGACCTCAGGAGGGTAAGGGCCACACTACCAGTTTCTTACTTAGTGACTGTTAATGTCAGTCCTAAGCCAAATGCAACAGTGATGGTTCGTGTACAGATTCAGAGCCAGGGTGACAAGGGGTGTGTCCGCACGCAGCAGGACCTGGCAGTGGACGTGGCGAGCCGTCCCGCACCCACGGCCCCAGCGTAGTTCTCGGGGGTAGGTCTGGGTGAGCCACAGGGCAGAATGTACATTTAGAAAAAGGCAATGCACTCATTCTTCTGATTATAGGATTAGAAAATAAAGGGGAAAAAAAATCTAAGGAATAACATTTAAATTGTTAATAGTACTTCTCCCCAGTGGTAACCATAGTTACCAGTTTTGTGTGTTTCCTGCTTTTTAAAAATGTAATGTAACATGTAGAATTTTCACATATCAAAGCCTGCTCTAAAGCATAACTTTATCAACTGCCCAGTGCACGTAACAGGCCTGCCGCAGTGCCTTTGCACACCCATCTGTTGATGGGCATTTACATTGTTTTGAGTTTTATTCCTACAACTCACACTTGTGAGAACTTCCTCCTACAGAACCGTTTTCCCTTGGTTTCACTCTCTCCTTGAATAGATTCCCAGAAGGAGGGTTACCTATCAGAGCTTATAATCATGGCAAAGCCCTTTTCCATAGTGCACTTGCTTCCCACCAAGGAAATACCAGGTAACTCCCCCAAACAGGCATGGAGGGACTCACATTGTAATCATCCGTGTTGAAGTCAGCACGTGTGCATGCCTGTGTGTGAAAACACGTACATGTGAGTGTGAGCTCCTGGGAGTGAGTGTGTGGACGCATGAGCAAGCATGCACATGTGAGTGTGTGAGTGTGCACACATGTATGAGCATGTGCATGAGTGTGTGCGTGTGAATGTGTGTGCATGTGTGTGAGCGCATGAGTGAACATGCACATGTGAGTATGCACGCGTGTGCAAGTGTGTGCTTGTGTGCACGAGTGTGCGTATGAATGTGTGCATGTGTGTGAGAGCATGCTCAAGTGAGTGTGCACACATGTGCGAGCACATGCACGTGTGCATGGGTGTGTGTGAGTGTGTGCATGTGTATTAGAGCATGTGAGTGTGAGTCCTGAGTGTGAGTGCGTGTGAGCATGTGCACGTGAGTGTGCACCTGTGCTTCACCTAGTGAGGAATGGACATGGCAGGAAAACGAATTGCAGGAAGGTCACCATGAACATGAGGACCCGGCTCTGTGGAGACCACTGACCGGGTTGTTTTGGTTCTTTTCCCTTCTGTCCACCAGTTCGTCACCGTAGTCGCCACGACACGTGATGCTGACGTAAAGACCGGACCCAGACCTCTCACATCCGCCTCCTCTCCTCCCTGCTTGCTGCTCCCAATGGCTGATAGAATCAGTACGCTTTATTGATTTATTTGTATTTTATTTTTATTACTTAAAAATTTTTTAACTTTTTATTTTTGAGAGAGAGACAGAATATGAGCGGAGAAGGGGCAGAGAGAGAGAGGGAGACACAGAATCCGAAGCAGGCTCCAGGCTCTGAGCCATCAGCACAGAGACCGACACGGGGCTTGAACCCATGAACCGCGAGATCATGACCTGAGCCGAAGTTGGACGCTCAACCGACCGAGCCCCCCCAGGTGCCCCTGAATCAGTGCAGTTCAGAGTCACATCAGCCATCCAATCTCAGCCGCTCACCTCAGCTGGCGCCTCTGGACTGACCTCAGCTGTGTCGTCATCTTCGTGGGGTCTCGATTGGTAACATCCCAGTCTTTTCTGTATCTGAGTTGAGTGCTCTGTGTCTTATTCCTAATTGATTATGACATTTGAAAACCAGTAAGCAAATGCTTGTAGATCAGCACAGCAAGGCAAATTTGTACTTGAAAGCCCTCTCTGTTCCTGCGACAGAAAAGATACAAAACGGAAGCCGGAGAATAAGAGAAGAAGCCTAAACGCGAGATGCGTGAATCTCTGACAAGAAGAGAACAGGGTGGGATTTCCAGTGGCTGCTGAATCCGTGGGTCGCTGGGCTCCCCCGGGGGGCAGAGCAGAGCTGTCCAGGGTGCAGCCTCCCTCTGACACGCTCTGGGGCCTGTGTGGGGGGTCTGTGTGGGGGGCTTGACATCCCTGTCCGTGGGGGAGCCACGCTGTTACTAGAAACCGTGGACCGTGAGGAGCGGGGTGACCAGGGGGCGGTCAGATCTACAAGATCCCCGCACAGGCTGGCGGAGATCACAGGAGAGAGAGCCAAACACCCGCCCTCACCAACTGCGCCTGAAAACCCAAATTCCTCGAGGGTGTTTGGTGGCCAGATGGGCTCTCTTCTCTCACACCCCAGCGGCTGTGCAAAATGAGGCCAGGCTGCGACGGTGTTCTGTGCTGTTCTTTCTAGTGACAGCGTTTCAGTACATGTTAGGGGCTGAACTGTGTCCCTCCAGGCCCCATATGTGGAAGCGCTTGCCCCCAGGACCTCCGGGCATGACTGTGCTTGGAAACGGGGTCAGGGATTGAGGGAAAACGAGGTCACTAGGGTGGGCTCTGATCCCATAGGACCGGCGTCCTTATAGGAAGAGGAGATCAGGGCACAGACGTGTAGGGAGGGACGACCGCGTGAGAACATAGGAGGGACCCGGGCCCGGAGAGGCCTCAGGAGGGCATCCCAGCCACGCCTGGATCTCGGGTGTCTGCCTCCAGGACATGCGGGGTAAACGTCTTGGGTCAGGTGTGTTGTTATGGCGCCCCAGCTGACTGCCGCAGTCTGGCCTTCCCCTGGGAGACTTTCCTCGTGTTGGGAGCAGAGTGGTGTGCTTTCTGCGTGTGCCACGCACACGTCCCGGGAGCCTGCCCACAGCTGCGCCCTGGGAACCCGCCGGCCTGGCCCCGCCCCACCCGTCTCCAGACCTGGGCACACGGCCAAGGACAGCTGAGAGCCTCGGTTTCTTGCTTTCTCTTTTTTGGCTTTTCTACTAATGTTGCAGCACATTTTCAAGTGACTTCCAAGAAAGGTGCCAACCCAGATGCTTCCGGAAGCTTCTGTGAGTCTGGAAGTCCTGCGGCAGGCCATGAGCGTGGCTCCTGCCTGGGTGCGGAGCTCGGACTGAACCTCCCTGGGGTCTGGAATGTCCAGTGACCATTCGGACGCCTGCTCGGCTCTCGTTCCTTTGCCTTTGATCTGCTTGTTTCCTGAGGAAGCTGCTGGAATGTTGCCTTTCTCCTTGGCGTTCTCCCAGCGTAACGAGAGTCTGACTCCAGGGGTCCGTTCCCATTGGTACGGTCACCTCCTGGCGGCCTCCGGGACTGCAGGTTCTTCGTGTTACTTCTGGAGTCCAGCAGGAGTCCCTTTTGGTCCCGCTGAGGCCGTCCTGCTTGGATGTCTCCTCTCGTAATTCCTGTGCTGGCTTGCGCCCCATTTTTAGTAGAACAGTTGGTTTTGTTTCTAAAAGGTTGCTCTCATTCTCCCCTTTTTGTGGTGCCCAATTTTTACGTTTGTTCTATCTTCCCGAGTAGCTCTGCAAACACAAACTCTAATCTTTTTTTTTAATTTACCTTCCTAACCATTTTTTAATGATTTTTTTAAAGTTTATTTATTTTGAGAGAGAGAAACAGCGCTATTGGGGGAGGGACAGAGAGAGAGGAAGACACAGAATCCGAAGCAGACTCTGGGCTCCAAGCTCATACTCGGGAACTGTGAGATCATGACCTGAGCTGGAGTCGGATGCTTAGCCAAATGAGCCCCCCAGGCACCCCTAAACTCTAATACTTTTGAAAGAGCTCTTCTGTTGAGAATAATTGAGTCTTTCATGGAGGTGAATGTCGGAGGATTTCTCTCTGCTTCTCCCTGTGCTATGGGCTCTCCCCCGGGACCTCTACTTGGCCTTTAGTGTCCTCTTCTGGTGATAGGTCCCCTCTCTGACCACACTGGGGGGTGCAGATCTACTTTCTAGAGCTCCCCACAAGCTCCATTGTTAAAGGGGACCCCCCTGGTTCTGCCTTTTGGCGAGTCGCATGTGCAGGCCTGTCCCAACAGGGTGGGGAGCCGCTGAGGGGTCTGACTGCACACTGGTATCTCTGCCGGCCCCCCCCCACCCCCAGCCCTCGCCCCCATGCCTGGTCTCACTGTCTCCGCTGACCTCGAGCTCAGTGCCCCAGGCTGGACCTCTGGGTGTCCCTGGCTTCCCGCAGTCTGTTCCCCCGTCCACACACACCTGTCCACCTGCCTCGGGTCACCCACACACCTTTCCTTCCTTGGGGTCAGTGGGCTCTCCAGAGCAATCAGAGAGAAGGCAACATCAGCTTTTAAATCACTGGTAAAAATAGGGGTGACAAAAAGGCATGCTTTGTGGCTTTATTTTACTTTCTTGCTTACCTTTCTTCAGATATTTGCTCATTACTTGTATGTCCCTCGGGTTGTGACCCTTCACGTCCTTGACAAGTAATTAGTTCTGTCTTCCTATTTTTCTTAACTTGTACGAGCTCTTTACATACACAGAGTTGTTCACCCTATAATACGTGCTGATGATGGTAAATCAAGAAGAATGGCTTCTCTGAAGGAGAGTAGAACCATGGCGAAAACAGTCCTTTCCCGTCCCTGTCTTATCTACACCTCAGTGGGGGTCGCAAAGCCTCTCACGGATCCCCTTGAATTCAACCCCAGAGTCTTCCCCACCACCACCTCCTGACTCTGCCAAGTAGGACAGAGCCAGATCAATCCTGGGGGGCCCGGAGCACCCAGAGAGTCACCTTTTCATATTTGTCAGAATCGCGTGATGTGGACCTGGTTCATGAGAAAGCCACTTGACCGCACTATGTGTAATTGCTTTTGGGCCAGTCACATAGACCAGTTTTTTTGGTTCAAAATCTAGCTCCGAAAGCTGTTCTAGCTCCTTCAGTTGTTCCCACAAGCAAACAGAATTATGCCCAGAAAGCCTAGAATCCTCAAGAGGTCACCACGTCACGTGGCCTGGCTTTGTGCCCCAAGAGCAGACCCCGAGTGTCATTGTCCTGTCTGTTGGGTGGGTTTGCACTATGTCCCTCCCAGAGCCACTGGGTAGATGGAACGGGAAGGCCTCTGTGTCAGCTTGTCAGTCTGTCAGCCTGTCAGCTTCGCGTCCACGACAAAGCACCATGGATGGACGGCTTAGACAGCACACATTGCTCTCTCAGTCCTGGAGGCCGCACGTCCCAGATCCAGGGGCAGCGGGCTGGTTCCTCCCGAGGCCTCTCCTGGGCATGCAGATGGCCGTGTCCTCCCCATGTCCTCACGTGGTCATCCCTCCGCGCGTGTCTGTGTCCCGGCTGCCTCTTCCTATAGGGATGCTGGTCACATTGGAGTAGAGCCTGATGTTAGTGACCTCGTCTTACCTCCATCGCCTCCTCAAAGACCCGTCTGCACATACACACCGGTTCTGGCGTGCCGCGTGGGTCCCCGTGTGTGCAGACACTTGGAAAGTGTCCCTCGAAGGACGGATGTGAGCAGCACAGGTTATGCAGGGATGTCTCCTGAGAACTGGTGACCACTTGAGCAAAGGCCCTGTCGGGTCTGCTCACGGCCGAGGAACCACGCCGGCAGCATCTGGGAACGTGGCACCCCCCATACTTGATGGTTAATCATCATGGCGGCTGCCATGCCTTTGAAGCAGATTTCCCCACTCGCCCCTAGAACAGCAGCAGGCTGGTGACCACAGAGGATGATGTCATTGACTCGTGACGTTTTATGACCAGAGGGCCTGTAAAATCCTCAGGACGTCAAGCTCTCCAGCGGTGGGGCTGTGATGGACATGGGAGGTGGCCGGAAGTGTCCGTCCACACCCTTGGATGGATTGGGGCCCCCTGCTCACCCCGCTTAGGGCTCCAGCCCCGCGATTTCCTTCTACGCTCTGGATATTTTCCTCTTATTAGATGCATGGATTGCAAATGTTTCCTTCCCTTCCGCTGGCTGCCTTTCCAGTCTCTGTTCCTCGCTGGGCAGAAGCTTTTAAGAAGCTGAGATGTCTTTCTCCTCCTTAGTTTTGCTTTCCGTGTCAGACCCAGGAAATCACTGCCAAGACCATGTTGAGGAGTTTTTCCTGGAGTCTTTGTTCTAGGACTCTTATGGCCTCAGGTTTTGCGTTCAAGTCTTTGAACTGATTGGATTTTGAATTGATTTGGGTATATTACACTCACCTGATCATTGTGGTGTTGCTCACAGGTGCCAAGATATGGAAGCAGCCTGAGTGTCCATCAGTGGATGGATGACAAGGAAGATGTGATCCACTAAATACGACGGGGCGGCTGGGGGCTCAGTCAGCTGAGCATCCGACTTCAGCTCAGGTCATGATCTCACGGTTCATGGGTTTGAGCCCCGCGTCGGGCTCTGTGCTGACAGCTCGGAGACTGGATCCTGCTTCGGATTCTGTGTCTCCCTCTCTCTCTGCCCCTCCCCCACTTGTGCTGTGTCTCCCTCTCTCTCTCTAAAATAAATAAACATTTAAAAATTATATACCAAATATATAAGGTAAAAAGTATAGACATGGTGAATATATTTATCCATAAAAAAGAAGGAAATACTGCCATTTACAACAACATGGATGGACCCTAAGGACAATATCCTAAGTGCGATAAGCCAGACAGAGAAAGGTAAATCTTGTGTGGTATCACTTATATCTAAATAAATCTAAATAAAACGGTTGAAGTTATAGAAGCAGAGTGGCTGCCTGGGGCTGGGGGTGGCGTAAGGGGGGCAATATTGGTCAAAAGGCATCAACTTTGTCACAAGGGGGCCGCAGGGACCTAAGAGGTGGCACGGTGACCCCAGTTGACACCGCGTGGCACGCTGGCAATCGGCAGAGTAGATCTGAGGCATTCAGACCAAAAGAAAAGAAAAAGGGTAACTATGTGAGGTGACGTGTTAACTAACCTGCTTGTTGTCACAACCTATGTTGTCACAGTGACACATAGATATTCACAGAGTAAATATCTATCGAATCATCACATCGCACACTTTAAATATGTTACAGTTTTATCAGTTATGCTCCCATAAAGCTGGAAAAAACAGCAAAGGCAGGAGGCACTCCACATCATAACTTCTAATCACTTTTATTACGTTTTACTATTTTCTTGACGTTATTTCTGTGCCAATTATATCTGTACGGTGAGAACTCCTCCAGGGTGCACTCCGGTATTTCTTTTACTGCTGTTATTTTCCTGAGAGGTGATGGCTGACCTCGCACTAGCACACCCCTGATACACTCTTAAAAACCCGAGGTCGCTTTTTTGCTTGGAAATTCTCACTGGCTTTTAGGGAGAGCTAATTTCCTCAGTAGACCATCCAGGGGTCTGTCCAGATTGACCCTGACGTCTTGCCCTCCGCTACTGTCCCTTGGATGTTTCCATCTCTGTGTACACATTCATTCCAGCCCTGTCAAATTCGCCCTGACAATAGCCCTCTCATTCAGGGCTGTTGTCAAAGTGCAGCAGCTACTGTGTTAATTTGGAGATGAAGAAGATGTGAGTGGGTGCCAGCTGATGAGGGTTAATTTTATGTCAGCTTGGCTAGGCTACGATGCCCAGTTTTTTGTCCAACAAATGTTGCTGTGAAGATAGTTGTTAGATGTGGTTAATGTTTACATCATATACTCTGACCGTCCACGATGTGGGTGGGCCTTGTCTAGTCAGGCGAAGGCCCTAGGAGCACAGACTGAGGTTTCCTGCAGAAGGAGAAGCCCTGCCTGAGTTTCCAGCTCACTGACCTTCTCTGCAGACTCGGGTGGCCCCACAATCGCATTAGCCAATTCCTTAAAATCTCTCTCTCTGCCAACATCCCGTTAGTTCTGCTTCTCTGGAGACCTTGACGAATACATCAAGGAAAGATCACTGAGCTGGAAGAAGGCCCATAAAAACTTCCCCAGCGGAAACACAAAGAAAAAGATGAAGAAAGGCAGAGGCAGAGCTGCCGGACAGCATCAAATGTGTGATATGTGTGTTCCTGCAATACAAAAACGCAGAATTCCACATCTGGAGAAAGAATCCTTTAAAAAGGAAACAGAAGTAAGTAATTTCTAAGACAAAACTGAGGAACTCATTGCCGCCAGACATGACACATGAGAACATCAGAAGGGATTTCCCAGGCAGAAGGGAAGCTACGTGGATCAGACACTCGCCTCCACTCAGTGATTGGAGGCTGCTGGACAGGGTGTGGCTGAAGGTGACACAATGCTTTACTGGGCTTGCTCGTCATTGTTCTGAAGAGTAATTGTTTTTACGATAGCAACAATGTGTAGGGTCTCTCATTGAGAAGGATAATAACAAGGCAAAGGGACAATTTGGGGGTAGGCAGAGCCTCTGTGCACGTGGACAGTAGGCTATCACTCTGCAGGTGAGCTCAGGTTAGCGTAAAGGCAGGCAACAACTAAAATTCTAGTTTCTTAAAATTTTTAAAATGTTTATTTTTGAGAGAGAGAGAGACAGAGAGAGACAGAGCACAAACTTGGGAGGGGCAGTGGGAGGGAGACACAGAATCCAAAGCAGCTCCAGGCTCTGAGCTGTCAGCACAGAGCCTGACACGGGGCTTGAACTCATGAACAGTGAGATCATGACCTGAGCTGAAATTGGATATTTAACCGACTGAGTCACCCAGACACCCCAACAACTGAAATTCTAAAAAGAAGCACAATGATATGCTAAGAAAACACAAAATCTCATCATATAAAATGGCCAGTCAAAACTATGAAACATGGGGCATCTGGGTGGCTCAGTCGGTTGAGCATCCAACTTTGGCTCAGGTCATAATCTCGCTGTTTGTGAGTTTGAGCCCCATGTCAGGCTCTGTGCTGACAGCTCAGAGCCTGGAGCTGCTTCAGATTCTGTGTCTCCCTGTCTGTCTGCCCCATCCCTGCTCAGGCTCTCCATCTCTCTCTCTCAAAAATAAACATTTAAAAAATTTTAATAAAAAAAGAAAAAAAGAAAAAAGACACAGAGAATGAGCAGCTGTGCTGCTAATCAGAGACTAATTAGAAGAATACGAATCAAAAGAAAGCTGGAGAAACTGGATTAATTTCAGACAGTATTGACTTCAGAACAAGAAAGAGGGTCTGGGATGAAAAGCAACATAAGGATAAAGGGACTGATTCTCCCAGAAGCCACAGCAGCACCAAACACATATGCAACTAACAATCTGTGAAAAGTACATCAAACACATAAGGCAAACAGACCTGTGTGGAGACTCGATGCTCTCTGTCAGTAAGAGATGCACCAGGCAGGCTGAGGCGTGCAGACAGCCTACAGAACACTAGTGGTCACCTGGGTCTGACTGACATCTACACAGTTCACCATCCAACAGCAAACATGTGGAGCATTCACCATGACAGACCTGATTCTGGGCCATGGGTATGGTATGATTCTGGGCCAACATACCTTAGCAGATATAAAAGAATAGGAATTATACAAAGCATGTACTCAGACAATTAAACAGACAATTAATTTGAGGAATTAAACTCAAAATGAGTAACAGGAAGATGGATGGAAAATCTCCAAACACGTGGAGAGTAAAGAACACACTTCTAAATAATCCATAAATCAAAGAAGACTCCAGGGAAACTGCAGAATATTTTGAACCACATGAAAACAAAAATTATCAAAATCTGATGGAAGCAGTGGGAACAGTGCTTACTGGGAATTTTTTCATACCTGCATCAGAAGAGAAGAAAAGTCTCAAATTAATAATCTGAGTGACAAGAACCAAGCTCAAGAACCTAGAAAAGAAAAGCAAAATAAACAGAGTGGAAGGAAGAAGAAGAAAAGATAAGGGCAGAAATCAGTGCAATTAAAACCACAAAAGCAACAGAGAAGACACCCCCACGTACACATACACACACACACGCATGTGCACACCACAACCACACATACACGTGCACACACCCACAACCACATGCCCACATGCACACACATGCATGCATCCACACCTCCCATATACACACCATACTCCCACCCACACCACACCACACACATGCCTGTATACACGTGTGCACACACCACACACACGTGCACACACCCATACCACACTACACCCACATGCATATCCTCATACCCCTCACACAGTGCTCTACACCACGCATGCATACACATCCCACACCACTCCACCCTCCCACCACCCCACATACACACACATGTGTACACACACATTCACACACCCACACCTATATGTACACACGTGCACGCACACACCTGAACAGCCTGCTTTCCTCCAGCCATCCGAGAGCAGGCTGGGGTTCCTTGCCTTCCTCTGGCAGCTCTCCTTCCCTCCCCGGGGAGGTTCTGCTGGGAAGGACCAGGGTGTCGTCTGTTGTCCGGGATCTGGATGGATGGGCGGATGGACGGGACTGGATGTGCAGAAACCTCAGCAACAACCCAGCCTCCTCCTCTGGGCACGTGTCACGAGAGGCATTTTCCACATCGACCCCAAACCTGTCTCCTCTCCTTGCTAAATCTGCTGGGGAGAGACTCGAATCTCACCTCCTAACCTCTCCCATCCCAGGTGCTGTGGGTCCACACTGGCTGGATTTCAGAAATGCGGGAGGGATCCTGGGCCCATCTGAAGACACTCAGGGAGGCTGCCATTTCCATTGGGCACTGAGTTGGCACCTTCCCGCGTCCTTCCAGTCTCAGTGGAGGGACAGGGGTGTGCTGGGGCCACAGTCCTCGCTGTTGCACACCTGTCCCCGCCTTGCGGGACACAGAGCCACCATGCCCTCTGTCTGGTGGCCGTTGTGAAGCCTTGTGTTTGTTTGCAGTTTTTGTTATGAAATTGTTCAGACGCAGGTCAAGGTCCAGTGAATATCAAATGGCAACTCGTCCATTCATCACTTAGATTCCTCGTTAGCATGTTCTACCACTGGAGTGCCTCACACAGGGTGGCGTCTTGACCTCACTGCTTTGGTGTTCTAGCCTAAAAATTAAGGACATTTCCTGTGTAACCCCGATCCCATGTTCACCCCTAAGAAAGGGGTCTCTTATACCCATTTGCAAATCAAATGTCCCCCATTGTCTCCAAGACGTACTTAAAATGTGGTTTGTGCAGATCAAGGACAGAAGTTTTGATTTTATATTTCTTTTTTTTTTTTTTAAGAGAGAGAGAGAGAGTATGTGAGCAGAAGAGAGGATCAAGAGTAGAGAGAGAGAGAGAGAGAGAGAGAGTGGAGGGAGGAGGGGCAGAGAGAGAGGGAGTGAATCCCAAGCAGGCTCCTTACTATCAGCATACAGCTCGACGTGGGGCTCTGTCTCATTACCTCGGGATCATGACCTGAGCTGAAGGGAGGCCTTGTGGGATGCCCAGTGGCCTGGCCATTGCTGGCGCTGAAGCAGCTCTCGGTCCTGGCTGGAGACCGTGGGGGCGTGTCTGGAACCTGGGGGCATCCAACACCCTTCCGCCTTGGCGCCCCTGGATGAACCTTGCCTGGGTCAGGTGCTCATCAGGGAACGTGAGGGGAATCCTCTCACCCGCCGCCTCTGGTTATTGGCTGGTCTCCTTCCATAAGGAAGGATTTCTTATCCGCTGGGCAGGTGGGGTGGGCGCTTCATTGTTCCCGCTGAACTGTGCGTTTGCAGAGGAAAGACGGGTGTAACTCTTGTTTCCACTGGAGACAAATTAGGGCAGCTTTTATTCTGTGTCTCTGGGGATTATTATTGTTACAGACGGCACGTGTCTGAGTCAAGTACACTCATTTTTCTCGCTGACACCCGAGTCGCCCCACTTGGGTCAGGGGGAAGCCCGCGTCCTCCTCGTTTGGGATTTTTCACGTTGGGCACTTTTTGGGAACAAGCCTCCAAGCTCTCCGTTTTTTCCAATTAGATGTGATCCCTTGTTCAAGGCTGTTCAGGCAGCATTTCGGGCCCAGGGCTGGTGCCACCGCGCCCCGCCCCCCCACGCCATCCCGCAGATAGCGCGTGCACGGTAGACGCACACGGCAGTCCCACGCGCACAGAGAACACGTGTTCGCTCACCCGGCCTGGGCGCCTTGGGGTCCACGGCAACGTTTGCTCTCAGCCTCAAGAGGAGCATGAGATTTCCCCGTGGCTGGAGGATTTGCCTCCTGGCCAGAGCAAGGAGCTGCGGTGACCTGATGGTGATCAGCCAAGGGAATGACAAGCTTGTGTGTCTCCCGCAAGCAAGGGCTTACGAGTGGGGCCCAGGAGCCCGAGGGACCAGCCTGCAGCCTGGCTGTCTGCGGAATGTCTGCGGAACATTCTGGGTGCTCTTTCCTCTTATTGCAATGGCGCTGTTACCCCCTGTGATCCCTGTGTGGCAGAAGGTCCCTTGATTCCCGCTGTAAGGCAGCCTTTCCCTGTGAGCGGTCTGAGCAGCTCTCATGAGGAGAGTCAGGAAGCCCTTCGCTTTGCTTCCTGTGTGAGAGCACGCTCGCCTGGGCAGGTGGAGATGGGAGGGCACACTGACCCAGGCGCTGCACTGATAAACACCAGAATATGTGTGTTCTCAAGTGTGGCCTGGAACATATTCTCCACATTTGCTTCTCCAGACAGGCAGGCAGCTTTCATTCAGTTTTTATTTTTTAATGTCAGTATAAGATTTTGAAAGTTGAGCACAACATTTTGTGTTCCAAGCATATTTTAAAACATGGTTGTTTCCTTTTAAGACCGAATATGGGTTTGCTTTTTTTTTTTTTTTTTTTTAAATAAAAAGGGTGTAGGTTTTCCAGGAGTCTAGTCCCTGCAGAAGTTAGCCAGAGTTTTTCAGGCTGCTTATTCACGCCCTCTGCCTGCGTCCCCCACACGGGACGTGCCGTTTGCCAGGTACCACGATCGCCTGCACCTGCCACAGCCACACTGCTCTTAGGCTCTGGAATGATTGCAGTTGGAACAAAGAGAACAGCAGCTCCGGTGGCTCAAAGAAATCAAGTCGGAGCTCAGCTCAGCAGCTCAACCACGTGGGTGCCGTGGTCTTGGCGAGCACCTGGCCAGCTCCTCATAGACATGGGGTGGCCACTCTGGCTCCAGCCATCACATCACCTTCCAGGCAGGAGCACGTGGTGGACTCTGCTCACCTCTCGGTGCTCTTCAGGGAAGGGGGGAGAGTTTAGAAAAAGGTGAGCCATTTGACTTTTTAATTGTTTTGAAAAAAATATATATATATATAAAATTTTCAAAACCCTTCTGAAATGTTCTAAAGGAAAAAAATGGAGAAGGGAAAATGCTCTGCACATAAATCTCAAGGAACAGTCCGACTGTCACATTTTTTAAATTAATTTTTCCTAAATTGGAGACTTTAAGCATAATTTCTGCTCGCAATTTAAGAAGTTGGTAAAATTCATTAGATTACAAGTCGTGCTTACGAAAGGGCTCAGCTACTGTTTTCCCAGCAGGGCCACCTGCCTCCAGAGCATACAGTGTCAGGGAGAATGAGGCCCGGCAACCTGTACCCTGGGTACAGGGCCCCTAGCATCATCGCCAACCTGGGAGGAAGGCCTGGAAGGTTCTGATGCCTCCTTGCCCACATCCTACAACCTAGAAAGTGTGGCCCATCCTCACAACGGAGTCTTATCAGCCTTAAAAAGGCAGGACATTCTGACCCTGTTCCAATGTGGATGGAACTGGAGGACGAGACGCTCGGTGAGATGAGCCAGAGACACGACAGAAACCGCACGGTCCCGCTTCTGCGAGGCCCTCGAGTCAAACTGCTAGACACGGAGAGCAGGTGGAGCAGGACGGGCCCCCAGGAGCCGCTGGACATGCTGTGCCCACGGCGAGCACTGCTGAGCTGCACGCAGAAAGGCCTGGGAAAGGGCAGGCCTCATGTTAGTGCCCTCATCTTGATAAGAGCGAAAATAGAAAAAGAGAGAAAGAAAGAAGAATCTTGGCAGCCTGGTTCTGAGACCATGGCGCTCGGGTCTGCCCACGGGGTGCCCACGGGCCTACCCACGGGATGCCCACAGGTCTGTTCACGGGTCTGTCCATGGAGTGCCCACGGGGTGCCCATGGGGGCAGTCTCATGAGGCTCTGCTGTCCCTGGGTGTTTAAAGAGGAGACTTTGATCTCACCCCCTACCTGCCCTTGTGGCCCGGCCCTGGAGACCCCACCCAGCCCAGTTCTCTCTTAGCTGTGATGCCGAGGTCCTGAGTCCCATCGGGTGGGGCTGCCAGAGTGACAGTAAATGCAAATGCCCACTAAGCACTTTCTCATCACCCAGGCACGTGAGCCCGAGGCCAAAACAATACCACACAGGACACGCCTGGGACTGAAATATTCATTGCTTCTCCGGAGTAAATTCTAAGTGTCTAAGCTTCCTACCTTTTTTTTTAATGTTTATTTATTTTTAAGAGAGAGACAGAGAGAGAGATAGAGCACGAGTGGGGGAAGCACAAAGAGAGAGGGAGACACAGAATTCAAAGCAGGCTCCAGGCTCTGAGCTGTCAGCACCGAGCCCAATGCAGGGCTCAAACTCACAAACTGTGAGATCATGACCTGAGCTGAAGTCGGATGCTCAACTGACTGAGCCCCCTCAGACGCCCCTGAGATAAACTCTCAGTGTCTAAGTTTCCTCCCTTTTTAATTACGTCCCCACGGTGCCTTGGCGCTCCTTGCCCATGCTTCCTGCTTACGGATTCCTCGCGGTGACCCCGTGTTCTCCATCCCTGGTGTTGTGCACCTGCTCAGGGTCACACGCCCCTGTGTGCTTCCCGTGCCACTGACCTCCCCCTGACGAGGAGACACGCTCAGCACCAGCACCGGGAGCTGGTCTCCCGCCACAAGCCACATAACGTGGACAGCTGTGGGGGCTGCCTGCTCGCGGTGGGTTTCCGCAGGCGCTGGCCACCCCCTGGTACAGAGTAGCTCGCGCGTGCCCATCTTCGGGGTGGCGTTGCCTCCCGTGTCCACCGACACACACAAGAGAGACCCTGGCTTCCTTTCTGTCCCTGCCCTTCACATGACAGTGATGCTCCCCTCGTCCACATGTGGAGGGGAATTTACTGACATCCACGCACAAGGAAGGAGTCCCCGAGGGGGTGACACCCATTTCTAATGTGGTCACAGCAAGTGCTGTAATAATGATCCATTTCCAGTCACAGTTTCCTTTTCTGCTCCTAATTAATGTTGTTTCTTCAAAGAACAGCCTTGACACTTAAAGGAATAAATATTTCTTCCATTATTTCTCTAACATCTTCAGCAGATTCCTCGGAGCAGCAGAGCGTGTCTGTCGATTTGCATAATCCCGTTGCTGAAGGGAAATTGAAAACTGTGAGCTAGAAATAAGTAGGCTTCACTCAGTCAATTATTTATAAAACCAACATGGATTTTGGAGCTTCTCTTCAGAATCGAAGTATGATTTCGGGGCCTCAAATACAGTCAGAATTTTTTCAACTGTGCCCAGAGAACCCACCATTTTTGAACGTGAGCACTGAACCCTCAATGCTAACAAACTCGCCCGAAGTCCTATGGTTGCTTGGGCTTGGCTGGAAGGGCACCGCTTTGCGACGATGATGTTGACGTCGGTGGAAAGAACCGCGGAGGCCGTCTGAGCGAGGTCACGGGGACTCGGGGAAGGTCGGCCACCACCCCCTCCCCCGACCACCATACCCTCCTGCCGCTTTGAAGAAACGCTTTGCTCTTGGCAGCTTTATGCAAATACCCGCCGAATTTGTATTATCTCCATTAAAAGCAGGACAGCTTTTCCCATGGACTCAATGAGGCACTCTGCAAAAAGTCACTGCTGTTACTTGAGTCACACCTAGAAGAGCTTTTACCACAGCAGCCTTAGAAGCAAGCCTTTTGCAAGAAAAAAAAAGGGGGTGCTGGGTGTCGGTTAGGTGTCTGACTTCAGCTCAGGTCGTGATCTCTCAGTTTGTGGGTTCGAGCCCCGCGTCGGGCTCTGTGCTGACAGCTCGGAGCCTGGAGCCTGCTTCCGATTCTGTGTCTCCTCCTCTCTCTGTGCCTCCCCTGCTCACGCTGTGTCTCTCTCTATCTCTCTCAAGAATAAATAAACATTAAAAAAAAAGAAGCAAGCCTTTTGCAGAAGAAAAGTACCGGACAAGCGGGAGGGAAATACGTTTTCACCGTGTTTTTCGTGTCCACGGCTGTGCGGTGATAAAACCTTTGGTGTGGGCTGGGAGTCATACACATCTGGGCTTAGCTGCTAGCCTCTGGTGGTTTATGTCCGACTCCGCACGTTTTCCATCTTGGATCGGCCACTGATCCTGGACAGAGAGCTGCGAAGAACATTCCTTTCTGCTCAGTAGATGCTCACTGTTCAAAAAGGTTCATCGCATTTGCACTTGGCGTTTTAGTATCTGGGGCTTAAAAGCACGCTGGCCCTGGGACAGGGTGGATCCAGGACAGTGAGACCTGAGCGTCGGGGCTGAGGCTCCCAGAGGCTCCGGCATCACCCCCCACCCCTGCTCTTCTTCAGAAGCCGGGCCGGCGGAAGGTGCCACTGGTGACGCTCTGAGCACGTGGGCTGGTCTGAACGTGGCTCTCATCACAGGTGGGGACGTGTGTGTGGCTCGGGACTTTGGCCACACAGCAGCCGTCCTTTCTGGAATACGAAAAACAAGCGATTTCAATCCAGCCCCCCCTGCAGCCACCCTCAAGAGAGGCCTGGGCGGTGTCCCCCTGTCACACTCTTGGGAGAGGCTGGGGGCGGCCGGACTCCCGTCTGCAGAGCTCCTGCTTCCCGTGCATAGCACCACCCAAGTGATTCGGGGCTCAGTCGCTGTGGTGGCAAAGTGGCCCTAAGTGCAGAGTTTTTGTGATTTCTTGAACCAATGGAATATGACACATTTAGGGTGTCCTGAGAAAGGCAGTACAGGATGTGGGCGCAGCCACGAAATACGGGCTGTATCTCATCCATGGGGGGGGGGCGCCGGCCCCTCCCACCGCCTCCAGTTAGGGTTCTCTGGTGTGACCAGACCAGAGCATTTCCTGCCACTAGTGTAAGACAAACGTGAGGTTTCACAGCGAGCAGGACAGGACGGGATGGCTTGGTGTCACCAACCACAAGGTGGGTCTTCCTGGGTGTGCTGGGGGCAGGGTGCTGAGGCTGCAAAGACGTGGGGGCTCCTTTGTCCAACCTCAAAGGAAGCTGGTGTAGCCAACTTGGTTGGCTAAGAATCCCAGGTGTAGCCCCAGCCAGGGCTCCTCTGGATGGTTTGCACCTGGGGAGCCCCGGTCCTCCGTCCGAGGAGCCTCATGGCAGGTGTGCCCCATCCTCCTGCAGAAACAATCAGACTCTGCAAAGGGCTTCGTGAAGACAACAGCTTCACGGCAAATGTGCCAAAGAGGAAGGACCACGTCCCCAGGAATGCCTGTCAGAGCATGATGAGAAAAGGCTTTCAGTTGGGACTAGAAACAAAACCCACACAAAGCATGAAATAAGATTAATGAGAGCTGTCCCGGCCACCAGCGCCTCCCGGAACGTGTCAGAGGAGACAGAGCCTGGGGTGGGCTCACCAAGCAGGCAGGGTGTGACAAGACGTGATGGCTCACCCCAAATTAATCTGTGGGTCTCGTGCGAAGCCAATTCTTTCCACATCTTAAAAGGGTTTGGGAATGAATGAAACATTCCAGAAAAAAGCCTAAAGATACAGGGAAAACATACATGCGAGGTTATCAGAGCTTCTGAACCAAAATAGACACAATCAGGGATTCAACGTCTGTAAGACAGCGTCGTCGCCAAGTTAAAACTTACAGAAGAAGATGCAAACAGAAGAAAGGCTCCCAGATCAAAGGAAACATGTCACATCTGACTTTGGAGCCGGAGTTTCTGAGGAAGGACAGACAGATGGACGCGTTGATGAATGTTCTCAGAACCGGTGGGTAGCAGTCTTGAGAGGGAGCATATTGGGTCCGTACCTTCTATCACTAAAATTAAATTCAGCTCGATTTAGAATAAAGAGTTACATGGAAAAAATAAGATCTTAACAACTAGCAGAAAGCATAAAATTACATTATCATGGGAGATGATTTCCTCAGCTCTGAAGTAAGGGGAGAAATCAGAGAGGAAAAATTAGATTTTCAACATAAAAATGTTAAGTTACAGTGTCATTGAAAAAATCTAGGGTGCCTGGGTGGCTCAGTCGGTTCAGCGTCCGACTTTGGCTCAGGTCATGATCTCGCGGTTCGTGGGTTCGAGCTCCGCGTCGGGCTCTTTGCTGATGGCTCAGAGCCTGGAGCCTGTTTTGGATTCTGTGTCTCTCTCTCTCTCTGCCTCTCCCCCACTTACACTCTGTGTCTGTCTCTCTTTCCTTCAAAAATAAATAAACATTAAAAAAGTGTAAAAAAAGTAAAATAAATTGTTTTTAGTTTTTTTTATTCATTTTTTAAAAATGTTTATTTTTGAGACAGAGACAGAGCATGAGCCGAAGTCGGACGTTCAACCGACTGACAGCTTGCCCCAAATTATTTGCGCCCCTAGTTTATTTGTTTTTTGAGAGACAGAGAGAATCCCAAGCAGGCTCTGAGCTGTCAGCACAGAGCCCAACGCGGGGCTAGAACCCACAAACCGTGAGATCATGACCTGAGCTGAACTTGGACACTTACCTGACTGAGCCCCCCCAGGCGCCCCGTCCTCATTAATCTGGAGAACACACATGGAACGGGGAGGTCTGAGGGCTGTCTCCCAGAAGAGGTTCCTTCCTGTCCCCTCCACCCCAGCCTGGCTCCTGGGATGTGCATCATGTTCTTTTTACTGACTCTTCACAAACGAAACTTTCCTTCCTGCCTCAGGGAGCAGGTTTTCAGGTACGTGTCCCCAGCTGCGAGCAGGTGTGTTGCATGGGCAGCAGGCGCGACGAGGCTTCGCCAGTGACCCAACCCTCCTGAAACGAGGAGCCAGCGACCTCTGTCATGTAAAATCCAGGAGCTTAGACCGCCTGGTGCTCCTGTGTTCGCGTCCCACTGGCTGGTGTGGACGTGAGGACGACCGGGTGTACGTGGGGCCCTGTCCTGCAGCCACGGGGGGAGAACTTCCCGCCCTCAGCCTGTGAGAGGGGTCGAGAGGGCCAGACCCTGTGCCCCTCACCCGGCCGTCCTCCAGGTTCGCCCGGACCCCTGCCCATCCAGGGTCTGCGAGCCTCTGCGCGCCCAGGTGCGCTGAAATGGGCAAACACAGCAACTCGAGGGGCAGCGGTGTTCCAAGGGTCTTTTCAGAGAAGCTGTAAGAATTGCTGACCTTGCAGGGAGACTTGTTCTCTGAAGGTGTGAGTGCAGCTTTCCCACATTCAGAAGCCTTAGCCAGCCAGAATTTGAAGTCCCACATTCTGGGGCTCGAGGAGTCACGAGCGGTCTCCCGGGCTGCCCAGAACACGAGCAGAGCCCGTGGGCCAGGTTTTCAGAGCGCCCACGTGTCCTCCTGGCCGGCGAGCCTGCCATCCTCGGGGACCAGACGGGGGCAGGGCGGTGTCTGCTGGGCACGTCCAAGACCCACAGGTCTGTGAGCTCACTTTTCTTCCTGCCCCGCGGGGCCGCACCCCGTTTTCCTCGTGTTCAGGGGGCAGCCAAGGGGGGCGGCCCCACGCGCCTGCTGCAGTCAAGGACCACGGAGACCCTTCCTGGGGAAGGTGCTGCTGTCCTCGCCGGCCCTCCCTGGCTGCTGATGCCTTTGGCATGTGGGGATGAGACCGTGGCCACAGGTGGAAGGCGGTCGGCGGTGAGCCTGGGGCCTGGGGGTCGGCCGTGGGGATGCAGCCACAGCCTCTGCTCTGACCGCGGCCGGGGTCCTTCCCGACGTTAGCCTCATCCTTCCCCCGCTGGGCTCCGCGAGCGGCAAATACATGTCCTCCATCTCAGCGAGGTTGTTGTGACAGTAGGGAGGCGCAGGGTCACACGTCACCCCCAGCTCGTACCCACTCCCCCTACCGGGGAACGCGACGTCTCCATGTGCTGTGCCGACGGGAGGGACCCCGGAGACAGAGCCGCCAGGCAGCAGCCACGCCCACAGGGGAGCCCCCAGAACCCGGGTGTCTCATGAGAAGGTGCCGTGCTGTGGGGTTGTATCAGGACAGGCTGAACGTGCTTGCAGAACCCGGCTGGACACGAAGTGCTCTCCGGCCGGTCCGCTGCACAGGGCCCCAGGGTCCTCCGCTGTCCTGGGGCTCCCCCTGCCCAGGGCCGGGACACCTGCAGGAAGCAGGTGGTTTGGGCGGGTCCACGCTGCTGTGGTGCGGGAGGGCGCGGGCCCCCGGGAGGCCTGCTCGGCGCGGTGGGAGCCCACAGTGTTCTGATGCACCTGGATCCACGGGAGCAGTCGGTGCTGGGGCCCGGGAGCCCAGTGCCAGGAGAGAGGACACACCGGGCCGTGCACGGGTCAGGGGAATGCTGGGTGCTTTTGGTTCCAGACCCGGATGGCTCATCGGAGGGGGATGGGAGACCACCAGGGACTTGTCAGCAGGGAAGAGACTTCATTCTCTTCTGTTTCAAGGAGCACCTGCCAGGTAGGGTGGCTGTGGGGAGCTTGTCTGGGTGCAGGTGTGGTGGGGTCAGGCCGGGGAGCCAACGCAGGGGGACAGGGGTGGGGCTGCCCGGCGAACAGGCTTGAATGTCTCCCCGGGCCTCGCGTGCATGTGAGGCTGGCCCATCCCTGTCTGTCTGTCCAGAAGGGCCTGGAGGATGTGTGCCCTGTTTAAGTGAACTGGAGAATGTCTGTCTGTCTGTCAGGCGTCTCCAGGAAGCAAGGCGTTTTACACCCGGGTGGGAGGGGAGGGACCTTCCTGCTGTCTGCGCCTGTCACCTTCTCCAGGGCGATGCACCTGAGCTCTGCCAACCCCTCCTCCAGGAAGCCCACCGCTCCGGGAGAGTGGGGCTGAAGCTGTGGTTTGGAGCCTCTGCTCCCCTCCCCGTGTCCTGGGGCCTCCCCAAGGAAGGGCTCCTCGGGGTCGGACCCCTCCCCCTCACAGAGCCCCCTGCTCGCAGGAGGGACACAGCACATTTTCATCAGATTGGGTTGAGCTCAGCAGAGATTTAACCGGATCCCCTGGAACCTTGTCTCCAGAAATTCTGCTGCCTCTCGGGTCCCGTAGGAACCATTTTCAGTGACTATTTTAGTTTCGTTTCCTAAGTGAACGAATGTGGTAAAGGCCAGCTGGGGGTCTGTGACATCATGATGCTCTTGGAGGTGTTCCTTGTAATCCACACAACTGGCCCTCTCTTTGGGGGGGGGGGGTTCCTGGCTCTGCTCAGTCCCCGGTCCCACCCCGTGCCTTCCCTTCCCTTGGATAAACCCTCTCGGAGAGTTGTGGCTGGAGGGGCCCCTGAGATGCTCACTCCCTCCCCCCACGGATCTTACACGTTTTCATGAACTGTGGTCCATTGAGTGGCACAGAGAGTACCCACAGCCACGCAGAGAGAGCTGTCTGCATCATTTCACGTCCCTGACCTCGGACGAGGACCCTCTCCCTTCCGTGTCTGCCCGGCCAGAACCAGCGGTAGCGGGAACCCTGCTAATAGATCAGAGGCCTCCTCCCCCGCCCCCAGGGGGTGCCTGATGACCCGGCCGACGCTTCTGTTCCAGCCTGACCCAAGCTCCCCAGGTTGGCACAGACCCCACAGCTTAGGGGCAAGGTCCCCCACGAGAGTGTCCCCAGCTCTGACACTGGCCGGCAGCCCCCACTCCTGCTCACCCACCTCCCATGCGGGGGGAGTCCGGAGACCCCCCGTGGCAGGGTTGAGATTTGCCAAAATTCCTGCCGGGTGTCGTGGAAGGGGACACGGAAGATGGCTGTGCTGGGAACAGACCTGCTGTGAGACCTGAACGCACAGGTGTAGGAAGCGGAGAAATGCACAGGCGGGAGAAAACACAGAAGCCGAACAAAGATGTAAAGACACGAGCAACAGAGGAGAACGTGCTGGAAGCAGCCGTGGAAGACACTGCCACGCCCACAGGCAGCGAGACAGAAATGATCTGAGCCTGGGAGCCAGGGAGAAGCAAGATGAGCAGTCCTCAGGGACAAGAACCGTGGCCCTGTGATTCTGCACGCAGGCAGGGAATGTCCTTCAGGAGTGACAGTGACAGACACCCCCAGTGTCGGGACACCAGACCCAGTGCCGGGTGGCAGCCATTTCCAGAAGGGTCCACAGCATCGGCCAGGAGGCGAGCAGAGACCCCAGCCGTCTGGGCAAATGCGCTGACCGGCCCCTCTCCTCTCGAGCTCCTGAAATGTGTGATAGTTGAGAATGTGCATGACTGCGGCTCGAAGGGGCTGCTGGTGTCCGCGGGAGCACCGTTCAGACAGTGGCCTCTGCTGGAGGGGTTTCGCTGGCAGGAGGAGCTCTGCGTCCACCACAGGTGGTAATACGTGGATTCCCAGTGGTCCAGGAAAGCTTGGTGGGCTGGGATCCCGGGGGCACCCAGTGCACAACGGACGGGAACAGATTCATGGGTCAGGAAGACCATTCCAAGAGAGGCCAGGTGGAGGAAGGCGGTGAGACACAGAGGCAGCAGGCGGAACACAAGTGATAAAAGGGTCCCCCGCGTGTGAGCAGCCTCCGCACGGGAGCGCAGCTCAGCCCACACCATCTGGAAGAGATGTGCTCAGGAGCCGTGACACAGCTTCGCGTGGAAGGGAATGTGGGCACCGGTCAGGAGGCACCGAGCTGCTGTGTTATTTTCACGGCGTAGACAGAGTCGGCCCCGACGGGAGCCTCACGTGACGATGAAGGGTGAAGACACAGCAGCCCTAAATGCACACGCACCCAAACGCGGGGATCACGGGTGCGTGCAATGAAACTCTAGTCTCTCGTTATGGCCAACGGTTCCTCAGGTGAAACCTCCCTGTCCAACACGCAGATATACGTTCAATACATTTAATACGCGGACACACACAGAACAAGCGCAGACAGAGCCTGGCAGAGCGATGGATCCAGAGCTCCCGTCGCTGTGATTTCCGGAGCGGGTGGACAGCGCAGCCCGGCGGTATGTTCCACACACTCAGCGTCATTACCCCGAGGCAGGTGCACGAGCCAATCCCACAGAGAACGTGTTCCGTGTGTAACGGGGTGGGGCCCGAATCAAAGACGAAGAGAGGAAACGCCCGGCAATGAAGCAGCGTTGTGTAAGACCGTCCGTGATCAAAGGGAAATCTTCGAGGGAAATAGGAAAATATTTCAGACTGAAAAAAATGGAAACCCACAGCATTTGTAGGATGGGGCTACAGGCACGCCCAGAGGAATCGAAGACCATTCCGTGTTCATTAAAGCAGGAGACAGGTCTTGAATCAGTAACCCGAGGGTTCACATTAGAAAACCAGGAAAAGGGGCGCCTGGGTGGGGCTCAGTCGGTTAAGCGTCCGACTTCGGTTCAGGTCATGATCTCCCGGTTTGTGGTTTGAACCCCACGTCGGGTTCTGTGCTGACAGCTCAGAGCCTGGCACCTGTTCCGGATTCTGTGTCTCCTTCTCTCTCTGCCCCTCCCCCGCTCACGTTCTGTCTCTGTCTCTCTTTCCTTCAAAAGTAAATAAACATTAGAAAAAAAGAAAAAAAAAGAAAACCAGAAAAAGAAGAGCCCAGTCACCCAGGGAAAGCGTGTTCTAAGTCAGGATTTATTTCATCGGCAAAAATGTCGATTTCTCCTTTACCACGTTTGTGCTTTGTAACTAAAACCTCCTTTCAGACTGCGTTCCTTAGACCCTCCAGGAATCATTCTTGTCTCATTCCTGATATTGATAAGAGTTGCACTCTTATCAAGTCAAGTCTTATCAAGTCAAGTAAAACGTGAGACGCTCACTTGAAATGAATGATTCTTTATGATGTTAAGGGATGCCTTCTATTACTTGTTCAATAAGACTCCAAAAAGTTAAGAATGGGTATTGAACTTAATTTTATTTGTGTCTTGCTTATTTTGAATGAATGCAGGCAGTGGAAAGGAGGTGTGGATGGGAACAGAGGGGGGTGATTTTTAAGAAAATCATTATGATGAACTTCATCTTTAAACCTGGTAAAGCCCGCTTGTTGCCAAGAAAACGGATGAAAAAACCTACCAGAAATGTTCAATTTCCTTTAGAGGAAATTTGAAACCAAAAGAATAATTTCTATGAAAGTTTCTAGAGAAAGTAACCAAAAATCCACTCACAAAACTATCACAATTGCATAATGTACGTACTATAATCTGCATGTTCTCAGTATTCCCAAAGGGAATAGACAACACCAGCCATTAGATCAGGTTACTTCTGTGTTCACCATTTTTGCAGCGGATACACCTTAGGCACAGGCCAACAACAGTCATGAGAGCAAAGTAATTTAGGAAGTTCGTACGCGGAACAGCTGGTGTGAGCTGGGCTCCAGGCCTGGGGGGCCTCATCTGCTGTGCCCACATTCTGGGCTGGAGCGTGAAGGGCTAAGATGACCGTGGTGTGCTCACTGTAGACTGCCGGGCCACGCTGACGACACGTCCCATCGCTCCGCTCCCTGTGAGAGCCTGGCTGATGGTCTTGGCCACGGGGCCGCAGTCTCCACCTGCAGGGGATGTGGGGGACCCTTGTCGGCCCAACGCCACAGACTGGGGTTTCTCACAGCTCTGGAGGCTGGACGTCCCGTTCTCAGGACCTCATCTAACCAGACCACTCCCAAAGGTCACACCTCCTAAACCGTCACATGAGCGTTAGGGTTTAAAGCATGGCTTTGGCCCAGAACTCGGTGCGAGCAGAATCTAGGTGCGTGAGGACGCAGGTGTGCCTGACCTTCAGCCTGCGTGTCCCGTACCTGCTGAGCCCTACTCACTAGAGACGCCAGAGCCTCGCCATGCGCCTGCCGCTGGCCTGAGTGCGGCCTCGTATGCCTGCTGGACCTCTGTTCCCCTGTGTCCCTCAGTGCAGGATGGCCTCATCCCGAGATCCTTAACCAATCGCACCTGCTCTGAGTTTCCAGTGGTCGTGAGTTTGGGGGTGACACTGTCCCGCCGGTACACATGCACCTTTGTTCTCGGGCTCCACAGCCCACTTGTCTGCTCGGAGAGCGAGGTTCATGCTCCGAGAGCCTCCCTGTCCTCACTCTGCATCGCCTTTCTGCTCCTTTCCTCCTCTGCCTTCCTGTCTCCTGCTCCAGCTCTGCCAGGAGCGCTGCCCCCGCCTCGGGTTGGGCAGTATTCCTGGGAAGGGGTGAGCAGAGGAGGCAGGTACCCGGCGGCGGCCAGCGGGGGGGCGGGGGGTCCGCAGGGCCAGCCTGGCATGGTTAAGTCACATCTGGGAAGAGCCCAAGGGGCCGCGCCGGGGAACAGGAGGCCGGCGGCCTGGAAGCAGATGGCTGGGTTTAGCTCCGCATCTGGGCAGGGAAGGTGCTGAGTTTCCCCGGGAAGAGGCCCGGTGCACTGGAGGAGCGGGAGGGTTGCAGTGGGAGGGACGGGGGCTGGGAGCAGGGCCGGAAGCTCGGAGGTGACTTTCTGGGTCTCACAAGAGCTGGTGAGTGTGCAGAGCAAGGCTATGTCAGTAGAGCAAGAAATGAGGGCGACGGACAGCAGGCTCGTGGGACTGGCATGGGGGAAGGGAGCGGGGACACGTCAGAGGCATGGGGGATGTGGTCGGATGGAGCGGGGGCTGCAGCAGGAGAGGGACCCAGGCCAGCAGAGGAACCGCCCCCAAGGCAGTGCTGGCAGCCAGCCTGGCTTCCCCGCTCACCAGCCTCAGACAGGCAACTCATCCCCCGTCTTGTGTGGGTGGCGGTGGAGGCCCCCAGCTGTGTCCCTGCCCAGGGGAGACACCTGCGGGGCCCTGCAGGTCAAAGCTCCTGCCGCCGCTGGCTGATTCTGTGCTTCCCCCGCCCCAACGTGGGTGCTCGTCCCACCCTCACACCCAGCAAACTCCCAGCACACGACCCCCCCTCGGAAACCCCTCCTGGGCCCCCCAGCCTACGGCAGGGCCTGGTGATAATAATAGCTCCGGGGTGTCGTGAGGACTAAGGGGAGGCGTCGGTGGAACACGAACGGCTCCCTGCGGGTTAACGGGGGGTGGGTTGTCTTCTGGTGCAGCTCCAGGGAGACAGGTGGATATGGGGGGGCAAGGAGTGAGGGCGAGGTGCCCCTCGTCAGCTGGGGGGGGCCGGGGGCCGCGCTGCACCCCCCAGGGCTGCAAGGGAGACAGCAGCCGGTTTCCCTCACTCACCGGGGCTCTGGGATCCACGGCGGGCGAGGCTGGGTGTGCGGTGAGCGGGACGCAGGCCAGAATTAGACCTGGGGCGGGGGGTCCCCGAGCAGGGGACCAGCGGGACGCGAGGGCCGAGGGGCGACGTTAAGAACCACACATTGATTCCAGAAAGCACCGTGAGCGTCAGAACTATATTCGGATTGGAGCGGCCAACGGCTTATTGGCAAAATATTGCAGCAGATGCTGGAGGGAGGCTTAACCGGGGGCGTCTGCCCGCTCAGTTTCCAGAAATTCTGAGTTTGATGTAATTTAATTTTTTTTATGAAACATAACATCTTTTAAAAGGTTGAGAGCTCCAATATAAGCCATTTATAGTTGTTAGGAGGGTATTTTTCTTTTCAAAATAATTTAAAGTAATCTGTGATGACAGGACAAGACAGCGCGGCTCCCGGGAGCCTGGGGAGGGCAGACCGGAGCGGGCGTGTCCGTATCGCTATTTAATTCGCCCTTCACACTAACCCTCCCGAAATCAAATAACGTTCTTTCTCCTTTCAAAACAAATTAGGCATCACAGGGAGCCAGCGAAGCAAGTTGATTCTATCATTTTTAATGAAGATAAAGCATCGCACTTGAAAGGCACAGGGTTTTCGAGGCACATCTTCCTGGGATGTGCAGTAAATGTCAGGTGGTCTGTCCAGCCTCCTTCTCTAAGAATTGCCCTGTTCCTCTCAAGGGCCGGCCCCGCTGCCCTTCTTGACCCCAAGTCTGGCTGCTGTTGGACACAGAGGTCACCTGACAGAATGAAATCTGGTCTTCTCTGCTGGGTGGAGGGACAGCAGGCAAGGAGATTGCTCAGCCCGGCCGTGATCTTGCAGAGGGGAAACGTTTGCTCTGGGCTGTGTGGTCCCCCCCAGCCCTCCATGCAGCCCGAGACAGTCCACATCAGAGGTCCTCAGAAGTCACCTCAGAACCACCCGGACGGCAGGTCGCTGGGCCCAGCTCTGCGTTTCTGGTTCAGCAGGTTCCAGGGTGTGGCATTTCCGGTAATTTCCCTGACGATGCCGATGCTGCTGGCCTGGGAACCACATGTGAGATCCACGGTTCTAGGTAAATATGAAGACGCTTCCCATTCAAATACAGCGATAAGGGTGATCAGCACAGAGATGCAGCCTGGAACCGGGAACATTCCAGGAAGTCACTCCTCTACCCTGAAGTCAAGAACCTGACACAGAAGGCAAGAAGGCCCCGGTGAGGTGGGGACAACAACCTGCCTTCAGGTATGGCCTGCTCTGGCCGTTCAGAAATTCATAGAACAAGATAAGATGAGGTTTCTCACTTTCAGAAAAATATAAATCCACATGCTTCTCTTAAGTGTACGGCTCACTGAGGTTTTAACCTCTGTGCCCCTGTGATGTCAGCACCCTGTGCATCATTGCCCTCCCCTTCTGGGTCCATCTCTCCCAAACTGAGGCAGCCGCTGTCTGACTTATATCGGCATAGATTAGTGTGATCGTTCTTGAACGTCCCCAGGATGAAAGCATGTGTTGAAGGGACAGAGGTTTGGCCTTTTTTTTTTTTTAATGTTTATTCATTTTTGAGAGACACAGAGAGACAGAGTGTGAATGGGGGAGGGGCAGAGAGAGGGAGACACAGAATCTGAAGCAGGCTCCAGGCTCTGAGCTGTCAGCACAGAGCCCGACGCAGGGCTCGAACCCACGGGCCACGAGATCATGACCTGAGCTGAAGTCGAACCTTACAGAGGTTTGGCCTTTTTAACCGTGTGCAGCGTTGGCTTTGAAAAAACTTGCCACATTGAAATAATTGCAGGCTGACAAGAACTTGCAAAAATAGTACGAGAGGTCTGGCGTGCCCAGTCATGGTTACGGGTCCATCACATGTGTGAGAGCCTGGAAACGCCCCTGCAGTACATCTCAGAGCTGCTCCGTCTGGGCACCGCCCTGCCCCCCACCCGTGCAGCTCCTCTGCGGTCACGCCCGCCTTCCTCCCCCCACTACCACCCTGACCCGTGGAAACCGCCAGCCTCTTCCCGCCGCCACGATGAGTTACTGGTGGCTCACTGTGATCGTGAATTCTGTAGATGGCATAACGCTGTCCGGGTCGCCTTTGTCCCCTCAGCTCAGTGCCCTTCCCTCTGTCACGTTCTCCTGTGTCAGCGCCTCACCCTTCTCACCACCGGGTGCTGATCCACGGCCGGGAGGGGCCTGGGCTTGCTCACCTGCTGAAGGACATTTCGCCTGTTTCCGTTTCGGGCTCTCCCCAAAGACACTGACTTTCTCTCGGGAGCGTCTGTGTGGATTGAAGTTTCCATCTCTCTGGAATACGCCCCCCTCCCCCACCACCGAAGTGGCTGTGGGGTAGGTCACAGGTGAACGTTCGGTCTTTCGGGAAACTACCAGACTGGTTTCCAGGGTGGCTGCGCCCAGCTGCATCCGGCCAGCACCCGGAGAGACCCAGGTTGTCCATATCCTCGCCGACACTTGGTGTTACTGCTGCTTTAACGTAGCGCCTCTATTAGGTGTGAAGGGATAGCTCGTGGTTTTTGTCTGCGTTTCCTCCAAGGGGGAGGGATACTGAGTATTCCACTCGGCCCTTGAACATCCTCGCTCACGATCTCATGTGTTTGATTTCTGCCGAGTTTTAAGGGCTCTTTACATATTCCAGACGTTTTCAGATACATTTTGTTGCAAACATTTCCCCCAGTTTGGCTTTTAGTCCTTTGGATGGTGCTTTTTGTTTTTGTTTTGTTTTGTTTTGTTTTGTTTTTTGCAGAGCCAAGGCTCTGAATTTTGATTAAGTCCAACTGATCAATTTCTTTCTGTCAGGGACTGTGTTTTTGGTGTCATCTCTGAACTCTGTCAGAACCTCTAGATCCTGAAGATTTCCTGCTATGTTTATAGTTTTATAAAAGTTTAAAACTAAAACAGAAGTTTCTAGTCTTACATTTTACATTTCAGCCCACGACCTATTTTGAGTGAGACATAAATCAAGGCTCATTTTGGGGCACCTGGGGGGCTCAGTCGGTTAAGCATCTGACTCTTGATTCCTGCTCAGGTCATGGTCTCCCAGTTGTGGGTTCAAGCCCCGGGTCAGGATCTGTGATGGGTGAGGAGCCCGTTTGGCTGTTTATTTAAATAAATAAACCTTTTAAAAAAGGCTTATTTTGTTTCTTTGCCTGTGGATGTGTAACCACTGCCAGGAGCAGAGCCGGGCAGGACGGCCTCTGACCGGTGGGAAGCGGGTCTCTGAGATCCCCCTCTGCCCACAGCCACACAACAGACAGGCTCAGAGTGGAACCCGGGGTGGGGGACTTTGGGGGCTCCCCTGAGAAACTGGACAAAAATAAAAACAGATTTTTGACTTCAGAATAAAGTCTACCTAAACCAGCCGCTGCTTTTAGGGAGAGTAGCGGTGTGAGGGGGCTGGGAAGCTGCGGTGTTTAGCATTGTCCGGCGGTGGCTGCCTGGGTTTACACATAAGTGAAAATTAGTCTGCGGTCTTCCATCTGTACTTTTCACCGTAGTTGAGAAGTTATGGGCTGAATTGTGTCTCCCCCGCCCCCCAACGGAAGTCCAAACACTGAACCTCATAATGTTACCGTGTTTGGAGGTAAGGTCATCGAAGAAGCGATTAGGTGAGATGAGACCATCCTGGGGGAGGGTGGTCTTTCTATTAAGCAGGAAAATTTGGATACAGACACACCCAGGGAGAGAGCCAAGTGAAGACGGGGGGGATGCTACCACAAGCCAAGGGGGCCCCCAGCCGCTGGAGAGCCTCCCCGCACGGCCTCAGGAGGACCCGGCCCTGTGACACCTGGATGTCGACTTCCAGCCCCCCAGACCCGGGAGAATAGACCAAGCTGCCAGCCTGTGGTGCTTTGTTCTTGCAGCTCTGGCCGCTGAATAAATAATGCCCCACATTAGTGCAAGGAAGGAGAAGAAAACATGGTCACCTCACGGGGAAAGCGTTTGACAAAACCCAACACCCTTTCCCGATGAAAACGCTCAACAAGCTAAGAACACAAGGAACCTTCCTTAATATGATCAAGGGCATCTGTGAAAATCCCACAGCTACCATCACGCTCCCTGGTGAAAGGTTGATGTCTTTGCTCTGAGATCAGGAAGCAGACAACAGGATCAATTCCCACCACCCCTGTGCAAACCTGTACTGCAGGTTCTAACTAGTGCAGTTAAGGAAATGAAATAAAGACCCCCAGATTTCAGAAAAAGAAACAAAACGATCTCTACTTGTAGATGATGGGATCTTGTATATAGGCAATCACAAGGAAGGAATGCATAAAATTAAACCAATAGAGTTAATTACAAGTTGAATGAGTTTGTAGGATTGGTACACACAGATCAGTTTTGATTAATTAATTAATTAATGAAGTTTATTTTATTTATTTTGAGACAGGGAGATGCAGAGGAAAAGGGAGAGAGAGAATCCCAATCTCTGTCATCACAGATCCTGACTCAGGGCTTGAACCCACGAACCATGAGATCATGACCTGGGCTGAAATCAAGAGTCAGATGCTTGACTGACTGGGCCACCCAGGAGCCCCCTGCAGATCAGTTTAAATAAGCCAGGAGACATCCCATGTTCATGGATTGGAAGTCATGCTCTTAAAATGACAGCATCCCCTAAATTATCTACAGATTTGATGTAATCCCTAGTAAAACTCCAATAGCCTTTTTGCTTTTTGCAGAAATTGACAAATTTATCTGGAAAGTCATATGGAAATGCAAGCACCCCAAATAATTCTGAAAAAGAAGAACAAAGTTAGACGGTTATCTTTTAGTTTCAAAACCTTATTACCAAGCGACATTGTGGCCTGGGCAAGGATGGACACACCAATCACTGGGACCAAATCCAGAGTCCAGAAACAAACCCTCACATACAAGTTCAGCGGATTTCTACAAGGGCCTCAAGACCCTTCAGTGCTAAAAGAATAGTCTCTTCCATAAATGGGGCCAGGACAACTGCACGTGCACATGCCAGAGAATGAATTCGGAGCCTTACCTCACACACCATATACTAAAACTGATTTGAAATTGATCAAATACCTAAATGTAGGAGCTAACACTATAAATTTTTTTAACATGTATTCATTTTTGAGAGAGGGAGAGACAGAGAACGAGCAGGAGAGGGGCAGAAAGAGAGGGAGACATAGAATCCAAAGCAGGCTCCAGGCTCTGAGCTGTCAGCACACAGCCTGACACGGGGCTCAAAACCACAAACCGTGAGATCATGCCCTGAGCCGAAGTCGGATGCTTAACTGACTGGGCCACAAGCACCCCTAAAATTTTTGAACAGAACACAGATGTAAGTCTTTGTGACCTTGAATCAAGGAACAGTTTCTTATTTTAGTACCTATAGCACAAGCAACCAAAGAAAAAGGGGGTAATTTGGAGTACACCAAAATGAAAACTTCTATGTATACTAAGACATTAAGAAAGTGACCAGAAAATCCCCAGAATTTTTCCTGTAGAAGAAATTATTTGCAAATTGTACATCTGGTTAAGTGTCTAGTTACAGAATATGTGGAGAAGTCATCTTACAACTGAACAAGAGACCAACCACCCAGCTAAAGAAGATTTGAATAGACATTTCTCCAAAGAATGTGTACAAATGGGCAATAAATACATGAAAAGACGCTCAAGGTCACCAGGCCTCGGGGAAATGCAAACCTGCCCACGGTGAGATGCTGCTTCACACCCACTAGGATGGCTAGAACAGAAAAGGACAGGTGACAATAGCTGGTGTTGAGGAGGATATGGACAAAACTGAAACCCCCTTCATTGTCTAGAATGTCAAATGGTGAACCTGATGAAGTTTTGGGATGATGGGCGGGGTCTGGAGCCGATGGCCTGGAAAGAATTCTTGAAGACATCTTTGGTGCATAAAGGTGGTTTATTAAAGCACGGGGACAGGACCCGTGGGCAGCAGGAGCTGCACTGGGGTCGTGACGGGTAACTCATCACATACCCTCAGCTTGGGAGGGGGCGGGGATAGAGTAAGTCTCTTAGGAATTTTGGAAGCAAGGTTTCCAGGACCTTGAGGGGGTCGCTGTGGCCAGGGAAACGCCATTTATTACCATTTAGTGAAACCTCAGTCCTGAGACCCCTCGGGTGTATATCGGGGGCCCTAAGCCTGGAGCATGATGCCAGCGTGTGTCCTGGGGCAGTTGAGATAAAGGAAGGAGACTTACAGGGTCCTCGAGGTGGGGTGATGTGAAGCTGAGATTCCCTTCTGTCCCCCACAAAGTGTCATCATGGAGGCAGCTGAACCCATCGAGGGAGGTCACTGCACCGGTTTCAAGGACTGGTCAGTGAGCCGTAGGCAGTAAGGGGATTTGATGTTTCATTTGCCTCAGTTTCCCACATCACCACGGCAAGCACTTGAAACCCCTCCTGTGTTCTTGGGCAGCCACGAGTGTCCGAGGAACATCACACAGATCCCACCTGGGTGGGGGGTGCTGTCCGCCTGTGCTCTGCCCTCAGCCCGCCCCACGCTCCCTCATCAAACCCTCTTTGGAAAACATTTGGTAGTTCCTTGTAAACTCAACCAGATGACTGAATTTCTACTCTCAGGTATATACCCAGGGGAATGGAAAACATAAGTGCACACAGATACCGCACAATGTTGTTGCACCATTATTCGTCATGGCCAACCCAGATGCCCACCAGCTGGAGGATTGATAAGGAAAATGTGTTATACGAACATCAGACTACTATATAGGCATAAAGAGAAATGAGGTACTGATTTGTGCTCCAGTTTGGGTGAACTTTGAAAGCTTTGTGCTAGATGAAAGAAACTAGACGCAAAGGCATATAGATGATTACATTTACATGAATTCTCCAGAAAACACGGATCCATGGAGGGCTGCTAGGGGTGAGGGCAGGAAGAATGGGAGGGGCGGCTGAGAAGAGTCGGGTTTCTTTCAAGGCTGCTGAGAATATTACGGAACAGGTAGTGGTTACTGTACAGCTTGGTGAATACATTAAAAACCACGGAACTGGACTGTTTACAATGGTGAACTTTGTGGTATGTCAATCATGTCTCAAAAGGTAAACACAAAGTAAAACTAAAAGGTGAATAGGCAACCAGAAAGTATTTGCCACATTTACAACAAACAGGAAGTCCGTATCCGTAAAGAGCTGTTCAAATCTGTGTCAAACACCACTAGAAACATCAGCAAAGGACACAGAAAGCCAACAGCCTCACGTGAAATGAGAGCGAAATTTAAAAGGCAGGAAATAGATGAAGAGCTTCTGTTTCAGCAGTAAATTAGTAAATTAAAAGGAGATACCAACCAGTGATTTGTTTTTACAGTTCTCTGTGTTCGTTTGTTTACATTTTCCGTAGTGTGTGTTGGTTTTCTATTTTTGAATCAGGAAAATTAACCTTTCAGGGTATGTGATGTCATTAACTCAGGCCTTGGGGACGGTTCAGGGAGCTGGAGCTGGGGGCTGGGTTTGCCCTCATCTCTGGACCACTCCTGCCTGCAAGGTGCTTTATAGGTCTGGCTCCCTGTGACCCTGTGCCTTCATGTGGGGGGGGGGGGGCTGAGCCCCATGTGACCCTGTACTTTCAAGGGGGGGTGGGGGGTGGGATGTGCCCCATGTGACCCTGTACCTTCATGCACAGTGCATGGGGGGAGATGCGGAGGCTTCAGGCACATGGATGTGACTCATCACAGCCACACAGCCAACAGCCGTGTGGGAAAGCAGATCGTCGGGGGTCCCCATCTCGTGCTCTCTGTCCCCAGACACTCCTCTCTCACAGAGGCACCCAGGATGAGGGGACAGACTGGCCTCCAGGCAGTTGGAGAGAGGGGTGAGGTGTAGGGAACCTAGGCCCCACAACGGTGAAGACGCGCTCCACCTCTCACTGAGGCGAAGGCACATTCGGGGAAGGGGGGGGGGGCCCGGAGAGCCACGGGGATGAGAGCCCGGCCTCAGAGCCCAGGAGGGCGGGAACACAGCCAGGTGAGAGCAGCCAGGCAGGAGCAGCCGAAACAGAGACAGACAGAATGACAGCAAGGACTTGAGACCTGGTGAAGACTGGATCGTCAGGGCTCAGCGGGACGACGGTGGGCCTCTTGGGAACAGGGGCTCATGGGAGGGGAGGCCCCCCCGGGAGGGGCTGGCTTCTGGAGAGTCCTGTGTGTGAGCACGTGTGCCTGGCGTGCGTGTTGATGTGTGTGCCCGCGTGCCCGTGCGGGTGTGACACCTGCAACAGCCAGCTGAGCGTGGCGCCACCCGCCCACGGGTCTCTCCCCGCACATGCGCAGTGGGGCCACACCGAGTCTCTGAGCCTCTGCTTTTCGACCCCAAAGTGGAGCTGACGATCCGGAAGTGACTGAACCTGCGTCTCTGGCGCGAGAGCCACCTGCGAGGTGCTGCTCCCGTGTGAAGGACCCCTGTCCAGGCCCAGGGGCTGCGGGCCCTTTCATGGCTCGCCGTGATGTGTCCGTTGAGGGCCCCTCGGTGGTGCCAGGGCACAGACAAAAAAGGAGCCTGGCGAGGGCCTCGCTTTCTGCCCTCCACGCTTACTTCTTCCCGGTTCCCTGAACTGGGGGGTGTGGGGGGGCGCTGGTGTAGGGCGGAGCCACTGTGGGACCGTGGGCAAGCCGCCTGCGCCTCAGTGCCCTCGCCTGTCCTCACTCACCTCACGGGGATCTTGGCGAGGACAGCGCGAGGTGGCCCATGTAGCACGGTCCCGGCAGAGCCACTGGCAAGTGCCACTGTAGAAAGTACCACAATGCCCACAGGCAGCCTCGTCTTCTGCACACGGAGGGTTTAACTTGCTAGGAGTCACGCTGAATGCACAATTTTGACTTTAACCTTTCCCATTCAGCATGAGGTCGTGAGACCCCGTCATGCCATTAAAGCTCTTACGGCCATAGATGTGCTGAAAGCTTTCTGTCGCTGTTTGTGCGACAGGGTGACCTACAAAAGGGGACCCCGTGCTGCCCGTCCTGTGTCTCTTCTGGACGACCTTAAGGTGAGGAGGAGCATTTGGGAAACATGGACCTTCTTGCTCTGACTGCAGCCGTGCTGTGCTGGGGGCAGCGGGCCAGTCAGATTCTCTGTGCCCTGGCGGCCTTGCCGTGCCCTGGGTCACTGTGGCGGTAAACACACAGCCACCTTGGACCTCCAGGGGCAAGAGCCACCGCCTGTCTCCTTCTGCAGATAAAAATAGAACAGGTCATGTCTGTGAAGTAAAATGGTTAATGTCTATCTCTGTGTGGTTAACAGGAAATGCACATTTTAAGGATTAAAAATGCTTTTCCAAGTTTTCAGTCAGAGTTTTGCCCTTTTATTTTACGGAGTGAGGAAACAGAGGCACTGGGGCTGAAGGCAGAGAAAGGGGCTTATAGGGAGTGCAGCAGGGCCCCACCCTTGCAGGAGCCCGGCACCTGGGAAGTGGGTTAAAATGCAGGGTCTCAGGCCCCCACCCAGACCTACTGGACCAGAAACTGGGCTGGGGAAGGGGGGTGCCCCAGGGCGTGGGCTGCAGGTTGGGGCTTCAGAGCCTCGGATTTACAGCCCAGAACTGGGGATGAAACTCATGATTACATAATTCAGCATGATGTGTGTGTGTATGTGCGCGCGCGCGCGCGCGCGCGCACACACACACACACACACACACGAGTAGTTCCGGGCTCTCTTTGTGACCTGCTCAGAGAAGAGCAACTTGTCTCTGAATGACAGACAGCTTGAACTTTCCTGCAGCCTGTCTTTTGCACTCCCCATCTTGTAACATAGTTTCGTTTCTCTTTTCTCAGGTGTGTGCACACCCCTCAACAACATACAGCTGCAATGCGCTTGCTTCCAAGCTTTAAGAAGATGGTGTCTCCTGATCCGCGTGTGCTGCGGCACGAAACTCTGGTGCTTTTCCGGCTGCCGTCACAGCCTCGTTCTGACGCGTCCTCAGCTATCTTTCGGGTGGTTTCCAGGATCCTGTTGTCAGCACGCTCTTTGTGCCCGCCTTTTGCACAAGAAGACCCTCCCGGCAGTTGTGGGCCACAGTGAACTCGGTGTTTAAATTTATGAGAGGATGTCAGGTTGTTTCCCAGGAGAGGCTGGGTCCACTTATGGTCCCGTGTGGCTGTCTCTGCTCTGAGGCATTTGCCCACCTGGGGAGGCAGACGTGGTTTCACCGCGATCTCCACGAGACTTTCCTCGCCACTGAAGACTTGAAGCATCTTTTTCTTTCTGTTTATTTGTAAACTGCACGTAAAATATTTATCCTGTCTGTTCCCCATTTTCAGGGGGGTGGGCTGTCTGTCTTTGCCTTTCCACTTATGAGCGTTCTGCGCAGAAGTTGGCGAGAACCCACTCTGAGCTCTGGAGACGGCTCGTGTCCTTCCCCAGCTCGTGGCCAGGGCTTTTATCTTTCACGGGGCCCTCAATGAGCCGAGACCTTCTACAATGTCATCAGATTCATCCCGCGAGCATCTCGCTTTTGGTCTCTTGTTGAAGCAACACTTCCCTGCCCCAAAAGTCAAATCGCCTCACCGATATATTCTTTCAAAACGGGTTACAGCATTGCCTTTCACATTCATCTTCGTGCCACAAAGACTGAGTTTTGGGGGTGGTGTTGAGTAGGCAGCGGGTTTTTTATTTCCTAGCTATTGGATATCTTAGTTATCAACATGGAATGTGTTAATTATTGAATGTCTGCCCATTTCCTGGCCATCAATCATGCTGCCTTTGCCACAAGATGAGCCGCCCTAGGCACGGGGTTCTGTGTCTGGGTCATCCTGTCCCTTCGTGGGACTTCTTGCTCCTTCTTTGTCCTGGTGTGGGGTTTTCTTACCCATCAACATAGCAGATCTCTTTCCGCTCGTTTGGGTTCTCCTCAGCAATTTCCACAAAGTTTCAGAATTCCTCCTGATGGGAGCTGCACCTGTTTTGTTAGATTTATTCCCTTATAATTTTTGCCGTTATTGTAAATGAGGTCATTTGGAAAATTCTGTCTCTCCGTTTCAGACACAGAACGAATATGCTGTTACATTGCTACGTTGATCTTTTTTTTTTACCAAACATTTAAAAAATTTTTTTAAATTCATTTTTGAGAGAGAGAGTGAACACGGGAGGGGCAGAGAGATTGACAGAGAAAATCCCAAGCTGGCTCCGCACTGTCAGCACAGAGCCGGACATGGGGCTCGAACTCATGAACCTGAGCAGAAATCTAGTCTCGGAGGCTTGACTGACTGAGCCACGGAGGCGCCCCTTTTATCCAACCTATTAAGCGGGGTTCTTGGGTTTTTATTTGCAGCCTCTCCTCCTTCTATTTAAGTACTTTGAGGCCATCAATTTCCCATTAAATACTGTGTCTGCTGTATGTCTTAAGTGTTGGCAGGCAGTATTTTTATGATTTATGTATTAGTATTTCAAGTATTTTAACTTTTTCTGGTGTTTCGTTTTGCATCCTGGGTTACCTAGACGTATGGGAACATCTCAACAACCTTTCTCTACTCACATATACTGTACGAGCCTGAGTCTGAGATGTTTGAAGTCTGTGTCGGCGTTTTGCAAATGTTGCATATGTACCTGGAAGAACATATATGGGCTGAAACGGCTCTGTTAACGGTGTTGTTCACATCTCATCTGTTTTTGCACATTTTCAGCGTCATCTATTAATAATTGAAAAGCAGTGGATTGACATCAACCACTCCGATGATACGTTTCTTGATTTCTCCTTGTAGTTTTGCCAACTGTTAATTTACGTGTTTGGACCCACTTTTTGTCGCAGGGCTGAATGCTCGTGTCCCTGCCCCTCAATTCATGTGTTGGAAGGGACTCGCCCGGGTGCTGGTGTTAGGAGGTGGGGTCGGTGCCCTTGTAGGAGGGCCCAAACCTGTCGGCACCCCGATGGGGGGCCTGCAGGGCGAGAGGATCACATCTGTCTTCCTGGTCCGTGTTGGAGTTGAGCTGACCCAGACCGAATCCTCCTGATGAATCAAAGCCGTTGTCACTGTGGGTGACCCCCCTCCAGCCTCAGTGGCACTTGTCATAGTGAAGGTCGTCTTGCCTGGTGCTTGTGTTTCTTTCCCGTGTCCTCACCTGCCCGCCCTGTTCGCCGTCACTGACCCGCCTGCCCCCGACACGCCTCTGACCCTTTCTCTGGGTTCACATTCCTCTCCTCCCAGATGTGTCTCTAGGATTTCACTGCTGTAGGCTAATTGCTGCAATTCTCTTGGTCTTTGATTTTCTGGAAATGTCTGTATTTTATCCTCATCCACAAAAATAACCTGTAAACTGTGCAGTTCCTGGCTGGGAGTGATTTTTTCTCAGGGCTTCCAAGCCATACGCCCCTTGGTCGGGGTTTCTGGTGGCTGCCCTTTGTAAGGCCTGCTCCTGGTCCCCCGTGGCGGCTCGTCCTTCCGTCTGGCTGCCCTTCAGATGCTGTGTGAACAAGAGCCCTGCTGCTCATGCTTGTCACGATGCCTTAAGAAGCCCGTTCCTCATTGTTTTGTGCTCCATGTGTGATGGTTACAAAGTCTCGAGTCCTTCAGGGTCTCCATGCATGGTCTTCTTTTCCTGCTTGCTTCCTTACGTTGCCAGTGTCCCCACCATCCAGGGGGAACACTTTCAAACATGTAGGACAGGATGGGGGACGGAGGGTCCTCTCTGACGGAAGCATTTTGGTGGAACTCGCAGGCACTGAGTCCCTGAGCACCTGGGCCCCCACGGCCGGGGACCAGGACAGGCTGGCCCGATGTCACAGTGTCACCTTCTGTGGGAAGAGCAGGCCAGCAGCCACTTACTAACTGCCCAGTGTCATCTGAGACAAGGCCGTCCCCACGTCCCTCACCGTCCCCCGGGGCTCTGGATTCCTGGCAGCTAAGATCCAATCAAGGCTTGTGTGTTGCAATTGGTCCTGGCGCATCTGTTATTCTAGAACAGTCTCCATACCTTTTCATATAAAAGGAAAGCTTTATTTCCTTCACACACGATCTCCCGAAGGGGAGTGGTCAGGGGCTGCTCCCATGCCCACACCGGGCACGTTCCCTCCCATAGGCCGTGGCTGGGTGGCCGCTTTCTCCCAGCGGGAAGGGCGGAGGCTGGGGGTGCGGAGGACAGCCTGGTCTGCAGGGGGTGGCACTCTGTCTTCACAGCGGGCAGGGGTCAGCAGGGACTCCCTTCTTTTTACAGATGGCAGTGTTGAGGCCAAGCGCAAGGGGGCTGCGGCCCGCACCTGGGCAGGTGGAAGGCTTGCCCTGGAAAGGGGGTCCACGGCCCAAACAACCCTGTGGGGTGTGAGAAGCAAGACCCTGAGCTCTGTGAGTTTTGGTCAAACGAACTGCGCCCCTGCCCTGGAAACCACTGTGGAAATCAAGGTGTGCCCGGCTGGCTGGCGCACTCACGGTGCAGGTGCACACGCAGGTGTGGGGGGAGGGGCCGGGGTGGGGAGGGGCACCTGGCGCCCCACAGCCGGGTGCAGGAGATGCGCCAGCGCCCTCCTGTGCCCCACCAGGGACAGAGGCGCCTCCTCGGGGTGTCGATCCCCGTCCATGGGGACCTCCTGGCATCCCAACTGATTCTCCTGGGGGACCCGAATTCGCGTGCGGTACCGACACGGTTACTTGGCTTGGGGAGGCCCAGGGAGCGAAGCTGGTGGAAGAGGCCGGACTGTCCTGGGGGGGAACGAGGGAGGCTCCTCCCTCCCCCTCAAACAACATGGGAGCAACGCGCATGGACCACACACCCCACATTCCCCCGGGACGCCAGGAGCGGGCCCCGTGAGCCCAACAAACACGATCTCCTTGCTCTGCCCCTCACTTGTCTTGACCTCAAAGGAAATATTGTTACCGCCATGATGTGTATTTTCCTGTGTGTTGCAGTGGCCAAAGTCCGTCTGTACGGTGATCTATTCACGGGTCTTGACAAACCTGCTGTGCACTAGCTCTCATCAAACCTCATCACGTTGATTTACATTATTCTGATTACAAAAATTTGTTGTAAAGCTTTTGTAAACCATGGAAACTTGTACAGGAGGGAAAACGTCCACATCCTCACCCAGAGGGACGTGCATACACCGCTTCAGGCACTGTTGCCATCCGGGGTGCTCAGCCGCACTGTTCCCGAGTCTTTGGCACACGCTGTCAGTGCAGGGCCCCCTCGATGGGCGCACTGGGGGCCACAGCTGATTGAGTAGCTTGCCCTGACTCAGTGGTCCTGGACCCTTGATGCTGTCAGACTTAATGCACCTCAGTCCACCGGTATCCACGGGTCCCTGCCTGGGGCTGAACCCGGGGACGCAGGAGTGGGATGTAACAGTGAATGAGAAGTGACCTTCATGCTCAGGAGTTCACAAGGGAGGGTCACAGATGCCGGAATCCATGAGTTTCCTGGGCTGCTGGGAAAAATAACTGGACCAGGTGGTGGTTCTACAAAAGTAGTTTGGACTCCCACCACCTGACGAATCAGGTGTCGGGGGGCCGCTCTCTCGGAGCCTGTGGGGACCCCTCCCACCCCTGGCGGCCTGGGCTTGCAGGCTTGTGACACTGGCTGCTTGCCTCTGCGTCCTCTCCTCCTCCTGAATTTGGGGCCTGCCTGGAATGCACCTCGGGGGCCTTGCTACTTTTATCTGCAAAGACCTTGTTCCCAGTCAGGTCACATTCTGAGGTTCCAGGTGGGCATGTGTTCTGGGGACCCCATGCCACCCACCGCAAAGACAGACACGGAGGAGCCGCGGGGTGGAGGGGGTGTGGAGGGGCTCCCTTGACACCCCCTCTCCTTAAGGCAGACACAGGGTCCTGGGCTGGGCCCGCTGGTCAGAGACCTTGGGCTCTGGGCACAGCGACCGGCCCAGGAGCAGGCTTGTGGCCGCGGCGGGGTCAGGAGGGCTCTGGTAAAGGTGCCAAGCGCGTGTGCAGAAGGTCACCTTCCCCTCCCGTGGTCAACCCTGGGTAGGAGGCCGGGGCCACGGGGTCGTCTTTGCCGGCACTCGGGCAGAACTGACCTGGGGATGACCCTGGGCTCAGGGGACTTCCATGTGTTGCATCACCCCTGCTGCCACAGGGAACACAACCTGGGCCTCAGGATGTCAAGGACTCAAGGGAACCAGCCCCACTGCCCTAGCTTCTAGCGCTCTGGCCACCGCAACTGGCAGAACTCTGCAGGGTGGGGGAGGTTTGGAGGTTTGGTCCTTGGCCACGCAGGGACGTCCAGGAGCAAAGTATCACCAGGAGGGCTGGGGCACAGGGACAGGGGTGCTGGGCAAGTGTGCAGGGCAGGGATGCAGGGCAGGGATGCTGGGCAGGGGTGCAGGGTAGGGGTGCTGGGCAGGGGCACAGGGCAGGAGTACAGGGCAGGGATGAAAGGCAGGGGTGCATGGCAGGGGTGCATTGCAGGGAAGAAGGGCAGGGGTGCAGGGTAGAGGTGCTGGGCAGGGGTGCAGGGCAGGGGTTCCTCGAACACAGCAATGATTTTCTTAGGGTTTTTCTCAGGGCGCCTGCGCTGGGAACATGCCTGGGGAGCGCTCCCCGGGGGCAGAAGGAAGCCTCTGATTTTTCAGAGCGAGGAACGGATAAGACCCTCCCTTCCTCTACTTTCAGGGAAAAGGTGCGGGCAGCTGGGAGGGCGCCCCGGGTCCTGGCAGGAGCCCGCAGGCCGGACTGAGGGCTGAGTGGAGGCCCAGGAGGCCCTGTTCCGGTGGGCGGGTCCGGGGGCCTGGGAGGCAGACTGCGGAGGGGCAGGGAAGAACCAGCAGGGGGCTGGGCTGGGGTCCCGAGGGTAATGCCAGCCCTCCCCCCCCCCCACCTGCCGAGAGGAGGCGGGACACCCCGCCTGGCCCCGCCCCCGGCCTGCGCTGCTTCACGTGTCCCCGCAGAGCACCCTCCTGCGCAGGGACAGGGACCGGCACGCACCGGCAACCCTGCCCGGGTTTTGGTTTTCCTGTGACTCCCAGATGGCCTTCTCAGCCTCTGGCTCCTATATTTAACCTATTTAATGAGATTTCTTTTCCAGTAATTCCTGAAACTGGTAATCTCTAATTGGGTCAAATTCTCTACCCACAAGCCAACGATGCTATTTTTAGCGCAAATCCTCAGGCTGAAGCTTCCCTGCCTCTCGGTGCAGCTGTCAGAGCCGACTTTCCGCATTCGGCTCTCGCGAGCAGGCCTTATTTCACGGGTTCTCCTGGCTCCGTGCGGGGTGAGTGCCCCGACCCCCCAGGACGACTGAGCCCAACGCACTGAACGCCGGGCACCCAGTCCGCGCTGTTCGAGGGCGCACGCTTGTCCACTGGCCTTTTGTCTGCAATGGGGACGGTCCCCAGGAGAGCGCATCCTAGAGCATTGTTTCCTGAGCTACAAGGACCCCAAATGCTCCCAGTGAGCAAGTGGACCGCATGAAGTGGGGTTCATGGAGAGTCCCGTCCTGACCTCATTCAGCCGGAGGAGGGGGAGGCCTGCTGTGTTCGGGGAGGGGGGCACACTGGCACTGCTGGCCGCCCATGGCTCCCACTGCCTCCAGCGTGGGGGGCACCCCTCGTCCCCTCCAGTGGGTCGCTGTGTCCCCCTCTTTCTCTCTGCTGGGCTGTGCACTCCTGGTGCGCAGGCTGGGGCCTGGGTCACCGCTGTGTTTTCACAACCCAGCACCGTGGGTCTCTTGAGGTTGCCTTCAGTGGCCCTGGCTTCTGGGCGCCTGACCAGAGCCCCTGATGGAAACATATGGGTCTCCGTCATGCAGGGCCAGGGAGTTGCCAGGGTGGACGCGCCCGTCTCTGGGCTCAGCGGGTCTTCACAGGACCCACAGCCAGGAAAGCTGGAGCCCTGTGTCCTTAATGGCAGGGGTGCTGAGAGAGGGACCAAAACCCCCAACCTCTCCCCCTCAACGATTCCTGTCAGTGGGGTCTCCTTCTGGGCCTGTTCTGGAAGGTTCTGGCCCCTGCCAGAGCCCTGGAGAGGAGGACAGTCAGCCTACACTCACCTTCCCTACCAGCCTCAAGCCCAGACAGGAGGTCCTTCCTGACCTCAAACAATTTCCAGTTCACAGCCCTTGGCCTGGCTTTGGTCCTGGTGCAGCGCCCCCCCCTCCCCCCGCACCTTTCCCCCAGATGCCAGGTGGGACCACACAGTGTCCTTCCTGCGAGAGCAGTGGGGACCTGGCTCTAAATCAACAGGCAGGTGCCAGAGCAGCTTCAGAGTGGCATGTGTGTCCTAACTGCTCTCGCACGATGCTCAGGGCGGGACGGACTCCCCCAACCCCACCCGCACGACCAGAGCCTGGTGGAGAGTCCCCTCCCTCTCGGGAAGAGCCTGCCCGGAATCCAGCCGCTTCTCAATTTAGTTCAAAGAAGTCTCAGTTCAGAGGAGCCGGAAGGGGACACACTTGGTTTGGCCTGTGGAGGAAGATGTGGTCAGATTCGGGAAGAAGGCTGTGCCTTGGAGCTCCCGGGTGGGCGCAGAGGGGCTGGAAGGAGGCACCTCTCCACTTGAGACCACCCACCGCCACCTCCCTCTGGGGCTCACTAGACCCTCCCGGGTAGCCCGTGGCTGGCGTCTGCCCTGCTGGGGTTATCCAGAACCTCCCATTCTGCCCTTGCTGACCTCCATCTTGCACGCCCTCACGCCTGGGCCCATTAGACCTTCTGCCTGGTCCACGGCCAGCATCCAGGAGGACACGGACCTCACACCACCCCTGGCTCCGGGGAGAAGAGGTCAGTCCCACCGGCCCCATGTCTGGATTTGTTCTGCGGGGACTGTGGCTCTGGGCCTCCAGAGCTCGGGGTCCCAGTTCTGCCCGCCGTCTCTGGGAGGCCTCCTCCATTCTGGGGATTCAGGTGTGGTCACAGATGGCCCAGCCTGACCCCACTCCCCCGACCCCAGAGGGCTGGCCAGAGGACACGCCCTGTGGCTGCTTTCTGTGGGAGCGCTGGCCATGGTTTTGAGTGTGTGTTATCTGGGGGACTGCTGGGCTGGCCCAGGCCTCTCCCAGGGGCCAGGATTCGGCTCGGTGCCGAATCCTAGTGACAAGGTGATTGCCAATGTGCCCATCACACAAACCTCCCCCTGCCAGCCAGGTCTCCCTGAGGACCAGGCATGCGGGCCGCCGTTATCTGGTGCCCATTGCTCTGAGACCCTGGCACAGAGGTGAGGGTGCCAAGTCCCCGGGACCCACGACACAGGGCCCCATGGAGGAAAGCGGCGGAGCTGGCTGGGAGGCTGCCCAGTTGGCCTTCATGGCCGGCAAGGCATGGGGACAGTGACGTGTGAAGCGGCAGGCTAGTGAGTCCCTCCTGCCACTTGTGCTGTGTGGCTCCGTGATCACCCACCTGCCTTTCTAACTGCAGTCCCCACGTTAGCCAGAGGAACCCCTCAACCTTGGTCCCAGCCGCCCGGGGCCACGTTCCCCATTGTGGCCTCGGCCAGGCTGCAGAGTCAGGCTGGGGCCTCCGCGGGCCTCTGCGCAGTGGGTCTGAGGCTGCGGCCGCTTGCCGCCCAGTGTCAGCCATCCGGCCGTCAGCGAGGGAACTAACTTTCGGGCTGGGGTCCCGTCCGTCCCGAACAGGTCCTCTGACGGTTTCCACTCACCGTGCACGGTGCGCTCACGGGCTCCGCATGTCCCCAAACCACCAGCCTGCCAGGGGATGGGGAGGGTGAGCCCCCAGGTCAGGGCTTCTTACAGCGAACAGGGCCTCTTGTGCGGTCCTCGTATCCCCAGTGGATCCGACGGATGCAGCTTTCCTGAGTGTGGTTCCCTGTTGAGTACCGGCCGCCTCTTCCCTTCCCTGACTCGCCTGCATTTCCACGAGTGTGTCCCACAGACCCACAGGGGACACTCTGTCCCAAAGTACAGAGTGGGAGCCCGGAAGAGACCTCATCTGGAAACTAGAGCTCCGGCAGAAGTCCCAGGAGCTGGGGGACACTCCCCGACAGAAGCTGGCTTACCTGACATTCGGCTCCAAGACTTAGCGTGACACCCGCCCGTTCCTGCGGGCACAGAACACCGACTTGTTAGGCCTAGCAGCTGTCTCTACTCCGTGCTTACAAGGGGCAGCTTCGGGGCTCTCAGCCCACGACCGCCTGTGAGCAAGGCACTCTTACGTCCTCGTTGTGTGGAGATGAGACACAGAGAGGGTCAGTAACCTGCTCAAAGTCACACAGCTGGGCGGCATGGCATAGGTCTGCACCCTTAGCCAGGACACCACACGGCCCCTGGGGAGGCCATGACGCTGGGCCAGGCTCCAGGCTGGGCCCGTGTAACACCATGCCCACCCACGATCCGGGTCAGTTCAGGGGGTTCCTCTGAAGCACAGGGCTCAGATGCAAAGAGACAGATTTGTAAGCGATGGAAAGTCAGAGGGACGCATGGGAGGCTGGCGTCCTGCCTTGAATGATGAGCTGGCCGGGTGGGAGATGGCTGTCAGCCACCTGAGCAGGAGGGCCAGAGTTAGCGCACACACATGGGTTACTCTGCTCACCTCCCAAGCGGCCCTGGTGCTTACGGGAGGAGCATAATTTCCCGACTGCATCTGCACGGCCACTTTGCCATGGGTCAATATTTACCCTGCGTAACAGGCAGCATTACCCAGGGTACGGCACGTGCTGGGCGTGCTGCTGGACCAGGGCCGCCTCCGGGCTTGGACACCAGACGTCTATTCTCACGGCTGTGGGGGCTGGGAGGGAGCCTGGGATCACAGTGTCTCAGGACCGAGTTCTCTGGGAAGGCGCTGGTGGCAGGGGCGGGGTGGGGGGGAGGCTCCTGCCTTCTGGTGGCTTCTTGGCTTCTGGTGGCGTGATTTGCCTTCAGGCTTTCTCCCTGTGTGTCTGTCTCCAAATGTCCCCTTTGTATACGGATGCCAGTCATACTGGAGGAGGACTTGCTCTACTCCAGTGTGGCCTTGTCTGAAGGACACCTGTAATGACCTTCGCCCCAAAGAAGGTCACATTCTCAGGTACCGCGGGGTTAGGACTTCAGCGCATGATTAAACTGATGACACTCACGAGGGCACGGGGCATGGGCACCGCACTGTGTCTCAGACAGCTTGCCCGTCATCCCTGGCTGCAAACTGCCCACTTGAGTCCTTGTCTTTCAACCCAGCAAACGGGACCAGCAGCCCTGCCCCCACCCCAGCCCCCCCGCGTGCAGTAGGAGGCTCCCTGGGGGCCCTGGCACCTCCAGTCTCTGTGACTCGGGCAGCAATGTGCAAGCCTCTCTAGGCCTCTGCTTCTTCAGTGACAAAATGAGGACGCGATTCCTCCTTTCCAGACAGCCACGGAGCAAACTGGATGAGGGACAGGAAAGTGACCGGTGGCCCTGGGTGCTTTAGTAGGACACGCACCTGTGGCAGTGAGCAAAGGGTGCTGTCCCTGTTTGGAACCTCTTTCTGCTGCCCCCAACAGAGAGCGGGCTCTTGGAAAGAGGTGGGTGCCAACGTCATCTTGTGGGTGTGTTGGTGAGGGAGGGGGCTCTGTTGGGTTGTGAACTTGGCCCCAGGACACTTCATGTCTTCATTCTCGGGTGGCTTGCCCAACTTTTGGACATTATTCAGCTTTCCTTTCCTGATCATTAGGACATAAAACTACACCATACATTTAACAAGAGAGTGTACTCTTGATAGTTGATGCCTGAAAGATCACGCAGACTGTGCTACTGCTGGGGACAGGTGGGGACAAGATGAGGAAGATGGGCACTTTGCCAGGCCAGCCAGGAACAGGGGTAGGCAGGTGACTTCCAGACCCCCCTTGCCCCGGGGGCTGCCAGGTCCAAGAGGGGACAAGGACAAGTGACCAGGTGATCAGATAGAGCACAGGGTCCTAGGGGGATTGGGGACCCACACAGGGAAGCAGTACAGGGGTGGGGGAGTCAGGAGGGCTTCACAGAGGAGGCGCCCTGCGTGGGGAGGCCTGTCCAGGAGGAGGGGTGGGGTGGCCACCGAGTATGTGACTACCTGCTGATGCCAGCTGTCGAGAATGCAATGGTGTGAGCTCCTGACCGGGCAGACCCTGAGGTGCCATCTCTACAATGATCAGAGCTGACGTGTGACTGCTTTGTGCAATTAACAAAAATGGCAACTTCGTATGGCCCGATGAATGTGGATTCCCCACGTTCTAGATCTTGAGCCCATACAAAAACACACGGCCAGGCCAGTGGCTCTCACCCCAGGACCGACTGAAATCCCTGTAGTGCCTCTAACACAGACCCGTGCCTGGGCCACACCAACTGCATCCTGGGGTCTGGAAGTCACCTGGGAAGGACCCCTGCAGAGGGCTAGCCTCCTGGGCTCTGTGATTTCTGGGGCCCCCAGTTCCTGGTCCTCGCATAGGGAGGGGTGGATGAGAAGCAGCAGGGCATAACGCAGGGGTCAGGGGTTTTGCCGAGAGCCTTTACTTCTCCGCAAGCCTCCCGAAGCCAGCTGCTTACCCCATTCTGGGGTGTAAGGGCGGACGGAGGCACCCGCTCTGGGGCGAGTGTGAGCACCAAGCCCCTTCCCTTGGACCGAGTGAGCAGAAGCCGTGGCACGGGAGTCGCTGGGTGGGACCCACGGTCGCGTTTCTCCTGCTGGGAGAATGCGTGCCGCCATCACGTCTGTTTGCAGCGTCCCCCCTACGGGGCGCCGTTTCCCACCCCACCCCTGCACCTACAGCTTCATCGTCTGCCGGGACTCTGGCCTGGCTCGCGGGGCAGCCAGGAGGCCACGGCCGCGGCTACCAGGGCTCGCAGCCCCCGCCCCGGACGGGACGCGCGTCCAGCGCGCCGCGCGAGGGTCCCGCGAGGGGGCGTCGCAGGGCCCGGGGTCCTCGGGGTGCGCCGCCGGGCGCGGGGCCCGCCCCCAGGGCGCCTCTAGAGCGGAGGGGCCTGCTTCTCCCGGGACTCACACAGTGGGCGGGGAGACGCCCCCAACCCCGGCTCCCCCCAACTCCCCCCTTCTCCCCTCCACCCCCGGGGCTCAGCGCGCGACGCTAGCATTCTCCACGCCCCAAGACACGGCCCGGCGGGGTAAACTGAGGCTCGGCGCGCGGCGGGGCGCCCCGGTCACGCGGCCCCTCGGCTCGGCGCTCGGCCGGGCTGTCGCAGCGCGGCCGCCAGAGCGCCGCGGCCCGGGGCGGGCGGCGCAGTGCGCAGGCGCGGCGGCGGCCGGGACGCGCTCGGGGCGCGCGCGGCGCGCGGGGCAGCCGGCGCCCCGAGTCGGCCCGCCGCGCCCCGCGCCTCCCGCCCGCGCCCGCCCGCCCCGGCGCCCCGGCCGCCGCCGCATGGCGCTGAGATGGCGGGGGAGCCGCGCGGGCCGAGGCGGAGGCGGCGGCGGAGGCGGAGGCGGCGGCGGGCGAGCCGGGGGCGCGGAGCGGCGGCCCGGCCGGGCGGCCGGCGCGGGCTGCGGGCGTGCGACGAGGAGTTCGCGTGCCCCGAGCTGGAGGCGCTGTTCCGCGGCTACACGCTGCGGCTGGAGCAGGCGGCTACGCTGAAGGCGCTGGCGGTGCTCAGCGGGCTGGCGGGCGCGCTGGCGCTGGCCGAGCTGCTGGGCGCGCCGGGCCCCGCGGCCGGCCTGGCCCGGGGCTCGCACCCCGCGCACTGCGTGCTCTTCCTGGCGCTGCTCGTGGTCACCAACGTGCGCTCGCTGCAGGTGCCCCAGCTGCAGCAGGTCGGCCAGCTGGCGCTGCTCTTCAGCCTCACCTTCGCGCTGCTGTGCTGCCCCTTCGCGCTCGGCCGCCCCGCGGGGACCCTCGCCGGCGCCGCTTCGGGGCCGGCGACCGCCGACCAGGGCGTGTGGCAGCTCCTGCTGGTCACCTTCGTGTCCTATGCCCTGTTGCCCGTGCGCAGCCTGCTGGCCATCGGCTTCGGGCTCGTGGTGGCCGCCTCGCACTTGCTGGTCACGGCCACCTTGGTACCCGCCAAGCGCCCGCGTCTCTGGAGGACGGTAAGTGCCGCCGCGCGCCCTTGGTCCGGTCTGGGGCACACCTGCCCGGGAGGGACTGGGGACACTGGAAGCCCGGTGCGCATCAACTGACTGGGAAGGTGGGGAAACTGACACCCCGAGTGTGTGTGTGTGTGTGTGGGGGGGGGGCGTTCAAGGTCACTCAGCGAGCTGAGGACGCAATGGGGGGCTGCGAGGGCCCGCCTCTTTTCCGAGTTACCGTCCACAAAGCGCCCCTGGGTGTGGGGCGTGGAGACGCGAGCGTGGAGAGGGCAAGGATTGGCCCAAGGTCAGGCAGCTGGGGAGCGGCCAAGCAGGGCCAGATCCCGGTTTGCCGCTCTTTGGCGGCACACATCCCGCGGGAGGGACCGAAAGTGGGCGCGCGATCGGCTTCGGGGCGGGCAGGGCTCCTGCTGGCTGTGCGCACAGCTCCGGGCGCCTCTCCAGCGCGCCTGGATCGCGTGCAGAGTCCCCCTCCCGGCCTGCGGCACCCCAGGGACGTGGGGAGGGGACGAGGATTTGGGTCCTCTCCAGTCACTCTGGCACCCATTACGGACCCGTCTCTGGTCTAGAAAGATACGTCTGCCAAGGTCGAATGGGGCTTTGGTCCTTGCCGCCCCCGCGCTGCCTTGGCCTGACCCGGGCTGGCAGCGCCTGAACTTTGTCACTGCCTTCTGGGCGGACTGGTGAGACACTAGTGGGAACAAGGAGGCTGCCGCTTCCCCCGGGCTCCTCCCTGGGCCCCAGGACCCTGGAGGCTGGAGGCAGATGTCTTTGCTGTGTGGGGCTTTCAGAGCTTGGCAGGGGTGGGGAGGGGTGGGGGGGTGGGGGAAGTGCAGCCCAGCCCAGCCCACAGGGGCTTCCAGGGCCCCCGAAGGAGGGTTTTGTTTCTGTCTCTGGCGGCATTTTGGCAGGAGGGTGGGGGAATCCGATGAGGTGGGCGAGCCCATCCAGGGAGAGAATGTGGCAGATGGAGGAGGTGGGGGCGATGGGGTGAGGGGAGCTGGACAGAGCAAGCTTGGGGAGAAGGAGGAGGTGAGGGAATCAGACAGGGGAGTCTGGGGGGTTTCCAGGACCAGGATCCACCACCCAGGGACCGAGGGATGGGGATGCAGGGACCACCCAGGGACCGAGGGAGGTGTCCCCCTGAAGGGGATGCAGGGGCCCACATGGTCAGAGGGGCTGTGAGCGCAATGCTGGACCTGCATTCAGGCCCAGAGAGGCCAGCACGTGGCGGGGGGGTGGTGAGGAGGAGGGAAGGGGGGAAGGGAGCTGGCAGAGAGGCTGAGGTGGGGGGGGCCCAGGAAGGGGCTTGTGGAGGTGGGGAGGAGAGAGGGAGAAAGTAGGGGTGAAAGCCAGAGACAGAGGTAAGGCAGAGAAAAGGGAAGAGGGCCAGAGGGCTGCCTGCACGCAGGGAGGGGAGGGGGTTCCTTCCCACAGGGCTCTCCAGCACACCTCCCTCTGGCCTCTCGTGGGCAGCATGTGGCCCTTGCTTGACGGCCTCAGGAGGTGCTCCTGAACCCCTCCCCCGCAGCCCCCCCCCTTGGCTGTCTGGCCCCCACAGCCAGGCCCCCCAGCGCGACAGCCTCCCTGCCAGCACAAGAGGGGAGGCCCAGCGGCCAGGTTAGCCCCCGGTGGTGCCAGTCCCGAACTGACCTGGACAGGCCCAGGGCCAGGGCCACTAGGGTTCTGGGGTACCCGAGGTTCAGTCGATTCAGTGAAAAGCTGTACTATTGTCTTTTTCTGAAACAATTTTTTTTTTACGTAGCTTCTGCTTGTTCCTTTTAGAGAATTCAGGGAGAGGAAAGAGCCTGCAAAGGTGCCTTGGGCACAGGGAGCTCTGCCCCCAGGATGAGAGGGGCCCCTGCATCTGTGGGGGAGGGGAGCCTATCCAGGGAGCCCGGATCCTCAGGGGTTCCCGCAGCGGGACAACGCACGCCCCCTGTCCCTCCCAGGGCTTCAGTTTCCCCACCTGCAGGGCTGGGGCGCCGTTGGAAATCTGTTGGAACAGCTCGTATTCAGAGTCTTCTGCTTCCACTGTGTTTGGGCTTCTTCAGAATGTTCCTGTTCAAGTCTACAAACACTAGTGGTGGTGGCGATGTGGACAAACAGATGGGGAGGGTGCAGAGAAGCTTTGGTGAGGGCTTGGGTGTCCCCCAGGTGTGGACCAACCTGTCCTGGGGCAGCTGGGCAGCCTGGCCTGGAGGCGGGGCGGGGAAGGTGGGACCCCATGTGTCAGGCCCGTCCCCTGCTTCTTGCCCATGCTCTCCAGTGTCCCTGCTACCCTGCAGGGTAGTCGCGTGTGGATGGTCCTGTATTCCTTGGGGTCTGGTTCAGGGCAAGCTGAAGCCCTGGGGGCCGGAGGTGGAGGCCCAAAGGAGGCTGTGCAGGGTAGGGTGACTGAGGCAGTCTGTGCCAGGCTGTTGGCTTTACTGCACATGCATGGGGTGTTCTGCGTGCTGGGGAGTGCTGCTCTGGGCACTGAGGGGTTCACGTGGGGGCTCCCAGAGCCTCTGCCCCTCCTCAGGGAGGCTCTGGGGTTTCCTGCAGCAGCCCTGTTCTGCCCTGCTGTGTGGAGCTCTGGGATGTGGCTCATGTGCTGTGGGGAACCTGTGGAACCCGGGTTGGCCCAGGCTGAGAGGCTAAGAGGACCCAGGAGGCCACGACTGCACAGTTGACATTGGGGCTGGTGCTAGGCCGCCTTCCAGGGAGGGGCGCCTGCTGCTGCCCTCAGGGCAGAAAGTTTAGGGACACGGTTTTATCCCCACCCAGCCCAGCTCCCAGGAGGAGCCCCTTCCTTCTTTGTGCCCCTGCTCCCTGCCCACTGGTTGCATCTAAACTAAGCAATTTGTTTTTATTTAACTGAGCAATGTGTCAGAATTGAAGGCATTTTGTTCCAGAACACCTGAGGTCTGCCTGGAGACCTGGGGCCCAGGTGGGGGTATGGGGGTGGGGTGGTGAGTGGATCCTGGGGTGCTGGGAGGGGTGAGGAGGAGGGAAGGGGGAGAGGACACATGTTCCCCCTGCTCCCGGTGGTGGCACTCAGGGACTCGAGGACAGAGTGGCCGCTTGGGGACTGTGTGTGTGCACACCAAGGTGGAGGCCTTGGGGTGGTGGCGGGGAGAGGGGTGTGTCTGGAGGAAAGCAGCTGGCTCAGGGTGCCCCCACTGGAGGGCTCTGTGCACCTGCCAGCCCCAGCTTCCTACCCCCCACGGACCCCAAACACCCACTTCTGGGCCAGGGTGGGGTAAGATTGCTGTAGTGGGCCCACACGGGGTCCACTGTGTTGTGCACAATGGTTTTGCTCGGTGGCCTATCCTCGTAAGTGAAATCTATTCAGTGCACTCCTCCCCCCCTTCTGAACCTCTGATAGGACCACAGAAACCACCATCCCCTTGTCCTGGCGAAGTGGGAGTTGGCCGGAATCCCCCTGTGTCCCTCCTCCAACTCCTCTGAGCTCTTGGGGGAACCCTAGTGCTGCTGGCAAGGGGGCGCCCAGGCCACCAGGCTGCTGATGCGCCTCGTGCCCACCACCCACACGCCGCCGGCTCTTCCTCCTGCTGGGGGGAGTCTGTCCCTTCCTGTGCCCCACCCCCTTCCGAGCCCCTCCCCCGCCAACGCTCCCTCCCCCTTCCCCTTGCCCTCATTTCCCTCCCCTGCTGGTGCCTCAGCCGCCAGGCCCCCCTGCTGCCACACCCCAAGGCTCCTCCCCTTCCCCTCCCTGGCTCCCCCCCCCCCCACAGCCCCCTGGTTAGGCCCCAGCACTGGCTCCCCGGCCCCTCCCTCCACAGGCCCCGCCCCTGCCGCCCTTGGTCACAGCTGGGCCCTTACCAAGTAGGGCCCCTCCTCCAGCTGGGCACTGCCCCTGCTGGACCCCCTTGACCTGGCCTCCAACCCCTGCCCCCCCACCCCAGCCAGGCCCAGGCTGGCCCCTTTCCCCGCTGGTACTTCCCTCCTCCTCCCCCAGCTTGGCTGGGCCCTGTCACCTGTTTGCTCCCCTGATGGTGCAGCCACCTGTCTTGGCTGATCCCTTGTTGCTGGGTGGGGGCTGCAAGGGGAAGACAGGTGGGTCCTCTTGGCTCAACGCTGCTGTGTGAAGGCGTGGGGGGGGGGGTAGTGGGGTTCTCTGCCTTGGTGAGGAGTGCCCCCATGACAGCCTCCTTGTCCTCAGCGGCACCTCTTTTCCATAGGCCTCTGGTGGCTGGGTGGGGCTCAGCTCTTAGCACTTTGGGCTTCCCACCACCTGCAGGCTTACAGCCCTGACTGCTCTGTGAGCCCCCGGTGGCAAGGGGTGTCTCCCCCACGCCTCCAGGTCTGCGTCCTGTGGGCATTCCCCGGGGAACACCTGATTCACAGCCTGCCTGACCCCTGGGTCCCCTCCCCACAACCCGGAGTGTCCCTCGGAGACTCACTTGTGTTGTCCTCCCCGCCGGGCCCTAACCTGAAGAAGCACCTGGGATGGCCCACACTGGGGGCAGCAGAATCGGCTGACCAAAAGCAGGGGCCTGGACACCTATGGTACCCACCCAGCTTCAGGCCAGGGCTCTGGCCTGCTCCCCTCAGGGTGGTCCCAGATGCTTTTTTTGCTGCCCCAGCATGTGCCAGGACCCTGGGACTGTGCGTGTGCTGGAGTCTGGCCCCACTGGTGGCCTGGTGGAGGCGCCGGGGACAGACTGGGCACACTCACCTTCTCTGGATAGCTCTGCGATCCATGCCTGGGTGCCAGCCCCCGGGGAGGGGGAGGGGGAGGGGGCCCATGGGAACAGGTCCTCTCTCCAGGATTTGCAGTCTGCGGGGGACCCCGGTCAGCAACTGGGACTGCGGTCAGTGCTGGGGAGTTTGTGTGACCTTCACAGGCGTATGGAGGGGACAGGGTGGAAGGAGGGCTCAGGGGGACTTCCTGAGGCCAGTGCTCCAGCCAAGATCCTGGATGGACGGCGCTGCAGCTGCCGGGCTGGGCTCAGCCAGGGAGGTGGGCGCGGAAGGACGCGAGTGGGCGCTGCAGGGCACGCCAGCAGTTCCGGTTTCTTCGGAAAACAGCACCAACGCCCTTCAAGCCTTTTTAGCGGAGGGGTCTGATCAGGTTTCTGTTTGGGGGCCCCTGGGACGCAGTGGGGAGCAGGGGTCACATGAGTGGGCGTGGGGGCTGCTGCCTGGCCCAGACCAGAGTGGGGTCCTGTGGGAAAGTGTCTGCTTGCCACTGTGAATGCTGCCCAGCTGCCCTTTCTGGAACCCGGAGGCTCTCGGCGATACCCTTCTCTTGTCCCCCACCCCCGACGTCTGGAGGGCCAGGGCTCAGCGCCCTGGGGGACAGGTAACTGTGCTGTGTTCCTGCTGACTCAGAGCCCAGAACCATCCTTGTTCTGCTTCCCAACCCAGAGGGGGTGGTGGGCTTGTGCGAGGGTGGGGTGCAGTTCCCGGCTGTGGGACCTCGGGCAGGGGACTTACCCCCGTGCCTCGGTTTCCTCCGGGTGGCTCCATGGCTCTGTAGGAGCGGATATGTCTTCAGGCACCTTTCGGTCTGCTGGTTGTGGCCCAGTGTTCAGTGGGATGAGAGCCACCTCTGGTCCCCACCAGCTGCTGGTGGCCTGGGACCTGCGTGTTTTCTCCGGCTCTGTGAACCCGCGTCTGGTCTTGGCCGAATGTTGGAAGAGACGCCCCGGATGCTGGCGGTAGGCCATCTGTCCAGATGGAGTGTCCTCAGGGCGTGTCCCACCACTTCCTGTTGGTTGTGGTTGGGGGAGGGGGGCAGCCCTGTGGCCTGGGTGACGACCCCCTATGCGGGCACCTGGGTTTGCACCGAGGGGCTGAGCGGGCCGGCAGAAGGGACCTTGCACACCTGGCGGTGCTGGTCATGTGCAGCCCCAGGTCTGGCACACGTGCACACACTCGTACATGTGCACACACTCACAGATATGCACACGTGCACACCCACACACACGCACCCACCCTCAGTACACACCCACACGTGCACAAACTCACAGTACACACATGCACACACACACTTACCAAGTGCACATACACTCAGACATGCATGTGCCATGCACGTCCTCACACTTGTCCATGTTCACACACACAAAGACACCCACCTGCACACACATGGGCACACGCTTGGGGGTGCTCGCAGGGCATTCTTATATTAATTAGTAGTACCGAGTTCTGTCCTGAAGGACACGGGGCCCAGGGCCCTCTGGCTCCATGACCTCGGGTGACCTCACGGGGTGACTGCCCATGAAGTGAGCCTACCTGGGCTTTGCCTGGGTGGGGGGTCAGGTGAGAGGTTCGAGTGTGGGCACGAGTGACCAGGGGCGGGATGCCTGTGTCCCCTCCCCTCTGTGTGCTCTGTGAGTGCAGTCCAGGCAGGGCCAGGCCATGCTTCTGGGGCTCACGTCCTGTGCTGCCCCATGCGTGGGGCGAGGGGTGGGCCCGTGTCTGCATCCTCCCAGGATTCTTCTCTGTTCCCAGGACCCTGGACCTGATTCTTCTGGATGGGGGGGAGCAGTGACCCCGGGGTATGGGGGGGCAGTGACCCCAGGTGTGGGGGGCAGTGACCACGAGGTGGGGGGGTAGTGACCACGAGATGAGGGGGCAGTGACCCCAGGGCATGGGGGTACAGTGACTATGAGGTGGGGGTGCAGTGACCCCGGGGTATGGGGTGTGCAGTGACTGGCTAAATTTTGAGGTGCTGTCTCAATAGGCACAGACTTATTTTTGGTTATTTTGGTGTGTGTTACATCCCCACCGAGAATGCGGGCTCTCTGGGATGAGATACATCCAGCAGCTTCTTTCCTGTGTCACCGCCTGCCTCCTAAAGCCCGAGCGCGACCCTGGGCCGGGCACAGCCACGTGCATGTGGACTGCGCCGCCTGTCTCGGGAGAAGCCTCCGGCTCACTGGGCCGTCCAGGTGTGGCCCAGTGCTCACCTGTGCAGGTGTTGTCCCAGAGGGCCTGCCGGATGGCTGTGGCCATCTCTTTCCTGTGGGAGCTGTCTCCGTGGGCCCACTATGAGCGCCCCCGGCCCGGCCCAGGCCTCTTTGGAGGCGACCCCAGGATGGGTGGGGTCTCCGCTCAGCGTGGCCGGTGATGCCTCCTCTCCCCTCCACTCGTGGCCTTCGTCCCAGGGGGGCTCACGGTGACCTGAGCCCACCTCCCTCCTCATTTCTGCACAGTAGGTGCTAATCCACGTGGCCACCATTTCTGGCGCACCTGCAGCCACGAGCTCAGATAGTTCCCGGGGAGAGTTAAAAATCCTGAACCCCGGGAAAATCTCCGGACTGGTGGGTTTGTGTCATCAGATGGGCTGGACATGTGAGAAAGCTACTCTGTGGGAAGACGTGGGGACCTCCGGTCCCAGTGGTTGCCGTGGAGGGGGGAGCCCTGGGGCTTCCCAGGCAGGTGCCCCTACCCAGTCTTCCCCAAGTGTGCCTTCTCTCCAAAGATTCTGTCTCCAGAAACCCGTTTGAGGGCTCCCCTGCGCAGAGCGGGGACGGTGGTCTTCTGGCTGGATGAATGGCCTCGCAGGGCGTCTGGACGTGCAGTGTGGGCACCAGCTTTGTCGGTGAGGATGCCTCTGAGATACCCTGACTGTGGTTGGTTAGAGCCGTCCTGCCGGGACAGAGCTGCAGTGTAGACATGGGGAGGGGGCTTTCCGGGAGGAAAGGGGAATGGGGGTGGGGGACCGGCTGCCCTCAGCTGCTGGCTGCACGTGGGAGGGGGCCCAGCCCCCCGGGAGATGAGGACAGAGGACTGCTTGGTCACCTTGACAGATGACACCGCAGCGGACTCCTTGTTCACGTTTGGGGTCTCTCCCCGAAGGTGGGAGGAAGGAATCGAAGAGGACGGGAAGATCTCAGAAGGGCGGTCCCTGTTTTCTTGCAGTTTTTATTTTAAGGGCTGGGGTCACCTTGCGCTTCCTCTAGCAGGTGGGTGCTGGCCGCCTGCATGAGCCTCTCCAGAGGCCTCCGGTTGGCTCTAATGGTCCAAGCGCCCCTCAGAGCCCGGTGTTCCCGGCTCCCTCCAGCAGCACTGACTCTTTCCCGACCTTGTGTCCGGCCAGAGGCCAGGGTCTCTGCTGCGGTCTGGATCTTGCATCCAAGTCCGTCTGTCTCAACAGTCTGCTCACACCCCTCTTGCAGCCCTGCATTGTGTGCACTTCCTGACTCCCCAGGACTTGTCACTGGGTCCTTATCCCGAGTCCCCTTGTCCTGAGGCCATCTGCTCTCAACAAGCCCAGCAGCACTGAAGCCACGGGACCCCCAAGGCCCATCCAGCCCCTCCCCCCCCCCCCCCCCCCGCCGCCCCGGGATCTGGGGATGGCTCAGTGGGAGCTGGAGTTCATGCCTGTTTGGAACGTGACAGTCACTCCTGGCTGTGTGTCAGCCTCTGTGCACCGTGTCCTTCCTGGTAACTGTGGGCAGTGGCAGGCTTAGCCTCAGGGCTCTGTAAACTCCAGGAGCAGTGCGTGCCTGGCCCTCTGCACTCCGGAGTCACCTCGGGGTCTGCTGTCTCCAGATGGTCTCCAGATGCTTCCCACCCGCTCAGGGCCCACACAGCTCGGGTCACTGTTTGGCCTCCACGTTCCTCTTACCTTCGGCCTTCAAGGTGTGGCCCACCCTCAGCAGTGGCCTGTGGTTTTTAAAGGGTCTTCTTGGATTAGGTTATTTATCTCGAAATTTTTCAGTGATCGTGAAATTCAAGATGATCCTTCGGTCAGCACAGCCCACATCACTCTGGTGCATGCATGCAGCTAACGGTTTATGTAACAAATACGTGTGCAGACGGGGAGTGTACCCTGGGCAGGGGCAGGGGGCCGTGTTCTGTAGGTAACAGGGCTGGCCCGCAGGGGAGGCACCTGTCCCCGAGCTGCGGTGTTAGTGGCACGGAGAGATTTGGGAGCAGGCTGGAGGGGCCCAGGCTGCCGGGTCAAGGCCTGGCTCTGAGATGTGCTCAGAGAGGCCAGAGGCGGTGGCCAGGGAGGCCTAGTGGGGACACCAGGCGATGAAACGCAGGCCAGTGCACAGAATTCCTCATGTGTGGCAGCTGCTCACTTGACAAGGGCCAGAGAAGGTGGCCCTGCCAAGGGCGTGTGATCGCAGCTCGGGGCTGTGGGGGGGGCTGCGCTCGGCAAGCCCTTCTGTGTGCTCCCCAGTGACGGTGGATGTTCTGCTTTGCAAGCTGGCTGTGGGGACACGAGGGGTGTGGTCAGCACCTGCACCAAGAGAATGACAGTGAGGCAAATGCTGGGAGAGGTCCCAGTCATGGGAGACGCCGTCCGTTGTGGTGTCCTGTGTTTTCACTGTGCCCCTGACTGGCAGAGCGGATGCCTGGGGAGCCCCCTCCCGAGCCTCCCGGGGGAGGGGACGTAGACACAAGGTGGTCTCATGCTTTTTGATAGCTGCCTTCCCACCTTTGCCCTCCGGGTGGTGGCCCTTAACCTCCTGGCTAGATCTGGGGCTCTGTGGTCACTGCAGGAACCGGTCTCATCTCCATGTGCCAGACCCAGTTCTGTCCATTTTTAATCTACCTCCGGCTCCACTCATAGCCTGTCTCCTCCAGTTGGTCACGGCCGGGGGGGGAGGGGCCTGCCTGCCGCGGTGGACAGCTCCACCCCTCCCTGCAGGCGCCCCCTCGAGGGTCTGCAGGTGCCTCTGTGGCGTGGGGGTTCGCTGCTCGCCTGGGGGCCGTGTGCACCTGTCTCCAGGTGATCCGTCCCTTTCCCTGAAGCGCCTGTCTCACTGGCTGTCTGCCGGGATCCATGGGGCGGGTCTGCTTTGACCCACCGCCGCCTCCCCAGGAACACGGGAGGGGCCCTGGGCGGCTTTCCCTGCCGCTCTGGCCACTGGTGCGCTGCAGTCTCCGCCGGCAGCCTTGTGCCCCGCTGATGACCCAAGGCTGTGTCTCTTTGTTAACATCAGCATCCGCGGAGCTGACGGGGCGGGAACAGGACTTCTTGCTGAGGCAGCGAGCCGGGTGGTCCTGTGGTTCCTGTGCTCTGCGGTCAGGTGGGATCAGGACCTGCGATATGTCTGAGATGTTGTGCCCTGCCTTTTCTGCAGCGAGCGTTGCCATGGTGGATGGCTCTGGGAGGTTTGCTTGTTCGTGGTGATGCTGGCTCCCTGACCGGAGACTGCTTCTCTGTGACCTACGTGCATTACCGGCACAGGCGGGACCGAGGGCTCTGCACCACTGTCACTCTGCAGTAATTCCCGTGTCACCTTGAACAGACCATTGGCCTCAGCTCGCGTCTGAGAAAATGTGTGTGACGGGGCTGGTGTGAAGCAGGGTGGGCCACGTGTGCCCCTGAGCTGAGCTCACACACACATTTTCATCTCCCAGAAGTGCTTCGATGTAGGTGTTTGATTGTCACCCCTGTTGGCCCATGAGGTCCCCGGGGTTCCTGGAGCCGCTTGGCCTGTCTAAGGCAAGGAGACCCTGCCAGCCCAGCCTGGAGTGGGCACAGGTCCAAAGCCCAGCTCATGTTGTTTGAGAGGATGGTTGGATGGATGGATGATGGACGGATGGTTGTTTGTATGGTTAGATGGGTGGATGGATGGATGAATGGATGGATGGGTAGATGAATGGGTGCGTGGGGCAGGTGTGCTGAGGCCGGTGCGCGGGGCGGGTGTGCTGAGGCTAGAGGTGCAAGACTGAAGGGAGAGCTCTGCCCTCTCCCGCCCGGGGCTGGCACGTGCTCGGTGCCGGCATGTCTGGGGAGCCCATGTCTGGGCGAAGAGGGGTCTCTGGACCCAGGCCCCTGTGGTACCAGGGGCTCTGGAGGTGTGGGCTGGGGGCCTTACTCACTGAGCCCCCTCCCCCAGACCCAGCTGGAGGAGCACTAGAGGAACTGAGGCAGGAGCAGTGCACAGGCACGAGCGACAAGGAGGAGCCCAGCGCTCCCGTGGGCAGCATCCCAGGGCGTGACCTGGGTCGGGTCGGGGTTAAGGAGCCGTGAGGGCAGCAGCCGTAACGTGCCTATGGCGCCATGAGGCAGGCGCCTGCCTGCCTGGAGGCCCTGAGCCCCTAGGAGTGAGCAGCTGGAACCCGGGGGCTTGGGGGCTGGCTTTCCTTAGAGCAGGGAGGAGGCGAGTGGGGACTGAGGGCGCTGACCACTGCAGGCTGGCCCTTCGGGGAGGCCTCAAACCCAGAGAGTGGCTGGGAGGGGTGGCCAAGAGGGGTAGCCGCATTGGAGCCCCCTCACTGGCCAGCCTGCAGCTCTAGGGGTGCTTGGTCTGGACCCCGACATGCCCTTCCCCTAGCTTGGGTCCATTTGGGCCACACCTGCCAGCAGGTGACCTTGTCACTGATGCTGATTAGGGGGCCAGCGTGGCCTGTTGTGTCACCTGCCACGGGACCCTGATCCCCGGGGGTGGGAGTGAGTGAGGGACGCAGGAGAGGCAGGTGGGCAGGTGTTGGGGGGGGGCATGGAGGCCTCTGGCCATGTGGGTGTGGATTCCCCCTACCCCAAGATCTCTGCCCCCACCTCACCCTGCCTGCCGGACACTGACTCCTTCTCCGTGTGAGGGGTTTCAGCAGTGTGGACAGGGCGGGCAGGCACTCAGTGACCGGCCTGTGGGGCCTCAGTTTCCCTGGGTGGGGGCTTCCTGACTGGAGGGAAGGTGTGACAAAGGTGTGTGGAGAGGGGTGGCCCTGCATGTCCCCCCTCTGCTCCCCACCTCTCCCTTAACCAGACGGTCTGCCCCTCAGCCCGTGTTCCGCCCCTGCCCCAGCCTCGCTAGGGGGACAGCACATTTTCTGAGTCCTGCTCTGGGCCCAGCTGATGCCTTACTTTCTGGAAAAGCTGTCTGCCACCTGTGAATGTGGCTTGCTTCCTGGCCCTACTGCCGGGCTGTCCGTGGGTGCTGGCCCCTCACGAGGGCCTGGTCCTCCACCTGTGTGCCTGCTGGGGAGAGCGGTGGCTCGGGGCTCCGGCATGGACGCTGTGGGCAGCCGGGACGGGAGGGCATCCGGCGTGCCTCCAGGACGTGAAGCCCAGGCCGGGAGGGGCACTAGAAGCCAGACGGACCATGTATTGCCCAGGAAGAGACGCATGCTCCGTGCAGTGACGTGTGCTTGTTTGAAGTTTGGAAGGGTGCCCAGGACCTTACTTGTGGGCAGCACGCTCAGAATGCGTTTAAATACTGATCCTGCAAAACCGCCCTTGGTGGTTTCATATGTGCCGGGCTTCTGCCGCCTCCAACAAGGGGTTCCACAAACAGATCACAGGAGCTGATCCCAAATAGAGCAGATGGTCTGAGAGCGCAGAGGACACTGCTCTGGTCACTGGGACATGGCACAGGCCCCCCAGGAGGGCCACACCAGCCCCCTCCCCCCCGTGCCTGGCGAGAGGCTGGTTCAGCATCACAGAAGCATTTCCTTCCAGCCCTGCACCTGCTTTAGGCAAGGAGTACTCCAGCTACAGAGGGGCAGTGGGTTAGGGGGACAGAGATGACCAGGGTCACACGAGGATGACCCAGTCACATGGAGAATGGTCAGGTTGCAGGGAGACAGATGACAGGGAGGTGAGCAGGTGTTACAGAGATGAGTGGGTCACATGGAGGTGAACGGGTCATATGGAGGTGGGCAGGTCACCCGGAGGTGGGCAGGTCACATGGAGGTGAATAGGGACACACAGAGGTAACAAGGTCACCGTGGGCACCGTAGTCATAGGACTCAGGCGGCTCCCTGGACCTGAGGGAGGGCGTGGTGTGTGGGAGGTGCTGTCCCCGGGGGTACGTTCCCGAGTGTGTTGAGACATGAGCTCCAGCAGGTGTATGTGAACCTGGGCCGCCAGGTGTGCTGGCGAGCTCACCCTGGTTTCGGGCAAGGATGGTCATGTGCCAGGCCCTGGGGATTCGTGTTCCCAGCTTTCTCCTGTTCCTGTCACCTCCTCGAACAGCTTTGCTGTCTGTGACCCCGGCCCTGTGTATCCCTCCTGAGGAACATGTCACACTCTCCTGGGCTTGGACACAGGAGGTGCCATGTGCTCTCCGTGGGCCCCAGTCTATCCCTGCGTGGCCTGTGTGGTCTCTGCTCTGCACCCCAGCCCCCTGCCCCAGCTCTGGCCCCATCCAGTGCTGCAGGCTCTCCATGCACACGGCTCTCAGTCTGCCCTCCCGCTCGTCCCTGGCGGGGCTATCTGACCAGAGACTGCTGCTAGCCTGCCTCTGTGTTTCTTTCGTCCCGTACAGTTGTGTGCGGGTCACAGTGCTGGGTGGGGGGCATTTCTGGTTGGTGCAGGAGTAGCAGTGACCCTCAGAACCTGAGGGAAATGCCCACGTCGAATCAGACACAGAAACCCAACCTCTCTGCAGAGACTGAGGACAGAGGCTTTGTGTGATGCTCAGACACACCGCAGCCCCTGGGGAGGTGGGTGGGTGTCCTCTCTGTCTCTGTGAACGGCCTGGGGGCCCCGTGCCCTGTGCCCAAGAGAGGTGGGACAGACCAGCAGAGGAGGCTGAGTGGGGAAGTGTGGTCTGGTCCTCCCCGGGTCTGCCACGACCTGTGGTGTGGCCATCGTGGGCTCCCTGGTGGTCTGTACTGGCGTTGAATTAAGGCTGCTGAAAGCAGGACGTCCCTCAGGGCCTCCTTCCTGGTCCAGCAGGTGCGAGCCTCCGAGTGTGGGCCTTGGCCGGCACCCCAGACGGGTCCTTCTTGCCAGCCCCTTCCTTATTCCCGTCCCCGGAAGGCAGCAAGAGCCAATCACAGGACTCTGGATGCTCAGTCACCTCGGGTGACGCTTTGTGCTTATGGTGCTGTGGTCCTTTCTTCCTAGTGTTTTTGATCTGCTCTCCTCTGCTGTTTGGTCACGGAGTGGCTGCTCTCTCCTCGCGCTCATATTTCTTCGGATGGTGACCTGGGGTGACTGTCACGCCCAGCACAGCTCCGCCCAGTGGCTTGGACGCTGTCTCCTCCCCGGGCCTCACGGGGTCGTCCCTCCCTGTGTGTCCGTGTCCTGGTCTCCTCTTCTTATGAGGACACCAGTCACGCAGGCTTCCGGCCCTCCTTGGTGACCTCGTTTTCACGTAATTACCTCCTGGAACATCTCATGTCCAAACGCAGTCCCGCTCTGAGGTCCTGGGGGGCAGGGCTTCCACGTGAATTTGGGGGACGCGCCTGGCATACTGTTCTGCCCCATGACGAGCCCAGGAGGAGGGATGTGCCCGCCTTGACGGCTCGTAGTCATGTGACGCCCACTTCGCGCCGTGGGTCAGGCCGGCCCCGCAGCACCCTAGAGGGTGAGGTCGTCTTGCGGGCTGCTGTCGGGGGCGTTGAGCCTCCGTCGAGCTAGCGCCCCACGCGCCTGGTGCTCTGTACTGTTCTCTCCTCCAGCTTGGTGCCAACGCCCTGCTCTTCCTCAGCGTGAACATGTATGGGGTGTTTGTGCGCATCCTGGCTGAGCGCTCCCAGCGGAAAGCCTTCCTGCAAGCCCGGAACTGCATCGAAGATCGGCTGAGGCTGGAGGATGAGAACGAGAAGCAGGTCAGTGCGGTGGGGCTTTTGTCTGCAGGGATACAGCGGGCAGGGGGCGGGGGACATGGAGAGGGGACCTGGAGCGGGACACGGGGCGGGGGACATGGGCGGGGGACCCGGAGCAGGACATGGGGTGGGGGACATGGGGTGGGGGACCCAGAGTGGGAGCACGGGGTGGGGGGTTTAGGGTGTAGAGAATGGAGCATGGGGTGAGAGACCTGGGGCAGGGAGCCAGGGCAGGCAGGAGGCATGGAGATGGGAGCACGGGGCCAGGAGTGGGGCATGGAGTGGGGATCGTAGGGCAGGGTGAGGGAGCACAGAGTGGAGAGCATGGGGTGTGGGAGGAGGCACGGAGTGGGGAGATTGGGGTGAGAGGACTGGGCAGGGGGGACAGAGCTGGGCACATGAATGGGGCAGGGTGAGGGGGCACAGAGTGGGGAGTGCGAGCCTGGGGTGTGGAGCAGGGAGCGTGGGACCGTAGGGTGGGAGTGGTTAGGGACTTCAGGCCCAGGTGGCCCTCGGCGAGTCAGAGGAGACAGGGCAGCTGCAGTGGGGGCTCCTAGATGTGGAGGTGCAGGTCTGCCACCCTGTGTGGTCCCCAACCTCGGTTTCCATCAGCGAGACAAGGTGTGCCCAGGTGACGCCACAGGGCTGGGGAGTCAGGGAGGGCTGTGGAGCCGAGTGTGGGTGTGTCGCACTGGAGGGGGCTGAGATGCTAAAAGTGCAGATGGGGGTGTTGTGTTTGCTGGGGGCGGGTGTTGGGGTGGCATTCAGCTGTAGTCAGCTTCCCGGAGCAGGGTGGAGGGAGACGAGGCAGGGCCTGGCCGGTGGGTGCAGGGATGGTGGGCCCTGACCTGCCGGCCAGCGTGACCCATGGAGAGGCAGAGCCTCCAGGGCCCTGAGAGTGCCATGCCCGTGGCCTCGCGCTAGCGGTTCGGCCGTGAGCCTGGGGGGCACCCTGTCCGGCTCCTGCCACAGCCTGGGGGGCAGTGAGGCCACCCACCCCAGTCTAAGGGGTGAGCTGGACTGGTCCCCACCACCTGGAGCCACTGTCAGCCGCGTGTCTCCGGGCTGGTCCCTCTCGGCGGTGTCTCCTGGTCTGCTGCTGTCCTGGGACCCATGGGGTGGTCTGGGAGCCTCAGGCGAGGCCCTCACCAGGGAGACCCCGGACCGTCTCGCCAGAGTGTCGGGGGCTCAGCCTCATTGTCATGGGCGTGGCTGGTGACTTGCCTGGTACACGAGAGCCCACTGTCTTGCAGATGGAAGGCGTGGAGTCCTGGCTGCGCATTTAAAACCTGCACACGTGTGTTTACTTATAGATACGTAACGCTACCTAGTGTTTACAGTGAAGGTAGGGTGTGGTTTAGAAGTAGACGATGTACGTATGTCTAGACGTGTGTGTGCGTCTGTGGATGGACTTGTCTGTTGGAGATAAGTAGCTGTGCGTATGTGCACATGTGTGTGTGTCACCTGCGTGGACACATATGCATTTGTCCGTGTGCACGTGGATGTGGATGTGTGGAGCATGGGGCAAGCGTATGTGTGTATATGTGTCTGTGTGTGTACACACGTGTGTGGGTTTGTATTCATGTGAACTGTGTGTGCACGCCTAGGTTTCTGTACACGCATGTGCATGTGTGTATTGTGGGGACATGTGTACATGTGCATGCATCCGTGTGGGTGTGTGCATGTGTGTATATGTGTGCATATAAATGTGCACACACGTGTTTTTGTGTATAAGTGTGTACGTGTGTGTACGTGTGCAAACACGTGGATGTGTATGAGTGTGTGCACACGTGTATATTTGTGTATATTTGTGTCTGCACGTGTGCATACACGTGTATATGTGGATGTGAGTATAATTGTGTATGTTTGTGTATAACTGTACACGCGTGTATGTGTGTACACATGCAGATGTGAGTACAAGTGTGCATGTGTGTATGCACATGCATGTGTGTGTGCATGTGTTTGTGTATGCACATGGGTGTGTGCATATGTGTGTGTGTGGAAGTGTGCATGTGTGTGCAGGGCTGTGAGTGTCTAAGTGTGTGTGTACACATGCACGCACGCACGCACACATGTGTGTATGATTGTGCGTCCTCGGGAGCTGTGCCCTGAGCATTTCTCCAGACGGGTATTGCCCCCACCCGCAGACGGTCTCTTGACCACTTCCAAGACGCTTGAGCACAGTGTTGTCGCCCCCACGGGGTCCCGGAGTGGCCCCTTCCAGGCCCCTGATGTCCTGGAAAAAGTGGCGTTTCAGGTCGTTCTGTGTGTTTCTAACCTTTGCTTTTCCTCCTGTTTTCTCTCTGTTCTCTGATATCTCCTTCTGCTTGCTCTGTGTTTGTCTATTTTCATTTCTTACTGTCCATTTGCTGCCTTTCCCGGAGACCACCTGAGGGTCTCCTAATGCCGGTGTACCCCCGGAGGTCAGGGGGCCGTGTGTGTTGTGGTAGCGGTGGCCTCGGTGTGGGCTGCGTGTGCAGAGACTCCCAGGCGCATGCTCCCCCGACGCCCACGGCCCCAGCCCCGGGAGTCAGTGGTCACACGCACTCCTGATGCCACGCGGCGGCTGTGCGGGCGCTCAGGCGGGTCTGAAGTGGCCGTGCCAGCAAGGGTGCGTGTTCTCATCCCATGGAGGAGGGAGCCCAGCGGAGGCTCAGGGCTGACGTTCATTCGGCAGGGAATCTGCAGAATGGTGAATGTCACCCAGTCCCGCCAGCCCAGCGAGTGCTCTGTACTCTCCGGGTCTGGTCTTTGTGCATGTTCTTTCCCCACGTCGTTGTCGTTCTGGTGTCTGTATGATTTTATTTTCTGCATCTTCCCGTGGAGGGTTCTGCCACTGCCTTCAGGCAGCCGCCGCTTCTGCCCTACATGTGCATGTGCACGTGTGTGACTGTTCCCAGCACAGTGAGACACTGTTTGTTGCTGTTGTTGTTTTAAAATTTTTAATGTTTATTTATTTTTGAGAGAGAGATAGAGAGACAGACAGACAGAGATAGAGCGTGAGCAGGGGAGGGGCAGAGAGAGAGAGAGACACAGCATCCGAAGCAAGCTCCAGGCTCTGAGCTGTCAGCGCAGAGCCTGATGCAGGGCTTGAACTCACGGATCGCGAGATCATGGCCTGAGCCGAAGTCGGATGCTCAACGGACTGAGCCCCCAGGCGCCCCAATACTGTTTTAAAAATGTTATTCCCCATGAGCGTCTTTGTTCACAGAGACTTGGTTCCCTCAGTTACATTGTTGAGAGGGCAGATATGACCACGTTTTTCTCCCTGGGTCTGGAGCTGTTGTGCAAATACTGTTGTGCTCTATTTTATCTTTGTAAGTTACACCCAACGGCACTTAGCTCTGGGATGCAGTGGCTCTCTGAGCAGGCCCTGGCGACCCGCCAGAAATGCAGATTCCCAGGCTGGAGGTCCCTGGGTGGGAGGCCTCGGCCCCGGATTCTGGTGCGCGTCCCCGGTGATGAGTCTGGTCCTTCATACCCCACTGTCTGTTAGGACGTGGTGCCTCCTGGCCGCTCACTGATGTGGATGCCACTTTCCTGCGTGTGCCGTTTGGATTTCTCTGTGGTGTGTGTCCCTGTGTGTGTGGACCAGCCGCTCACTGTGGAGAGGCTGACGTTCCTTCAGGAGGGGCCCCGTGTCCCCAGGCATGTTCCCCTTGCCTCACACTTCTTTGTGTAAAAATTCAGTCGTTCCTATTTTCAGGCGCATCGGTCATTTCCCTTGGTGGTTTCGTCTGGTGCTTTCGGAACAGGAGGGTGAGAGAGGACGGGTTGTTTCCATGCATCCCTGGCCGTCCCAAGAGTGGGCGAGCCGGACTGTGACTGGCCATGCCTTTCCTGATGGAGCCCGTGGATCGGGTCTGTCACCCGGCAGCGGCTCCCTAGGTGGCCTTGTGACCTGTACTCAGGGTCATGGCCTTCCTCTGGCTGGCCCGGCTGTTTTTAGCTCACGAAGCAGAGGGGGAGTGCCTCTTAGCGGCTCTCACATATCTGCAGGCACTTGGGGCATCACCACTGCCCAGGGATCCCCACCTGGCAGGTCCAGGACAGCCAAGAGGTGGCCTGAAGTCCCATGGTTACAGGTGAGGGATGCCCCGACCATGTGGCCTGGGCGTGGTTTGTCTGTGTTTTCATGTTGCAACTTAATTAGTCCAACTTAATAGCAGCTTCTAGGGTGTTCTCTAGACCCTGAGCCAGTAAGACGGTGCCCTGGGTGATGTGGGAGGACGGGATATTGGCAGATGCATCCTGGTTGTGGGAGGGGGTGCCAGGGACACACCCTGATTCTGGAAAGGGGGTCCCAGAGTTCTGGGCGGGGCCGCTGGGGCGTCCGGCTCTGGAACAGCCATTGGTGCAGCCTGCCTGCTGGCTTCTGCAGGAGGCAAGGTTGCTGGCGGGGGGCAGGAATGGGGTCCTGGGTGGGGCGAACGGGGACGAGCAGAGGCAGAGAAATCCAGTGCGCGTGGTGGTCAAGGGGACTCGCTTATTTGTTGTGGCCTCAGCTGGGAGGCCACGGGAGAAGAGGGAGGGAGCCGTGGAAGGTGTGTGACCGAGTGCGGGACTCTGACAGTGCCTGCAGGCAGGAGGCGTGCTCAGATGCATGTTTGGGGTGAAGGCAGAGGGGAGAACTGGGGGTGGGGCAGGGCACGAGTGTGTACCCAGGAGTCCCTGGGCTGGAGGCTTCTTGACAGGAGAGGGCAGGGCCCAGAGCAGGCCTTTCACCTCCTGGGGCTGTGCCTGCAGGATAGGCCTGGCTTGTGTGACCACCTGGCCTGTGGGCTTGCAGGAGGGAAAGGGAGGGGAGGGGAGGGGAGAGTGAGGGCCCTGCTCTGAAATGCAAACACCCTGCCTTAGAACCCGTGTCTGTCCAGCAGCCGGGCTGTGTTGCTCTGGGCAGGACCCTGTTGGCTGCACCGCTTTGCTCTGGAGTCAGGGGCTGGCGGGCCCTGTCCGCTGTTTGCAGATCCGACACCATGTAGATCAGTTCCTCTTCGGTGCAGGTGGTGGGGTGTCCGGTGCCTGGAACCACCCCCCCCGGGAAGGGGGTGCTCATCCCTCCCCTCCCCTTGTGGCTTAGAACTGACAGCTTCCGTGTGTGGAGGTAAATCTAGAGGAAAGTACAACCACGTGGCTGCAAACCCTGAGTTGTTAACCTGGTGTTCTGCTCCTGCCCCAGCGTCTCGAAGCTGGGACTGTTGGAACAGCTCTGTAGCCCTTCCCGGGGCAGCCCCTGGAGACACAGGGTGTGGGAGAGGGTGGGCGGCAGCCGTCTGCTGCATGGACGCTTACTCGACTTCTAGAAGGCTCTCTGCCGTACTTGGAAACAGCTACGTGTGTTGTCCGTGTCTCCGAGGAGGACTGTTTTGGGAAGGACTTGGGGGTGCGGAGACCTCCCCCCCTTCCCACCAGATCAGCTCCTGCGCAGGGTCGTGGCCGAGTTCCAGGAGGCGGTGATCCACTGAGCTCACTGAGGGCAGTGGAGGCCAACATCCAGGACCCAGGACCTCCCCGCACCCCCCCCACCACCGAAACCAGCCACGTTCCCCATTTCCAGCCCCATGTGTCCCGAGCCACGGCTCAGCAGAAGGTTTGGGTGCACAGATCCCCAAGTTCAAAGACTGAAAGGATGCATTGGGTCTTTTAACAAGGGTCTTCTGCCTTCAGAAAAAAACTTCCAAAGTTGGGTCTTTGAACTAGGAAAGCTGAGGAACACGAAGAAGGGCCTCGGGGACAGTTAAGCGGCTGCAGATGAAGCCGGGTTAAAAATAGATGCGAGGGACATACTCAGGGTGAGTAGACACCAGGATATCTGAAAACCTGGACGAAACGCACAAGTTCCCAGAAGGGCCTCTGCTATGGAAACTGATTCGAGAAGGAAAACAAGGATTTGGGAAGCCCATGGCCACTAAAATGTGTTGATGTGGCATCAGAAGTAAGATGTCAGGCTGCCAGCCCCATGTGAGAGCTGAACGGGCGTGCGGAGGTGCGGAGAAGGCACCATTCCAGCCCCGATTGTCCCTGGTCAGCACAGGACAGTCCTCCTGAGTCTCAACACACAGGGCACATGCACATGCGGGGCGGCCCCGGTTCCCAGCACCGTGTTCACGGGTGTGGCTGCCTGGATGCCTTTTGTCTCCTGGAGCCCAGTGGGGAGTGGGTTTCGTCTGGACCCCTTGGCACGTCAGTGTGCAGTGCGTGAGGTCGAGGCCGGCCAGGGGCCAACACTGCCCTGTGTGTTGTCCCCATGACTGCCCGGACACCGGGGAAGCAGAGCCTGGGCCACAGCGCTCCTCCCTGACTCCACACAGCGCTCCTCCCTGACTCCACACAGCGCTCCTCCCTGGACCCCCCATAGCAGAGCCCAGGCCATGGTGCTCCTCCCTGACCGCACCCCCACCCCCGCCGCCCCGCAGCAGAGCCCAGGCCACGGTGCTCCTCCCTGGGCCCCCCAGCAGAATCCAGTCGGGCCCCCCAGCAGAGCCCGGGCCACGGCGCTCCTCCCTTTGACTCCCTAGCAGAGCTCGGGCCATGGCACTCCACCCCAGGTCCTCCAACACCCTTGGCTCAGGCCCGCGGCACCAGACCTTCTGACTTGGGCAATGCTGCAGGGGCAGCAAAGGACACCCCCATTCCCCCTGCCGGCAGCCAGCTCTGGAAAGCAGACCTGCTCAGCATTCCTTCCTGCCTTGTGTGTGGGTACCTCGTGGTGGGTGGTCCCACGGGAACAGGGGGCCTCCCTCCTTTTGGCTGGATGCCTCTTTCCACCTGCAGTGAGGCAGGCGCATCCCGCTGAGTTCTCAAAGCCCCTCATGTGGCCTTTCCTCGGTGCACGTGCACAGAGAGCAATGCGGCTGTCTCTTCTTATCGGGACAGTTGTCCTGTGAGATTAGGACCCCACCCTTAGACCTCATTAAGCCTCCTCAAAGCCCCTTCCCCAAATACAGTCATGTGGGGGTTAGGACTTTGACACGCAGGTGTTGAGGGGACACCCTTCAGACCATGGCATCTGCTGCGTCTGTGTGGAAGTCAGGTGTGTGATTTGACAGTGGGGAGAAGCAGGCTGGGCAGCCCTCCTGGGCTCCTCCCCTTTCTGCTCTGTGTCCTGTGAGGCAGGAGGCCCGGTGGGCACCAGGACCAGGTTCTGGGCCTCATGAGCGGGTCGCTGACCGTCCCTGGGCTGCTCATCTGCCAGCTCAGGTGGCCCTGGTTACTGGCCTGATTAGGATACATTTATGGTAAAAGCGGGTTCTCCGGGTGGGTCTGACTTCCTCACCCAAGTCCTTTGGAAGATGGGTGTTTCCTCTGGCTGGGGCGAGGGGCCCTCCGAGGGGCTCTGGGCAGGGGGAGCTCTGGGGGGCCTCGAGATGGGGCCGCGTCCAGGAACCGGCGGCCGCGGTGCCGAGAGCAGACCCGGCCCACAGCCAGCGGGGAAACACGCTCCTCTGACCAGCAGGCCAACCTGGTGGATTCGGGTACAGCCTGAGTGAGCTTGGGGGGCTCTGCCTCCGAACCCCGGATGGTGCCGTCTGCAGCTGCCTGCCCTGGGCATGAGGGACCACGCAGAGCGGGCCACTCCATGCTGACCACGGTCCCAAGGGAGAAGATGCCTGGGTTTTAGTTGCTGCGTCTGTGGGAATCACTGGGGAGGGGCCGAGCTTCCTGCCCCACAGAAGTGTCCCCTCCCCCAGTGTCCTCTGAGGCCACTCGGGGGTCTGTGGGGGTCAGCATGGGCCTGGCCCCCCTCCCTCTGCAGCACACGCTTGATTTCTGCTGGTGCAGCCTCAGAGAGAGGCCCAGCCGGAGGCCCCGGTGCTCAGCTGCGTCCAGCCAGGCCCTGCACATGTGTGGACAGGCCCTGGGCTGCTGAGCAGCGGAGGTGGGAGGTTCCTCTCCTCTGTGTGTCCTGGGCCTGACGGGGGACGTCGGTCAGTCTCTGGCTGCCTGTCATGCACAACCCCTTCACTCCCCACGCAGCCCCTCGCATATCGGCTTGGCCGGAAGCACACGCTGGACGCATCTGTCTGTGATCTCTTCCCTGTCACGGGGACACGGGGTCGCTACAACCCAGCCGGCATGCGAGCATTTCCCACCAACAGGTCAGCTGACCTAGGGCATCCCACGTTGTGAATTGAACTTATGGGTTCATGAGTAAGTTCTAGAGCTGAGGCAGTTATGGATTTCCTGTGTGGGATGGTCATCCATGGCCCCGCGCATCTGAATGTCTGGCCCACACCAGGCTCTGGAGACACCGGGACAGTGGGAGCCTGGTGCTGTGCATGGGACACAGCTCCAGCCAGTCCTGTGGGGTGGGCCGTGTGGAGGAGTGGGGGGTCCATGGGGCAGGCAGCATGGAGAAGGGGCAACACATCGTGAAATATTTGTCTGGGGCTTTGAAGGATGTGTAGGAGTTTTCCGGTAGAGTTGGAGAAGCGGGAGCAGTAGATGGGCATTTGGGCAGCAGAGAGAGGGGTCACAGGTGTTTACGAGGTAGGGCAGGCAGGATGTGAGCTGCAGCTCTGTGTCCATTGGCTTGGGGGTGGGGGTCGGGGTGGGGTGGGAGGGCTGCCCGACTGGGTGGTGAAGCTCTGAGGTCTGAGGCTGTCACAGCTGGAGAGTGTGGGGACGGGGTGACAGGCCTCTGAAGGTCACCCTGTAGCTCCCAGGTGGCCTCCCCCCTGCCACCCCTCACAGCCCAGCGGGGAAGCCTGTCTCTTGAGACCCCGCCCCAAGATCAGCCTCCTGGCCCTGGGCCCTGAGCACAGAGGCCTCTGCTCCAAGGGCCCTGCTGTTCCCCAAATTGTGTTAAGTCGTGATCCCAAAGTAACGTATGGCTGTTTATAGAGCGCGTATTTGGTTTGTCATCATACCAAGGAAAATGGGCGTTTTTGATTTCCCACCGCGTGAGGAAATGTGTCAACAGGAAACAGCCCCATTTAAGTGATCTGGGATGACCTCTTAAAGACGTCCGGCCAGTTCCCTGCACCCTTCAGAAGAACTATAGTCATTAATTCACTTTTAATTAAAAAAAAAAAAAAAAAGCCCTACTGATCTATAGCCTACGTACCATCAATTCAGTTTCCAGTTCGAAACAACAAAACGGCTTTCCCGTAGAGTAACCATCGCGACCATCTAATTTTAGAATATTTTCATCACCCGGAAAGAAACTCGTGCCCCTTGGTCGTGAGAGTCCCCGCCCCCCTCCCAGACCTAGACACCCCCTGGTCTGTGTCCCGTCTCCGTGGTCTGCCTGTTCTGGATACTTCTGGCAGATGGGGTCATACGGTGTGTGGCCTGTGGCACCTGGCTGCCCTCCCTGAGTGTCGAGTCGTCGAGGCGCGTCCGCATTGCAGCGTGTGTCGGAGCCGCTCGGTTCCTCATGGCTGAGTGGGTACCTGCCATGGGGAGGGTCTGCGTCCTGCGGTCTGTCGGTTGGTGGGCGTCCTGGTTGTCCCCGTTACAGACCGTGCTGCTGAGAACGCTCCCACGGGAGTGTTGGGAGACGGAAGTCATTTCTCTGGGCTGGATGGCCGGGGTGCAATCGTGGGCTCACGAGTGTTGAGCTTGGAGGACCGGCCAGGCTTCCCGGCAGGGCGTTGCCATCTTCCCACCGGCCACGCACCAGGGTTCTCTCCATGCCCGGCTTCTGCGTTTTCTCTTGACTGAGCTTTTTAGTTTGAGCTGATTATAGATTCACGTGTAGTTGTGAGAAACCACATGGGCATCCTGGGTAGCCACCATGTTTCCCCACGGCAGGAGGCCGAGCCGGAGCAGCCCAGACACAGAACATTCCGGCGCCATGTGGACCCCCACCTCTCCTCCCCACATCCAGTCTCATGCTGGCAAACACCAATCTGTTGTCCGTTTCTGTAAATGTGTCATCGCAGGAGTGACTGTATGTGGAATCATACATGTGTAGACTTTCAGGACTGGAGGTTGTTGCTGTATCAGCAGCTCACCCTCTGTATTGCCAGTGGTGTTCCATGGTGTGGATGGACCTCTCAGCTGCTGGAGGACAAATTGATGGTTTCCAGTTTGGGGCTGTCATGGGAAGAGTTGTTGGAATTCCTACAGTTCCTTGTGTGAACGTAAGTCTTCGTTGCTGTGGCATGAACGTCCAGGAGTACCATTGCTGGGCCGTGTGGCATGTTCACTGAGAAATCGTGAAGCTGCTTTCCAGAGCGCTCGGATCGCTTTTTACTCCAAGCAAAGCATGAGGGATCCCGTTTCTCTGCGCTCTCGCCGGCAGGTGCTGGTGTCACTGTTTTCTGTTGTAACACTTCTGATAGGTGTGTACTGATGTATCATGGTGACTGTAATTTGCATTTCCCTCGTGGCTGTGATGTTGAACATCTCTTCAGGTGGTTATTTGCCACCTCCGTGTCCTCTTTGGAGAAATTTCTGTTGATGTCTCTGCCCATTTTCTTATTGGATCTATTGATCTATATCGATCTATCTATCTATCTATCGTCTATGTATTACTATCTATCTAACTGGAACTATCATCTGTCTATGTAATCTATCTATCATCTATCTGTCTAAGGGAATCAGTCTATTTATCTATCTCTCTATGTATCTATCTATCATCTATCATATCAAGCTATCTATATATCACATCTATCATCTGTCATATCAATTTATCATATTTATCTTTCATCTATTATTTATCATATCCGTCTGTCATATTTACCTATCACATCTGTCATCCATCTGTCATCTATCATCATAATCATCATCATCCAACTTTTATTCTTAAGCCGTGAGAGTTCTTTATATAATATTCTTTGGCAGGTATGTGGTTTGCAAACATTTCCTCCCAGTGTGTAGCTTGTCTTTTAGTCCCTCTTAACAAATCTTTTGCAGAGCAAATGCTTCTGATTCTGATGAAGTTGGGTTTGTGAACTGACTCTTTCATGCATTGTGCTTTTGGTGTCCAGTCCTAGAACTCTTTGTCTGGCCCTAGATCCCAAGGATTTCTCTTAAGTTTTTTCCTAAAAGTTTGAAAGTTTATATATGTTTTTACATAGAACTGTGTGATCTATTTTGAGTTAATATTTGTATAATGTGTGAGTTTTAGATCAAGGTTCATTTTTTTTTTTTTTGCCTGTGGGTGTCTATTGTCCATCAGTTGAAAATGCTATATGTCTTCCATTGCCATTTTCCCCAGTTTTATTGAGATATAATCAACGTAATGTTGTATAAGTTTAAAGCATACAACATACATGATATACGTATAGGTTGTGAGATGATGACCACAGTAAGTTTAGTTAACATCCTTCACCTACCATAGTTACAGGTTTCTTTTTTCTTGTGATGGGAATTTAAGACCTACTCTCATCAGCTTCCAAGTGTACAATATGGTTAACTACAGCCATCGTTCTGTGTATCACATCCCCAGAACTTACTTATTTTATAACTGGAAGCTTGTACTTTTTGACCACCCTGCTCCCTGTGCCCATTTTGCCTGCCCCCCCACCCCCCGGCAACCACCCAGTCTGTTCTTTGCATCTCTGAGCTCAGTTTTTAAAGATTCCACATGTAAGTGAGACTCTACAGTGTTTCTGTTTCTCTGACTTACTTCACTTAGCATAATACCCCTTAGGTCCATCCATGTTGTCACAAATGGCAGGATTTCCTTCTTCTTGTGGTGGGATAATGTTCCATCATATACAGGTACCATATTTTCTTTACGCATTCATCCATCGATGGACACTGAGGTTGTTTCCACGTCTTGGCTGTTGTAAATAATGCTGGATTGTATGGTAGTTCTGTAGACCTCCTCCACTGAACTGCTTTTCTGTGGTTGTCAAAAATCAGTTGTGTGTATTTGTGGGAGTCTATTTCTTGGGTCTGTGTTGTGTCCCATTGCTCTATGTGTTTATCCTTCCACACGGTCTTGGTTAATGTGGCTGTATAATAAATCTCGAAATCAAGTAGAGTGATTCCTCCCACTTTGCTGTTCTTTTTCGGAAGGATTTTAGTTGTTATTGTTTCTTAGCTTTTCTATGTAAGTTTTAGAATAATCTGCCCTGTAGCTACTAAAATCTTTACAGGGATTTTGATAGGATCCGTGTTAAGTGGAGAATTGACATCTTTACTGTATTGAGTCTCCCAGTCCATGAACATGGTATGTCTCCCCATTTATTTGGATCTTCTTTAAGTTCTTTAAACCAGTGTTTTGTGGTTCTCAGCATGCAAGTCCTGTACATGTTTTGATATGTTTACCCCTATCAATTCCATTTTTTGAGTGATTGCAAGTAAGATTGTAATTCTTTTTAAAGTTTATTTATTTTGAGAGAGAGCATGTGCATACAAGCAGGGGAGGGGGAGAGAGAGAGGAAGAGAGAGAAGCCCAAGCAGGCTCTGTGCTGTCAGCATGGAGCCTGATGTGGGGCTTGATCCTATGAACTGTGAGATCCTGACCTGAGCTGAAATCGCGAGTCTAATGCTTAACTGACTGAGCCACCCAGGCTCCCTGAGATTGTATTTTTTATATCAATGTCCACGTGGTCATTCTTAGTATGTAGAAATACAACTGCTTTTTGTACGTTGATATCGTATCCTGCAACTATCTACTTTGCTTGTTCATCATTCTTTGCTTGTTCTACCAAGTTTTTCTGGGGAGAGGGTATTGTTTTGTTTGTTATTATTTTTGTTCTTTTGATGTTTTACTTTGGTATGGTTTTGCAGAGTCCTTCATATTTCTTATATGGACCATCAGGTTATCTGCAAATATTTGTAGTATTATTTCTTCTTTCCAATATGTATGCCTTTTATTTCCTTTTTACCTTGTTTCATGCACTGTACTTTCTAGTGCTATGTGTTGAATAAAAGTGGGAAAAGCAGACATCCTTGGCTTGCTCCTGGTAAAAGTGTTTAGGGTTTCACCATTAAGTGTGATACTTGCTGTAGGCTTTTTCTGGTGGTTCTTTATCAAGATGAGGAAGTTACCCTCTCTTCCTATTTTTCTGAGTGTTTGTTTCATCAGGAATTGATGTTGAATTTCGTCAAATTCTTTTTCTGAATAAATTGTGATGCGATTAAAACGTTTTTTAAATTTGAGTATAGATTATAATTGCAGTGTAACTACAGTGTGCAACAGCATATGGACAATGTTACGTTAATTTCTGGTATAGAACATAGTGATCTGACACGTGTATGGTTATGCTATGCTCGCCACAAGTGTAGATATGTGATTTTTTTTTTTTTTTAAATTTTTTTTTTTTTCAACGTTTATTTATTTTTGGGACAGAGAGAGACAGAGCATGAACGGGGGAGGGGCAGAGAGAGAGGGAGACACAGAGTCGGAAACAGGCTCCAGGCTCTGAGCTATCAGCCCAGAGCCCGACGCGGGGCTCGAACTCACGGACCGCGAGATCGTGACCTGGCTGAAGTCGGACGCTTAACCGACTGCGCCACCCAGGCGCCCCCGTGACTTTTATTCTATGTATGTTGATATGGTGTATAACATTGATTGATATTTCAATATTGGACTGGTGATGGTGTGTCTCCTGATGAAATTTGGGTCAGTTGTTGGTATGTATTGCTGACACGCTAATATTGTGTTAAGGGTTTTTACTTCCATGTTCTTTAGGGACATTAGTCTGTAGTTTTCTTTTAGTCTTGGTCCGGTTTTGGTGTCAGATAATATTAACTTTCTATAATGAATTGGGATGTGTTTCCTCAGTATAAGGTGATATCTCACTATGGTTTTAATTTGTATTTCCCTGATGATTAATGATGGGCATTTTTTTATGCACCTGTTGGCCATCTATGTGTCTTTTTGGAGAAATGTATAATCAGATTCTCTGCTCATTAAAAAAATTTTTTTTTAACATTTATTTATTTTTGAGACAGAGACAGACAGAGCGTGAGCATGGGAGGGGCAGAGGGAGAGAGGGAGACACAGAATCCGAAGCCAGCTCCAGGCTCCGAGCTGTCAGCACAGAGTCCGATGCGGGACTTGAACCCACAAACTGTGAGATCATGACCTGAGCCGAGGTCAGATGCTTAACCGGCTGAGCCACCCAGATGCCCCTAAAATTTCCATTTGATTCTCTTCTGCATCTTCTATTTCTTTGCTGGAGGTTTTTTGTTTTTGTTTTTTCATTTTTTCAAGTGTGTTTGTGGTTATTTGTTAAATTATTCTTACAATAGCTGTTTTCAAATGTTGTTAGTTATTCTAACTATTCTGTTAATCTTGGTGCTGTTGTCTGTGGGTTGTTTTCATTCATTTGTTGAGAATGTTCTAGTTCTTGATCAGAACCTGGATTCCGGGGTATTATGTGTGAGAGTCTGGGTCTTTGTTTGGCCCTTGTGTTTTGGCTGGGTTTCCGTGATGTGGCTTGCCAGGGAGGGGCTGCCACCTTGATACTTCAGGAGGGGCTGCACGACGGGCCTCTGTTGGGACTCGTGAGCTCTCGGTCTCCCCTGACTCCAAGCAGCAGGGTGTGCGTGCTCCCAGCCAGAAGGGCCAGGTTCCTGGTACGCTTGTGTGGTTGGTGCCCCCCTCACAGCCGGCGGAGAGTGGAGGTGTGTGCAAGTTTTGGCGGTCTGCCTGGAGTAGGGTGATTGCTGTCTATGGTTTTCTTCTTGTGTAGCCGCCCCCCTCCTGGTCCTTTGGCCAGAGAGAGCTGGGTTTTGGGGAGCATGCTGTGATGCCTGCTGGGGGCATTTCTGGGCCACCCCGGCTCCAGCGCTCAGTCTGGGGTACGCGGCAAATGGAGAGACTGAGGCCTTACCTCTGAGCTGCTGCTTGGTCCCCACGTCTGTGCCTCCTTCCCTATGCCTTTCAGAGTCTTCTGATGCCTTTCACGTGTGGTGCCCGGGACTTCAGTGCACATAGCGGGGGTGGGAGTGGGGAGTCTGGAAAGTACTTGTGTGTCTCCTAGAAGCAGAGTCCTCACAACTGTTACGTACATATCGAATGTTTTTAAAGAAGCATACGCGTATTTTTTTTTTTTAATTTTTTTTTTCAACGTTTATTTATTTTTGGGACAGAGAGAGACAGAGCATGAACGGGGGAGGGGCAGAGAGAGAGGGAGACACAGAATCGGAAACAGGCTCCAGGCTCTGAGCCATCAGCCCAGAGCCTGACGCGGGGCTCGAACCCATGGACCGCGAGATCGTGACCTGGCTGAAGTCGGACGCTTAACCGACTGCGCCACCCAGGCGCCCCACATACGCGTATTTTAAGTCACATTTTGATAGCCGAGATAAGTGTACCAAAGTTTGTAGGAGGCTGGGATACTTTGTATGATCCGTATTCATAAATTTGTCCCTTTGATTTCTGGCCTCGTATTTTATTTTGCTGCTTAGACCGTATCAGTGTTGTCTGCTTCTGAAGCCGTGTTGTTGCTGCTTGGGGCTTTAGGGCTTGATTTGAGACTGGATGTGGATTTCAGGGAGTATCCGTGTGATGTCAGGCAGCGACTTTGTCCCAGGTTTTGCTGTTTTTAACTGGGGATGGGTGCTTGACTTGCCAGATGGCGTTCTGCTCCCTGTGGGAAAGGTTGTGCGCTCTCCCTCTTGGTTATGTGTGTCGGCTCATTAATCTCATGGGGGAGCTGGGCTGATGCCTGCCTTTGGTGGGAAATGCATTTCCTGTGACAATGGCTTATGCAAGCGAGAGCATTCCTGTCCCCTCATATGTGGATTGCAGGGAGACCCCTTATGGCTAATGTGGCAGAGCTGACCCATGTAGCCCTTACCACCCAGTCTCCTCTGGTAACTGGTCTGCCATTGCTAATGCGGGGACCTCATCCTCATTAATCAAGATGGCAGGTAGAGATCCAGCCATCATGCCTATATTCCCAGCAACAGACAGGCTGTCTATAAGGAACATTCCAGAAGCTCTCACGTGGTCATTTGGACCCTATCTCACTGGCCACATCTGGCCGCAGTGGGAGGCTGGATGATGTAGTGTGTATTTCAGGTCGTCAGGCCTAGGTATCAGTAAGGGGCTAGACAGTTGTGCTAGGGGTGGAGAAGGGCTCTGGGGACAGTGGGCGGCTCTACCCTGGCATCTCTCCCAACACCCAGCACCTGGCACCACGTCTTTCCTGTCTCTGCCTTTCCGGGTCCTCCTTCCGTCCCGTTGTAGGTGCAGGTGAGGGACCTGAGCACACCCGGAGGTGTGGCAAGTATGGTGGGGAGTGGGGCCCCGCGGCGCTGCAGCCCTTCTCAGAGCACCTGCCGCCCAGTCCCTGTGACGGGATGGGGTTCGGCTAGGGCCGAACTGACCATCCGAGGGGCAGAGCAGGGATGCCGGGCCACACTGCCATCCTTTCCAGGGACCCTCGTGCAGGGCACTTGGGGGTAGTGCCCACTGAGTCCCTGGATGTGGCTTGGCCACCCAGGGGGCCCAGGGGTGTGGGGCCCTGTGACACCAGGCCTTCCCCGGAGAGAATGCGAGCTGCCCTGTGTTCTTGGTGCCTTCCGTGGGTGGCCTTCCGTGGTGTCTGGCTCCTTGTGTTTCCCCGCCTTGTGCCTCGGGGCATCTCCAGAAGCTTCCGGGTGTGCTCATGTTGCTGCTGCTGCTGCCCTGTGGTGGCCCAAGTGAGCCCCTGCCCGAGCTCCCCCACCTCCCACATGGCCTCACCCCAGCGGCCCCTCAGCTAAGGAAGGGGTCGGCATCCACCCGGCCAGGCCTCGGGCACATACCCGCGCCCACAGCCTGGGCGGCGGCCTTTTTGTCCCTGGGGCTGTGCTCGCAGGCTCAGCCTGGACATTTCTGTGTCCCCTCTGAGGCCCGTCTCCCCAGGTGACCGAATGTCGAGAGTGGCCACGGGCCATGGCACTGTTGCGATGTCCCTCGTCTGCATCGGAGTCTGTCCAGTCAGCAGCTGTGTGGGTTGGCCTCGGGGTGGCACCGGGCCTCGCTCAGGACACAGGGCTCGGGCACAAGCTCCAGGGCCAGGACCGTGACAGGCCTCGTTGACACAGGCTTAGCTCTACGCGGGACCTCCTGGCGCCGGGTCTGGCCTTCCCCCCGGAAGTCTACATGGAGACACATTACCTGGGGGGACTTTGCAAGGGCCTGCAGTACCTTTTCCTGGACATGTGCCCTGCTCTGTGGAGTCTGGAGCGAGAGGGGTGAAACCCTCCCAGCCCCAGAGGTCTGCTGGGCTCTGTGACTGCTGTCACTGCTGCTTCAATGGTCCTCCTGAGGTGGTCACATGGGACTGTGGCTGCTGCAGTCAGGGACATGGCCTCACACACTGCAGAGTGGAGTGGATCCAGGGCCCGGTTGGTGGGGGGACCCAGCTGCCTGCTCTGGGCTGGGGGTGGTGCAGGTGCCCGAGGGCTTTGCCAGAGTTCCTGTTGATGGGACAGGCCATGGCCAAGGGGCTGGGGGCCTAGGGGGAGCTGGGCCGCAGGGATGGAATGGGAGGCAGGCTTCTCCCGCCCCCTCTCAGGCCGCGTTTGCCCTCGGAAGCAGGCTGTGCCACCTAACTCTGCGCGGGATTTAAACTCTGATCTGTCTGCTTTCCGAAGCAGGGTGGGAAGGGGGGTGAGGAGGACAGGGATGGGCCTCGGGTGTGGCGGCTGGTCGGGGGCCAGTGGGGTGAGGTCAGGCAGGGCGGGGAAGACAGGCAGTCTGGATGAGGAAACTGAGGCCCTGGAGTAGCGGGCTCCTCTGGAAAAGCCTAGATGTTTGTTCCATTCTCTGTGGGGAAAGAAACATCTGAGCCCCGTAGGGAAGGGAGAAACCAGAAGGCAAGGCCAGGGCAATGGACCATGCTGCTTATCTCTGAGAGGTGAGGGGACCATTTTGTCCTGGGAGACAGGCCCTTGCAGCCCGTCTCGAGGCCCCTCTCAGGGCCGTGTCGGGCGGTGGGGTGGGGAGTGAGGCTGGGCCGTCCCACTTGGAGGCAGTGGTGTCCCCCGCCCCCTTGACCCCTGCTCAGTGAAGCCAGGGCACATGGGCGTGTGGGCACGAAGAATGGGTGGGGGGGGGCCGGGGGGGGGCTGTGTTTTCTGGGGGTGATATTGGCGCTTTTCCAGCCCTCTGGGAGCAGTTACTTGTGCGATGACCGTCCAGGCCTGGGCATGACCCTCTGGGACTCAGGGGCCAGGCAGGGTCTGCAGCCCCCGTGTAGGGCTCAGCAGAGACCTTGGTGGGGTGACGGGTCTTGCAGGAGGCCCCTGCTGTATCACGCGGGCCCGTCTCCCCTGTCCAGGAGCGGCTGCTCATGAGCCTTCTGCCCCGGAATGTTGCCATGGAGATGAAGGAGGACTTCCTGAAGCCCCCCGAGAGGATTTTCCACAAGATTTACATCCAGCGGCATGACAACGTGAGGTAGGGCTGGCACTGTCCTGGCAATGGTGGGCTTTGGGGCACTGAGTGAAAGTGGAGGAGGGGGGGAGGAGGGGAGGGGGGAGGAGGAGGGGGAGGGGGGAGGAGGAGGAGGGAGGGGGGAAGATGGAGGAGGGGGGAAGACGGAGGAGAGGGGAGGAGAAGGAGGAGGGGGGAGGAGAGGGGAGGGGAAGAGGGAGGAGGGGGGAGGGGAGGTGTAGGAGGAGGGGGAGGAGGGGGGAGAAGGGAGGGAGAGGAAGGAGGAGGGGGGAAAGAGGGAGGAGGGGGAGGGGGGAAGAGGGAGGAGGGGAGGAGGGGAGGGGAGGAGGAGGGGAGGGGAGGGGGAAGAGGGGGAGGGGGAGGAGGGGAGGGGAGGGGGAAGAGGGGAGGGGAGGGGGAAGAGGGGAGGGGAGGGGGAAGAGGGGGAGGGGGAGGAAGGGAGGGAGCAGGAAGGGGGAGGGGGGAGGTATAGAAGAAAGGGGAGGGAAGGAGGAGGAGGGGGAGGGGGGAGAAGGGAGGGGGAGGTGTAGGAGGAGGGGGAAGGGGGAGGAGGGAGAGGGGAAGGATGAAGTGGAGGGGGAGGTGTAGGGGGAGGAGGGGGAGGGGAAGGATGAGGTGTAGGGGGAGGAGGGGGAAGGGAAGGATGAGGTGTAGGGGGAGGAGGGGGAGGGGAAGGATGAGGGGGAGGGGGAGGGGAAGGGAAGGGGAGGGGAAGGATGAGGGAAGAAGGGGAGGGGGAGGAGGGAAGGAGGGGGAGGGGGAGGAGGGAGGGAGGTGTGGGGGGAGGGGAAAGAGGAGGAGGGGGGGAGAAGGGAGGGGGAGGTGGAGGAGGGGGAAGGGGGAGGAGAGAGAGGGGAAGGATGAAGTGTAGGGGAGGGGGAGGAGGGGGAGGGGAAGGATGAGGGGGAGGGGGAGGGGGGAGGGAGGGAGAGGAGGGGGAGGGGAAGGATGAGGTACAGGGGGAGGGGGAGCGAGGGGGAGGATGAGGTGTAGGAAGAGGGGGAGGAGGAGAAGGTGGAGGAGGGGAGGGAGTGGAGGGGAGGCCCCTGTTTGAGGGGAGGCCCAGGTGAGCAGACCTGCCGGGTGTGGTGACTCCTTGGGTGACTGGTGTCACAGCTGCTCTGGCCCTCTTGGCATACCCTCCACGTCCTGCGTGGCTGGAGATGGTCGGCACTCTGTCTTGAGCCCCCTTTGGGCAGTGGTGTTGGGGTAGGAGTTGGCCCACGTCGGGCTAAAGCTGAGCGTCATTCTCCTTGGTGCCAGGGTCTGGGGTGGCCTAGACCTCTGCTTCTCTTGTGGCAGCCCCAGGAGGTAGAGAGTGTTCCCATTTTACAGGTGAGGACACTGAGCCCTCAGGCGAACCAGCTTGCCCCCCGTGGTTTGCTTCCTTGTTTTAAAAGACACGATTAAAAAGAATTTTATCCTGTTAAATCGCGTGATCCCTTTTAGGTACTTGGACTGGCTGAGCATTGCGCTTCACCTAAGTGCCACTCAGGCAGGCGGTGGTGGTTGCAACACCGACGTTCTCTCCCTTCTCAGTGTTCTTCTGGGTCTTCTGGGTGTTGGTGTCGGGCCTCCCTGCCCCTGGGCCCCTGCAGACACAGAAGGATAAAGCCCCTTGTGTTTGTTTTGAGTGCTGTGGACTGGGACCCCTCAGGCAGGTGCTAGCCCACCTGGAATGAGCCAAGGCCTGCGGCTGCCCTCCCATCCCCACCGGGCCCCCGAGCCATCCCTGTGTGCCAGTCAGCCTGCCAGCGCCACACGCTGACTCCCACTGCGGGGTCTCTCGGGAGGGACCAGTGGTGTTCTCTGCGGAGAACGCAGCGCCCGGTGTGTGGGGCCAGCATTCCGGCCCAGGCAGCCAGGACACGGTCACCCCCACTTGTAGGGGAAGAAATTTGAGGTTCAGCAAAGTGAAGCCAGAGTGGTAGGGCCGGGGCGGGGCCTGGGTTGGCTGCTGCAGACGTTCCCGTTCGCCCACTGCCTCTCCTTGGTCGGAAACGACGGGGGGCACGTGGCCCCAGCCTTCTGCTGGCACCAGGCCACCAGAGCAGTCCCGGGGTGGGGCGGGGGGTGCCCGGGGGAGGGGTGTGGAGCAGGTGCACGCAGCAGGAAGGCGGCAGGTGTCAGGGACGCCCTGGGGCAGCAGGTGGGGGCCAGCAGGGAGCAGGGAGCCCACATACCTTCCCCTCCTTCTTTTCTGACCTGGGAGAGCAAAGCCAGATGTGGAAAATCACCATTTCCCTTTGAGGCTGAAAAATCTCTACCCTGGTGGGTGCCTCATTCCCGACGGCTGCAGGTGTGACAGTCCTGAGACAGGAGACGAAGCTGAGGGCCCGGCCCCGGCTCCGCCCCAGCGCCCCTAGCCACCCTCCGGCAGCATCAGAGTCCACAGCCTGGATGTGAACCTGGCTCTGTCCTCTTTGCCACCCTTGTGACAGTCCCTCACTGATTCCCCGTCACTCCGGGATTAAGGTCCCCAGTCAGCACACGACTCACAACTAATCGACTGATGCCATCAGTGATGGGGGGAAGGACATCTGAACGTCCTCTCCTCTGTAGAAGCGATGACAGTGCTGACAGAAACTGTCAGAGCCCACGTTGTCAGCACACTGGAAATCAAGCAAACTCTTGCAAGAGTCCAGGAATGTTTATTGAAGAAAAACAGCTCAATCTGGGTAAGAAGAGTAAAGCTATGCAGAATCTAACGTGTCTGTTCTGCTGTCTTCAGCGCCGTGATGGCTTTGAGAGGCAGCACCTGCAGCCACATCCCGACACCTGACTGCTGACAGCCACCAGAGGGGACAGAATGGGGTTGGGGCCTCGAAAACCCTCAGAGGGCTGTCATTACGTCACCGTTTGGGAATTCCCTGCAAAACCTTTTTCACAGGCTTATCTCTATGTGACCTGACTCAGCGCTCAGTGTGAGCAGCTTTTGCCCTGAGACATTTGTTAACCACAATCAGTGGCAACTGTTTAACCTCACAGCCACCCGAGGCAGTGAGAATGGCAGAGGCAGGAGCAGGGTGCTAAAAAACTGGGGAAGGAGAGGTCTGCCGGGTGCTTTGAAAGGCTGTGGGAATGCTTCTGGGAGCCAGAGGACCACACACGAGGGTAGTAGGGCCGTGTGCGCACTCAGGAAAGACCGTGAGGTGTCCGGTCTGTCATCGCTGGCTGACCTTGAGGCTGGGTGCGAGCAGGAAGAGCAGAACAAGACAGAGTTGGCCGAGTGCCCACCCTCCAACGCCAAGAGACTCACTGTTTCCGGGCACGTGAGGAAACCCGTCCAGTTGCTGGCCGACCGCCACGCTAACCACGCAGACTTTAATGGCCCCACACGAGAAAGAAAACAGACTTTACAGAATTTGTTCAGAAAAGTCATCAAACAACGACATAAACGGCAACAGTAACAACCCCAGTCCTGAGGTGGGAAGGGGTTCTGATTTTCGGAGTGGTCACACCGTATTATCCACTTTTCGATAAAAATACATGTGACGTGCAAGAAAACACGAAGCCGTGTCTCACATGGGAATGCAAAAAGCCGTCCAGAGAAGCCGTCCTGAGGGAGCCCAGATGAAACTTTAACCACCTATCTTAAATATGTGCAAAGAACAAACTGTGTCTGAATAAGAGTGAGCGTGAGAATAACTTCTCATCAAGTGGAGAATACCAATACAAAGGTAGACATTATGGAAAAAACATCAGAAATTCCACATTTGAAAAATAAAACATGAAGTTCACTAGGGAGGCTCAATGTTGAGCAGATTTGAGCAGGCTGAAGAAAGAATTGGTGAATTTGACGAAAGACAATTGAAAATATCTTGCCCGATGAACGGAATGACAAAAGGGTGAAGGGGAAGGAACGGAGGCTCAGAGACCCGAGGTACCCTGGACAGCACAGCAACACACATGCAATGAGTCCCAGAGGAGAGGAAAGAGAGAAAGAAGCAGAAAGAATATTTGAAAAACATATGGCTCACAATGTCTCGAAGCTCAGGTAGGACACACGCAGAGAGAGCTGTCCCTGGACACGTTGTAGGCAAATCGTATGAGCCAGAGATGAGGGGCAAAGAGTGGGGGGAAGATCGACGAGTGATTTCTCACCAGGATCGTTGGAGGCGGGGAGGCCAGGGTGGCACGTTCAAGGGCCAAACGAATGGATGAGAACTGTGTCCAGCAAAACTCACAGCGATGGCCTATCTGTGCTGCCGGTCACTTCATGATGGTCCAGTGTCCAGGAAGGAGGCTGTGCGGGCGGGTGGGCACGGATGGGACCCAGTTCTGCAGTAAACGGACGCCCACACGCTGAGGCTCTGACCCGGCAAGATGAGTCCTTGCCCTGATGCAGACCCAGGGGGCCCCTCCGTGAGGCGCAGGGATCCAGGTGGTCCAACAACGCTGATGTCCTGTCGCCATGTCAGCTGGCAGGAGGGCCACACTTCTTACCAGAATGTTCCTCTGCTCACCAGCTGCTGGCCACGGTCTGTCACGGGCCACCCTGGGCTGGGCGCAGGCATGGTGGCCGTGGAACTGGGGGGTGAGCAGGAGCTGGTGGCCTGGCGTTCAGGCCCCGTATGGCTGTGAGGGCGTCCCCCGCCCTCCCCAGCCCCCATGCTGCTGCCCATCAAGCGGGAACATGGGACCCTCCCCTCCAGCCCACCCTGAGGCTAAGCAGGGAGGTGGGTTCTGGGGTGCATGGAGGGGTCGCCGTCTGCTGGGGAGGCTGGGCCCCGCATGGCCACGGAGGAGGCAGCCTGGGCCTTCTCCTTGCAGCATCCTCTTTGCGGACATTGTGGGCTTCACGGGCCTGGCGTCGCAGTGCACGGCACAGGAGCTGGTCAAGCTCCTCAACGAGCTGTTCGGCAAGTTTGATGAACTGGCCACGGTAAGCGCACTCCCCGCCCCCCACCGTTTGACGAACTGGCCGCGGTAAGTGTCACCCTGGCCCAGGCAGGGCCTACGCCCCAGCTGTGACATCACTGTCCCTTTGCATGGGCACCCCAACCTAGGGCGCACCCGGTGGGGGGGGGCCCGGGCCTGTTCTGGGGGTGTCACACATTCCAAACGTCTCCTCGGATCATAAGACTTGCTTTCTTGTTTTTGTTCATTAAATTTACTTCTCAGCATTTTATTGTTTTTGATGCAGTTGTATGTGCAATTGTTTTCTCAATGTCTCCAGGAGTTCGTTGTTAGTGCAACAGCAGGTTTGTGTGTTAAATTTGCCTCCGGAAACTCTACTGAAGTCATCTGTTGGCTCTGGCAGGTTCCTGGTGGCGTCTTTAGGGTAGATATTAAGTCATTTGCAGAGAGAGAGAGTTTTACTTCTTTTCTGAGTTGGATGCCTTGGGTTCCCTTTTTGTGCCCGACTGTCCCGTCTGGGATTTCACAGCCTGTTGAGGGGACACGGCAGGACTGGGTCTCCTTGTCTGGTTCCTGATCCTGGAGGGAAAACTCTCCTGGCTTCCCTGCGGGGACGAGGCGTGCTGTAGGCGGGTCCCACGTGGCCTTCCCTCTGTACCCCCTGTGCTGAGAGAGTTTATCCTGAAAGGGACAGTGAATTTTGTCAGATGCTTTTTCTGCTGAGACGATCCTGTGGCTTTGGTCTTTTTTCTTGCTCATGTGATGTGTCACGCTGATTGATCTGCGAATATCAATCCGCCTGCCTTGTCTCCCTGGGAATAAATCCCACTTCGTCGTACTGAATGATCCGCTCTCTTAACATACTGTGGGAAGAGGTTTGCTGTACTTTTTGGGGACTTTTGTGTTCCGTTCACCGGGGATACTGGCCAGCTTTCTTGTTTCGAAAACTCTGTTTTCGGTTTTAGGGTAATGCTGGTTCTGTAGAGTGAATTTGGAAGCTTTCTTTTCTCTTCTGTTTTGGGGAAGAATTTGGGAAGGATTGGTGTTCTGTAATGTTTGGTAGAGTTCACCAGTGACGCCGTCGGTTCTGGGCTTTTGTGTGTTGCGGGGTTCTTGGTCACAGGTTCAGCCTCCTTCCTGGAAAGAAGTCTGTTCAGATTTTCTGTTTCTTCGTGATTGAGGCTTGGTAGGTTGTGTGTTTCCAGGGGTTTATCCATTTCTTCTAGGTTGTCCGTCTTGCTGGTGTGTGAGAGACGGGCCTCTTTATTTGCTACGTGGCTCTTTCACCGGGACATGCACCTGTGTTTGGGACGCTGGCTAAATACTTCTTTCACGGGAAGGGTATACCCTGTAGACAGTGTGTACTGTACACGTCAGAGCTGTGTGGCTGGTGGGCTGTGCGACACGTGGTGGGGTGTGTACATGCATGTGAGCGTGTACGTATACGTGAGTGTGTTGCGTGCAGGCCTGTGTGCATGCACGTGTATGTAGCTCACACGTACATGTGTGCACACACGCGTTAACGTGTGTGTGAAGGCGTGCGTGTGTGAGTGTGCACACGTGTGCTAAAATCTTGTTTAGATGTCTTCCCATTAGGTTTCTGAAGGACACTGTTTGGTGGCTTTCTTGTCTTCCATTGTCTTCATGTGGGATCTCGTCTCGCTGGTGTCCTGGGGGCGTTTGGTCACGTCCCCTCCTGTTCGACTTTTTGGAAGAGCTTCTGTAGAATTGCTATTGTTATTTTTTCTCAAGTGTGTGACAGAATTTGCTAGTGAACCCATTTGGGCGTGGAGTTGTCCTTGGGCAAGTTTTCATTTAAAAATGCGATTTTTACAAAGTAACGCTGGTCAGGTTGCTTTCTGTGTCTTAGTCTTTTTTTTTTTTAATTTTTTTTAACGTTTTTTTTAATTTATTTTTGAGACCGAGAGAGACAGAGCATGAATGGGAGAGGGGCAGAGAGAGAGGGAGACACAGAATCGGAAGCAGGCTCCAGGCTCTGAGCCATCAGCCCAGAGCCCGATGTGGGGCTCGAACTCACGGACGGTGAGATCGTGACCTGACCTGAAGTCGGACGCCCAACCGACTGAGCCACCCAGGCGCCCTGTGTCTTAGTCTTTTAAGGAATGTGTCCACTCGAGCTCAGTTATTTAGATGAGTGGAATAAAGGTGCTCACAGAACTTCCTCGTCCTTTTGATGTTTGTAGAATCGGTAATGACACATCTCTTCCTTTTCTGACTGTCGTGATTGGTGTCTTCCCTTTTCCCCTCATCATTCTGGCTGTGGGTTTATCAGCGGTAGTGGTTTTCTTGACGAACTGGCTTTTGGTTTCAATGATCTCTCTGTTTTTCTGTTACGGGTTTCCTCTCTGATGTTTCTTACTGTGTTTCTTCTGCTTCCCTTGGTTCTCTTCTGCTCTTGTTTTTGTAGCCTCGTGGGGTGGAAGCTGAGACCACCGATCGGGATCTTTCTCCCCTTCCAGCGTGAACATTTGGTGCCGCGAACTGCCCGGGTGTGCTGCCGAGGCGGCTTCCCCGAGTTACTGAAACGTCGTGTTCTTGTTTTCACTCAGCTCAAAATACTTTTCTGGTTTTCCTTTTAATCTTCGTTAGACCCGTGGCTTACTTAGAGGTATGTTTTTTTGCGGGATTTTCCAAAGGCCTTTCTATTCTTGACTTCCAAATTAATTCTCCAGTGGTCAGAGAACAGTACTTTTCAGGGAATTGGAGTCGTCTTACACGTGTGGTTCAGGACGTGGTCTCCTCCAGTGACTGAGCAGCGAGGTGCACCCGCTCCTGCACGATCTTGTGTTCTGGAGAGTTGTGTGCGCGTGGCCGGGGCTGGCAGGTGGTCACCTCACCGCCTTACTCTGCGTCTCTGCTCACGTCCTGGCTGCTTATTTCCTCCATCACCGAGCGGGGGCATCGGGCTCCCTGACGTAGTTATGGATTCGTCTGCTTCCCTTCAGTCCTGCCCATTCTGCATCCTATGCTCTCGAGCTCTGCTATTCGATTTGTAAACATTTAGGGATCTTGGGTCCTCTTGAGGAATTAACTCTTTTTTCGTTAAGAAATGACCTCTTTAGGGGCGCCTGAGTGGCTCAGTTGGTTAAGCAACTTCTGCTCAGGTCATGATCTCGATCGAGTTCGTGATTTTGAGCCCCACATCGGGTTCTGTGCTGACAGCTTGGAGCCTGGAGCCTGCTTCAGACTCTGTGTCTCCCTCTGTCTCTGCCCCTTCTCTGCTCATGCTCTGTTTTTTTTTCTCAGAAATAACACAAACGTTAAAAAAAATAAAGACATGACCTGTTTACCTGGAAATCTGAGCTTGTCCTATGTTAACGTAACTGTTCCAGCTTTCCTTCGATTATCATCAGGAGGCATGGCTTTTTCCCTCCCTTTTTTTTTCCAGCCTGTTTGCATCTTAAGTTACATCGAATCTGATGGTCGGCGGTCGCTGGCTGTGCTGTCGGTGTGGCAGGTTGAGTCTGTCCCAGTTTTGGTTCATTCCATCTGTTTTTTGTTAGTTTCCCCTTTTCTGCACTTTTGTGGGTTTGCTGAGTGTCTTATGTGACCCTGCCTGAGTGTCTTTGTGGGCTCTTGGATCATAACGGTTCACCATGTCGCTGGGCCTGCGTTGGGGTCTGTGGCTGATTCCTGTAGCTCAGCCCTGCATTGTTACCCTGTTTGTTCCCACAGACCGTTCTCTTTTGCAGAAATGGGTCACAAGCAGGGGTGTGTATCTCTTTACGTGGTTCTGTTTCTGTGGCTCTGGGCCATGTGGGTATGCCCACGTGGCCATGCTTTCCTCCTACCACAGGACTTCCTCCCGTGCTTCCCGCATGGTGGGCCAGCAACCCGTCCTCTCTGTCTCTTATTTCTGAGATAAGTCTTCATCTGGCCTTGACTTTTTAGAATTTCTTTTCACTGTCTGCAGAACGGTGGGCCAGCAGGTGCTTGCTCGGTTGTGTGTTTTCAGTGGGAACCTGCCCACTGCACCCGGCTCCTCTGTCCGAACACGTGAAAGACGTCTTTTTTCTCTGCTCGTAAGACATTCTCTTGGCCGCTGGTTGGAAGCAGTTCGATCTTGACGTGACTCCGTGTGGTTTTCTTCATGGCTGTTGGGCTTGTGGTTTATCGAGCCTCCTGCATCGGTAGGTTTACAGTTTCGTCGTTTCGGGGAGAAAGCCGTCAGACACTCTTTATGCTTCTCCCCCTTCCTTCGGGGACCCTGGTTTGCCCACATCTGGATCTTGACGTCCCACAGCCCACTGATGATCCTTTTTAATTTGGAGCTCTTTTTCCTTTTCCGTCATTCTGGATGGTTTCTGATGCTGAACTTGTACGGTCACCGGCCTTGTCTCCTGTGAGGTGGGACCACCCATCTGTCCGTCCGGCACGGCGTGGGTTTCAGGGGTTATGTTTCTCTCTCTGGAAGTTCAGTGTGGACCCTCCGCCCCATCAAAGTCATGCCTGGCAGCTGAGAATTGTCAGTCTGTTGTTTTGGGCATTGATGGTGCCAAGTATTTGTTTAATGTATTTTCACACCAATGTGCGTGAGCCCCTCTTGAGATCACGTGGCATGTGTGTCAGAGCCTGGTGTGCAGGAGGCAGTGACCCCTGCCGGTGTGCTGGGAAACTCACACGCTGCCACCCAGCACGTCTGTCCTCACGAAGGTCCCTGCTGGGCAGTTAGACTCACAGTGAGCACATATTTGCCTTGGTCTCCGTAGTGGCTGGCCTTTACCCCTTGTCCACGGCTGACAGCCACAGAAAGCGAACAGCCAGCCGAAGCCGATGTCCCTCCTTCCTGAGCTCCAGGGTGGCCTGGGGTCTCGCTGTGCCCGCTGCGGAGGCCCGAGTCCCAGTCTGCTCCCCGCACAGGCAAGGACAACGGTCCTGAGTCTGGGTCATGGCCCTGAGGCCCTGTCTGGGGATGTTTCCAGCCAGACCTTGTTATACTGTTGTAAGTTCTAACCCCGAGGTGCCTGTGCCTGGCCCGTGACAGGGGACACGCTGGGATTTAGGACAATGTAGGTGGTACACCGGGGCAAGGCGGCTGATTTGCACACGAGCCAGCAGGCGGTTAGCGAGGTTGGATGGCCTAAGAGGCCTTTCCTTTCCGGACTTGGGCCTTCCTGCAGGTGCGCTGTGTCTGCAGGTGGGCTCTCACCGGGGACCCCGGCCCTGGGCTGGGCCAGTCTGCATCGTCCCTGATGTGCATGCTGTGGGAGTGACCCACAGGACTGGACACCTGGGAGCGGGATGGGGGTGCCCGAGGCCGGGGCGGGGGTCTGTGGGGCTAGGATGGGGGTGCGTGGAGCGGACAGGGGTGTTCAGAGCTGGGGCGGGGGTACATGGGGCCAGGATGGGGGTGTTTGGAGTGGGCAGGGCGTGCAGAGTGGACAGAGATGTGTGGGGCTAGGGTGGGGATGCTTGGGGCCAGGGCAGGGGTGCACGGGGCCTCGTGCTGGGGATTGTGAGGGAAGACAGGACGGCGCCGAGGGTGCGACCCCGGCCATAGGCAGCAGCACACCAGAAAGGCTCTCAGCACCGTCTGTCTGTCTGGCTCCACCCGCACTTGCTCAGAGACTGTCATGCGCATGTTGGCGCATTACCGTTCTGCCCTCTGTGTCACTCTGCGGGTTCTGGACGAAGCCGTCAAGAGCCAGAGCTCGCTGGCGTGTGTGCTCAGGTCCGTCCTTCCTGCCCCCGTCCGTCCTCCTCCTCAGGCTTCCCTTGGGCTCCATCCAGGGGCCAGAGCCTGGGTTTTGTGGCCTGTGAAACGTGAGGAGACCGATGGCCCGCAATTCCCTGCTGCTCGGACTCCCTCGTCCCGGGCGCCGCTCCAAGCTGCCCGCCGTGGGACTGGGGCGTGTTCGCCTGCTCGCTGTGCTCTCAGCAGCCGGGCTTGCACGTGGGCGGGGGTGGTGTCGAGGGGTCCGTCTGGACCCTCCAGCCCAGGAGGGAGGCGGGAGCCTAGTGCGTGTGGCCAGGACTCGGAGCCGCCATCCTGAGGAAGGAGGCAGCACATGTATTGTCCGTGCTCCACTCGAAAGACCGACCCAAGGGCGAGGCTCTGCGTTTGGACGAGCGTGGAGCAGAACCCCCCTTCCAGAACGTGTGTGCACATGCAGGTACATGCCGTGGGGGAGCACTGGGGGAGGGGGGGGACACGCTGTAGGGAGCGCTGGGCGGAGGGGAGGTCCAGAATGACTGTGGTTTTTGCGGAGTCACACGTTTTACTTTTTTTGACCTTCCTGCATTGTTAATAACGAGCCTGGGTTTCTTTAATTATTCCTTAATTAGCAGGAAATATTGCTTTCTGGAAAACCAGTAGGTGTTTGGAATTCTGAAGAGACTGTTGTTTCTGGCCGTCTGTAGAAATCCGCTCCCATGTGCCTGCATGTGTCCTTTTTGGGAGAAGGTTCCAGGCTCTCCCTGGGCTGTGACCATCACCGCCTGGCTGGCGGGTGTCAGCAGCTGGGGTCCTTCTCCCCAGAATCACTCGACCGGTGGTTTCCATTGCGTTTGCTTCTGTGTACAGAGATGTGGCCCACGGCTGCGGCTTCACGCTGGTTCCTTCTGGGAGGGGACGTCCACTCAGCACCTGTGGTGGCTCCTCCTGGGAAGGTGTGCAGAGCCCGGCAACCTGCAGCTGAGCGCATAGCTCCTGGGCACGCGGGGCTGGTGCAGGGGGAGGCAGGGTGGCCTGGACGGCAGCCCCGCCTGTGGTGTGAAGGAACATTCCCCCAGTGGCACCGAGGAGATAGTGCTCACTGTGGAGTGCCTACTGTGTGCGGAGCCGGCCTACTGTGTGCAGAGCCGACCTACCATGTGTGCTGCTGGCCTGCTGTGTACTGAACCCCTCTAGGTGATGGGGTGCAGCCTGTACAAGTCAGACCCAGCCCTGCCCTCAAGGGCCTGTAGAACTTGTTTTATGGGAATTTCACATGCGCACAAAGGCAGAGACGATACAGCAGGCCCCACTCTGGCACCCACAACCCCCTCTGGACGGCAGCTGACGTCTGTACCCTCTGTCTGGTCCTGGACGTCCCTCACCTCGTGCTCACAGCCTTGGCTGGCAGTCCTTCCCGTGAGCCCGACTTGGCCACCAGGACACCTTGGTCACCCGCCCAGGAGACTGCAGGTGCAGTGGCTCTGACTCCTGCTGGGCCGTGTCACCTACTTGTCGACTCGTGTGTATTGCCCTTGGAAGGCCAGGCAGGATATGGGTGAGGGGGACATGTGTCTGGGCTAACCCATGGCACAGGGCCTGATGCCGTTTGTCACAGCATCCCCATAGTCCCTGAGAGGAGGGGCACGGCAGGGCCAGACAGTCTGGGAGATGTGGACCCTGGGCTCTGGGATGTCCCCCGCTGTCTGGTGCCTGGCCTGGGTGACACAGTGGGGTCATGGCCAGAGTGTGAGGGCATGTGGTGGACGTGGGGGTGTGGGCTCCTGACCCTTGGGGTTGGCGGAGTAGAACAAGCAGGAGTTCCTCGGCAAGGCCTCTACACGTCCATCGCAGGACACAGGAACTAGAAAACGGGGAATGTGCCTGTGGCCCTCGGATGTCAGCACTAACAAACTGTTTGGGGTGGCTCCCGCAGGACATGGATGCCAGGTGCTCCCCCCATCTGTCACCTCCCCGGAGCCTGTGGGCCTCCCGGGCCGGGGTCGGGTAGTTCCTGCCCCAGGTATTCCTGTGGTGCCTGTGCGACCCACCTGCCACTTGCTCCCCATGACGTCACACCAGGGGTGCCATGACAGCTGTCCTGGCTGGCAATTCAGTGGGATTTGGGCCACATGGTTTTTTAATTCTGTCCTTTTTCCTGCGCTGATTCACTCATGATTCTTTAAAAAACAAGAACATTCACACGTCAGCTAATTGGTTATCCTCAAAAACAGTAAACGGGGGCGCCTGGGTGGCGCAGTCGGTTAAGCGTCCGACTTCAGCCAGGTCACGATCTCACGGTCCGTGAGTTCGAGCCCCGCGTCGGGCTCTGGGCTGATGGCTCGGAGCCTGGAGCCTGTTTCTGATTCTGTGTCTCCCTCTCTCTCTGCCCCTCCCCCGTTCGTGCTCTGTCTCTCTCTGTCCCAAAAATAAATAAACGTTGAAAAAAAAAAAAAAAAAACAGTAAACGGTTGAGTCTCGGCACCGATCAATTTTCGAGGAATCAGTGCCCTAGAGCCCGCCAAGGTCGGGCGGGGGGTTCTTCTCTCCTGCTTCTCCATTCTGTTACTGGGAAGCCACAGTCGTGTAGAAACTGGGTGTGCCTGACCCAGTCTGTGTGTTCTTACTTCTGATGCACGCATCCCGTCAGTGGGCACTGCCCTGCCATTGTCACTCTGGACAGGATCCGCCCCCCAGCCCAGCCTGAGGCACAGCGAGCCATCTGTGGTTCCGGGAGCTCCGCTTCCTTCCGGCAGGAAGTGGTTTTCCAGGTCCTACTCTGGGATCTCACAGGAGATCGTTAGCTTCTCACTTTCCAGAAGAGTAAGAACAAATTCTGAGTTCGTACTGATGTTTCCAACTCACTTGCTGGATGACTTTGCTCCTTTCATTTTGACCTGTGTCTGTTTCCCCAAAGCTGGAAATCCCACGGACCGTCAACACCATTCGCTCTCCCGTGCATCTGTGTAGTCGGTTCAGAGCATCATTGCCCCGGGGAGCACCCACAGGACCGCTGCATGTGGTCTGAGATGTCTCCGTTTGTTTTGTTTTTGGATGACGTCCCGTTAGACACAGGCTCCCGCCTCTTGGAACAGCTGTGTGTGCGGTCATGCTCCCGATGTGCTCACACTGAGCTTTATTTCATTCTGGTTTTGGTTTTCAGGCATCACTGTTTTCAGGTTTCTTTCTTTACGTATGTACAGCATTTGTGTGGCTTGGTCTCTCAGTGCAGACCCCAGGATGAGATGTGCAGGGAGGGCCACCCGCCTGCGAGGTCAGGTGTCTCGCTGCGTGCCCTCGGACGCTCCTCTCGGCACCGGCTCCCGGGAGCGAGTGCGCACCAGTGACCGTCTGCTGCTGGGCGCTGCCCTCAGTGGGCACGGTGCCTCCTCGGGCGCATCTGGGGCTGCAGAGGAGAGCGCTGGGCTGGCGCGGCCGCCTCGCTGCAGGACATGTGTCTGTGCATTGATGGCCTCAACACTACCACTCCCGTGTGGTCCCTCCTGGCGGGCGCAGGCTCTGGGAGAGTAGGACCCTCCTCTGACCCAGCGGCTGGCACAGAAGGGCCAAAGGGAACCGTAGGGATGGTTTAGGGTGCATGGAGGTTGAAGCAAGTGGTTATTTCTGCTGCTTCTCAGCAACAGCCACCCCTTAGATTTTGGGTCCCTGCCCCCCGAGGCCCCCACAGCTGCCTGCTAGGCAGGGCTGGCGGGTCAGAGCCTGTCCTCGATGTTGCAGACCACCCCTGGCAAGCTAAGCATGAGACCTTCCTACCTGGATCCCCCCGCAGCCCCTCTGGTGTCACCGGCCATTCCTGTCCCTCCTTGGCCTGGAAGCTGTAGGTTAAGGGTCTCGGGGCTCTCCAGCTTCCCCCCTCCATTTCTCCTGGTGTTCTGCCTCCTTCTTTAAGGCTTGGGCTCTGGCTCCAGGTGCCAGCTTCCAATAACCACCAGGAAGATTTTAAATCAAAACACACCAAAGTCAGCAAAAGATACCTTTCTGTCTCTCAAGCTGGCTGACAAAAGCCAGGACGTTTGAGATTGGAATAACAAGACCAAGTGTCAGTTTCTCACTCCCCCAGTCTGTTCCCGGCTGTGTCCCTGCCCTGGCCCCGCGGTGGGCCGGCGGGTGGGCACTGAGGCTTCGAGTTGGAGGACAGTCTCCAAGGAAGGACACATCTGCTGCTGACAGGCTGTAATTACAAGGCTGCGGCCCCTGGACGCCACCTGCTCAGTGGCTTTGCTGCAGGCCCCCACTTGGAGACCAGCCATGTGGGGCCATAATGGTCATACTCGAGGTTCCCTGTGGGCACCTGTCCCCCTGCACTTGGCTCACACACCTGCTCATCCAGAGACGGGCCTGTCGGGACACTCGGAGAAGGGCAGGAGGTGGCTGGGAGCACCTTGCAGCTGAGCCAAGGGCACAGGGACACCCCACGGAGGTGCTGATGGGCACACGTCATCCTTGAGGTGCCCAGAACCGGGGATTGGTGACTCTCTTGATATCGTCTGCAAGAATAGTGCCATGTGCGGTAGGCCCGTGCCCTCTGTGGGCATCTTGGAGCTGAGAGGACGTCCTGACGGTGGGAGCCTTCCATAGGAGGAGGGGGTGAGGCCTGGCAGGTGCCCCTGGTGTCATCCCTGGGCCTGAGGACAGCAGCCTGGATGTGGGGACAGGGGAGGTTGGGAGAAGGACTCCCTCTCCCTGGCCTGCATGGAGTGTCCTGGCCGGGTCTGACTATTGGGCACAGTGGGTGCCCTCCCACAGGACAGTGACGATGGGGACAGTGGGGTGGACACTCTGGAAGTGCCAGGAGAGAGCTCAGTGCTGCCTGCTGGCCTGGAGGCTTGCATGAGCATGGTGGGCTGACTCTCGGGGGCCTGGCCCTTGGCTCTGCAGGGTGGACATCGGCACCCAGCTGTCCGGCTCTAGGCTCCCAGACACCATCCTGGGATAGGTCACCCCCAGCGTGGCCATCCCCTGAGACACGGGGAGAACCCCTTTCCGCAGACGGGGAGGCCTGTGTCCAAACGTTAAGCGGCTGCCCGTGGTCCCTCGGGGGCTGACCTCCCAGCAGCCAGCTCGTGGCCCACGGCTGGAGTCTGGGGCATCTGCGTGCCGAGGGAGGCCCAGGGCTGGGTGGGCGCCCGTCCTCTGATGTGGGGAAGTGGCTGGGCCGCCTCTCAGGAGAGAGTGTCGTGCACGAGTGTGCGTCTGTGTGGGCGTGTGGGCAGCGGGAGGCGGGGATTCTCACGTTAATGTGGAGGTTGGGGGGTGGTCCCGCGGGAGTGAGCACTTTGGGGAGACGTCCCAGAGCAGGATGAAATAGAAGCCGTAGGATGGTTCTCAGGGTGGGGGCGGAGCTCTAGGCTGTCACAGGACATGGGGGGTCTGTGAGGTGCTCCCCCCAGGCCGCGCTGGCGAGGCGGGGCCCTCAGACGCCCACAGGCCCGGGCGCACGTGACAGATGCAAAGCGAAAACAACACTATACTTCTCACTGCTCGTTTCTGTTCCGGAAAATGTTGTAAATTTTCATAATGTTTGCTACTTACGTTAACACAAGGCGGATTTGTGGGGCGCCTGGGTGGCTCAGTCCGTTAAGTGTGTGACTCTTCATTTCGGCTCAGGTCATGATCTCTTGGTTTGTGAGTGTGAGTCCCGCGGGCGGTGCAGAGCCTGTTTTGGATTCTCTCTCTCCCTCTCTCTCTCTGCCCACCCCCCCCCCACACTCATGCTCTGTCTCTCTCTCTCTCAAAATAAGTAAATAAACATTAAAAAAAAACTAAAAAAAACCCACGCACTGGATTTGCTATTACGTTTGGAAGCATTAATGCAGTTTGAAGAATTTCTCGGTTGCGTCATGTGGTGAATGTCTGTGGACGTGACCCACTTGCGGGAAAGTGTTTTGTGCAGCCCTCTGCACATAAGGGTGTCCAGGAGGGCTTTCCCGAAGTGTTTGATAGTAAAACTACCTTCCCAGCCATAGTCACAGCTGAGATGACTGGTGCTAGTGAGTCCCCGGGCAGCGTGCGGGCGAGGCGGGGGCTGGCACTCTTCCCATTGCATAAGTGTGAGCGTGGATGTTCCGTGGTATTGGCTGCCTTCTGGGTGTCCCTGTGGGCAGCGAGGTCAGGTGCAGACCCTGGTGGTTTGCTTGGGGCTCCGGCCCTGGAAGATGATTCTTTGGTGATAGCCGATCCCACGGCCAGTGGACCCCAAACACAGGGACCCTGAGGTGGTGCACCTGCCCTTCCTGGGACTGGTGTGTGTGTGTGTGTGTGTGTGTGTGTGTGTGTGGTGGGGTCATGGCCACAGACGGTGTGGATGTGTGGCCATCCGAGGTGGCGGTCAGAAGGGGCGTCATGCTGGCCCACCTGGGAGACACCCCCTGCTCCCCGGGAAAGAGCTGGCTCCGGGCTTGGGGCTTCCCTACCTTGAATTATCTGCGGGGTTTTCCAGGTGAGCTGAGGGATGGACAGGGGGATGCCTGCAGGGGAATAGGCCTGGGGGAGCGTGGGTGCCCCAGGGTGACCCCGGTCACAGCCGTGGGGGCTGCCTACCCTCCTGAGGCTGCCCTGGCCTGGGGAGGGGGTTCCCTGGGTTGGGGGTGTGGGGTCTTGGGGCGCACTCCGTGGTCACCGGCACCCGTGCTGGGGAAGGTGTGGGTCCCTAGCCCCGGCTGTGTCACTAACGTGCGGTTTGCCCTCTTGCCCCCAAGGAGAATCACTGTCGCCGCATCAAGATCCTAGGGGACTGTTACTACTGTGTGTCCGGCCTCACCCAGCCCAAGACCGACCACGCCCACTGCTGCGTGGAGATGGGCCTGGACATGATCGACACCATCACGTGAGTGCCCACGCCCTGTGCCGACCTGGCTGGTGGGTCCCGGGGGCCAGGTACCAGGGCTGTGGAGAGCCACGCTGCACGGGGAGGCGTGCGGGAGGGCTCCCTCCCGAGCTGTGCCTCCGTGGCCCCCTCCTCTGCAATTTGCCGGGACAGCGATTCTTTGTCCGTGACCACCCTGGGTATTGTCAGGTGTGCAGTAATTGTGCACGAAGAGGTCACTCATTGTTCAGTCAGACCACACACTCCGGTGGGGGACTGCGATGGGGAGCCGTGGCTCACATCCAGCCGAGTTCCACTCGAAGGAACTGCGTGTTCTTGCCTTCCTGGGCATGGCTATCCATGTGCTCTCTGCGGGGGGAGGCCCAGCCGGAGCAGGTGCGCATCCTGGGAGCACTGTGCCCTGCCGTGCCCCCTTCTTGTCCAGCCTCGTCTCGTTCTGAGCGGATGCAGAGTGCGTGTGGGTCAGGGGGGTGTGGGGCTGGAAGGTGGAGGGCCCGCCTTCCGGCATCTCGGCAGCGCGAGACGTGGGCGCGGCCCAGCGACTGGTGTGTGCGTCACAGTCGGAGCCCGGAAGTGGCAGCTGAGTTGTCGTCTGCGGGACACAAATGACTGAGGGACAGAGAAATGCAAGCAAGGGGGCCCTGGAGGGGGGCGGACCTTGCAGACCCGGCACCTGCAGACCGGCCCTCACCAGCGCCCAGCCTGGCGCCCGTTTCTTGTCGAGAGTGAGCGAGGGGGCCCTGGAGGGGGCAGGGCGGCGTGGTCCCGGTGCCTTGGTGGCCGCTGTGGGCCCAGTGCTAGGGTCGGGGTGGCCGGGGCCCCGGTGAGTCCGCGTGCGTCCAAACACAAGAGCACGTGCTCTCGAGGAGGCCGAGGGCAGGGCAGGCGAGTCTGGGAGGAAACAGAGATTGGCTGTGCACGGGACTTGGAGGCTCGATGACGTCTGTTCTCTAGCAGGGCGTCGTATCAGGTCACCTGTCCCATCACAGAGCAGAGCGCGCCCCATCACGGGTACCCCATGTTGTTCACACTGTATGTCCTCTGTCACACCACATGCCACACGTCCTGTCACGTGTCAGCACATCACACATGAGTGACACCGATCACCTGTCACATCACATCGCATCGTGTGCTGCGTCACAGAGTACGGAATGTGCCCTCTAGCGCCTCCATCTCCTGTGTGATCCCCTGGGGTAAAGTGGGGCTGCATTAGGGTCACAGGCACAAATGCAGGTGGGGGTCGCGTGGTGCACGTAGGAGCCTATGAGCCAGGTGGGCCTGACTGGGGCAGCAGACGGCTCTCGGAGTTGGGCCAGGCAGATGGTGCCCTGAATCAGGTAGATGATGCTGGTACCCACCCTCCCCCCTCCGGGTCCTCGTGGCAGCCTGGTGCCCTTCAGACCCTGAGCCTCCTCACCGGGTGGGGCCCCCAAGCACGGCCACCCAGGCCCCTGCACTTAAGACACGGGCTGTGCTCTCATGGGCTCTGGGCCTCACCTGGAGTGGTGCCCGCACTCGGAAGTCCTGTGGGTGTGTCATCTGCCCTTGGGTTTGGCCTCGCGCTGTGCCGTGTGGAGATGTGGACCTGTCCCTGGTCTGTTTGCTCCGGGAAATAGGGTCCCCATGGCCTTGCCTCCTGCCTTCTCTCATGGACTCCCGGTCCCTGGGGTCCTGCCAGGCCCTGACACCTTGACTCCTGGTCTTGCCCTCTGACGTGGTCCCCCACAGGGCTGGGGGCATCTTGCTTGGCTTTTGAAGGCTGCCCTCTGCCCCCTGCCCCAGCTCCTTATGCCCAGAGCATTCCAGGTCTCTGTCTTTCAACGTTTTTTATTCATTTTTGGGACAGAGAGAGACAGAGCATGAATGGGGGAGGGGCAGAGAGAGAGGGAGACACAGAATCGGAAACAGGCTCCAGGCTCTGAGCCATCAGCCCAGAGCCCGACGCGGGGCTCGAACCCATGGACCGCGAGATCGTGACCTGGCTGAAGTCGGACGCTTAACCGACTGCGCCACCCAGGCACCCCTACAGGTCTCTGTCTTGACAAACTGGGAGTCCCTGCTGGGCCCAGGCCCTGGCTCTGCACAGAAATGAAGGCCACCAGGGTCACAGCTTAGAGGTGGTCTCCTGCACAGATGAGCCCTTCTGGGTACCACAGAGCAGGCCAGTGTGTGTCCGCTGCATGGCTGGGCTTCAGGCCGGGACTGCTTCCCGAGGATGCCACTCCTGGTCCTCTGGCGGCCTCCCTCGCCGGCCACACTGTCCCTGGGTGACACACAGAACACATGCAGGACAGAATTTGTTTATCCAAAGGCGGGTCTGCCCAGACACTCTGATCGCAGAGCGAAAGTTTTGACTGGAGCTTTGGAAACACAAGAATTCTTGGAGGAGAAACGAGGACCAGGGTGGTGGCCAGAGTGGGCGTCTGGGCCTCTGGCCAGGCTGTGCGTGCCGCCCATGGAGCCCGGGGAGCGAGGTCTGTGTTCTCAGCCACATCTTCTGTCCTGAGGCCACCGTCTTCCACCTGTACTCTCCAGAGGAGCGCCATCCCTGCAAGGTCCCTGGTGGCCCTGGGCGGCTGCACCGGGCTGTGGGTGACCAGCAGGAAAATGGTGCCTGCAGATGTACCTGGTCAGGCCACGGAGAGGTCTGCTCCAGGCTGAGGGGGGCCTCTCAGTGGACGGGGGAGACCCAGAGGCCGAAGGATGGTTTGGGCCAGTTATGAGATTGCTGAAGCGTCTCATGTGGACCCCGTGTGTGGTTCTGGGTGCTCAGGATCGGGGGGGAGATGCTGCTAGTTCCACCCGGGGGTGTAGGCCCCCTGTCATCCAGCGGCACATCCACTAGGGTCACGCACTGTGCAAACACGAAAGTCCCCTGACATGAGCTCAGGATGGGCTTGTGAGGGGCTGGGCGTTTGCTGCCGCTGGACGGAGCAGAGCCGAATGAGTTAACAGTGACAGAAGAGATCTCCTCAAGGGCAGACGCGTGCAGCCTGTGCCCGGCTGGGTGCTGACCCCCCCTGAGCCTGGAGGGGCCGAGGATCCTGTCCAGCAGGTGGGAAGGATCACGTGTTGCACTTGGTGGGAAGTTTGCTCTTGTGGGAATAACGGATGGGAATATTTACCCGCTGGGTGTTAAGGCCACATCATGAGTCCCGATGTGGAGGTGGGGGCCCGGGCCCTCGCCCTGGGTGGTGGGCACAGCTCCCGGGGCTGGGGGCTCTCCCCGCAGGCCGGCCCTTGCACTCTGCTGGCTCCCCAGCCGCTGGGACATTGACTCACCCCCCGCCCAGAAAAGGGGGCCGGCTCAGCGAGCGGGGTGCGGGGACTTCTCTACATGGTCCCCTCCGGCTCCAGAGCGTCTGGATTCTGTGCGCCTCCAGCAGCGGGTGATTGTGCACTCACGCGGGGTAGCCCCGTCTGTCACAGGCCTCAGCACATCGTGCGCCGGACCAGAAGCAGGCCAGGGGCCGTGTTGCTATTAGACGTAACGCAGACGTGGCTTTGCGGAAGGCCGCGTGTTTGGTTTGCGGTATTGGGTCAGGGGAAGCGAGTGGCCTGTGCTCTGCCTTCTGGGACCCATGCTGGAGCTGGCGGGGCTGCATGGTCCTCGGGGCGTGGACGCCCATGTAACCAGGTCGGAGCTGGGCTGGCCCTGGAGGGAAGGTGCCTCCGATGGTCCTGGAGGCCCCTGGCTGTCTCTGTTCCTGGCCAGCGTGTCTCAGGGAGACAGTTCCTGACGCACGATCTGTTGAGAAGCGCCTGCCCAGGTGCCTGAACGTTTGCTGACACAGAACTCAGGTGTTTGAGGCAGAACCTTCTGGAAGAGGGGAGAGACAGAGCCCGCCAGTGGGGTGTCTGGGCTGCAGACTTTGGTTGGAGGCTGGCGGCATGCTGCACGCTACATGTGGCTGCCAGGGTCCCCATGCCCTTTGTCCCTTCCTGGCTGCAGAGGGCACAAATGCTGAAAATGCACAGAAACACCATTTGCAAATTTTCTTACTCATCTTTCCCTATGTTCTTTTCTTTTTGCAAATTTCAAAAAAAAAAAAAACTACCCTAAATTTTAACCTTATCTTTTTTTTTTCGTCTCAGCGCCTGTAGGTAGAGGTTGGCAAATGACTGAAAAAAGTTATAATTAAGAGAAAAATACGTTTCAGGTGTGTAAAACTAAATAGGTGTTGAAGACACATCCACAGTCAGACTTCTAAGTAACCCTTTGAACGGTCTGTGGCACACGGACTTTTGAACGCGCCCGTGAACACCTCTGGTTCTGGGGGACGAATCCTCGGTGGACGTGGTGGGCAGCGGTGGGCCCCCAACGGGAGGAGGGTCCAGGATTGCGTGAGGCACCTTGGGGGCAGGGTGGCCCAGCTGGCGGGAACCTGGCGGGAGCGGCGGGCAGTCTGCACATGGAAGTCGGGGCCACGGCAAGCTGGGCCCTGGGGGCACCGTCCTCAGGCGGGGTGGCTTCAGCAAGAGGAATGGGCATCTGAAGGCCCCACGTTGGGACCCCCAGCAGTGGTGTGGAGCATCCTGGGTCCTCGTGGACCCTCTCCCGTGTCTCCACCCACACCTGCAACCTGCCAGAGTAGGAGTTAGCAGGCTGTGGCCATGGCCTTGAGCCTGGAGGCACCAGGGTAGCTCGGCTGCTGTCAGAGCCCGTTGGCACTCGTTCAGCCCCTCCTTGGATTGCACACAGGGAAACTGAGGCTCAGAGAGGGCAGTGGTTAGTGTGGTCATAGTTACTGGGCCGGTGGGATTTCCCTAGAAATCCTGGTGTCTCCCAGTATGGGCTCTGCTCCCATCCCCTCCCCATGAGGAGAGGCCGCCTTGCCTGTGTGAGGTTCTGAGAGCCAAAGCCTCCGGACCTCGTCCTCCCCAGGACACAGTCAGTGTCCTGTCCGTATGTTCTGGACAGAACACCTTTGTTTCATTGTTGAAGCCCCTTGTCTTCCTTTAGGGTTTTTATTTCAGATGTTTTAAGAGCCCAGGCACCCCCGTGTCTCTGGTGATTTGGGTCAGCCTGCCGGGAGGTCAGGGTGTGGCTGGGAGCAGTCTCTGATGGACCCTGTTGTACTGGTGCCAGTGATGAGCCCTCAGGGACTGGGGGTGCAGATCTGGGAGGGCTTCCTGGAGGCTGCATCTCGGCTGGGCCAGCTTGTGTTCGGGACAAGGCGGTGCACATGAATTGGCTCCAGTGTCAAAGCAGGAAGCGGAGTTTTCGTTGAGCTCATGGGGGTCTGCACGTGGCTGGGCTGCCAGGGTACCTTCCGCTGGGAGGGGGCAGAGGGCGGGTTGTCTGGTGGAGCTGGCCTTAGGGTGGCGGCCGGTCTCCCTTCCCCCTTGTGATAGGCATCATAGCCATGGGACCCTCGTGTCCTGCACCTTGGCTTGGCCTCCTGGCCCTTCTTGGTTGGGCTTGGCCGCTGACCCGGGAGGCCTGTTGGACACACCTGCCTGGGGGTCACTGCGGACACTGCCCTGTCCCTTCTGTGCAGCCCACTTCTGTCCCTGGGAGCCCACCAGAGAGCCTGCTCTTGCCTCCTCAGCGGCGTGGTTTAGAGTTTTCCTTAGTAACACAACTTCTGCCCGTTGGGGAAGTCGGAACGAGGAAAACAGCACCGGAGGGCGTCAGCACAGTCACACGTCCCCTTTGCCTGGACAAAGTGTGTCATATGCCTCCTGTGTCTGACTGTGGCGGCACGTCCAGGGGCTGGGAAATGGGGTGGGACACCCCCCTGGGTCCCCCCACAGCTGCAGGGAACCCCTTCTCCCGCAGAGCGTCCTGCAGGGTCGCCCCGCTGTGGCTGCCGACCATAGGCCATCTCCCCTGGGCACCGTGGGGATGCACGCTGTCCCGTGTTCTTCAGCCAGGGGTGACCTGCACCCCGGGACCTGCCGAATGATTCCACGTCCACATGTGTGTCGAGGCCCACTTTCCATCCCGTATAGTTTGCTTGGGGGTCGGGCCACGACTTTGGAGCGACAGCCTCCCCACAGGCCAGGTCTGGAGCTTGGGGTCAAACCCCAGCTGTCCCCCAGGGCGCTTGGGCCACGGAGACTGTCAGATGCTCCTGGCCGGTCGTCACCCTGGCCTCTGGGTCAGCGGGTCACAGAGCGGATCGGGGGCTCTGATCTGAGGTCCCAGGCTTGCTTGCCTTCAGGGGCTGCCCTGGGTGGGAAGGGGGCAGGGGGCGATGTGGACACAGTGTGGGGTGCCCGGTGGCTGGGGGGCTGAGGGGCCCTGGCCGCCTGGGGCCCCTCCCGGGAGTCAGGCTAAGGTCAGGAGACCCCGTGCTCTCACCTGGCCAGGCTCCCCTGTGCGTGTGTGGACAAGGGCCCAGCCCCACGCCCGTGACTCGTCTGTTGCAGGTCTGTGGCCGAGGCCACCGAGGTGGACCTGAACATGCGCGTGGGGCTGCACACAGGCAGGGTCCTCTGCGGGGTCCTGGGCCTGCGCAAGTGGCAGTATGATGTGTGGTCCAACGATGTGACCCTGGCCAACGTCATGGAGGCAGCTGGGCTACCTGGGTGAGTCGGGGCGAGGCGGTGTGCTGTGGGAGGGTGGTGAGGGTGGGGGCGCGGGTGCTGGTCTGTGCTGGGCCTCCGGGATCCCCCGGCCTCCACGGGAAGTCGGTCCTGGCCGGAAAGCAGGCCCGATGCCTGGCCACCTGCTGGCGGTTCCGTTCCCTGCGCTCACTGAGGAAGGGAGGTGCCGTGGCCTCAGAGCCCTTCCATGCTCACACGGACTTCCTCCTGGCACCACGGTGTGCTTCGCGTGGTCCCTGCCCTGTGGCTGCCCCGCTACGGTGGCCTCCCCTGCCCAATGAGGCCCATGGCCAAGGCAAGAATGGGGTTCTCCCTCCCCCCGCTCAGCGGCGGCCACGGGAGAAGGGCCGCCAGGCACAGCTATGTGCCGCCAGGGCTCACGTGGCCCCCACGCTGGAGTGAGCGTCAGCCACCCTCGCACCCGTGCTGGCCGTGCTGTGTCTGTTCCCGAGCTCCCGGCTATGTGTGCCTCCAGGGCTCTGCCCCTCCCCTGTCCCTCACTGCCTGCCCTCTGCCTGCCCCAGAGACCTGGTTCCTGGGTACACATCTTTCTCCTTCCCTCCTGGACAGACTGTGGGGGACACACAGGACCCGCCTGACGCTGAGGCCTTTCCAAGGGTGCTCAGAGATGATTGTCTGTGAGCCTGGCCGTCCCTGAGCACCTCTCCCGTGGACCATCACAGCCCCCAATCGACCTATCCCTCCCCGCCCCCCCCATCTACCCGTTCAGCAAACACCCCGTCCACTACGGGGTGTTCAGAGAGCGTGACCAGACTCGGATGGGTGGGTGGATGGACGGGTGGGTGGACAGACAGGTAGGTGGATCTTGTCACTGTGTGGCTTTCATTTCACGCTGAGACCCCTGAGGCTGGGTTCCTGGGCCCCTTCCCAAACTGGACCCCCTGAGCAGTCGCCCTGAAGGGGCCAGGGCCAGGCAGGGGTGGAACCGGAGGAGGCCAAACACACCCACTCTTCACGTGCATCTCCTGGTCTAAAACCGACCCTTTATACCTGCTGCCTGGTACTGTGGCCAATTCCCCGAGTTGATGCGCGAGGTGCTCGCTCCAGGCTGCCCTGGAGCAGACAGCGCTGGGTCCTGAGTAAACTCCCCGAGCCCTGCGGGCCCTAGGGGAAGCACAGTCACCTGTGTCTTCCCTGGCTCCAGGATCAGGGGGGCCTCCAGGCCCAGACCTCATGTCCCCTTGCCCCTGCTGTCTGGGACAGTCACACGCATAGCTGGGCCTCCGATCCCGCAGGACTGAGACAGTGGGCGCTGGCATCCCAGCCCTGCTCGCGTCCTGGGAGGGAGCTTCCGGGGCTGACGCTCTCTCACCACAGACATGGGGTGAGTGAGCGCCCGGGGCCAGTGGCAGGCAGTGCTCGCTGGTGAAGGTGGGGCCTTGTCTCACTGGCCTTGCGGCCCCGGGCTGGCCAGGCCTCCTGTTTGTCCCCAGGCCACATCCCAGCTGGGACCCGCGGGGGCCTCCACTCCCACCACGTGCTTGCACCCGAGACCCCCTCTTTCCAGAGCCTGGAGCGCTCTGCACTGAGAGCAGTTGCTGAGATTTCTGTGACCCGGGGGACCCTCAGCCCAGTGACTGTGTGCAGCTCCCGTCTCTGCTATGGATGGAGGACCCTGAATGCAGGACGCTCCCCTGCCTCTCTAGAGACCCTTGCTGCTTGGCTGTCCCTGTGCAGTTCTGGGCCAGGCTGGCAGGTGACAGAGTCCCTCCCAGCAGTGAGGACTCTCATCCTGCTTGAACGCCCTGGTCCCTGCAGGAAATCAAGGAGACATGGTGGTTTGAGAACCACTTTGCACACTGGGGAATTTGCTTTTCTCCGCAGACCCCAGTGCTCAGGTCTCTGGGATGCACTGGGGCTGAGGGGTTCTGGGGCTGCTGTGGGTTTTCAGGCTCACGGTCTGCTCCAGGGCGGGTGTGGGGAGGCATCGACTACGGATTCTCCTTCTCGCCACAAAATGTGCCGGGATGAGTGTGAACGCTCCATCTGGTGTGGGGACAGTGAGACCGGGCAGGGCCTGAGGTCTCGGGGACACTCTGCTTCTCCCCTCACCCCACTGCTGTCTTCCGTCCTGCTGAAGGTTTTTGTCGTCCCTGTGGCTAGGCTCCCGCCCCCTCCCTTCCCCGGTGACCTGCGTGTGACATGTGTGACTCGGCGAGCCTGACCGCTTCTCCTGCACGTGCCTGTGCTCAGGGACGCCTCTGTTGTGTTTTGCAGGAAGGTCCACATCACGAAGACGACCCTAGCGTGCCTGAACGGGGACTACGAGGTGGAGCCGGGTCACGGACACGAGAGGAACAGTTTTCTGAAAGCTCACAACATCGAGACCTTCTTCATCGTGCCGTCACATCGGCGGAAGGTGGGCGCCAGGACCCTCCTGCATGGACACAGATGGGATGGCGTGCCCACCCCCTGGGCCAGGCCTTTGGGGTGGGGGGAGGGGTGTGAGGGGAGGGGTGCGTGGGGGGGCATGGGGTGTGTGTGGGGCAGGGGCTGTGAGCTCCTAGACCCTCCGTCAGAGTGCGGGGTCCTCTCGGGGGCTGGGCCTCCTGCAGCCTCCCTCCTCACCTCCCTGGTCCTTTACCACCTCTCCTGGAAAACAGGTGAGGGGTGGGGGGTACGCTGAGGGGTGCTGTGCCCACAGGAGGATCGTGTGGGGCACTTGAGGTCACTGTGTCCAAGGAAGCTGATCTGGATATGATTAGAGGTGACCTTTTCCTTTTAGGGCTCAGGTGAGAGGTTCAGGGCACAAGTGAGGGGCTCAGGACACAGGTGAGGGTGCAGGGCACAGGTGGCCCCAGCTCTCCTTCAGGACATAAGCGTGTCATATGTAGGGGACAGCTTCAAGCTTCGCTGTCGTGGTACGCCCACAGATCAGGGCTCTGCAGTCCCTGAGATGCAGCAGTCCCTGTAGCCTGGGGACCATGGGTGAGGGTGGCCCTGGGCCCCAGGGGGATGGGAGTGGAGGGTGGTCTCTGAGGGGCAAGGACCACGGGGGTCGGCATGTGTGGTCCTTAACCAGGCTTCTGGGGTCTCCCCCTGGCCCGGCCCCACAGCTGTCCGCTGTTCTGCCCCCGGATGCCGGCTTCACTCTGGTTTTCTGAGGCCGTGGGTGCGGCTCTGTGCTGTGGGACCTGGTGCCGGTTCTGTTCACTTGTTTGGTCCCCGTGACCTCCTGGAGTGTTCCCGTCTCATTCATGCTCCAGGCTGGAGGGGCAGCACGGGTGTCCTCATCGGGTTTCTTTGTGCCACGTGTCGGCACAGATATTTCCAGGGCTGATCCTCTCTGACATAAAACCAGCCAAGAGGATGAAGTTCAAGACCGTGTGCTACCTGCTTGTGCAGCTGATGCACTGTCGGAAGATGTTCAAGGCAGAGATCCCGTTCTCTAACGTCCTGACGTGTGAGGACGACGACAAGGTAGGGGCCGCCATGACATGTGAGGACGATGACAGGGCGGGGGCACCATGACGTGTGAGGACGATGAGGTAGGGGGTGCCATGACGCGGGAGGACGGCGACAAGGCAGGGGGCGCCCAGACGTGGGAGGATGATGACAAGGCAGGGGCCGCCATGACATGTGAGGATGACGATAAGGTGGGGGGGCTGTCATGACGTGTGAGGACAACAAGGCAGGGGCCGCCAGCGCTGGTCCCTGAGCAGGTGCATTTCGGCTGGGTCAGCCCTGGCCTTTTCCGCTTCACAACATTGTAAATGCCGTTCAGGGCTGGGCTGCTTTTGCTTTCCTGCAAAAATCTTTCTGGTATCTTGTATTTTTATTTACTTATTTACTCTTGCAGTTTGGTTTTCCATGTGTGTATCGGGAAATTCGTGCTCAGACCCCCAGCCTCTGGCTGAACCCGCCCTCCAGATACTCGTGCATGTCAGATGTTCTGTTGGGAGGTCTGGCCGTGGTCTGTGAGCCGGGGGACTGTCAGACAGGCCAACCCTCCATGGGGAGCGCCTCTGGCTGCCCCTCCTGTCCCAGGCCTCCCGCTTTGCCTGCACGCTTCTCTGTGGTGGAGTCCTCTAGTGGATGGAAGGTGGCCTTCCCTTGGGTGTCCCTGCTGTGCGGCCTGGCTGCCAGGATTTTCCACCTTTCCTCTCAGCTCGGTCAGAGCCATCTTTGGGTTTTCTGGTCTCCTGCTGGGTTGTGGGGTGCTGCTCTGCGGGGGTGCCCACATCCACTCAGCCACACGGGCCTTGTGTTTCAGGGGGCAGGGGCCAGGGGCCGTGTCCCCGGAGCCCTGGAGGAGCCTGGTCTGCCACCCCTTCCCAAGCGGCTCTGAGCCTCGCCCTCCTGTGTCCTCGTGTCCTGGCGCCCAGCCACCATTGCTCCGTCGGTGACCGATTTCCATCTCCCGAGAGCGCACTGTGCCCCTCGCTCGCGGTTTCCCTGCCGTGTGGGTTTTGTGCGTTAGAAGGGATTCCATCCCTGCTTTTGGGGGAGAAGCTGCTGGCTGGGACTCCTGGGGGTTTGTTGCCTCCAAGGACTTTTTGTGGTTTTGCTGGTGAGCTCGTATTTGTGAGAATGTTGCCGGAAACCCCTGGACAGCTTTGCTGGTGGTGAATTCCATCAAGAGCGGCCTTCCCTCTGCCAGGTACCCGGATGGGCTTCACGTGCCTGGCAGGTGTATGCACGTGTTCCTGGGGGGACCCCTCTGTGCAGAGCCGGGTCGAAGGTCACGTTCCTCACCGTCCCCTGTGCGAGGTCTCTCCATGTCAGTGTTTGCCGTGGGGCCTGTGGAGGCAACAGGCTTCCGTTAGAACTGTGACCTCACGGCCCACCCCGCTCAGGCCCCTCTTTGCTACGATTGCCCTGTGAAGATGATGGGCTCTAGAAACTCCGAGTCTCCGGCAGCAGAGGTGTGTCAGGTACCTGCCTGGCCTGGGCTTCTGAGTCCTGACGTCCTCCGGCGATTTCCTTTTCTCACAGCTTCTTGTGCATTTGGAAGTGCGTGCGTGAGTGTGCATATATGTATGCATGTGCGTGAGTTTCTGTGCACGCATAGGTGTGTCCGTGTGTATGCACATGTGTGTGTTTTCATACGTGTGTTTGCGTGCACATGTATACGAGTGACTGTGCGTGCATGTGTGTGTTTGCATGTGTGTACCTAGGTGTGTGCATGTGTGTGTGCACATGCATGCATAGTGTGAGTTTGTGTGTGTGCATGTATAGGTGTGTGCATGTGTGTGCACGTGTGTGTGCATTTCCATATGTGTGTGTGTGTGAGTTGGCCTGTGTGCACATGCATACGAGTGAGTTTATGTGCATGTGCACGTGTGTTTGCGTGTGTGCATAGGTGTGTACATGTCTGTGATTTTGCATATGTGCATGTGTATGTGTGCGTGTTTCTGTGTGTGCATGTGCATGTGAGTGTGCATGTGTACATGTGAGTTTGTGTGCAGTGTAGTTTGCATGTGTGCATACATGTGCATGTGTGCACACATGTGAGCGTGTGTGCATACGTGTGCACACAAGCGCACACGTGTGTGCATACGTGTGCATGCGTGTGAGTGTGAATATGCATGTGCATATATGTGTGCACGTGTGTGAGTTTGTGTGTGTGTGTGTGTTCATGGCCCCTTCCCTCACTGTCACTTGGAGTTGCCACTGGATTGCTCACCCTGCGTCCTCTCCTCCCTCTGGGAGCAGCAAACCAGGCCTGGTTTCCGCCTGTCCCCAGGCCCCCGAATCCCGGCCCAGCCCCTGACACCTGGAATCTCCGGAGTGCAGGACGCCTCATGGGTGCTGCCTTCAGACTCTGGTCCTTCATTTGTGTTTGCTGGACACAGAAGGTCCTGGCCCTCTAGCCTCCCACCTTGGGGGACACCTGCTGCCTCACTCTGTGCAGGCATGTGCTCCGGCCGTCGTCCCTGTCACCTCGCCCTTCACCCCAGGGTCCGAGGCCGAGTTCTGCAACCACTGTGCAGTTTCAAGGCTCCCCGTCTGCACACAGCTCCCCAGCCCGAGAGGGTCTCCCTGTGCCCCCGGTGAGCTGCCGGCCGGTGCAACAGATTTGACCACCTGTGTGTCCTGGACCCCGAGCTTCGGCCCCACGTCTGGCCCCTCCCTCCAGCCAGCGCTTCCGGCCTCTGGCCCAGGTGGCTCCCCTGCTGGGGGCATGGAGGGACAGGCAGGTAGCCGGCTGGGGCCCACGGCTCCCCTTCGTCCCCCTGCCTCACGGTTAGTGACAGCAGGCCCCAACAGGGGGAACAGTAGTGTCTGCCCCACGGGAGGCCCTCGGGGGGTTGATGCGGGGCCGTGACAAGGCACGTGGTTCCTAAGGACGGGGTGGAGAGGTGCAGAGGCAGGGCTGGCCCGCCAGCAGGGGCCCCTAGTGAGGACTGCGAACGACCACCCAGTGACCTGCAGGGCCGGCCCTTCCGCTGGCGGCCACTGTCTCCACCAGCCCCCCTGGCCCCACTGGCCCCACTGGCCCCAGAGCCTGCCTCCCCATTGGGATGAAGTCCCTCACTGGCCCTGTCTTCTGCTCATCCGTGTCCAGGCCTGACTCCTGTGCCGGTGCCACGATGCAGATGGCAGATGTTGAATTTCAGTATCTCCCGAAGTGACCCGTCGTGGTTTTGTCCCCGACTCACACGGTGAGAGGTTGCACGGGACCCTCCCGTGTCTCCAGGATGCCAAGAAGCTGCCCCTCACTGTCTGTGCCACGCGGTCTGGGTGCCCGAGCTGTGCACTCGGCCTGTGCCTGCCCTCTGCTCTCTGCCTGGGACAGCGATGGCCCCCGTCTCTGCCACCACAGCCACGCATGTGCCTCTTTTGTAGCTTTCAGTGGTTGTAGGCGGGGTTGCCCGTCAGCCCTGGACGGGTCAGACCAGGGCACCATCGCCATGAGCCGCTCACCCCTGAGCACCCCGGCTCAGGCAGGTGCCCATGGACCGTGGTCAGGTCTCAGGCCGGGCCTGCCATCTGGGGTCAGCCGCAGGGCATCAGGAAAGCCGGTTGAGCGTGGCCTTCATTTCTCAAGCCTCGGCAAGGACAGTTTGGAGAGGGGGCATGGGGTTTGTCACCCGGGACTCTCATCGGACCGAGCACCCCTGACTGCCCGGCCCCAGAGTTCTGTGGCCTCAGCGTCCTGAGCCCACAGGCATCAGCGTGGCAATCAGCAAACATATTCCCTGGGGTCCTGGGCAAGCAAGGCGCGTTGCGTGGACCCTACAATGTCCCTAGTGAGAGAGGAGGCAGCAGCTTTATAGCAACACGCTTCACAGTTATAAAGAAAAGGGTAAATTCCTGGTAAGCATGAAGAGAGGAAAAGGATGGACAGAGAAGTGCGAGTCTGAGCACTTCTGCGGGACGTCCCTTAGTCAGGACCCCAAGTCCATGGTGGAGCCTTTTCCCAGCCAGGATCACTGGCCTGCAGGGCTCTGACATGGCTCCCGGCCTGTGTAGCTCTGACGTGGCCCCTGGCCCACGTGGCTCTGACGTGGCTTCTGGCCTGTGTGGCTCTCATGTGGCCCCCCGGCCTGCATGGCTCTGATGGTGGCCTCTGGTGTCCAGGCAGCTCAGCCGCTGCTTTGTGGAGGCCGTGGGCACCCAGGCCCCAGAGGGAGAATCCCTCCAGTTCCCAAGATGACCGGTCACTTCTAGAAGGTTGTCTCTGAAGTGGTGTCTTAAGTTCGGGGCCCGTGGGGAGAACATGCGGGGAGGGAGAGTGGGGTATGGGCTGGGAGGGGCTGACGCTGGGCAGGGCCAGTTCTCGGCCCACAATGTCCGGGGTGTCAGCCTGAGAGGAAACCGAGACCCAGCTTGTGCTTCACGGGTGGGAGACGTTTCCGTCGTCTGCGCTGCTCACCTGAGGGGAGCTGGGCGTCCACGCTGGGTGTCCACGTGGGGCGTCCATGTGGCGCATCCACGCTGGGTGTCCATGCCGGGCCCCAGGGGTGCACTCCTACCTGACCCTGGCCAGGCGACCGTCCTTCCTGCCCTGCCTCACCGCCCACGCCCCAAATCCCGAAGATTTTAACGTTTCTTTTAAGAGTTTATACTTACCAGTAAAACCTTGGTTTGTGAGCATAATTCTTTCCAAAAACATGCTTGTAATCCAAAGCACTTGTACATCAAAGTAAATTTCCCTGGAAGAAATAACGGAAACTCAGATGATTCATTCCACAACCCAAAAATATTCATACAAAAATGATTACAATACTGTAACATGATACAAAATAATAAAGAAAATATAGAACATAAAGAAAAATAAGTTAACTTGCACTTCTGAAAACCTGGTGGCTGGTGTGAGGGAAACGAGAGAGGAGGGTTACTGTGTAGGACGACTTTCACGATCACTAATGGAATCACTGCTGTCTATTGGTCCCATGGGATCTTCTTCTGCATGGGGGCCCTTGTATACGCTCACATGGATGTTGACTACAGTGCAGTATTAATAAACTCTCGTCATAGACTGTATTTACTGTAACTGGTAATAAGGCAGCGGAGGAAAGGGTCTCTCTCCGCAGGCAGCCTGAGCTAGAATGAAGCAAAGCGTTCCTAAGCTCACTCTTGTACGGAAAAGCAAAGGACTGTCCACAGGTGCTTTGAAGTGACAGAAAAGACACCAGTGCCAGTTGTGGGCACCTTCCAACGTGCTGAAAAATCACTGATTTCTGCCAAACACCACAGCCTGAGACCGAGCATCCGAGCCTGGGAGATGATCGCCCACAATCCCGCAGAGAGAGAGAGAGAAGGACCATTGGCTTAGTTGTGATCACATGTCATTCAGTGTCATGTTCGACTCATGTTGCAAGACATCACTTATCAAGTTAAAATTCTTAGAAATGTTTGCTCGTCTTACAGAACCCTCACAGAACAAGTTACAATCCAAGGTTTTACTGTGTATGTTTTATAGTTAATCCTGTGATCCATTTTGAGTTAGTTTTTTTTTTTTATAAGGTATGAGGTTTAGGTCAAGATTTACTTTTTTGCTTATGGACGTCCATTTGGTCCAGCACCATTTGTTGAAAAGACAGTTTTTCTTCCGTTGAATTGCTTTTGGATTTTAGTCAAAAACCCTTGACCGTACTTATAGGAAGCTGCTTCTGGGCTGTCTGGTCTGTTCCACAGACCTTTGTGTCTGGCCCTCCACCAACACCATACCATCCCAAGTAATGTAGTTACACAATCGGTCTTAATGTTGGGCCGAGTGGTGTCTTTCACTATATTATTTTTAAGACAAATGAGCTATTCTAGTCTCTTTGCTTTCCGTTTAATATTTAGAAAAAGCTTGTCTATCCATAAAAAAGTTCCTGTTAGGATTTTGATAAAATTATGTTAAGCCTGTGTACATCAATCTGAGGAGAATTGATATCTTCACTGTGTTGTGTCTTCTAATCCCCAAGCACGTGTTTCTCCATTTATTGAGATCTTTAATCTCCTTCATCATCAGCATTATATAGTTTTCAGCATACATGTTGTGTTCGTGTTTTGTTAGATTTGTACCTACTTCATTTTTCTCTGTGATTATGAATGGTCCTGAATTTTAATTTTGTCTTCATGTGCTGATTACTGGTATTAAAGAAATACTTTATGTTCATCTTGTATCTAGTGATCTTGTGGAATTCATTTGTTTTCCTCCCCTTGGAACTTTCTATGTAGACCATCATGTCACTTATCATAAGGATAGTTTCGTTTCTCTCTTTCTAATAAGTTTGTCTTTATTTTCTTTTCTTGCCCTATTGCACTGGATGGGGTTTCTAGTACTATGGTGAAACTCCGTCTTTCACCAGCGAGTATGACGCTGGCTGTCAGTATTCTGTAGATCTTCCTCATCAGGTTGGAGAAGTTCCCCTCCCTCCCTAGTGTTCTGATCATGTTTATCAAGAATGGGTATCGAACTTTGTCAAAATGCCTTTTGTGCGTCAGTTCATACAACCATGGGTTTTTTTATATGGTGTTTAATCGGGTGTTAATGTGATGTGTTGCATTCGTGTACAAATATGTAAACAGCCTTGTGTCTCTAGATGTGGTCACGGTGTGTACTTCTATTCATATTGTGCTGAATTCTATTAGCTACTATTTTGTTAAGAATTTTTACATCAGTATTGAGAGAGATGGCCTGTGGTGTTCCTTTTTTGTACTGTCTTGGTCTGGTTGTGTTATCAGGACAATACTGACCTTGTGAAGTGAGTTGGAAGGTGTTGCCTCTTCTGTTTTCTGAAAGAGTGTATAGAGTTAGTGTTAGTTCTCATTTAAATAGGAGAATTCTCCAGTTAAACCATCGGGGCCTGGAGATTAATTTTTCAGGAATTTTGAAGCTATGAATTGAATTTCTTTAGTAATTACAGGGCCAGTCTAACAGTGTTTCATGTCGGGTGAGTTGTGGTAGTATATGTGTGTTTGGAGTAGTTCACTGATCTAAGTTGTCAACTTAATTGTGTACCACTGTTCAAAGTATTTCCTTCTTGCCCTTTTGGCATCTTCAAGGCCTGTAGTTGAATTGCATTTTTTTTCCTGAATCTGTTGGTGTCTTTCCCTCTTTTCCTTTGTCATGCCTGCTACAGACTTTTCAGTTTTACTGATATTTTTAAAGAACCAATTTCTGTTCTATTACCCTGTGCTGGGCACTGCCTCTCATCCCCGCCTCCCCCCATCCACATGGCTGCCACATACACATCGTGTGACCCCATTTGCGGACACGGAGCCCCAGCGCCGACGCTGAGCTAAGTCCCCTGGCATCTCGGGCGCCAGCGGGCAGTGGAGCCGTGACTGCATCTCAGGCCTCCAGCCCCGGGCCCCCAGACTCTGCAGCGGGCGAGCACACGGGCCCGAGGGGGCGAGAGAGCTTTCTCTTCAACACGAGGAGGATTTGTTGACGTTTCTTTCTCTCCCTGACGGCCGCAGCGGAGGGCGCTGAGAACTGCATCAGAGAAACTGCGAAACCGCTCATCGTTCTCCGCAAACGCCGTCTACACCACCCCGGGCACGCGCGTCAACAGGTACATCGGCCGCCTCCTGGAAGCGCGCCAGACGGAGCTGGAGATGGCGGACCTGGACTTCTTCACCCTCAAGTACAAGCAGGCTGAGCGGGAGCGCAAGGTAGGTGACCGGGACCTCAGGAGCGCGGGGGATCCCGGAGGCCCCTCGGCCGTGGCCGCCTGCACTCGCTCTTCTGGACACGGCCGCGGTTCCCAGGGGGGCACCCTCGGGAGGACCCCGTGTGTCTCCTGGAAGCCGCAGCAACCGATGGCGGGTCTCTGTGTCTCCTAGTACCACCAGCTCCAGGATGAGTATTTTACCAGCGCCGTCGTTCTGGCCCTCGTCCTGGCCGCCTTGTTCGGCCTCGTCTACCTGCTCATCATCCCACAGTGAGTGTCGGGGGCCCGGCGGCCGGAGGACAGGGGCACGGGGGCTCCCTCCTTGTCCGCTGGTTACTCCCCCGCGGTCCCGGCCACAGCCAGCTGTCCATTTGCCCAGTGGCCGGCTGTGTGAGGCCCCGACGCACATGTGCGGGACGCTCACTCTGTTTCTAATGTTTAACTGAGCCAGTCCTGGGACACCGTGTGTTTTCAGCATCTCCATGCACACACGTGCACCCTCGACTTCAGGACAGGTTTTGAGGGAGGAAATGCAGCTGGGTTTCCAGGCGTGGGTCATTTCAGACACGTTAGAATGAGATAGCGGGCTCTAGGGAGGAAGAAAGAGGTAGCAGCAGAGCGGCATCCGGGCTGCTGAGTCACAGTGAGTCTGGTAGGGCTGTTTCTTGGCGGGGACGATACACCTGTCTCCCAGACTGAGCACTTTCTTTTTTTTCTTCTGTTTAAAAAAATTGTTTTTATACATTTATTTATTTTTGATAGAAAGAGACAGAGCACAAGTGGGAGAGGGGCAAGACACAGAATCTGAAGCAGGTTCCAGGCTCTGAGCTGTCAGCACAGAGCCCGACACGGGGCTTGAACCCACAAACCGCGAGATCATGACCTGAGCCGAAGTTGGACGCTTAACCGACTGAGCCACCCAGGCGCCCCTCAGACAGAGCACTTTCTTAATGAGCCCTCCCAAGGGCAGTAGTCCCCTTAGAGTTTCCAGAAAGCACATGGGAGCTGCCCCGTCTCCAGACACCGTGAGCGAGGTGACCTCCCAATGGCCCTGCCTGGGGATCAAGCCTTTTCTAGAAGAGCCGCTCCCAGATGAACTCCACTCAGAGGGCAGTGCCCGGCGACCAGCCCTTCGTGAGGGAGGACCTCTCGGCGGGCCCAGGGACAATGGAAGCTGGGGTGGAGGCGGGAAAGGAGCTGGCAGGGTGAGGCCTAGGGGAGACTCCCAGGCAGCCGGTGGGCACACAGCACCTGCTCCAGCCACGGTGACCCTGCATCCTCTGCCCTAGGAACCTGGTCCTCCTGCTGCTGCTGGCCTTCTGTATCTGCTTCCTGGTGGCCTGCGTCCTGTACCTGCACGTCACCCGGGTCCAGGTGTGTGTGTGTGTGTCGTGTCCTGTGTGTGGCCTCCGCCTGCCCTCTCGGGAGCACAGGTAGGGCGGTGGAGACCCTCACTCCCTCTGGAGTAGCAGAAGCTCACGAAGCCCTGTCATGGGCCGGGCGCTGCCGGGAGTTCTGGGAACACCTTGGGGACTCGGGGCAGGCAGTCTGTAGTGATGGACACTCGTGAGCGCCTTCTCCTGAGTGGAGAGTCTGGAGCAGGAGGCTGGAGGTCTGTTGTGCGCTCACATGGTAGACGGGGTTCTCTGTTGGCTTTGCTGTTGTGACCTTTGGGGTGGGGCTGGGTTGGTGCCCCGAGCGGCCATTCTCCCAGGAGGGCGCTGGGTCCCAGCCCCACGGTGGCCTCCAGGCCTCATCTCCACGCCCCCCGTTTCCCTGTCACCCCACAGCTACGGCAGCAGACCCAGTGTTAGCTTTGCGTGATTGTGGGAAACAGCAACTTTGTGAAAAACTAAATTCGGTTTTATTCACTTAGCTGCGTTGCTATGCATAGATAACTTCTTGTTTTTAACTGGGAGAATTATACTTACCTAAACCACGTTTCTGGCTTCTTCATCTTCGTAGACGGAGTGACACTCGCACTCCAAGGAAGACAGCTTAGTCACGTGATTGGCTTCTATGGCCTGCTGTGCCCTCTGGGGAGCTGGGAGCCGGTGCGGGTGGACACTTGTCCTGCCCTCCAGGAGATGGGAGCCAGTGCGGGTGGACACTTGCTCCTGGCAGAGGCGGCCTCAGGTCTCCAGCCGGACGCGTGTGGATTCAGAGTCTGCCAGGCTGTGGGCGGCCCTGTGCTAGTTCTGAGCATTCCCGCTGGGGCATGGCCCAGAGACGGGTAGGGGGGCATAGACGCAGGATCAGAAGGCCAGTTTTCAGAAGAGCAATTTAGCCCTTTGCGTTTGAGCAAACGTCTCTGGGATCAGGTGTTCATGTGGAGTGCAGGCCTTTGTGTGGGGGCCGTAAGGAACGATACTTTACAAGTGACAAAATCACCAGCTATGTACAGGTCTCAGGTGACAAAGGGAATTTGCTGCCTCACATACTCAAACGCCCGAGACAGGAGGGAGGGCCCAGGCTGGTTTTCTCCGGGGACTCCGTTCTGCCACCAAGACCCAGGCTCAGGGCCCTCCTGCCCATGGGGCCGGCCTTCCTCGGGGCGTGTCGTGGACAGCCGGCTCTGTGCTCACCCAGCAGCACAGGGTTGGGAGGAGGCCTGGCGTCCCCTCAAAACCCGGCAGCCTCCCTCCCAGCTCCCTGGCCTCTGGCAGGCAGAGCCCCTGGGAAGCTGCATGTGCACACGGGGGCGTCCGGGTGCCCCTGCCGGGCGGAAGGGATTCAGCCTTCTCCCTGGCCGGGTCTCTGCCCCAGGTGGAGCCCGGCACCTGCAGCCAGAGAGCAGAGAAGATGGAAGTAAAGCGGCTGGCGGCGGGCACACCTTCCCCATCTCGCTGCTTGGGGGACCCCTGCCCCACCCGGTACCCGCCCCCACTGCCCGGTCCCCGCTGCTCCCTGCTTCCAGGCTCTCATGTCTGTCCTCTCAGCCCATTGACAGGTGACCACAGCCTCCGAGGGGCGGGGGCGGGGCGGCCAGCTGGCTCTGCACTCCAGGCACCATGAGGCCACGAAAGGGAAGGTGCCCGTGGGCTTTGTCGGGGGTTCCTTCAGTCCGACTGTCAGCAGGTCCAGCTTGGACGGTTGTGGGACTGTCACCACAGTTCCCAGTAGCCCGTCCCCAGTCTTGCCTGTGGCCGTCCCCGTCCCCACACCAGCCCGGGCATGTGGCGTCCTCCCAACCCTCCTGCTTCCCTTCTGCCACCTGCTGGCCATACAGACCTGGTGTGGGTGACCCGGGCCCCAGTAGTCTTTGCTGAGTAACGGGTCCACCCCTGGTAAAGCCAGTCACGGCTGCCACCCGCCACCACAGGATGCCATGTGGTCGAGGGACGCTGCTTCCTCACTGGCCTGGGGCTCGAGGGAGAAAGCGTGGGGACCACTGGTGCCCGTCACAAACGTACCAGATACGTATCAGTCTGAACTTCTTTTTTCTCTTTATATAACCAACAGTAAGAGAACTTTGCTATTTTGACAAATGTTTTTAAGGCTCTTGGGACAATCACCAGGATTGCTCCCTGTGTGGTTTCAGCACGGTGTTGTCCACGGCCCCGTGGCACACGGCTCTGAGAGAGTTACCACACTGTCGGCACCACAGCCGATGCTTTTCACTGTCTGTAAAGCCTCTGCTTTGGGATCGCAGGGTCACGGTCAGGCCGGCGGGATACCCCAGCACGTAGCCATTGCCATGCTCGTTTCTGGGGAGAGATGGGAGGGTGAGACGTCGTGCACGTCCGTGGGGGGAGTTTCCATGGAAGCATGTGGGCGGGAAAGGCAAATCCACATGCAGAGCAACTCCCCTGGGACAACGGAGGGAGGACAGCGAATCCTGCTGCTGAGGGTGGGGCCCCAGGTGAGGTCGGCAGTGTCACTTGGTCAGTGAGGGGGCTGCCAGCCTCGACACTCATCCCCAGAACCCTCCCCCGTGTCTCCCGTCAGAAGGGCGCCGTGCGGGGGCTCCCCGTTGATCTCTGCGGTGGCCGTAGTCAGGTTGGCCCTCGTGAGCGGAAGTCCGTGTTCCTGGGCGTCACCTCCATCCCTGCCACGGTGGCCACTGTGTCCGCGAGCCCATAGGGCGATAGCTGGGGTGACTGGGGAGGGAGGCCGCCCGGTGTCCACAGAATGGGTGCTCTTACCTGCTTGGTTAGCACACTCCTTGTCTGCCACGTCCCGCGCCGACCAGTGTTCACATGGGACACCGGTGTTGCCCGCCCACCGATACGGGTCTTCCCGCATGTGTCTGCCCCACCGGTGACTTCCTGTCACAGTGTTCCAGCCATGCCTCTTCCCGGACCATCCAGCCAGACATCGGCCAGGCTGTCACTCCCTCCAAGCCAGGTGCCCAGCCGGGCGCCGCCTGACGTCCACGAGCAGTGGTGTCTGCTGTTCCTCTGTCGGCCGACGTACACTATCCGTGAGGCCAAGGGGTAGCTGGAGCGTGGACCGCGGCCTCTGGGCCGCTTCTCTGTGTGATTTACGTGCATCCCACGGCCTGCTGGGCCCCATCGTGGCCGTGCCTCTCCCATGGATGACGGAGCGTTGCTGTGCACGCCCGGCTTCAGGGCCTGGAGGGTCAGCCAGCACCCGGCTCAGGTCCCGCGGCCCCTTGCTGGCCCGTGGCCAAGTGGCAAGTCCCCGCAAGGCCCGGGAGCGGGACGCGGGTGTCTCCAGAGAACGGCTGGACTTTGCTGTGAACCCCGTGCAGAACCCGAGCAGCGGTTCACAGGTCCAGGTGGCCAGCAGCGCCAGGGGTCTGACCCACAGTGAGCTCGCAAGCGGAGGGGGCCTGTGAGTCAGCGTTAGCCGTGCTCTTGCCTCTGGTGGGTCTCGAAGTCCCCAGGGTGAGCAGTGGGGGGGAGGTGCCTATCAGGTGGGGCGAGGAGGACGCAGCAGGGTCCTGTGAGTGTGAGCTGGTAGGGACCTGCGTCCCCATTCTCAGGCAGCTGGGGTCAGCGACCCTGAAGCAGGGCCCAGGAGAAAGGTGACAAAGAGTGACTAGGTCACAGTGTCGGCCCACATCATGGCCCCGGTGTGGTTTCCTGGCCCGGCGAGGCAGTGTGCCAAGTCCTGTGGCCCCTTGGTGTGGGTTTTGTGGAAAGATGCGATCTCTGCAGTGGCAACGTTGGGGTGGGGTCAGTGCTTGGAGCGGCTGAGCGCCCACTCTGCTGGGGAAGCGTACCGTGGCCGCCCACAGTGTGGACTGTGTCACGGGAGGTCACGTGGTGCCCAGGAGGGCAGGTGACTGAGACCCAGCTGTGGTGGCTTGCTGGCGCTCTCATTTCCACGGAATGGCATGTGGCATGGCGCATAGCTGGTGGGAAACAAAGCTAGAAGTGCCGAACGAGTGGATCCGTGACTCTGTGAATTCCGTCCATAAATAAACCACTGCGTGAGTGGTCACTGCTCGCCGAGCGTGGTATCGGGTCAGTAGAGCTCAAAGGCAGGGACCGGGCCCAGAGCGTCCACGTGGGTGGCTTGTGTGTCCTAGATAGGAAATGGCCGTGGGAGCCCGCCCCTGTTTGGCCATTTGCCACACAAGTGGGTGTGGCGTGCTCAACTGGGTAGCTGCATGTGACTCTGTGTCCCTGAGCCCTGCACAGCTGCCCTTGCTGTGCACTGCACAACCGGGATGCGGCCTCCGTGCACCCCGGACAGGGCTTGCTCAGCCTCAGCCAGCGGCTCTCCCCTCACCGCCTCCCCGAGGGACTTCTGTGCCATTTCTGCCTCTCCCGGGGCTCCAGGGGCCAGGCCTCGTTCACCGCTGTGCCCCCAGGGGCTCCTGACATCCACCGCTGGGAGGAGCCCTCCTGTGCTTGCTGGGTGAATGTGCGAGCTGCGGGTGCCTTGTCCGGCTGGGGGCGACAATCCCGTGGCCGCGTCCTCAGTCTTGTGGGGTGACGGGATCACACCAGGAGGGGGGTCGTGGGCTCCAGGGCTGTACCTCTGCTCTCTGAGGTTGGGGGCCCAGCATGTCTGCACGATGCAGCTGGGGCTCAGGGATCCTGACCGGGACCCAGATCTGTAGCTGCCACGGCGCAAGCCCCACAGCCATCCGGTGCCCTGGTCCCCAAAACAGGCAAAGCGGCACTGCCAGCCTGCCCCCAGACCGAGACAACCAGGGTCCTGACCTCCCCGGGAGGACCAGGCACCCCAACTGCTTGGGGGTCTCGTCAGCAGCTTGTGCAGGGTCCCTGCAGGCTTGATTTTAGTTTTTGTTTCGAATTTCGTGAGCCTGAGTATAAAAAGAGGTTCATACTTTTACCTCCGAGGTCATCTGTTGGATATTGCAAAACGTATTAAAATAGACGTAAAATTAACTTCCTAATAACAAAACTGACATGAAGCCCGTGTGAAGGAAATGATAAAACTTACATGAGGCAGAGAAAAGACGACACGAGTGCGTGTGAATTCTTGCTATTTCTGAGATGGAGTTAAACGTAATAAAAGCGTGACTAACGGATTCAGTTCATTTCGGTGCCCAAGTCACAGCGTGGGATAAGGCTGGCAGGGGTGCTCTTAAAAAAATTGTTTCTAATATTTACTTTTGAGATGGAGAGAGAGCGCGATCGGGGGAGGGGCAGAGACTGAGGGAGACACCGAATCTGAAACAGACTCCAGGCTCTGAGGTGTAGGCACAGAACCCAATGAGGGACTTGAACCCACAAACTGTGAGATCATGACCTGAGCCCAAGTGGGAAGCTTAACCTTCCAGCTCCCCAGGCCCCCCAGGGGGTGCTCTTTTTAATGCAAAGACCCTGGGTTTTGTTTCTTTTAGTTGGGGCAGCTTTTCACCTGGGAGGTGAAGCCTGGAGCACAGCCTAGGAATCTGCGTGGCGGGTGAAGTCCGGCAGCCCCCGGGGCCCTGCGCTCTGCACTGAGACTGTTTCTGTGTTTCGGCTTTTTCACAGTAACCTGTGTTACTGTTCAGTGTTTTCCAGGGTGCCTGACGATTCAGATCCGCACCGTCTTGTGTATCTTCGTCGTGGTCTTAATCTACTCCGTGGCCCAAGGATGTGTGGTGAGCATCTCAACAGGCAGCAGGGCCCGCTGGTCTCCTGGAGGCGTGAGGTGTGGACAGGGGATGAGGGGGCTGCTGTCCTCTTCACGGTGTGCAGGGGATGGAGGGGCGAGGCAGGAGTAGCGGGGGAGGGGGAGGCAGGGACAGGAGCACTGTGTTGGGGCTGGCCGCCTGGGGAGGAGGAGGGCGGGGGTCTCCTGCCCCCTGGCCCTGTGCACCTTGCACTGAGGAGCCTTGAAGGCCGAGCAGGAGGGGGTGCTGCAGAGCCTGCTGGTGGCTCCTGGGGGTGTGGGTCGGAGTATCGGGGTGGGGGGAGCCTGGGCAGGAGCGTCTCGATGGGGCTGGCGGGCTGGGGAGGAGGGAGGGCTGGTCCGGAGCAAGTGCCTCCCGCCATCCTTGTCCCTCTGTCCCCTCCAGGTGGGCTGCCTGCCCTGGTCCTGGAGCTCCACCCCCAACGGGTCCCTGGTGGTCCTGACGCCCAGCGGCCGCAACGCCGTGCTGCCTGCCGCGCCCTGTGAGTCGGCGCCCCACGCCCTGCTCTGCGGCCTTGTGGGTACCCTCCCGCTGGCTGTCTTCCTGCGGGTGTCCTCCCTGCCCAAAATGATCCTGCTCTTTGTGCTCACGACGTCCTACATCCTGGTCCTGGAGCTCAGCGGCTACACCAGGGCCCCCGGGTAGGTGCGCGGCTCCCTCCGGAGCACAGCCGGGCGGGCATTGCCCGTTCTGGTTTGCGGACCAGGAAGCAGATCGCCTTGGTGGCTTCTCCACGTGTCCGTCTGGGCCCCAATTCCAGCAAGGCCTTGGCTTTCCCGGAGGGAGCGACTCTAGCCAGGGCCAGTGCTCTGCACGGCTGAGAGTCGTGTCCGGGGACACGTGCGGACAGCTCTCAGATTCCGCGCACCGATGGAGTTTCCTTCCTGCTCTTCCACAGGGGCGGCGTGGCGTCGGGGCGCAGTTTCGAGCCGATCATGGCCATCCTGCTGTTTTCCTGCACCCTGGCCCTGCACGCCCGTCAGGTGGACGTCAAGCTGCGGCTGGACTACCTCTGGGCGGCACAGGCAGGCCGAGCTCTCTCTGCTTCCGGGAGGGTGGGGTGTGGTACAGGGAACCCTGGGAGGGCACTCAGGGGCTCCTGCCGGGCGCCAGCTCGGTGTGCGGGTGGGGGAGGCAGCGCCGGCAAGCTGGGCACAGTCTGATGAGCCCTGTCTAATGACCGAGAGTTCGGCGGTGTTTCGGGCAGTGAGTTCCCCATCCCCAAAGGCATTCCAGCCAGTGGGGCTGTGGTGCAGAGTGGCTCAGCCTTCGCTGCGCTGCATGTGACAACAAGTCTCTTCAGGTCATGGGAGACTCCAGAAAACGCTGACTCTTGCACGGTCCCCCACGATTTAGTGGGTCTACAGGAGGGGGGCAGGAGTCTACACTGTTAACACGTCTCCTGGGAAAGAGGCTTGAAGGGGGCCGAGGAGAGCGGTCCATGGGCCCTGAGTCCCAGGCAGGTGGTATGCCCCGTGCACCTGCCGTGTGACCCACTCACAGGTGCACTTTTGGGTCCAGCCCAGGATGTATGGCTGGTGTGCCCTGACCCCCTTGTCACCTGCTGTGTCCCCAGCCTTTGGAAGGGGAGGCCATCTGGCTTTCTGGGCCAGCCCGTACAGGTTCACACTCCGTGTGCAGCTTGCAAACTTCTGGGCCCCGGGCCAGTTGCTTCCCCATCGACGGATGGGCAGGGGGTGTGCACGGAACGGAGACCACCGCATGTTAGCTGCCACGTGTCATCTCACTCGATGTTTGGGGAAGCAGCTCTTTATTGGCCGGGGCCCTGGCTTGCATTTGGTCTTTGCGGCAGCCCTGCCCAGGAGGTGGGACGGGCATGGCTGTGAGGGCCACCTGTGTGCAGGCCCAGGCTGGACATGGCTGAGCCGGGATGGCCAGGGCTCTGCGGTGTCCAAGGTGGTGGGAGCCTCCTTGTACCAGGAGCCCAGCCTGGGACCAGGGCACAGGGATGGCTGGTGTCCGACCCTAGAGAGGTGACACCCAGGGGATTGGGGTGACAAAGGCTGTCTGGGTCCCTCAGGCCAATGGTTCAAACGTGAGTGTCTCTGGAGACCAGTGCAGACACACCCGGAAGTGATGTTCGCTGGCTGTCAGGGCACTCTGGGGCCCCATCCAGGTGACACCTAGAATTTACCCTGCCAGTGCGGAATACAGCAATTGTAGCTTCCTACCCGCTCGAGCTTGGCGGCCAGCCTGGTGCACGGTAGGTGCTCGGTGCGGCCGAGCGCCCTTCAGACACCGCGTTGTGATCTGTCGGGACACTCCACCTGCAGGCAAAGGACAGAGGCAAGGGGCCGGCCTGCTGGCTTTTCTCTGGTTTAATTCACCTGGGAAGACGGATTCCGGCCGCACAGATTCCCGCCAGGACATCCAGGCTGGTTGTCTGTTCAAGTTCAGGGAGGACGATTCTGTGGCTTTGGGTAAACAGAAGAGGAAAGACGCGTGTGTGTGCGCGTATCCGTGTGTTCTGTGCACATATCCGCGTGCGTGTGTATATGTACGTGCATAGGTGTGCCGGGCAGAGAACGTGGCTTATTTATTCTTTTTTTACGTGACAACCTTCCTGAGACAGAATCCACGCTCAACAGTCTGTGTAAAGCACGCAGCTCGGTGGCCTTCAGTGTATTCAGAGCTGTGTAGCCATCACCTCAACGTTAGAACATTTCATGTCCCTCAAAAGAAGCCCGTGCCCATCAGTGGTCACCACCCCCAACCCTGAGTGGCCACTACTCTCCTTCCTGTCCCCATGGATTTGCCCATCTGGGTCATTCTCCATCCGGTGTGCCGGGTTTGCTCCTGCTCCGGGGACGCCCTGATTCTGAGGGTCCCGCCGCCCAGCACTGCCCTCTCTCCACACCTGGACTCTGGGCAGGTGGAGGCCACGGAGATCCTGAGCCCCTCGTTTCCGTCCCCATGGGGATGGGACGCCGGGGTTGGGCTGCGTGGACAGGGTAGGCCCTGAGTCCTGCTGCGGATAGGGGAACACACCCAATGCTGGTTCTGCCCCTTGAGGGACTTGGGCTGTGCCACTGCCATCCTGCATGAGGGCCCGACCACGGCCCCACTTGTGTGAAGTCAGGGGGGTTGCAGACCTTGGATTGTCTGACAGATGGGTGGGTTTGGGGCAGCCCCAGCATGGCCCAGTTCCTGGGACACCACCCTGGAGGGCATCCACCCCAGGGCAGGCCACCAGACAAGACTCACGGCCTTCGGCCAAGGGACACAGCCAGCCCTCAGTGAACATGCCGGGAGGGACCCAGGCCTCCCCGCTCCTGCTGGCGCTCCACACGGGTCAATTCCGCTGGAGCAGGTGGCTCGGGGGCCTGTTGGCAGTGTCCTGTGGGAGGTCCTGAGTCAGAGCAGATGCCGAGAGGACACCTGTGTACAGGGCTCCCAGAAGGAGATCTGACTGCTGCTGTTTGCCAGAGCCTTGCCAGCTAGCGGAGAACAGTGTCTTCAGTGGGCTGTGCCGAGGGCCACTGAGCTGGCTGTCCAGGGCGAATAGGCCAGCCGGTCCCTAGATGTGTCCTCCCCGCCATCAGCTGGCCCCCGTGATCTCAGATCTTTTAGTTGTGAATAGCTGCTCAGAGCGTGAGAAAGACAGACTCCTGTGGAGCCGGAGAGCCGGCCCGGCCTGGAGGGGCACAGACCTGGGCTCCCAGCCTGTGCACTTGCTGGGCGCCTGCTCTGTGGCCAGGCGCTCACAGAGCAAGGTTGAGGCCGCATTTTCTCCCCTCTGGCTTCCCACGTGCTTTCCTTGGCTGTAGTGTCCCTTTAAGTGTCGGTCAGCCTCATGGTTGACCCTGCCCTGGGGTTCCCCACCGACAGTACCCCTGTGCCACAGCTGGCCCCCACTTCTGAGTGAGACTTCCATTGAGTTCAGTGCAAGAGAGACCCTCCCTGTGTCATGAGGAAGGGTTGCCTTCAGGGAACACACTGACACATTTTTCCAAAGATGTGTGACAAGAAATGTCACCTAAGTTTCCCGTAAAGCCAGCAAAACCAGGAAGTTTCCAGACTTTGCCCGATTACCCCCTGGGTAGGTACGTCTGTCATGTACACATCACAGTCACATCACAAACTATTGTGAAACGGCCGGGCTGGAGCCTGGGGGTTAATTATCTACTGACACCAGGCTGGTCACATAAACCCACCTAACCTGGGGCTGTCACGATGCTTTGTTTCCAGTGTGGTTCCTTCCTTTGCGCTCAGTAGATAATCATGATGCCGATGGTAGAGCAACATCCTCTGCCAGTGAATGCTTAACCCTGGAGCGGGATTCCCACCGGTACTGGCGCCATTTTGTCCACTCTCAGACGGAAGGTGGCCCAGGCATGGGCTTGGGTGTGACATAGTTATAGTTACATGTATTGTTGGGATTCACTTTGCTAAAATTTGGTAAGAGTATCAGTGTTCATGAGTGACGTTGTTCTGTAGTTCTCTAGGCCAAGAGGGCTTTGATGTCAGAGTAAAGCAGTCCTCACAAGGTGGGGGGGGGGGTTCCTTCCTTTTCAGGTTTCTGGAAGAGTTTGTAGAATTGGTGTTGTTTCTTCCTCCAATGTTTGAGGAAGTGAAGCTCTCTGGGCGTGGGTGTGTGAGTGTGTGTGTGTGTGTGTGTGTGTGTGTGTGTGTGTGTGTATTTAGAGTGGGAACATTTTAACTCAACTCAATTTCCCGAAAGATGGAGGGCCATCAGGCTTTCCATTTCTTTCTGAGGTAGCTTCGGACACATATGTCGTTCCCTGAACGCTGTCCAGTCTGCTGACACAAACTTGTTCATACTCTTCCCTTCTTGCTCTTTTAACGTTTTATTTTATTTTAGTTTTTGGGGCACAGAGAGAGACAGAGCATGAGCAGGGGAGGGACAGAGAAATGGGAGACACAGAATCCCAAGCAGGTTCCACACTCAGCACAGAGCCCGATGCGGGGTTCGAACCCACAAACCATGAGATCATGTCTTGAGCTGAAGTCGGGCGCTCAACCGACTGAGCCACCCAGGCACCCCTCCCTTATTTCCCTTTAATATTTGTAGGATTTGTAGTGACGTCCCATTTCTCCTCCTGATGTACGATTGTGTAGACACTTTTTTTGATCAGTGTGACTAGAAGTTTATACATTTTATTGATCTCAGGAAATAGCTTTTGGTTTTATTGATTTTTCTCTGTTTCTTATTTCACTTAAATTCCACTCTGATCTTTATTTTTTTCTGATGACTTTGGGTTTAGATTACTTGTATTTGCTAGTTTCTCAAGATGATTTGTATCTTCTCTGATTCAGGGATTTTGTTCTAAAATTTCCTCCAAGTGCTGCTTTAGTTCCATAAATATTGATATTATATGTGGCTTCATTTTCATTTGGTTCAAGGAACTCTTTTCTTTTCTTTTCTTTTCTTTTCTTTTCTTTTCTTTTCTTTTCTTTTCTTTTCTTTTCTTTTCTTTTTTCTTTTCTTTCTTTGTTTTGTTGGGTTCTTCTTTGGACCAAACGTTATGAAGATTATATTTTTGTTGAATAATCTCAAAGACCTTTCTGTTATGGACTTCTGCTTAGTTATGCCATAGTCAGAGAGTATGGCTCAAATGCCTTGAATCCTTTTAAATTTCTTGAGAATTGCTGTATTGTTCCTGCTGCATCCTGTCTCTGTTGGATGGTGTATTTTATAAATGTCAGCGAGGTCAAGTTGGCCAGGAGTGTTCTTAGGTCTCCTGTGCCCTTATGGACTTTCTTCCCATTCTACCAAGTTTTGAGAGAATGATATTGAAGTCTCCAACTATACCTGTGGACAGAATTTTGTGCAGTTCTATCAATTTTTGCTTCCTGTATTTTGGCGATCTCTTACTAGGTGCATCGGTGTTTAGGATTATGTCCTCTTGGTAAGCTGAAACCCTTGTACCCCTTATCACTATGGAAACAACCTCTTTTCCCAGGTAATGTACTTGGCTCTGAAGTCTACTTTATGCAATATTATATAGGTAATCCAGCTCCCGTTATGTATTTTTTTCTGTCATCTTACTTTTAATCTATTTGTTTTTTACTTAAAGTGGATTTCTTACAAGCAACATACAGTTGGACCTTGTTGACTTATCCAATTTATAAATCTCTGCCTTTTTAATTGAGCTGTTCAGACCATTTACAATTATGTGATTACTGATGCAGTTAGATTTTAATCTTTTGCTGTCTCCTATTTGTCTGATCTGGTCATCTGTTCTTTGTTTTCTTTTTCCTCTTTTTCTGCCTATTTTAAGTTAGTTAAATATTTTTATTATTCTACTAAAATATAAAATAATCTTTATTATTCCACTAATAATTATTGATTCTCTTATTCATGATAGTAATTATTATAATTTATTTCTCTTTATTCCTCCCTTCCTCTATTTTTTTAGCTGTAATTCTTTGTTGTATTATTTATTTTTGTTTTTATTTTATTAAAATTTTTTTTTAATGTTTATTTTTGAGAGAGAGAGAGAGAGAGAGGCAGAATGTGTCGGGGGGAGGGGCAGAGAGAGAGGGAGACACAGAATCTGAAGCAGGCTCCAGGCTCTGAGCTGTCAACACAGAGCCTGACATGGGGCTTGAACCCACAAACCACAAGATCATGACATGAGCCAAAGTCGGATGCTTAACCAACAGCCACCCAGGCACTCCTTATTTATTTTTGTTTTTAAGTTTTTACTTAAATTCCAATTAACATACAGTGTAATATTAGTTTTAGAAGTAGAGTTAGTGTTTCATCACTTACATATAGCACTCAGTGCTCATCATAATAAGTGCCCTCCTTAATGCCCATCACCCATTTAACCCATCCCCCACCCACCTGCCCTTCAGCAACTCTCAGTGTGTTCTCTATTGTTAAGAGTCTGGTTTTTGGCTTGCCTCTCTCTCTTTTTTACCCCCTATGTTCATCTGTTTTGTTTCTTAAATTCCACATGAGTGAAATCATATGGTATTTGTCTTTCTCTGACTGACTTGTTTCTCTTAGCAAAACACACTCTCGCTCCATCCACGTCATTGCAAATGGCATAAGTTCATTCTTTTAAAAAAAATTTTTTTTAATGTTTGTTTATTTTTGAGAGGGAGAGAACATGAGAGGGGGAGAAAGGGGCAGAGAGAAAGGGAGACACAGAATCCTAAGCAGGCTCTAGGCTCTGAGCTGTCAGCACAGAGTCCAATGCAGGGCTTGAACTCACATGACCTGAGGCGAAGGCAGACACTTAATAGACTGAGCCACTAAGGCACCCCAAAACTTCATTCTTTTTGATGGCTGAGTAATATTCCATTCCATATATTTACCACATCTTCTTTATCTATCAGTCAGTGGACATTTGCGCTCCTTCCATAATCTGGCTATTGTTGATAATGCTGCTGTAAACATTGCGATGCATGTATCCCTTCAAATCTGTATTTTTTTAATGTTTCCTTATTTATTTTTGAGAAAGAGAGGTAGAGACCAATCAGGGGAGGAGCAGAGAGAGAGAGAGAGACAGAATTCTGAGCAGTCTTCGCACTGTTGGCACAGAGCCCAATGTGGGGCTCAGTTCCACAAACGATGAGATCATGACTTGAGCTGAAACCAAGAGTTGGACACTTAACCAACTGAGCCACTCTGGTGCCCCATTCACATCTTTATTTTTGTGTCCTTTGGGTGAATATCTAGTAGTACAGTTGCTGGATTGTGTGGTAGTAGTTGTATTTTTAAACTTTTGAGGAACTTCCATACTGTTGTCTAAAGTGGGGGCACCAGTCAGCATTTGCACCAGCAGTGCAAGAGGGTTCCCCTTTCTCTGCATCCTCACCAATATCTGTTGTTTCCTGTGTTATTAATTGGAGCTATTATGACAGGTGAGAGGTGGTATCGCACCATGGTTTTGATTTGTATTTCCCTGGTGATGAGTGATTTTGAACATCTTCTCATGTGTCTGTTGGCCATCTGGATGTCTTCTCTGGAGAAATGTCTATTCACGTCTTCTGCCCATTTCTTAACTGGATCATTTTGTTTTGGAGTTGGATTAGTTCTTCATAGATTTTGGATACTAACACTTTATCGGATATGTCATTTGCAAATATCTTCTTCCATTAAGTAGGTTGCTTTTAGATTTGTTGGTTGTTTCCTTCATTGTGAGACTCTTGATGAAGTCCCAATAGTTCATTTTTGGTTTTGATGTCCTTGCCTCCAGAGCCGTGTTCTAGTAAGTTGTTCCAGCTAGTGTCAAAGAGGTTACTGCCTTTGTTCCCCTCCAGGATTTTGATGGTTTCCTATCTCACATTTAGGTCTTGAATCCATTTTGACTTTCTTTTTGGGTATGGTATAACAGAGTCGTCCAGTTTCATTCTTTTGCATGATGCTGTCCAGTGTTCCCAACACCATTTGTCTTTTTTCCATTGGATATTCTTTCTTGCTTTGTTGAAGATTAGTTGACCACATAGTTGCAGGTCCATTTCTGGGTTTTCTGTTCTGTTCCATTGATCCATGTGTCTGTCTCTTTTTGTGCCAGGACCATACTGTTCTGATCACTACAGGCTTTGTAATGTAACCTAAGTCTGCAATTGTGATGCCTCCAGCTTTGCTTTTCTTTTTCAGCATTTCTTTGGCTATCAGGGGCCTTTCTGGTCCCATATACATTTTAGAATTATTTTAGCTCTGCAAAAAATGCTGGTGGTATTTCAATAGGGATTTCAGGCAATATGTGGATTGCTTTGGGTAGTGTTGACATTGTAACAATATTTGGTCTTCCAGTCTGTGAGCGTGGAATGTCTTTCAATTTCTTTGCATTATTTTCAATTTCTTTCATAAATGTTCTATAGTTTTCAGAATACAGATCTTTTACCTCTTTGGTTAGGTTTATTCCTAGGTATATTATGGTTTTTGGTGCAGTTGTAAATGGGATTGATTCCTTGATATCTCCTGCTGCTTCATTATTGGTATATAGAATTGTAACATATATGTACATTGATTTTATATCCCGTCACCTTAACGAATTTATGTATTCTAGCAATTTTTTGGTGTGGTCTTTAGGGTTTTCTCTATAGCACATCGTATCATCTGCGTATAGTGAAAGTTTGACTTCTTTTTTGCTGATTTGGATGCCTTTTGTTTCTTTTTTGTTGTCTGATTGCCGAGGCTAGGACTTCCAGCACTATGTTAAATAACAATGGTCAGAATGGACATCCCTGTCTTTGTTCCTGACCATAGAGGAAAAGCTCTGTTTTTCCCCATTGAGGATGATATTTAGCTGTGAGTTTTTTTGTAAATTGTCTTCATGATGTTTGAAGTATGCTCCCTCTATCCCTACTTTTGTTGAGTTTTTTTTCCCTCCAGTTTATTTACTTTGAGAGGGTGGGGTGGGGAGAAAGTGAGCAGAGGAGGGGCAGGGAGAAAGGGAGGGAGAGACTCCCAAGCAGACTCCTCACTGAGTTTGACGTGGGGCTTGAACTCATGGGTCGTGGGATCGTGACCTGAGGCGAAACCAAGAGTTGGACACTTAACCCGACTGAGCCACCCAGGTACACCGCTGTTGATGGTTTTTTTTTTTTTTTAATCAAGAATGGATACTATATTTTGTGAAATACTTTTGCTGCATCTATCGAGAGATCATAGGTTCTTATCCTTTTATTTTGTTAATGTGGCATATCATGCTGATTGGTTTCCAAATACTGAACCACACTTGTAACCCAGGAATAAATCCACTTGATCGTGGTGAATGATTCTTTTCATGTATTGTTGGGTTCAGTTGGCTAGTCTCTTGTTGAGAATTTTTGCATCCACATTCATCAGGGATATTGGCCTGTAATTCTCCTTTTTAGTCCAATCTTTGTCTGGTTTTAGAGTCAAGTTAACACTGGCTTCGTAGAATGAGTTTGGAAGTTTTCCTTCCATTTCTATTTTTTTGGAACAGTTTGAGAATAGGTATTAACTCTATAATGTCTGGTGAAATTCCCCTGGGAAGCCATCTGGCCCTGGACTTGTGTTTGTTGGGAGAATTTTGACTAATGACTCAACTTCTTTGCAGGTTATCAATCTTTTCAGATTTTCTGTTTCTTCCTGTTTCAGTTTTTGTAGTTTATATGTTTCTAGAAATGCATTCATTTCTTCCAGATTGCCCAAATTGTTGGTATATAATTGCTCATAATATTCTTTTATAATTGTTTGTATTTCTGTGGTGTTGGTTGTGACCTCTTATCTCTCTTTTGTGATTTTATTTATTTGGGTCCTCTCTCTTTCTCTCTTTTCTTTTTGAGAAGTCTGGCTTGGAGTTTATGCGTTTTATTAATTCTTTCAAAGAACCAGCTCCTGGTTTCATTGATCTATTCTACTGGTTTTGGTTTGTTTGTTTCCATATCATTTATTTCTGCTCTAATATGTATTATTTACCTTCTTCTGCTGGCTTTAGGCTTTATTCGCTGCTCCTTTTCTAGCTCCTTTAGGTGTAAGGTTAGGTTGTATACTTGAGACTTCTCTCGCTTCTTGAGTTTAGAGCTGTATTGGCAATATACTTCCCTCTTAGGACAGCCTTTGCTACGTCCCAAAGGCTCTGGACCATAGTGTTTTCATTTTCACTTGTTTCCATATATTTGTTTTATTTCTTATTTTCCTGGTTTAGCCATGCTTCCTTTAGTTAGCATGTTCTTTAACCTCTATGTATTTGTGGTCTTTCCAATTTTTTCTTGTGGTTGACTTCAAGTTTCGTGGTGTGGTCAGAAAATATGCATAGAATGATCTCAGTCTTCTTGTACTTGTTGAGGCCTGATCTGCGACCTAGAATGTGATCTATTCTGAGAATGTGTGTGTGCACTTGAGAAGAATGGTATTCTGCTGCTTTAGGATGGCATGTTGAATATATCTGTTAAGTCCATCCGGTCCAGTGTGTCATTCAAAGCCATTGTTTCTTTGTGGATTTTCTGCTTAGATGATCTGTCCATTGTTGTAAGCAGGGTGTTAAAGTCTCCCAGTATTATTGTATTATTATCAGTTAGTTCTTTTGTGTTTGTTATTAGTTGATTTACACATCTGTTTTCTGCCAAATTGGGGGCATAAATATTTACAATCATTAGATCTTCTTGGATAGACCCCATTATTATGAAATAGTGCCCTTTTTCATCGTTGTTACAGTCTTTGGTTTAAAATCTAGTTTGCCTGATATAAATATGACTGCTTGGCTTTCTTTGACTTCATGATAGATGGTTCTCCATGCTCTCACGTTCAATCTGGAGGTGTCTTTGTGTCTAAAATGAGTCTCTTGTAAGCAGCATATGGATGGGTCTTGTTTTTTGGGTTTTTTTTTTTTTATCCATTCTGATACCCTGTGTCTTTTGATTGGAGCATTTAGTCCATTTACATTCAGAGTAATTATTGACAGATATGACTTTAGTGCCATTTTATTACTTGTTTTGTCGTCATTTCTGGAGATTTTTCTGGTTCCTTTCTAGTCTTTGTTGATTTTGGTCTCTCCCACTCAAAGGGCCCCCTTTAATATTTCTTGCAGGGCTGATTTAGTGGTCGCGAACTCCTTTAGTTTTTGTTTATCTGGGAAACTCTTGATTTCTCCTATTCTGAATGACAGACTTGCTGGATAGAGTATTCTTGGCTGCATAGTTTTGCCATTCAGCACAACTGAATATATTGTGACACTCCCTTCTGGCCTCACAAGTTTCTGTAGAGAGATTTGCAGCTGGCCTTATGGGTCTTCCCTTGTAAGTTAGGGACTTGTTTTGTCTCGCTGCTCTTAGGATTTTTTCTTTATCACTATACTTTGCAAATGTACCTACGATATGTCTTGGTGTTGGCCTGCTTTTATTGATTTTGATGGGGAGTCTCTGTGCCTCCTGGATTTGGATGTCTGTTTCCTTACCAGATTGGGGAAGTTTTCAGCTATAATTTGCTCAAATAAACCTTCTGCCCCCGTTCCCCCCTCGCTTCTTCTGGGACTCCTATCTTATGAATGTTATTAAGCTTTAAGGAGTTGCTGAGCTCCTCAAGTCTGCATTCATGATCTAATATTTTTCTTTCCCTCTTCTTCTCAGTTGTATTATTTCCCATAATTTTGTCTCCTGTATCACTTATTTGTGTCTCTGCTTTTTCTGCCTTCGTTGTCGTTACAGCCAGTCAGTTTTGCTGATTGCGTTTTTCATTTTGGCCTGATTGGTTTTGAACTTTTATCTCTGCAGTAGGGATGTCCCTGGTGTCTTCTATCCTCCTCTCAAGCCCAGCTAGGATTCTCATGATTATTAATTTAAATTCTGGCTCAGGCATATGACTTACATCTGTGCCTAGACCCCTGGCCGTGACCTTTCCTTGTTCTTTAGGATGAATTCCTCCATCTTGGTAGCTCGTCTAGGTCTGTGCCTTCTTCTGTGGCTGCGGAAATCCTGTCATATTTCCTGCTCCCGAGAGCGGTGGCTTTATTAAGAAGGGGTTACATACTGTCCAGGGCCTGGCGCATGGGAAAGTGTCTGTGGTCTGGGCCGTGTGCTCTCTGTTGCTGTGTTTTGGCCGCTGTCTCCCTTAGCTCAGCCCTCTGCAGAGTTAGTCCTTGCCTGCCGTGGGCAGTGCTTGGACCTTGACCACAGTGTGATGAGTTTGAACTAGGTGTGTTCTGATCTGCTTGTTAAAAGAGGCTAGGTCCTGTGTCTATTAGAGCTGAAGCTTTGCAGCCCTTTGTGGTCAGTAAACTTGGTGCATGTGGGGGTTTGTGCTGGTCTTTGGGGGGAGGGGCCCGCTGCTCCGGTTCTCAGCACACTTGCCCTAGAAAAAAGCAGCACCTGCGGGGTGCAGGGGGGCAGGACTCAGCGCAAGCAATTTAGGCTGCCGCTGTTGGCTCTGTGCCATTTTCTGAAGTTGGTTTATGCTGAGGGGTGGGGGAGAGAAACGGTGCCAGCCCCCTCGCTCGTCCTTGAAGAGGGGAGTTTGCACCTGCCGCTGTCCAGGAAGCCCTCCCAGAAGAGCGGACAATCTCCTATCACGTGTCTGTGTCTGGGCCATTTGCCCACCGGACAGCGCAGTGCATCTTGGGCTCTATCCCCGGAAGGCCAGCTGAATTTTAAAACTCCAAACCTCGTGTGGTGCAGACCTGCTCCAGTCCTCTGGGGTAGGGTCTCACCGCACTGGGACTGATGCGTGTTTGTCCCAGAAGGGCCATCGCAGCAAGGCACAAGAGCTCGGAGTTTGGAGGAAAGCACAACAGAAAGCTGATGTCCAGGGGAGCTGCCCTCAGCAGGTGTCTCTGCCCCTGTGCTGATGAACAGGGCAGCTCAGTGGTGCCCGCTAGCTCTTTTGTCCCCAGAGAGGCAATGCCACCTCTCCCAGGTGTGCCCTAAGAAGGGGGAACCATCTGTCCCAGCGTGTCCCAGGGCATCCTCAGATCATACTGTCTGCTGCCGGGCTTCTGCCCTGCTTCTCCACGAGCACACTCAGGGCTCCACACCCGCCACGCCGTGGACCCCTAAAACCCCAGTCTTTGAGCCCCGCTGGTTGTAAAAACCCACGATAGATAGTCAGCCTGTCTTGTTTTCCCCATCCATGGCTTTGGGGAAGTATTTTCCTTGTGTGATCCCCTGTGGCTTTCTCTCTCTTTCGCCTGTCTCTGTGACCTCTTTCTCCCTCTCCTCTGCAACACCCATGATCCTTTTCTCCCCTAACCACGTCTCTGCACCTCCTACCTTCCACGATGTGGCCTCTCCTCGCCCTCCAGTTGTGCTGTTTGTTCTGATCGTCCTCAGAGCGATTTATTGGGTGTTCAGAGTGATTTGAGATCTATCTGGCTGTGTTTGAGGGATGAGGTGAGCCCAGTGTCCTCTCCCTGCTCTGCCGTCTTAGCTCCTCCCCTGTTGTATTGTTTCAGTGGGTACTGACCATCGTCTGTCTTCAGCTGAGGATATTCCACCTTGCAGAAGCGTATGTTTCTTCCTCCCATGCTAGGTTTTTGCTGTTGACATCATAGATCTTATGTGTACGTGTATTATGAACTCCAACGTATATTTTCCATCATAAACGTTTCATTATATTTAAAGCCATCTTATGAGAAGAAATGGTATTTTTTTATTTTTTATTTAAATGTTTATTTTTGAGAGAGAGAGACAGAGCATGAGCAGGGGAGGGGCAGAGAGAGAGGGAGACAGAATCCAAAGCAGGCTCCAGGCTCCGAGCTGTCAGCACAGAGCCCAACGCGGGGCTCGAACTCGTGAACTGTGAGATCATGACCCGAGCCAAAGTTGGACGCTCAACCGACTGAGCCATCCAGGCGCCCCTGGAAGTGATAGTATTTTTAGTACCCACATAGTTATGATTTCTGGTGCTTTTCATTCTTCTGTGAAGGTCCAAGTTTCTATCTGGTATCTGCCTAGTTTCCTGAGGGACCACTTTTAACATTTCTTGCAGGTCTGATGACAATTCATTCTTTCAAATCTTGTGTGTCTGACAAGGTCTTTCTTTTGCCTTCGTGATTGAATGATACATGTGCCAGGGATAGGACTGTAGGTTGATGATGCTTTTTCCCTTTCACACTTTAAAGGCATTCTCTACTCAGTCGGTTAAGTGTCCATCTTTGGCTCAGGTCATGATCTTGTGGTTCGTGAGTCCAAGCCCCGCATCGGGCTGTGTGCTGACAGCTCAGAGCCCGAACCCAGCTTTGGATTCCATGTGTGTGTGTCTCTCTCTCTATGCCCCTCCCTGGCTTGTGCGCTCGCTCGCTCTCTCTCTCTCTCTCTCTCTCTCTCTCTCACAAAAATAAACATTAAAAAAAGTTTTTAAAGGTGTTCTCTGGCTCTTGTCTGGGGTCGTTTCTGGCAATTTCCTGCCATCTTTATGTGTGTAACATGTCTTTATATCTTGTGGCTTTTAAGATCTGCCCTTTATCCCTGGTTTTAAGTGGCTTGATTGTGATGCACGCTGATATCGTTTTTCATGCTTTTTGGCTTGAGGTTTGTGGAGCATCTTGGATCTGTGGGTTTATAAGTTTCCATTAAATTTTGGAAAATTTCATCCATTATTTTTCTGATGTTTTTCTGTCATTCTCTCTCTGTCAGGGGCCCTGACTCTGCATGCATCAGGCCTCCGGAAATTGTCCCACACCTCACTCACGCTCTGTGCGCGCTCTGTTTGAGCCCCGCATCAGGCTCTGTGCTGACAGCTCTGAGCCTGGAGCTGCTTAGGAGTCTGTGTCTCCCTCTCTGCCCCTCCTCTGCTCACGCTCTGTCTCTCTCAAAAATAAATAAACATTAAAAAAAATTAAGAAAAAAAAGAACAAAAAGAGGAAGATTCCAGCCTCTTTTACCAGACTGTTGTGCTGGGACATTAGCCTTCTGCCCTTGGTTCCCCTGGTTGTCGGCACTTGGGGCTTGGATGAAACCCCCACCGCCAGCTCTCCCGGGCACCCAGCTGGTGGAGAACAGAGGTGGGACCTGCTTAGCCTCCATGATCCCGTGAGCCACATCCTGGTCACAAATCTCTTTTGACGTCTGCACGTGCCCTGTTGGTTCTTGTCTCCTGAGGACCCTTGTGCAGCATCAGCAGCTCTGTTCACAGGGTTCTGGAAATGAAAACAAGCACTTTCCCACTGTTTGAAGAATGAGCTGGCCATGAGCACCTGCCTCCAGCCAGATATCACCTCCAGGAGGAGGCAGGGACATCACTTCCCAGGAAGAGTGTGACTGGCTGTTCATTTTGAGCGAGCACAGCCTTGATTGCAGGCGCTGGGAGGGTCTGCGGGGCTGGTTGGTTGGACAAAAAGTCTTTGCAGCACTTTGTGGGGGTCACGGTAACCATCACGGCGCACACAGCCCACCGGTCACCAGCATCAGCCGATCTGGGACTTGCCAGGTTATGTTGTTCTGGTTTGTTCTGTTTATGGAGAGACGGTGCTCCCAGCCTGTCGGCCCTTCTCGGGGCCACGCGCCTGTTGGTAGTTGTACCCTGGGGAGTAATTTCCGAGATGCCAGCTCCTGCGTTCTGTCCCTTAGGGTCCAAGGTCAGATTTTGACATGTGAGAAGGGAAATGCCTTTGGAAACAAGTGCTCGCATGGAGGGAACAGCTTGACGGTGGGTGTGGATGTGTCTCCCGTGTGTTGACAGGAATGGCATGTGTCACCCACACCCGCTCCTTCCTACCAATACTTACAGTTTCCTGGCCGGAAGAGGATTTCAGTGGGTTTTCATCTAATTTGTTGTAAACATAACAACACAACTTCCTCCGCTTAGTTTGTAAGAAGATGGAAATTTCCCCATCGCATTTAATGTAAACCTTTGCACCTGGGGATGGATTGAAAAACAGACAATGATTTAGTTTTTATTAAAAAAATTTTTTTAATGTTTATTTTTTGTAAGAGAGACAGAGCACGAGTGGGGCAGGGGCAGAGAGAGAGGGAGACACAGAATTCGAAGCAGGTTCCAGGCTCTGAGCTGTCAGCACAGAGCCCGACATGGGGCTTGACCCGACGAACTGTGAGATCATGACCTGAGCTAAAGTTGGATGCTTAACCGACTGAGCCACCCAGGAGCCCCTCAGACAATGATTTTTTTTTAAAGAGAGCTACTCTGATGGGCTGTAAATCTCCATGAATTGTTAAGTCCATTGAAATAAACTGAACGTAAGTCCAAAGCTTTTGCTCACAAGGTGATAAGCCAAGATTTTTTATTTTACAAAGTTAAAGCGTATTTAGTTACATTGCTTTTCTAAAGGTATCATTAACACAAACAGTGTTTCAGGGACAGCAAAATTTTTAGGGCCAGAGTAAAACTGCTATCGTAAAACTACTGTTTACTTCCTTTTTATCTCCTCCTGCAAAAAGCTTTCTTTTGTGGCTGTCAGTGCACACGTGTCACGGGTAATGAGTTGCGTGTGTCCTAGCGGACGTTCCTGGCTTGCTTCTGACGCTCCCCTTGCTCTGATGGCCGTGGCCTCCTCCCTGCAGAGGCTGGCTCCTCTCCTAGCTTGCTTCTGGGCTCCCTCTGCTGTGCCCCCTGCCGCCTGACTGCCCGCTGTGAGGGGGAAGTGGAACCTGTCCCGTCTCCAGGCTCCTGGATAACAGACGGCCTGGGTTGTTTCCCCAGCGCACCCCCCAGAGGAGGCCCGGGGCCCTCGGCCCGCCGCGCCGTCCCCTGCACTCCAGGCATCCCCCGCGCTCCAGGCGTCCCCCTGTCCCGCTGCTGCAGCTCTGCCTCTGGGAGCCCCCACTTCTCACTTTAATTGGTAAACGTTTTACTGAGTTTCCTGGAACGGACAGTCCAGGTTGAGTAGATAGCACACATTCCCCTAACTGTCGACGAGGAGCGCAGCCCCTAAAATTGAGTATTTTACATCCATTTTACGATGAGGAAGCCAGAGCGTGTCACCTGATCATGCAGTGGGGACTGGGGAGTGGTGCCCAGGACCCCCAGCTTTGAAGGCCAGGCCGCAGGCTGCCAGCGGGGCCTCACTGTGCCACTGTCACTATCCCCAGAGTCCGGTGTCCATGGGGCTGACGCACCCTAGAAATGTTCCCCGAGCCACTCCTCTCCCAGGTCGGGCTGGATCCAGGATGAGTGGCCAGCGGCCACCTGGTGGCTCTGGTCCCTGAAGGCCGGTGTGGCTGCCACAGGCTGCTGGGCGGGGTTGCTGCCACGGGCTTCATTAGTCTGTGCGTGGCCCTGGCGCTAAGAGGTCCCCCCGCCCCCCGCCCAGCAGCAGACCCCAGTGGGGCCCCACTGGGCTTCACCCCTGCTCCAGGGAGTCTGCACGTGCTGGATCTGTCCCCCGCCCCAGGTCCCCCACCTAGGTGCCGCACCCCAGGTCCCCCACATGTCTCATGGTCTGGACCCCATAGGGTGGCTGGCGTGTACTCTGGAAATGGGGTGAAGGCCCCACTGAAAGTTTGAATCTCCCCATTTCCCCTTTGAAAGTTCCAGCTGATCAGCACTGGGGACTTAACCCAGAAATTCGTGGTTCCTCTGGGCCCCAGTGACATTAATGTAACCGCTCTGCCCCGTGGGGGTGGAGAGGAGCCTGTGTAGACCATCGATCGGTGCCCTTGGAGTTTACTTTGGGTGGTTAGAGAGACCCAGGCGTTTTAGGAAAAGGATCCATGGCATTTGTGCGCAGTGGCAAGACAGGTATCATTCAGGGCCATTGGGACAGGGACAGAACAGACAGGCGGGGGCTTATCACCAAGGAAGAGGCAGGGGATCATCGGACAGAAAATCGCTGAGGGGTCCGGTTGAACTGACCTGGCAGGGTTCTGGCGGAAGGTAGGACAGGACATCAGACATCACGAAGGGTTGAGGGGCTGAGGGTCCCCCTCCTAGGTCAAGGGCGGGGGTGTGGCTGGACTGATGGTCCTGAGGAGAGTAGCTGCGCCTGGCTGGGAGGGGTCTGGGGGAGCCTACGCGGGGTGTGGGGGAAGGAAGTGCTCAGTGGGTGACGCAGGGTCTGTCCCCAGGCAGAGGAGGAGAGAGATGACATGGAGAGGGTGAAGTTGGACAACAAGAGGATTCTCTTCAACCTCCTGCCGGCCCACGTGGCTCAGCACTTCCTCATGTCCAACCCCCGCAACATGGTGAGCCTGCTTCCTGCCCCCCCACCCCGCCTGCTCCGGCCGGGGTCCCACCCGGAGTGACCCTCCCATCACGTCTCTGCTTAAAATCGCAAAGCACCGAGGCTGGGTGGGTCCCCTCTGCCCACGCCCGGGCCACAGGTGGGGCTGGGCCCTGGGAAGCCCCTGGGATTGGTCCTGGGAGGGAGCATAGCAGCCTCCACCCTGCGTGGAGGGAGGGTGGGCTTCAGGAACCCACCACCCGGCAGAGCAGGGCTCACAACTGTCAACTCAATAATAGGCTTGGCCAGCGCCTTAGACCCCGAAGGTTGAAGGCGGGGCCAGCTTGACCGGCTTTGGCTAGAGAGCATCCAGGGTTCCAGGGCTGTTTTCCTGTCCCCCACCACCCACCCCCCTGGCCCCGCGTGCTACCCCTGGCGCCATGGCTGGGTGCCATGGCTGATCTGAACTTTGCCCCCAGGACCTGTACTACCAGTCCTACTCACAGGTGGGCGTCATGTTTGCTTCCATCCCCAACTTCGACGACTTCTACATCGAGCTGGACGGCAACAACATGGGGGTGGAGTGTCTGCGTCTCCTGAACGAGATCATCGCAGACTTCGACGAGGTGAGGGCCGCCGGCCGCTGTGGGGCCGCGTCTGCACTGTGCCCGCCATGTGGCGCGCTCCCTGCACACGGAACCGGGAGGAGGCTCATACATTCTGTCCCCCCAGGGGGTCCAGGCAGACCCTGACCCTGGAGGAGGGCCCTTTGCCACCTGTGGGCACTGAGCTCCCGTGGCAGGTGCTGACGCCTGTCCCCTACCTAGTAAATGGGGTGTTCGGGCTGATGACCCTGGGGTCTGCACCTGCCCCGCTCCCTGCCCTGGGGCGTCTCCTCCAGGTGACCTTGAGGTCACCACTGCAGGACGCCTGCGCACTGTGTGGTCCCTCCTGGGCTCCTCTTTCCCACGCCCTTGCCAGAGCCCCTCAGATCGCCCCAGACCTTGTCTGGTGCCTGCGACAGACAAGACACACTGCTTCTCAGCACTCACTCCCCCTGCCCTGTGCTTGCTGTCAAAGTGGCTTCTCTAAGATGTTATGTAACGTTGAACAGTTTTGTGTTTTAAACAAAGCTCATGGACAAAGACTTTTACAAGGACTTGGAGAAGATCAAGACCATCGGGAGCACCTACATGGCCGCTGTGGGGCTGGCGCCCACCACTGGGACCAAGGTGAGTGCCGCTCGGGGACTGGGTCCCAGTTCTGCCCCAGACTGCTCCGGAACTCTGGGCAGGCTCTGCACTGAGCCCCAGTCTGCCTGATAAGTGGGTCAGAGCAGCGGCCCGGTCCATCCAGTGGCCAGCTGTCTCCAGACACACTCCCCCATAGAACATCGACACCAAGGCCAGTCACAGGGGTTCCTCTAGCCCTGCTCCGCCCCACTGGCCCCCTCCCCACCAGCCCTTCTCCCTCCCCACCAGCCCTGCTCCCTCCCCACCAGCTGCACCCCAGTCCTGCCAGCCGGGCACTGTGGAGTGTTCCCCTTTCCCAGTGCAGAGCTGTGAATAATGTCTTCAGGTTGCCTCTAAAAAAATAGGCAGGAAAAGAGAGGAAGTTGTCAAAAAAATGCAATGAATGCAAAACAGTTATAAATATGGGAGATACTAATTCATAATAATCCATTGATTATTATGTCAGTAATCATTTTAAATGTGAGTGGAAATATGCCAGTTAAAGGAGACTGACAGAGTGGCCAAGAGCATAAGACCCAGATATATGCTTTATTTATTTGTTTTTAAATGTTTATTTATTTTAGAGAGCATGAGTGGGGGAGGGACAGAGAGAGAAGGGGACAGAGGATCCGAAGTGGCCGCACTGACAGCAGAGAGCCCCGTGAAGGTCTTGAACTCACAAACCTTGAGATCATGACCTGAGCCAAAGTCAGATGCTCAACCATCTGAGCCACTCAGGTGCCCCAAGAAACACACTTTAAAGACACAGATACCTTAAAAATAAAGGATGTAGAAAGAGATACCCTTTTAGCGCTAATAAGACAAAATTCAAGTAGTGATCTAATTTCAGACAAAGCAAACTTAAGATCAAGGAAAATTATGAGACAGAAATAAAGAGGGAGACTGCAAAATGATAAAGGAGTCAATTCTCTAGGAAACCATAACAATCTTTAACATGTATACATCTAACAACAGTGTGTCAAAATATGTAAGGCAAAAACAGATAGAATCACGGGGAAGAATCGATGAACCCACTGTTACAGTTGGAGACTGCAGCACCCTTCTTGGTCACTGGCAGGTCCAAGGGGGCATCTGCAAAGATGGTTGAGCTCAACAGCATCATCAAGCACCTGGATGTAATTGGCACCCACAGACAACTCCATCCAACAACAGCAGAATACACATTCTTCCCATGCTCAAGCGGAACACTGACCAAGATAGAGCACATAAAACACACCTTCATGAGTCTAAAACAATTGAAATCATGTAAAGTGTGTTCTCACACCCAAATGGAATTAAACTAGAAATCTATCGATAGGGACATAGTTGGAAAATTCCAAACTATTTATTTGCCTATTAAGCAACACTTGTCGAAATGACATGAGTCAAAGAAGAACTCTCAAGAGAAGTCTTAAAAACGTGTTGAACTAACTAAAAATGGAAATACAATTGAACAAAACCTGCGAGATGCAGCAGGCCCTCCGAAGGAAACTTATGTCCCTGAAGTCATATATTAGAAAAGAAGAATGATCCCGAATCAACCATGTAAGCTTCCACCTTGGCAAACTACAGAAAGGAGAACAGTATAAATCTGTGGTGAGCATCGGGGGAAACATCAGAGCACAATCAATGAACTTGAAAACAGGTAAGCACCAAAGAAAATCAATGGAACTAAAAGCTGGCTGTTGGAAAAATCAAAAAAGTTTATAACCTCTAGCCATGCTGAGAAAAAAAGAAAACACAAGTTACTAATATTAGAAATATTCACTTGTACGAATGAATGGAAAGTAAAAGGATGAAAAGGTATGTTATGAACAACTCTGTGCCCACAAATGTGATAATCTGGACCAAGTGGACCAATTCTCTGAAAGGCACAATCTACCAAAACTTGAACAAGGGGAAATAAAAAATATTAGCAGACCGTATCTATTAAAACAATTGAACCAATAATTGGTAACCTTCCAAAACAGCACTGGGCCCAGATGGGTTCATTGAACATTTAAAGAAGAGATTACACAAATTCTATAAACTCTCTTCCAGAAAATAGAAGTTTCTAATTCATTTCTTTCTAACTCATTCTATGGATCCACTATTACAATAATGCGAAAACCAGATCGATTACAAGGAAGGAAAATCACAGGCCAGTATTTCTCGCGAGTATGGATGTGGAAGTCTTCGACAAATGTTCGTTGACTCCAACATTGTATGAAGAGAATAATACGCCACAAACAAGTTGGATTTATTCAGAATACCAAGGCTGGTTCAACATTTCAAAATGAGTTAATGAAATTTACTGTATCCGCAGGATAAAGAAGAGAAATCACATGATCACATCAATTAATTGAGGCAGAACAGCCATTTTGACAACATCCAAACTCATTCCTGATTTAAAAAACAACGAATGTAAGGAAACTCTACAAACAGAAACCTCGTGAACTGGGTAGAGAACATCTACAAAAAGGTGTAGTTTAGTATCATACTTAATGATGACAAACAAAGCCTCATGCTCACGTCAGGAGCGTGGCGAGAATGCTCTGTCACCACTCCTAGTCAACGTTCATACTGGAAGACTTAGCTAGTGCAATAAGACAAGAAAAGGAAGTAAAAGTATACAGACTGGGGAGGAGAAACTGTCTCTTCACAGACGACATGATTATCTATGTGGAACATTAAAAAAGAATCTCCCAAATGTCTATAATAAGCAACCACAAGAAACAAGATTAATAAAGTCACTTCCCTACATACCAGCAATGCCCAAGTGGAATTTGAAATTAAAGAGTGCCACTTATATTTGCATCCCCCCCCAAGTTAAATACTAGGTACACATTTAAAAAATAATTACAAGATCTCTATGAGGGCAAGTGTATAACTTTGATGCAAGAAATCGAGATCAAACAGGTGTAGAAGGAACGTTCCTGCATAGGAAGACTCAAGGTCAAGAGGCCGGTTATTGCTGACCTTATAGATTTCCTGCAATCCCGCTCAAAAGTCCAGCGTGTCACTGTGTGATATTGACCAGTTGGCCCTAAGTTTACATGAGGCAAAACACGCAGAGCCGTTAACACAGGACAGCAGAGGTGGAACAGAGTTGGAGAACTGAACTACGGACTTCAGGGTTGCTAGAAAGAAAGCTGCCATGAGCAAGACCGTGTGGTGTTGGGGAGAATGGACAACTAGATCAACGAAATGGAATAGAGAGCCCAGACACAGACCCCCCATTGACAGAGTCAACAGTTCTTTGACAGAAGAGTGAATGGAGCAAAGGTAATCTTCAGCAAACAGTGCCAGAACAAGTACACACCTGTATTTAGAGAGATGTTAACACAAAATGGGTTAAATTACATCAGAATGGATCATAGACCTCAATGTGAAGGGCAGAAGTATTAAACATCTAGAAATCACATGAGAAAATCAAGGTGACCTTGGGTTGGTGTTAAGTGTTTATTTATTTTATTTTATTTTTATTTATTTTTTTCAACGTTTATTTTTTTTGGGGGGGGGGGCAGAGAGAGAGGGAGACACAGAATTGGAAACAGGCTCCAGGCTCTGAGCCATCAGCCCAGAGCCCGACGCGGGGCTTGAACTCACGGACTGCGAGATCGTGACCTGGCTGAAGTCGGACGCTTAACCGACTGCGCCACCCAGGCGCCCCTATTTATTTTATTTTTTAAAGCTGGTTTTTTTTTTTTTTTACATTTATTTCTGAGAGACAGAGAGAGACAGAACACAAGTAGGGGAGGAGCAGAGAGAGAAGGAGACAGAGAATCCAAAGCAGGTTCCAGGTTCCGAGCTGTCAGCACAGAGCCTGACGTGGGATTTGAACTCACAAACTGTGAGATCATGACCTGAGCCAAAGTCGGACCCTTAACTGACTGAGCCACCCAGGTGTCCCCAAGCTATTTTTTAATGTTTATTTATTTTGAGAGAGAGTGAGCGTGAGCAGAGGAGGGGCAGAGAGAGAGGGAGAAAGAAATCCCAAACAGGTGCCACACTGTCAGCGCAGAACCTGATGTGGGGGCTTGATCCCATGAACTGTGAGATCGTGACCCGAGCCGAAATCAAGAGTTGGGTGCTTCACTGACTGAGCCGCCCAGGCACCTCTGTGATCAGTGTTTAGATGACCCATGGAAAAAATCATCATTACGTTGGACCTAACTGAAAATTTTAAATATGTGCGGGAAATACTATCATGAAACGCCAATCTACAGACTGAGGGAAAATCTTTGCAAACCACCTCTCTCATAAAGGGCTTGCACCAAACCCTAACTCAAGAATAAGAAAACAACCCAGTTAAAAAGTGGGCACAAAATCCAGACATGTCGCTTGCACATGATGAGTAGACATTGGAAGAGATATTCTGTATCAGGCGTCTGCAAGGAAATACAAATTAAGACAATGGGACACCACCACACACTGATTAGAGGGGCCAGAACCTTGACGACGCCCAGCGCTGGCGAGGACGCCGAGTGGCAGGGACACTCACCGCTGGTGGGAGCGCAGAGTGGGGCGGCCGCTGTGGGGGACAGACAGTCTGGCGGTTTCTTACAGAACTAAATACACTCTTACCGTACGTCCCAGCAATACTGCTTGGCATTTACCCAAAGGGACAGATGACTTAGGGCCACGAAACATCTGACACGGATGTTTACAGCAGCTCTACTCATAATTGCTAAAACCAGGGAGCAACCAGGACGCCCTTCGGTAGGTGAATGGATAACAGACTACGGTCCGTCAGCTCTAGAAAGAAATGAGCTCTCACGCCACAGAAGGACATGAAGGAGCCTTGAATGCATCTTACTAGGGCAAGAAGCAGATCTGGAAAGGCTACGTACTGTGTGATTCCACTTATGGGAGATTCTGGAAGAGGCACAACCATGGGGACCTGGAAGGATTAGGGGTTGCCAGTGGGGTTGGGGGAGAGGGATGAACAGGCGGGCATGGGAGCTGGCGGGACAGTAAAACGACTCTTGTGGGTGCACGAAACTCTGCATTTGGGAAAACGCATAGAACGTACACACATAATATAAACTGTGGACTTTAGGGGCGCCTGGGTGGCGCAGTCGGTTAAGCGTCCGACTTCAGCCAGGTCACGATCTCGCGGTCTGTGAGTTCGAGCCCCGCGTCGGGCTCTGGGCCGATGGCTCGGAGCCTGGAGCCTGTTTCCAATTCTGTGTCTCCCTCTCTCTCTGCCCCTCCCCCGTTCATGCTCTGTCTCTCTCTGTCCCAAAAATAAATAAACGTTGAAAAAAAAAAAATTAAAAAAAAAAACAAAAAAAAAACTGTGGACTTTAGTTGACGATAGTGAATCACCGTGGGCACATCAGTGGCGACAAAGGTCCTGACGCAGGATGTGAACAGTAGGCAAACTGTGGGGTGGGGGCAGGGGCACAGCCTACGGGACTCTCTAGGCCATCTGCTCTATTTACCGATAGACCTTAACCCGTTCGGACAAGAGTTAAGTCAGTTAAGTTTTTTAAAGCGTCTGTTCCCTTTATTCGAGGACTAGTAAAATACCCATAAACAGAGAAAAATGAGAAACCTTAAACTGTCACAAGAAGAGAAAAACCTGACGGTTGTCTTTGTTTTACACAAGAGGGGCTGTCTCAAATGAATATTTTTTTAAGTTTATTTTGAGAGAGAGAGAGCACGCGCTTGAGTTGGGGAGGGGTCCAGAGAAGAGGAGAGAAAGAATCCTAAGCAGGCTCTGTGCCGGCAGTGCACCCACGACCCCGTGGGGCTGACACCAGGCCACCACCCAGCCTGCAGTGGGCAGGGCGCTGCTGTGCCCGTGGGGTCAGATCCTGACCCTGGCGGGGTGCCCGCGGAGTGTCCCAGCCCCCACATGTGGTCGCACCCCCCAAGCGTGGTAACCGCTCCCCGTCTGCTCCGTGCAGGCCAAGAAGGGCATCTCCTCCCACCTGAGCACACTGGCCGACTTCGCCATCGAGATGTTCGACGTCCTGGATGAAATCAACTACCAGTCTTACAACGACTTTGTGCTCCGTGTGGGTATGTGGCCTCGGACGCCAGCATGCTGCTCCTGCCCCACCCAGGGCTTGGTGGCCTGGCCCCTCCTGTCCAGGAGGGAGGGCAGACCTCCCAGGGGCGGCCTGGGGGCACAGGGACAGCTGCCTCTGAAAGGGTCCTGGGGCCCGGACCTGAGACCCAAAGGGTTGCTGTTGAGCTCACGAAACACTTAAGTCCACTCGTGGTGGGCGGGGGTGGGGGAATGCTCCAAAAATGGTTGCTTGTGGTGGTTCTAGAATTCAGACGTCCAGTGTCCAGTAAAAATCCTAAGAGGCTGAGCGTGAGGGTGACGGCAGGGGTCTGCGGAACCTGGCGCCTGCCCGGCCCAAGTCCCTGCGTCCTGCTCTCTCCTCTGGCTGGGACTCCACCGCGTGTACTGACGTGGCAGGAAACAGAAATTCTGTTCCCACTCCCCCATGGGGACCTAGCAGGGAGCCCGGCCCACCAGCTGTGGGGGAAGTGGCCCTTGGGCCCCTGTCTGGGCCCCGTGTCCTGCACACCACACCGGCACCCCACTGCTGGGCTGGGACGCAGTGCCTGTGGCTGACCCAGAAAAGTCTGCGGGGTGCGGTGTGGGGCGACGTGACGTGGCCTCTGCAGGGCCAGGAGGCCCCAGTTCTGGGATGGCTGCAGGGGTGATGGGCACTCGGACCTTGAGCCACGTGAAGAGAAGGGGGCCTCCGTTCCCCACTTCAGAGCACCCTGAAATAGCGTGAACGGTTCCGGGCCCCATACCCTACAAGACCTGTGGGGTCACAGCCAGGGAAATGGAAGGGGACAGCAGTGTGGGGGAGTGCACTGCCATCCCGAAAGGCCAGGCGTCTGAGCAGTGTGGGGTCTCCATTCCAGGGAACGGGATTCAGGATGAGGATGGGGCCGTACGCCCAGGCTTCCAAACGGCCCCTTCGGATTGGACACTGTGCCAGGATCCCTGGGACCCCACGACCCCAAGAGGGGCAGCTCCTGCCCTTGGAAGCCTTCCCGGTACTGACGGTGCTGACGCTGTTTTCCAGGCATCAACGTGGGCCCTGTGGTGGCCGGGGTGATCGGGGCTCGGAGGCCGCAGTACGACATCTGGGGGAACACAGTCAACGTGGCCAGTCGGATGGACAGCACCGGCGTCCAGGGCAGAATCCAGGTCAGTTCACCACGAGTGCCGAGGCTGGGAGATGAGGCGCAGGAGGCGGGGGCCGGCCTGGCGGGAGTGGGTGGCCCTGAGCCCCAGGGCCTGGCAGGGATGGGATGCCGCCCAGCACAGCGTGTCCACAGCCTGTGGGGCGTGAGGTCGTTGCTGTCTGGTTTGCTCTGTGGCCGCGGGGGTTGGCTCCCGCATGGCTGTGTGCAGAGTTGGGGGCATGGTGAAGGCTGGGGTCCCAGTCAAGGACAGTGAGCCCCTCTGGCATCCAGGACCCTGCCCACCTGCCCGGCTGCCTTAGAGGGAAGGGCTTCCTGGGGTTTTGAAGGGCGGGTGCTGTGAGATGCCTGGCCCTGACCCCCTGGACCGGCCACCCCAAGGCTTGGGGGCAGTGACAGCTCTTCCCAGGTGTGCAGGGCTGTGGGTGGCTCTCGGGACCTTGGTCAGGTTTGCGGGGGCTCACACCACAGGCCCTGGGGCCTTGGGGGGAGGAGGCCTGTCCCTCTGTGTGGCTGCTGCTGGCCTCTGGGGGCCCATGGGACCGGGACAGTGAATGCAGGGCGCTCTGTCAGCGGCCCCGGGTCCAGCACTGACCTCCCCCTCTGCCCTGATGCCTCGCAAGGTCCTCGAGAGCTGTGTAGAGGCTGCCAGCTCCCCAGCATCTGCGTGTTCAGTTGTTCCTCCCACCGTCCCCCCCCACCCCCCCGCCAGCATCCAGCAGGTGCTACGTCCCTCTCAGGTGCCTGGCAGGCCCTTGGGTTCCTGGGTTTAAACTGTCAGGAGAGCTGTGCCCAGCACAGGGCAGGATCCCCTGAGGTGCGTCTGCACGTCTGCAGTCCTTCCTTCGAATTTCTTTTATTGTTGCACACTTTCCCGCATCACCGTGTGTGGTTCGTGAACAGCTCGAAGGCACTGAGTGACCCCACCTGCCATCCAGGACCCTGCGGCCTCCCCAGGACAGGTCACACGTGTGGGGTGACCTTGGTGAAGCCAGGCCACTGTCCCAGGTCCACTAAGTTTCCAAAATCAGATTCCAGCAAGCCCCCGCCATAGACTGTGGCCGTTCTCCACGAAGTGCCTGCCTCTCCCGCCCCACTGTCATACCACAGGGACTGCCCTTCCGTGGCCCCCGCCCCCATGCTGCATGTGGGTCTCTGCAAGTCCTGCGTGGGCACATTCTGACCCAGGTGCCCGCCTCTCAGGGTCCCAGGGCTCCGACATGCCCTGATCACCTCTGTTCCCGGAGACACTTCTCCCGCCAGTGGCCCCTCACTCGGGCCCCCTCCTGTGTTGAGCACGCCCCCCAGTAAACGCTTCTTATGGGATCCTTCTTCTGCTGGGTCCCAATCGGACATTTGGTTCTTTCCTCAAAGAAGCGAGCGAGGGCCCCAGATGTTAGCGATGCAGGTTTGTGTGTCCCGCCCCTCACTGTCAGCCGCTGGAGCTGGTCCCGCCCAGGCATCCGGCTGGTGCCCGGGCCTCCCCCTGGAGAGCACTGCTTTCTCCTGCGTGCCCGTGGCTGGCTGGTGTGCAGGCGGCCGAGACCCCGGGCTGTCCCTTTGGGGATCCCCGGGGCCCCTCGGGTCCCCGGCTCTCTATGATGCTGGAGACAAGCTATGGCGGGTGGAGGAGGGAGTCTCCGGGCGGCCCTGCCCCCAGGATCCTCGCCCGCCGACCCAGAGGGGTGCCCGCTTGCTTTCCTCCGCTGCAGGTGACCGAGGAGGTTCACCGGCTGCTGCGCCGGGGGACCTACCGCTTCGTGTGCCGCGGGAAGGTCAGCGTCAAGGGCAAGGGTGAGATGCTGACGTACTTCCTGGAAGGCAGGACGGACGGAAACGGCTCCCAAGCCAGGGAGCGGAAAGTGTGTGGCTACGGACAAGCCGGCCTCCAGGGCAGACTGGGCACGGGCCCGCCCCCGGTGTCCTCCATGGCCGGCCTCCCGGTCAGAGCCGGGATGGGGGCTCTGCAGGGCTCAGGGCTCCCCCCCTGCCCCCACGGCCAGCACCTGCCCCCCGGAGCAGCTGGGAAGGAGGCTTAGCGGAGCCCACGCTGGCTGCCGGGGGCTCAGGGCACAAATGTGCGGGGCGTCTGGGCCTCGGGGGCTCCAGCAGGGACCAGCCCGGCCGACAGCCGGGCCGGGCGCCAGCGGCTGGGCTGCAGAAGGGGAGCTGTCCAGGCATGACCCGAAGCAGCCGGGCAGTGACGGGCCAGGGGCAGCCCTGCCCGCGCGGACTTGAGGCTTTCATGGGACTGTGCTCGCGCGGTCCTCTCCTCGGTGGCAGAGAAGGAGAAGCTGCCTGGGAGCGGCCGGGTCAGCGTCAGGCTCCGGGCCCTTCAGGACATCCTGCGGGGCTGCGGGCTTCCATTCAGCCAGAGCTGCGGAGCTGTGGCCGGAGGGCGTGAGCGCGAGTGTGCCCCTAGGCAGATGCACCATGAACCCTGTGTGGTGGGGCCTGCGTGGACGGAAGCCAGGCCTTGCTCGGCAGGGCCGTGAGGGCAAGAACGTGGCCCAGATGGCTGGGCCCTTGATGGGCGGTTTTGGGGAGAACAGACAAGCCCCCTGTCTGGCTGCGCAGGCGGTGGGGACACCTCCTTCCAGAACGGTCTTTGCTGAGAGCCAGAGGCGGGTCTTCTGGAACTCACGGGCCCCTGAGTACGTCTCCGCATCAAGACCAGCGTCCTCCCTGTTCTGCTCTGTGCTGTCCCTTGACCCCTGACGGCACCGGTTCCTACAGACCCCGGCTGTTCTGGTCACCGTGCTGGTCATCTTGGTCTCCAGTACTTACAACATGAACCTGCATGGATTTTGAAACAAGTGAACCTCACGACCCAGAGAGAGCTTCTAGGGCGGAAGAACCAGCGGCCGGACGGGGAGTCTCGGAGTGAGTTTCGGGCTGCACGTGAGGGTGTCCGGCCCCCTGCAGGGAACTGTGCGGAGGTCTGGGAGTCACCTATGTGCGCAGGGGCAGACTGAGGACGCCGGGATGTGCTGCTGGGGGCACAGGGCAGCAGCCGGGGGAAAGGACGGACCAGAAATACCCGGACGAGACCAGAAATACCCGGAGGAAGGCCGTTTTGGCACCGGAGGGGGGTCTGGGCAGACAAGTCCATCTGGGGACCAGTCCTGACCTGCAGCTCCAGCATGCAGTGCGGGGGGCTCTGGGGGACTGAAGCCAGTGAAGGGGCCTGGACGCTCCTGGGGATGTCCCCAGGCTGCTCCCGCTGGAGGCCTGCGAGGCGTGGCATGCTCCGTGGGGGGCGACCCTGCCCAGCCGTGTTGCCGGGCGGGGGCTCTGCGGGGCAGTCCACGCAGGTTCAGGACAGAAGTGGGTGGGTGGACAGCCTCCCTCCTGAGAACAAGCTGTTTGCTGGCCAGCAACAGCCATCGCTACATTGACAAGGTCTCAGTGGCCCAGCCTGCGCACCCCCCCCCCACCCCACTGCCCACATTTAGAGACATGGCATGATTCCTTTAGGGGAACCTGAGTCACCTCAAGAGTCCTGTGAGCATGTGGCCTGTGTGCCTGTCTGCACCCAGCTGCAGGGCTGGGGACCTGGCCCGTCTTCCACCCAGGGCAGGTTGGGGGCCGGGGAACGGTGGATGGCACTGTGGCCTGACCTCGTGAACGTGCTCTGTCACAAGACAGAGGGGACTTTACAGGAATTGAGGGTACGGGCCTTCAGCTGAGGCAGGGTCCTGAGTTCCCTGGGTGGCCCCGGTGGGACCGCGTGTCCCCTCGAAGTGGACGTGGAGGCCGGGCGGTCAGGACGGCCCAAGCATGAAGTTGTTGTTAAAGATTCGGGGCCCCGGCCCTCAGCTGGCGGAGATGGGTTGGTGGCTCCCCAGACACGCACGGCAGATTCCAGAGGCGGGTGGACGCCCATGGGACTCTCAGTGGCCCTCTGGCCTTGCTGGGCCCAACCCGGGGTCCACGGAACCAGGAGCAGCCGACCTCTGTGACCAACTCCGGCAGCGAGGCTCCCGCTTCCACGAGCGAGCGACCGTCGGTCACCAGCGGCTCAGCCCCGTGGCTCCCTGGGGTGCAGGATCCGTGTGCCGCCTCGGCGGTCGCTGCGTGCCATCTTCCTCCGTACTTGGGATGGGACTGTAGGATATTGCCTTACTTGTTTTTACTCTTGTACAGCGTTCACGGACAAACAGCCTTTCGCGTGGGGTCCTCTCTGAATTATTTGAGATGCTCTGTAAACAGCACAGTGTTTCACACGACACCCCTTCGCTCCCACCAAAAATGAGAACAGCCCATCACCATGCGAATGACACCCTTTACCCAGACGTGCGATGTTCCCAAGGCCCCGCGTTTCTGCTTGGGGAAGCCACGCCCTGCTTGGGGGGCACTTTGGGGTGTCCCTTGGCGCCCCCTCTGTGTGCTGCTTACGCCCAACCTCAGTAGACTAGAGAGCAACCCCAAACTTCCAGATGCTTCCATGGACCATGGGGCCGGGTGGTCCACTCCACAGGGTCTGTGTCCTGCAGGGCGGCACCCCCCACAGACCAGGTCCCCCGAGCCTGCACTTTTATCAGACTCCAAAGCCACCAGAGCTTCCAGACACCTTCTGTCACTAGAAGCAATAACAACTTTAACATGTGGAACCAAGCCTGGTGCAGAGCAGACCGGTAACTCAGACACAAGCCATGTGCACACGTGTGCCCAAGTCGAGCCATGCTATGGGGGGCCGACACCTCCAGGGCCCCCCCCCAGCTCCTCCTCCAGACCCAGCTCAGGCTCCTCCATGGGCTTTGCTGTCGGTGCCCCGGGCACAGGGAGCAGAGGGACACAGGGAGGGCAGGCTGGGGTCTGTGCACATCAGTGACTCCCCTTACGCTGTCTCCGCGTGTTTCAGAGCCGGGACGCCCATCCTCCCCACTCAGCCTGGTCGACACTAGGGCTTCGCGCTCAGACAGGACCCGGCCAGCCTTCAGAGGCACACACCCCGGGTCCCCCGTAGCTCCATGCTGGGCCCCATCAGCAGCCTAGACGTACCAAACCCCTGCTTTGTCCCACTCAAGAAGGAAGGGTCCGGTTGGCCTTGCCCTTCTCTGTCTCGGTCTGGTGGACCCGTCTCTATCCCAGCATGTGTGTGCACATGCCCTTGTGCGCTGTGTACCTGTGACTCCCTGAGTTGGGTCCTTTTGGTCCCTCCCTGGGAGGCAGGCCCCGCCCACCGCACCCATGCACGGCTTACCTGGCAGGTGCTCACCCCCTGCTGGGCACTGAGCGGCCCCCTGACCAGGTGGGTCACAGCTGACACATGGAATTCTGAAGTGTGCAGGCCTGTCGGCTGTATGGAAAGTCACCCCCGGAAACTGACTTGACCCCGATTTTGTAGTGGCTTCGATTAAAAAAACAAAACAAAACAAAACAAAAACAAAAAGTCCACCTTCTTAGAAGCTGTTGATTTTAAAATGTTTGGTTTGGTGAAATTAAGGGGCAGTTGTGGCCGGCTGGAAGCAGAGGGCATGGCCCCGTCCTGGCGCCTGGACCTCCTGTCTGCCTGGCTGCGTTTGCTTTGAAAGTTCACATGGGACGATTGAGCCCCAACACCCTCTGACGGGACATGGGAAACGTGGGGTGTGGCCTGTCTTCTTGTGGCATCTGGCGGTAGTGTTTGTCTTCACAAGTCATAGGCTGGAGTGGGTTGAAATCAGGTCCCAGGTCAGCTGGGGGTGGCCTGAGGACCCCCGTCCTGGAGGGCGGGGTGGGGATGGGGTCAAGGGGCAGACATTCAGGAAGGCTCCGTTTGGCTCAGCCTAAGGAATATACTCCCACCTGTGCGTTTGGCCAGGCTGGACTCCGGAGGTGTGGGGTCGGCACTGGCAGCTGGTCCCGGGAGTGCGGGCCCCTGGGGAGTGGGGCCGGGTCCCCGATACTGTGGCAGGTGGCAAGCAGCCAGAGGCAGGCCCTGTGCCCAGAGACCGTGGGGGCCCCGCAGCAGCAGATGTAGCAATGCAGAGTGCCCGTGGTGGGAGGGACAGCCTGGTGTGGCCAGCAGCACGAGGCAGGGTGCCAGCCCCAGACCCCGTGCCCTCGGGGCGCTCCCAGGGACGCCCAGCTCCAGAAGCCGGGTGCTGTCTGTGCGCACCTGCAGGCCGGTCCTGTAGTGCCGGGGACACATGTCACCTGCTTGTCCCCCTCGTGGGAGTAAACGTGATTGCAGGGGCCACGTCTGGGGACCACAGCTCCCTAAAGGGCTTTGTGGTAACGACTCCTACATTCGAATTTCTTAATTTCCCTGCAGATGTAATCCGTCTGTTTCCCGTCAGATCTGTTCACACAGATAAACCGTAACTGCTGTGCTGGAGCCATGATTTGCTCACATCAGTGCGTATGTGCGTGTGTGCGCGTGCGCATGTGTGCATGTATATGGGTGAGTGTGTGTGTGTGCACACACGCCCGTGCACGGGTGTGAAATGTGTGTACGTGTGTGTTCTTGCATGGGTGTGAAATGCGCATGTGTGTGCAAGTGCGTGTGTGCATGTGTGTGTGTGTGTGTGCATACGCGGTCTGGCATGAGCAAAATACAAACCGATAGTGTGTTCCTGAGGCTAAGATGGGGTCACAGAGAACAGACTGAGTTGGGGGGCAGCCAGCCTGCCCCCAGGCGTTTGGTGGGACTGTCCCTGTGTGCCCTGCCTTGATTTCCCTTAGAAATCCCAGCCCTGGGAGGCGAGGAGGGGCAGGGGCAGAGCGGCCGTGGCCCCCACACGGCGTCTCTGTGTCCGGCCGTAGACAGGAGCAGAGTCTCTTCCTGATGTTCTTAGAACTTTCCGTCTGTCGTGTCGGTGAGGAAGCCCAGGGCCATCTTGGCAGCAAACTGCCCATGTTCTGTTGTTGGGTGTGGTGGTTTCTGTCTTCAGCCCGTCTGGGCTCCCTGTGCACAGAGGCTGTGGAGGGGCCCGTAGGTGGGGGGCAGGAACCCTGGACGAGGAGCTGGCGGGGAGCAGGGCGCCTGCCTCTTGGCTTCACGGCTGGAGGCCAGGTCGTCAGCTGCCCGCGGCCGTGCAGACGTCCACGCATAGGGCCCTCTTGGGTGACTTTGTCAGCGGTCAGCGCGCCGACCACAGGGGCGGCCACACCCTGTGGGTGAGGTCGCTCTGGACACAACCTCGATTCCTTTGTGCAATCTGTGCATTCCTACCCACGCGTCACTGGATTCTGTAGGTTCCACTCGGATAACCGCGGGAAGGGCCGGGGTGAAAACACATCTGGACGTCTCCACGTGGCCACAGACGAAGGAAACAGCGCCTCTTTGGCGGCCCTCAGGGCCCCTTCCCTGAGCTGCATGCCCCGCGGGTGCCTCCCGGGGCTCGGAGAGGTTATTGACTTGAGCGGCATCACACAGCGCAGAATGGCAGGGCCTGTCTATCCCGAGCCCTTGGTTTTTGTCACCCTCCCCCCGCCCTCGGCTGACGCTGCTGGTTTGGATGGAGCTCCCGGCTGGTCTGCACCCGGGCCGGCTCTGAGTGGTGTGTGGCCAGCCGCCCGCGGCTGTGCCCCGGGCGCGGGTCAGCCTCAACTGGCGCCCTGCTCTCCCCGGCACAGCATCTTGTGCTTTCGACCGCTGCCCCCAGCAGGTTGCTCCAAGCCTGAGGAACCCTGTCTCCATCCCTTTCTGTCCTAAATCTGTGTGCTGCCCACCTGTCCTAGCCTGAGCAAACCGTGGAGCGGCGGGGGGACAGCTGCCCAAGTCTTCCTACGAGGCCTCTCTGGTGTCAGACAGGCAAACAGGGGCCCCCAGAAACCCCCAGACCACACACATGCCTCCCCACATACACGCAGCCAAGTGGCCCCCAAGTCCTGGTCAGAAGGCGTGTGAGCCCTGGAAGGCCGTGTCTGCCATGTCCCTCCTGATGGCACAGCCACCCAGTGCCTCATGCTCCTGGCCCGCTGTGGGCGGGCGGGGTCCCTCCTGCAGCTCGGAGGACGGCCAAGGGCAGGCTTCCCCGGGTGGGCGTGGAAGGCAAGACAGGGGTCGTGGAGGTGCCGGGTCCCCAGCTTCCCTGGCCCCGACCCCTTCCGTCCTAGGCAGCTCAGAGGCAAACAGTGTGCATCACCTGCCGGGGACTGATGTGTAAACAGAGAAGCTGTTCTAGGCCAGTCCCCCCAGACCTGGCTGACCGTTTGGGCTCACTAGTCGTGTGCAACGTGCAGGACGGTCTGTGGGAACAGCCCCTCTGAGTGCCCCGTCTGCGCGCTCTCACCCCCCACGGCCCGGACCATGGGCCCACCAGCAGCCAGAACTCGATTCTCACCTCCCACCAGCGGCCCACCCAACCCCGGGCCCTGGACAGAAGCACACGTCTCAGGGGACCACCGCACCCCCGCCGTGGGGAGCCCGAGGAAGTCCACTGCGTCCCTTGCACACCCTGGGGCGCCACACCCCCGGAGCATCCGTCCTGCGGGGCCGCACGGTCTTGCCTTCACCCTGTACAAATTATGGGCTCGCAAGCCACGTGCACTCAGAATTGCATGCCATGAAACCCCCACGTGTGTGAACCCACTTTTAACTTGAAAACACGCATCACGCGCAGAGGGACGGGCCCGTCTTGGGCCATCTGCCGGCTGGCCGCAGAGCGTCCCCGCGACACAGCGCACCCTGGGGCCCAAGTCCGGGCAGCAGCGCCTGCACCAATGATGCAGCGTGTCCCAGCCCGGACGCCCCTCCTCCCCGCCCCGCCCCGGCCGCACAATTGCACACCCCCTTGCACAAGGAAGGTAACACGTGACCGCCACCACCTTAGAGTAGCTTCCGTTCTCGCCAATGGTCAACCCAAAGCCCACCCTGGGGGGTTTCCTCACTTGCCAAGAAAGGTGGTGTGAGCCCCGCACCCTCCGCGTCCCGCTGGCTGTGGCCGTGTCCCAATGCGGAAGGCAGAGTGGATGGGCACGGGGACGGGCTCTCCGCCCACGAGCTCACTCGAGAACAGTTCTTCAGACACAAAACCAGGTGACGGGGTCGGAGTGACGCCGGCTCACGGTCACCGGATAGCTTCTCTCGATAGATTTGTATAATCAATACGGGTCTATTTTTACGTCAGCCCCTCACTGTACCTTCCGGTCTTTTCCAAGATGGTTCAACCGAGACAGAGAACTGAGTGATTGGTCCTATTTTTATTAACAAAGAGGTGAACAGACTGAAAAGTTAACGTGAATGTACATTTCTTAATTGCGACTTTTCTACTGAGTGTTTGCACTATACTTTCTGGAATCTTATTTAACAAAAATAAAGGAAAAAATTGCTTGACTAAACTTTGTGGCGGTTTTCATTGAAAGCCACATGGTCGTGGGCGGGATCTGGAGCGGCTCCTGCCTCACTGCCCATTGAGGGGGACGGTGGTCTCCTATAAAGTGCGGGGGGGCCCCCGCCTGGGCCTCAGTTACCCCTCCACTGGCCGTGGAGTTTCTGCTCCCGTTGGTTCCTCAGACCGGTGAGTGTCCCCTGGTTGGGGATTCCCGTGGAAGCAGACCAAGAGGGGACAGCAGGGAGTGGGGGGGCCACATCAACAGGCTGAGCCATGCCGCTCACTAAAAGTGGGCTGTGCCGGCCGAGTCGGGCCAAGGTCGGGGCATAGGCCCTGAGGCAGCAGACCAGAGTGTCAGGGAGGGTTTGCCAGCAGTGACACCAGCCACCCTCTGCCAGGACACAGCTAATGCCACCGTTCGGGGAAGCCCCCTCCTACCCCCAGGTTGGGCAAGAGAGGCCAGTGGTGCAGGGACTGCACATATCTGGTGGGGAGGCAAGGGACAGGCCGGACCCTGGAGAGCAGGAGCCTGTGGCCCAGGCTCATCCCATGGAGCCCGAGACCCGCCCCCCGAGGGCAGGGGTGGGGCGGGGCGGTTGCTGGCTCAGCCTCCTCCCTGCCCTGAGCCCCAGGCTATTTCCAGCACCCACTGACCCCCTCCCCCGCCCCTCCCCCCCGCCTCAGCAGCTTGGCAGAAGTCACAGAGAGCACACCCCTGATGGCCCCAAACCTGCTCTGCCTGCTGCTCCCCTGCCTGTGTGACCCCCATTTCCAATGCTAGGGACGCACAGGGGAGGCCCCCAGGCTTTGTCTTGGAGCCCCGGCCATCGGGGGCCCTGCTGGCCCCATCTCCTCGTCCCACATCGACCACCTTCTCTGGCTCTGCCTGGCCTGTGTGCCCGTCTGCCGCCCCTGCCCCGTCCTGCGGGGGCCCCTAGGCACTCCGGCCACTGCATCCCCCACAGCTACTCTCACGGGGCTTCGGATGCCAACTGGTCACGTCCTAGCTGTGCCGGAACCCTGTGGGGGCCCCCAGCTCACGCAGGTGAACGGGGCCGTCCAGGTGCCCCGAGGGCCACCCCCGCCCGCTCCATGCTGTCCCAGCCCCCGCCTCCACACGGGCTCCCCGCCATCCCCGGCACCCCAGACGCTCAGCCAGGGCCAGGGGTCCCTCTGTGGCACATGCCTCCACGTCTTGTTTCGCGGTCAGCCTCCCCAGGGGCCTCGTCTCTGTGTTTAGAACCTGCCCTCCCCCTGCTCTGCCGTCCCTGCCATGAAATGAATGAATGAGTGCACAGGGCGACCGCGTAGACGGCTGTATGCATCTCTGGGGGCTCCTACGACCCAGGAGCCCAAGCTGGGGGGCTTCAACAACAGAGAGGTACCCTCCCGCCTCTGGAGGCCGCGTTCCTTCTGCGTGTGGGGGGCAGTCCGGCCTGCTCCTCTTCCAGCTTTGGGGGGCCCCCGGCGTCCTGGGCTCGCGGTGGCCCAACGTGACTACCGCTGGCTTCTCCCTGTGCGTCTGCATTGGGTGCAGGGCGTGACCTTAATCCAGAATGACGTCATCTCTGCACCCTCACGGTAATCACAACTGCGAGGACCTGTGTTCCAAGGGAGGTCTGGTAGGGATGGAATTGTCTCCCTCCCCAAATTCCAGGCTGGGCCTGCAGGGAGGCAGTCGGGGCTCAAGGAGGCTGAGGGTTGGTCCCCGTGATGGGACAGGTGCCCGTGCAGAACGAGACCCCCCAGAACCGGCCGCACTGATGCCCGGATCTCCGGTGCCTGGCCTGCCGGACGGCGAGGAGTAAGCACTGTGGGAACTGGCAGATTCGGACAAGGCCTCCTTCTCAGGCTGTGGGGGGCTCCCCGCCTGTGAACCCAGCCGCAACCGGTGGGCATGGGGATGTCAACAAACCACAGCGTTGGCCCCATAGAGGCCACAGGGTGGGGCCCCGACACCAGCACAGAAGGAAGCGGATCCAGAGTTCCCGAAACCAGAACCGCAAGTTGGACTTTTCATGCACCTGCCGCGTCGGGATCAGGTGTGGGGGGTGGGGGCACGCTTGGGGTGTTTGTAGGGGGAACTGGGATTCCAGGCTGGCAGTCGGTTCCCTGAATACTGAGAACACGGCGGGTCCCCAGGCAGCAGGACCCGGCAGGCTTCCTGATCGTCCTCGGAACTTGGTGGGAGGTGTTTGTGGCTGGGAACTGTCCTGGATGAGTAGCCTGATGTGCAGTGCCTGTCTGTTTCTCTGTCCTCATGTCTGACCTCCTAGGATTTGGATACTGGATGCCGGTTCAGCCATTGTTTTCTCCAAGTTTACTCTCTTTGTGGGAGATGCCCTCGATTTTATCTTCCAGGGCTCCTGTGGGATTGCTCACTTCTGTTATCCTATTCTTTATTTTTTGAGAGCAGGGGAGGGGCAGAGAGAGAGAGAGAGAGAGAGCATGAGCAGGGGAGGGGGGGGGAGAGAGAGAGAGAGAGAGAGAGAGAGAGAGAGAGAGAGAGAGAGAAAGAGAGAGAGGATCCCAAGCAGAACTCCTTGCTGTCAGCACAGAGCCCAACTGGGGGCTCGATCTCACAAACCAAGAGAAAATGACCTGAGCTGAAATCAAGTCATATGCTTAGCTGACTGAGCCCTCCCGGGCACCCCCACTCTCACCCTGTTCTTAATTCCTACACGTTATCTGCTAGGTATTTCTCTGTGTGGCATCCTCTTATGTCACCACTGTCCCCCGACGCTGCTCCCATGTCTGGTGCGTCTCTGCCTTCACACCTGCTTCCCGCATGGTGCGTGTTCCCATCCATGAAAGTTCTGCATGTGGCTGGGACAGGGGCACCTCCACGTCTGCGCCCAGGTGTTTCCTCTCAGGCCATGTCCCCTGTCCTCCTGGGGCCCCGTGCCTGGCGTGGCCTCCAGGACCTACAGGGAGACACCTGCCCTCTGTATCCACGATGCGAAGCACCCCATGGCCACCGCGCATGCCAACAGTGGTTCTTCCGGCCCCAGAGCCCCTCACGCGCCCCCACGAGCGGGCCCCCTTCTCCCTCGGGGTAACCACGCTCTACAGTGTCACGTGCCGGGGTTAAAAAGATCACAAGGTCAGAACCTCTTTGTTAACCGGGAAATTTAAGCTCCCTTTAGAAAATAGGATTATTGCTATATTTGAACTTGTTTCTCCCATCATGCTTTTAAATATTGTTTTTTGTATGCTTTTTCCTTTTGTTGATTTAAAACACCGTATTCCACATCTCTACACATTTGTGACTGTCACAGAAAGCCCCCGAATACTGTGCATGTTTAGAAGGTATCCACATTTCAAAGCATCATGTTAAATGCCGGATTGTTCCCGACTCAGAATAAGCGCCAGAGCCGCCATCCTCGTCCAGCCGAGCTACACGCTGTTCTTATCCACTATTTCAAATCCCTGCTTTTTTAAAACCCCACAAATGAGATACCCCTACTGTATTCAGATGATTTAAAGAATTTAGGGGTGCGGGGGGGGTGCTCAGTCGGTTAAGTGTCCGACTTCCACTCAGGTCATGATCTCACGGTTCGTGGGTTCGAGCCCTGTGTCGGGCTCTGGGCTGACAGCTGGGAGCCTGGAGCTGCTTCAGATTCTGTGTCTCCCTCTCCCTGTCTCTCAAAAATAAATATTAAAAAATAAAACAGAGTGGGGATGAACACATTTATAAGAATAAAATCGAGCTCTGTTTTTATAACCATGAAGCATCCTGCAAAGCTGTGCCAGAGATGGTCTGGACTGGGAGGTCCATGTGGTTTTGTGTGTTAGCTGAAGGGCCCCAAGTGCCCCGCTCCCTCCTCTCGACAGAGGGCCTGCACCCCCCCATCTGTTTGGTGGGACCCCAGCCCCAGGAACGCACTACCATAGGGGGTTAAATTCTCACCACCCCCACAAAACCAGCGCCTGAACTGCCAGAACCACCTCCCGGTGAGTCGCGGTGTCTGACTTCCCCGGAATGCACCCTGAGCCTGCTGGGAGTGTGGCCCCAGCTCTGTGTTGGGGGGGGGGGGGCAGCTCACCACGCTCCCTGGTCCCTGGGTGGCCCTGGGGAACCCCCGGGGGCGGGGGCACCTGCTCCCTCCATCCCCTGCTCTCCGTTGGTGCTTCTGAGGGCCTCGCGTGGGATCGGAGTTACGGGAGCCTTAACTTGCCCCCCACCCAACCCAAGCATCACAGTGGAGAGGGAAGTGGTCAAGGTGAGGCCCGGGGGAGCCCCGAGGATCAGGGTTTGAAGCCGGTGGATGGAGGGCTGGCCGCGGGAGCCCCAGAACACAGTGCTTCCTGGCCCGGCCCCAAAATGCAGTCGTCCTCGATGGTGAGCTCGTGATGAGTGGCCTCCTCGATGTCCCGAAGCTGCCTGACTTCCCACTGCCTCACGCGCTCTGTCTGTGGGGGGAGAGGTGTCCCTGAGAAGGCTTACGTTGCAGGAGCCCTGGCTGTCGCTTGAGACGAGCTTCGTATGGCCAGCAGGTGCCCCGTGCAGGCTGCAGACCCCTGCCCCCCTGGGCTCCCTGGTCACCCGGTCTGTCTGCTCCCACGTGCCCCAACCGCCCAGAGGGCCGCATCCTGGTGTAGGGACAGGAGGGGTGGGTAAGGACCAGGGAGCCAGGTCTGACAGGGGTGCAGAGGGGCAGCTGGGGGGCCGGCTGGGCTTGTGTGGGACCATCGGCCTGGGGCAGACAGGTGACTATCCAGGCTTGTGGCAGGGAGGCCCCCTGACCTGGGGGTCGGGGAGTGGGGAGGTGGGACAGGATGAGCCCTGCTTCTAAACAAGGGGGGCTCAGGCTGTTAGAAAGCAGAGCCGGGGCGGGGGAGCTGAGCCAGACCACATGGGGGGTGTGCTGGGGCCGGGCCACAGAGGACAAGTCTGGAAGTTCTCAGCCCCTATGGCAGGCCCTCCCAATTGCTTCAAAATGTAAAAAATAGTGACAACCCTCTGGGGGTAAATAAGGAGCAGGAGAGGCTGGTGCCCTGGTGTGCTGGGGGAGGGGGGCAGATGGTGGAACCGGAGGACGGGGCGGGGCCACCAGCTAGAGCAGTCAGCGCAGCTGGGAGCTCTGTGTCTGCACTGAGAGGGCTGCCCCATCTCTGGGGGCAGGTGGGGACCTGTGACCATCGCAATATCCGTCCCGCAGGGAGACCCTCAGGCCCCTTCCCTTTGTCAGCTCCAGAATATTCCGGCCAGGCTCACGCCCCTCCTGGCAGCAGGCAGGACCACTGGCCCACGGGGACACGCGCGTAGAGCTCCGCACAGCCCTGCGAGGCCGGGCTCCCAACTGCAACCAGGCGACTACAGAAGGCGGGCGGGGGCACCAGGGAAGCTCCCCCTCCCCCAGTAACGCCCCAGAGACGTGAGCGGAGCCAAGCACAGGGGTTTGAAAGGCCAAAGAGAGGAGCCAGCGGGAGAGGCCAGGCATCCCGCGGTGACCTCAGAAGGTGGACCCCAGCACCCCTCTCGAGGGCAGATGAGGGGTAAGAGGAGAAAGCCACCGCCCAGGCCACCCCACACCCGACTTCCCCTGAGTTCCAGCAGATGTGGGGGGGGACAAGGGCCTTGAGGGCGGCAGAGTGGGGATTTCCCCCAGGGAACCAACAGGCCCACTGTCCACCAGACACATCCCACCTCTGGTCAGCAGGACAGGCCAGCTGGAGCCAGCCGAAGCCCCACAGTACCCTTCTCAGAACCTTCTAGAACACAAGGGCGTCAGAGGAGAGGGTGACGCTGCTGTGGGCCAGGGAGCAGAGCTCACAGCAGGAAAGGGGCCCCGGGGGCCAGGGGAACGTGGAGGGAGGCCCTGGGTCTGCACTGAGCCACCAGGAAAGAGCCCACAGCTTCCTGGGCTCACCCACTCCACCTTAAGAAGGCCAGCAGGATTTATGGCAGCGTGTTCAAGAGTTTGGGGAGCAGATGGGAACTGGGGGGCACAGATGCTCCCCATGGGGTCACATGACCCCTCAGAGCAGGCGGGGCAGGCCCAGGACATCAGAAAGGTCTAGCAGTGAGGGAAGGGTAGCTGCCCTCTCTCAGGTCACAGCCACCTCCATGGGCCCTGAGCCCCCAGGTGGGGATGGGGTGGGGCTAAGCCGGGACAGGGCCAGTGTCCAGCTAAGGGCACAGTCAGGGACAGGGGTTGGGGACACAGGGATGTCAGGGACACAGGGACAGGGTTGGGGTCAGGTCAGGGACATGGTCAGGTCAGGGACACAGGGACAGGGTTGGGGTCAGGTTGGGGACATAGTAAGTGACAAAGGGCATAGAGACAGGGTCAGGGACACAGGGACAGGGTTGGGGTCAGGTCAGGGACACAGGGGCATGGTTGGGGTCAGGTCGGGGACACAGGGACAGGGTTGGGGTCAGGGTGGGGACACGGTAAGGGACAAAGTCAGGGGCACAGAGACAGCGTCAGGGACACAGGGACAGGGTTGGGGTCAGGTCGGGGACATAGTTGGGGACAGAGTTGGGGTCAGGGTGGGGACACAGGGACATGGTCAGGTCAGGGACACAGTCGGGGACAGGGTTGGGGTCAGGGTGGGGACACAGTAAGGGACAAAGGGGCACAGAGACAGGGTCAGGGGCACAGGGACAGGGTTGGGGTCAGGACAATCCTACCACAGCCGCCAGCTCCTTTGGGTCCCTCCTTCTCTTCCCCGAGGTGTTGGGGACCCCGGGCAAGCTCAAGTGTGGAGACCGGCTCCGTGCTCCCCCGGACTCTGCCTGCCGCTGCCTCCGAGTGACCGAGGCGGGTGTAGGAGGATCTTCCTCGGGATCCCAGGGGTCGGAGGCGGGTGCCGGCCAGACGGTAGAAAGCTGCAGGTTCCGGAGGGTGGCCATGGTGCTCCAGGAAAGGCTTTCAGGCAGCGGGGACTCAGCGACGGGGCTCCCTTCCGGGCGGTAGGGGACACGGCCCGGTGGCCTCCTGTGCAGGCTGGGCGTGGCGTCCCGGGGGGTGCTATGCTTTGGGACGTTTCTCGGGGACAGCTGACTCGTCACTGAAGAAGGACCCTCATCTTCTGTGGTGGACTTCAGCCCAGACACCTGTGGAAACGGAGCATGGAGGTCGTTTCTCTACAAGGTCACAGCAGTGAGCCTCCGAGGGCACACCCTCCTCCTGGGCCTGTGCCCCTGGGTGGGGAGTGCGCCGCCCAGAGACAGACCCCAGCGCAGGGCGGGCCGCACTCCTCCGGCTTCGCCTGGTCTGCTGTTTGGTCAAAACCAAGCCCCAGTCAGAATGGTTTTAATGATAGAACCGAAAAACAGACGGCTTTCACGTACAGACACTTGTTTTCAGGAGAAAACTGCAAAAACGTCATCAGTGAATTCATCTTAACATTTACACTCAACATAAAGGAGCAGGAGTCTGGGCGGAGGTGCATGCATCGGGCAGGTGTGCAGGGTGGGGGGACACAGAGGGTCCCCATCCTGGGTCCTGAGCCCCCGGCCTGCAGCAGTGGCTTCGTCAGGGCTGGTTCTTCCTCCAGAACAAAGCCTTGGTGGAACCCCTCACACTCCTGTGCTCACGGCTTTTTCTAGATGCTAACACACTGTACTCGGCAAATAGTTTTATCATCATTATAAAGCCATGGTCTGCACAGTGCTCCTTGAAAAGCTGTCACGTCAGGCACCTGTGGGGCTCAGTTGGTTGAGCATCTGACTTCAGCTCAGGTCATGATCTCACGATTCAGGAGTTCAGGCCCCACACTGGGCTCTCTGCTGTCAGCACAGAGCCCACTTTGGATCCTCTGTCTCCCTCTCTCTCTGTCCCTCCCCCACTCGGTCTCTTTCTCAAAAATGAATAAACATAAAAAAAAAAAGCAAAGCTGTCACATCAAAACTATGTGACAGATTGAGCAGTTTGTTTTTTGTAAGCAGTTCTCATGTGTCTTTTCAATACATATCAATTCGTGCTGTTAATTAGCACTGCACTGCATCTAGCCAATCTACTACCATGCTAGGTCATGTTCAAAGTTCAATCCCACGTATGGAGTGGGGAAGAGTATCAGTGGACTACAAATCCAATAAAGGAATAATCTCCAAAGTATGTGAGGCATTCCTACAACTTGAGAGAAAAAAAAAAAAAAACCAAATCATCCAATTAAAAATGGGCAAGAGACACGAACAGACACTTCTCCAAAGAAGACATCCAGATGGCCAACAGACGCATGAAAAGATGCTCAGTGTCACTCATCATCAGGGAGACTCAAGTCAAAGCCATGATGAGACATCACCTCACACCTGTCAACGAAGCTGAAATTAACAACATAAACAACAGGTGTTGGCGAGGATGCAGAGAAAGGGGAGCCCTCGTGCACTGCTGGTGGGAATGCAAACTGGTGCAGCCACTATAGAAAGCAGTGTGGAGTTTCCTCAGAAGGTTACCAGAACTACCAATGACCCAGCAATTGCACCCCCAGGCACGTAGCCAAAGGGAAGGAATGCATCACCCTGAAGAAGTGACAGCACTGCCTTGTTTGCTGCAGCATCAGTCACTATTCATCTCCAAGCTGGATCCCCCTTGGCAGGACGTCCCATGTGTGTTTTCGGTGGTGGGAAGAGCAGTTTCCAGTGATAGAGTCCATTGCTGACAGTGCTGCCCCAAACCATTAAGAAAGTGGTTGTCGCCCAGGGTGCAGGAGGAAGCAGAACTCTTTCAAAAGACCAAGTGTATAAAATCTCCAAGACGAAATGACGCCGACATTCTGGGAAGCCTGCTGGCACCATAGGTGTGGCAGCGGCATGTCCACCGGCTTCCACACAGGGTGCAAACAGCGCCAGCGGCCGGTGCACCACACTGCCACTTTGTGGTCCTTGAATTCCCGCTGTGATGCGTGCATGAAGGGGTGTGATTGGGTAGGGACTGGGGGGAGGCAGAGCTGAAAAGTGTTTTAATGATGTGGAACTGGTCAAGGGCTAAACTTGTCCTCGAAGAAAGCGCAGATGCTCCCGCTGTCTCGTTCGGGATGCTGCGGGGGAGGGAGACCGCGGAGCAGCCTTCGGTTTGCCGTCTAACAAATCACACCGGCACTGAGCGGCTCAAGGCAGACGTTGGTGGTCTGTTTCTGTGGGCCAGGGCCCTGGGGTCTCCTGTGGGGTTGCGGTCTGGCCGTCCTGGTTGAAGTCAAACAGAGAAACAAGGAAAACTAGAAAGTCCAATTTCAACCTCTCTCTGGTCCTGCCCTGTTAGCGATTTGTAACAAAGAACAAAACCATGGAATACGTGTCCCGAATGCAAAGAAGTTCTTGTGTCATAAATGGAATCCTGATACACATGGGTGTGTGAAATCACCGATGATATTCCACGTCCCTGACTCTCTGAATGAGACACACGGCATAGATGCTGTGAGAACAGAGTTAGGTGTCTGAATTTCCCACAGGGGCTGAGAGCCAGGCCAGGGCAGGAGACGGTCTGCAAGCAGTGTGGGGGGAGGGGTTGGGTCTTGCAGAAATGTGCTCAGTGGAGGGTGCCGGGCATTCAAAATCTGACCTCAGGGAGCAATCAGAGCATTCCTAGGAGGTGAGTGCATCATCACTGGGTGGCTCGGGGAGGCACAAGCCCAGCTGGAAACAGAAAACAGGTCTGGCTCCACGTATGCCCGCAGGAGACACCCCCCCCACCCCCACCAGCCCCTGAGTCAGAAAGCCAGGCTGGAGTGCCCTCCTGGGAGGGGGCCGGTTGCAGAGCTTCAACTGTGTAGCTCCTGGGCTGCTCCTGGCACCTCGTTTCCTTTAGCAAAAGCTTTAGAAATTGATTAACGTGAACTCAAACAGCCCGAACTGGATTTGCTCCAGAGAATGAGTCAGCGGTCTCTCGACGCAACTGCCCCGTCGTCGGGTGGCGTGGGTGCATGGGAGAATTCTAGGGGCTCCGCACCCTCCCAGGACCTGGGGCTGTCCACTCCTGACGTCTTCTGTGGCTTTCTAATAGGTGAACGGCACTGTCTCCCAGCGGCAGCGCGGGCTTTAACGACCAGCGGGGGCAAACGCCTTTTCATTTCCTCGCCACCTACATCCCACGTGCGCATCTTCTTTGGTAGTCGAAGTCCAGGCACCCTTGCCCTGGCAGCAAAGGCAAACAATACGCTCGCCTGCCAGCAGGCTGGCGTTGGGTTCGAAAACACGTCCAGCTGCGGACCGTATGTGAAGCTGTGTGGGAGACAGAAGGCTTCTGAAAGATCCAAAGCAGGATGACAAGAAAGGCCAGGCAGGGAGGGACCAAGTAAACACAGGCAGTGCCTCTGATGTCATCGCTGGAAAAGGCCGAATGCGTGGAAAAAGACCCAAGACAGCCCCACGGTGTGATAGGAAACAAAAGCCAAAATGTTTTCCTTCTGGAATTACCTTTGCAACACATACCGTAGCATCGACACAGAGCAAAATCCACAGAGACGTATGGAGAAACGGAAATAAACAAGTCATTGAGGCAAGCCCACATTTTATTTATGTATTTTTGTAGCCCCTGGTAGATCAAAGAGAAAGAAACGATCCAAGTCCCATGAAGGCAATTGGCGCTTGTAAAGGGAAACGCTAAGCTATGCTACTTTATACAGGGACCAGGCTCAGGGCACACGTGGGGTGTGAGCACAGACCGGGGCTTCCACTAAAAAGACACTACAGGGGAATGGGGACACATTTTCTGGTTAGCAGAAGTTACTTCGAACTAACCTGTTAAGGAAAGCAAACTGAGCCAATAAACGACCAAATGTCGATACGCTTCTCCATAAGAAGAATTTGATACATTTTTGATTAGACAATGCTGTCACACTGACAGCTTACAGAAAGAAGTGTGTGTCTGTAGCGATACATGGGCAATGCAAATGATCTAGACACACATGTGGGAATACTGCCCGGGGAGCTGGGCTTCAAATGAGCAGGGAAGGGAGTTTTTTCCACTGCATGTCGTTGTTCTGCCGGGTTGGTCACTTAGGAAAACAAAAAAACAGCAAAGCCACGCCTCTACCTTGTACCCCACATGAAAATAAATGACAAGGGACTGAGTATTATACTCTTTAAAAATTCACAGGTTACTAGAAATAAAAACAGGATAATTTTGAAAAATCTGAAACAAATTGGATTGTTAGATCCTCCACCAGGATAAATTCCAAATGGATAGAAGGGGTAAATTTTGTGAGAGGGGCAATAAAATGGGGTCACTTATGTCAAGGGTGTTTAGAGGGAGCCAGGAGGCCATGGGGGGGCGGGTCACACTCAATTCTCATGGTGCAACCATGAACTTTGAACTGTGCCAACCTCCATAAACTCCAAGGACTCACCCCAAGACCCTGCAACTTACTACCATAGTGGACTTTGCTCGGTGAGAGACTTAGAAACAATTCTGTTCAGCCAATCTGAGTTTTCTGCGGCCAACACCAATCAAAACTGACATAGACCAACATTCCCCATTGTCTTAAAAAAACCCTGAGTTCTGTCCCCAGGGGGACATGATTTGGGCTGTTCCCGAACTACAATTCTGAGACCCCCACATGAACACTTTTGTTTTATTTCGGTCCTGCCTCTTTTCTCTGGGGTCAATGTCAACAAACAAACAAACAGAACTATAAAAGCACTGGAAAGAAATATGGGTGATTTCTCTGTAAATCTTGTCAGAAGTAAGGCTTTCAAATGATAGCTCACAACACAGAAGCCATAAAGGAAAATAAGTTAAAATAAATACATTTGAAACTTCTGCAAAGACAAACCGGCAATGTACTCAGTGAAAACACACAGCCCACACCTCCCATGAAAGGTAAATGAGAGGTTAATTCTCCTCAGACTCAGGAAAAAACCAAAACCTAACAAACATGCAAAGACCCTGAGCAGGTGGATGGATGGATGGATGGATGGATGGATGGATGGATGGACGGACACACACACACACAAACACACACGTTTTTCTCATACACTGATAAGAAAAGGTCCCTATGCTTTGGGTACAGGCTCCTCCCCACCCCCCCCCCCCCTCCCAAACTGAGGAAAACTACAAATGTAACATTCTAGTAGAACATAAAAACATCCTTAGCCTGTGGTGGGGGCTGGAGAAGGCTGCAGGGACACCCACATCTGTTTAGTCCCTTACCCTGACACCACGGGAAGACATTACCTAGCTGCAAATGAAGATGGGCAAGGACAGGAGAAAGGTCCCCACTTGTCTGGAGAGGGAACCAGGCGAGCGGAGACTTGGGGAGACTCGGGGCAGCCGCCCAGACCGGCCTGGGGAGTGTCCGAGGGGTCCCCTCCCAGCCACAGCGCAGGGCTCTGGAGGGCAGGCTCTAACTCCCCCCGGGGACGCCTCCCAGCCCGGCACCCCGCTTTTTCGTGCGCACGCGGAGCGGGCGTCGCACGGGCTCCCCGCGGGGCGGACACCGACCGATCCGGCCTCCCTGACGGGCTGGGGGAGGGGCGGGGGTGCAGGACCCGGCACCTGTCTGATGTGTCAGGTGAAGGCGCCTCGGGTCTGAGCGCAGGGCGCCCCACATCAGGGGACGCGCGGTGACTCGGAACCGCCCGCCGCCAGCGCCCCCCATAACGGCCTACCTGCGCCCCGGACTCCATCCCGCCTCGGCGAGAACACAGCCGCCGCAGCCGCGGGCCCACGAGCCCGGTCCCAGAAGTACCCGCGGGCGGGACCCCACCTGCGCGCCGCCTCCACCTGGGCCCGTGGAGGCGCAGGCGCAGGGAGGAGCGTGGGCGGGCCGAGCCCCGAGGGTGTCCACCTGGTCGGTTCCACGCACCTGTGTGCGCTTCTGGCCCGAAGAGGTCAGGGCCGCGGGGCCGTGGACGCCGGAACCTGAGCCCCGCGAGCGCGCCTGGCGCTGGGTGGTCTACCTGCCTGTCACAGTGAGCTAGAGAGGGGACACCGTCACCCCGCCCTGGCACCCACGGCAAGGTCCGTGTCCCTGCGTCCTGAGCTAGGGAGCGGAGAGCTGGGTGGTTGTCAGAACTCTGCGGGACAAAGGGGCAATGGCTGTCAGATGGGCCCTGGCGGCTCCGGGACTGGCATCAGGGTGGCTCCTGGGGCCTGTGCTAGCCCCCTGCTGGGGAGTGCCCCCCAGGACCCCCACCCCATCCCCCCTGCCGGGAGCACCCCAGCCCCCTAACCCTTCCACCCCATCCCACCCCACCCCATTCCCCCTGCTGAGAGCTCCCTCCTGCCCCTCCACCACCTCCACCACCCCCACCCCATCTGGTACCCCCTGCTGGGAACTCCCCCCACCCCACCCCACCCCCCCTACCTCCTCCACCCACCCCACCTCCCAACCCCTCCCCCTACTCCTTCCATCCCACTCCCCTACTCCACCCCCACCCCCTTCCATCCTCGTTCCACCCCCTCCACCCCAGCCCACCTCACCTCTTACCCCCTCTACGGTCTTCCACCCCACTCCCTCCTGCCTTTGCCCCTTCCCCCCACCCCAGCCCACCCCACCCTACCCCCTACCCCCTCCACTCCACCTCCTACCTCCTCTACCCTACCCCAGCCCATCCCACCCCCCCTACCCCCTCCACCCCCCCAAGAATTTCTGGGAGTGGGACTGAGGGGAGGGGTGCAGACAAGAGGCTAGGGGCCCACCTGAACAGCCTCTGCCATAGTTCATCTACACACCAGGTCGGCCTTGCAGAAACTGAGAAAGATTCACGGTCTTGTGGATTCATGGAAATGGATGATGGGTGAATTTTAACATCACTGAAATCCATTTCATTTTTATGTAACCATAACATATAATTAGTAATAATTTTTAAAAACCTCCCCCTGTGTAGTCCATCCTTTTCCCGATGGGGAAAGTGAGGGCCACCAAGGGGAAGAGTTTGTTCAAAGTCCTGGAGTGAACTAGGTGGGGCTGCCTTGACATCCCAGTGTCCTGATGTCTCCTCACCATGTCAGGCCAAGTGGCCCCTGTCCTCCTGGCTCCCAAGGGTGCCTTGACCTCCAACCTCAGGGTGCCCTGACCCCCTGGCACATGGGTAGTGCTCTGAGTGCAGCGTAAGGCTCTTCTGTTTGTGTTTGTGACCAAAAACAATTTTGAAATCCGCAGAGTATGTCTAGGGTCATGTTAGTCTGGCACACGGGCGTCACCTGTCACCAGTGCCCTTTGTTGCCGCACCAGGCAGCCCTCTGAGGAGAAGCATGGGGGTCTGGGCCAGTCTGTGGAGGTCCCCGCCAAGGGCCCAGCACATTCCTTGTGTGGTGCCCGGAATTGGACACCTCTCGCTGTGCTGAGGCTGAATTCAGGCGTGACTCAAATCCAAGCTGTAGATGCACACGTGCCCACTGGCCCGCCACACCGAGACCTTCGTCACAGGTGCAAATAATGCTCTTGGTGTCGGACAGTCCGCCTCAGAGCCTGGCTCTTATCACTTTGAAGCTGTGGGCTTTGGACAAGACATGCAGACAGCCTGGGTCAGTGAGCACGGCGCGCTGGGCTTGCTGACCGTGTGCAGGGAACCCCCTGCCCCCCAGCAGCGCCCGGCAGGCGGTAAACTCGGCAACGACAGCAGCTGCGTCCACGGTACCGCCGGCCTTTCCTTTCCACCTGGCTTGGGGCTTTCAGAACTCCAGCACCCTGAGTGACTGTGGCTTCTGCGCTGGATATATATTTGTATTTTCTGTATGTTATGATCTGGCGTCTTTCTGGCTAGGGAGAGGCTCCCCGCCTGCCTGGGGCTAGCCAATCCTTGGAGATGGAAAAGGATCCAGCTGGGAGCTTGCCTTCCATACGGGAACTAGGCGTCCCAGAGCCACACCTCCTCCTCCATCTGGATGCGCGGCCCAGGGGACGATTCTCTCTGGCTTCGTCACTCCAGGGCCAGGTGCCAGGTAACTGGGGACACCCTACAGCCCTCTGGAATTATTCAAGGTAGCCACGCCTAAGCCACTCTTCCTCCTCTGCCCTGCCTTTCCTGTGGAAACCCCGATAAGGACCGTGGGCTTGGCTCTCCCCTCCTCCTGATCACGCTGGTGCCTCCCGGTGGCCCTGAGTGGCATGCTGTGTCTCCTGTCTCTAGGACCCAGAGTACAATGAACTTTCTTCCTAAGCCCCATTCCTATCTAGTCCTGTGTCCCATGGACTTTACTATCCCATATCCAACACATATATTCCTTGGACAGATTCTATGCAACCACTATGCTTATAGTTGCATTTGACCCCAGGGTATAAATTAGAGGCTAATGACTGATACTTTTTGTAAAACAACACAGAAAAGAAAAAAAAAAAAAACCCTGTAAACTTCATTAGTAATCAAGTAAGTGCAAAATATCATATCCCAAACACTGTTTTGAAATTATTCAAATGTGTAAAAAAAAAAAACTGTCAGAATGCCTTCTAAAATGGAAAGTACCAGGTTCACTGGTGAATCCCACTGAACATTTAAAAAAGAAATTATACCAGTTCTTCACCATCTCTACCAGAAAATATAAGCAGAGAAAATAATTCTTGACCCATTCTTTGAGGCCAGCATTACCATAATACCAAAGACAGATGAAGACATTACAAGATCTTTCTTGAACATAGATGAAAAATTCCTTTAAAAATACTAGCAAATACAACAATGTATAAAAAGAATTATATGTCATGACTAAGTGGGATTTATTCCAGGTGTGCAGGCTGGCTCAAGATTTGAAAATCATCTGGGGCACTTGGGTGGCTCAGTTGGTTAAGTGTCTGACTCTTAATTTTGGCCCAGGTCATGATCTCACGGGTTTGTGAGTTTGAGCTCCATGTCGGGCTTTGTGCTGACAGCATGGAGCCTGCTTGTGATTCTCTGTCTCCGTCTCCATCTCTCTCTCTGTCCCTCCCCTTCTTGCGTGCATGCCCTCTCTCTAAATAAATAAAATAAAATAAAATAAAATAAAATAAAATGGTTTGAAAATCATCTAAGGTAACCCACTGCATCAGGCTAAAAAAATATCATTGTATCAATAGAGGCAGAAAAAGAATTTGACAAAATCCAATACCCATTTATGATACAAACTCAGTAAAATACAAAAAAAGACATTCCTCAACTTGATAAAGAATACCTATAAAAACCTAAACTAAGGGGCACCTGGGTGGTTCTGTTGGTTGAGTGTCTGACTCTTGGTTTTGGATCAGGTCATGATTCCAGGGTTGTTGGATTAAGCCCTACATTGTGCTCTGAGCTGAGCATGGAGCCTGCTTAAGATTCTCCCTCTCTCTCCCTCTCTCTCTCTCCGTCTCTCCCTCCCCCCCATCCGTCTTCCCCACTTGCTCTCTCTCAAATTAAAAAAAAAAAACACCTAAGTTAAAACACAGTCAATGGTGAGAATCTCAAAGCTTTCCCACTGAGATCCAAACAAGGCAAGGATGTCCCCTCTCATCAATACTTTTTTTTTTAACGTTTTTATTTTTATTTTTGGGACAGAGAGAGACAGAGCATGAATGGGGGAGGGGCAGAGAGAGAGGGAGACACAGAATCGGAAACAGGCTCCAGGCTCTGAGCCATCAGCCCAGAGCCTGATGCGGGGCTCGAACTCCCGGACCGCGAGATCGTGACCTGGCTGAAGTCGGATGCTCAACCGACTGCGCCACCCAGGCGCCCCTCATCAATACTTTTTAACATCACACTGGGACTACTAGCTGAAGCAATAAGGCAAGGCAAGGAAATAAAATGTATACTAATTGGGAAGGAATAAATAAAATCTTCTTTGCAGTTGACAAAAAGGTTCAATGAAAAAACTTCTGGAACTAATAAGTGATCAAAGCAAGGTTGCAAGATACAAGGATACAGTCAATCCTTTTTGAATAGACCATCAATGATTAAGTGGAATGTGAAATTAAAAAGCCACCATTTACATTAGCACCCCCAAAATGAAACACCTGTGTATAAATATTACAAAACATGTACAAGATCTGTATGAAAAAACTACAAAACTCTGATGGATGGTATCAAATGACTAAATGGAGAATAGGCATCCCATGTTCATGGATAGAAACACTCAATATTTTCAAGATGTCAGTTCCTCCCAACTCAATCTACAGATTTGATGCAATCCCAATCAAAGTTGTTGTAAGTTGTGTTGTAGATACTGATAAACTGATTCTAAAGTTTAAAAAAAGAGGCAAAAGACCCAGAATAGCCGACACAATATTGAAGAACAGAGAGAGGACTGGCACTGCCTAACTTCAAGACTCTATGGCAATGCTACAGTAATTGTAACATATGCATCTAGAGCATAGAGAGGGGTGCTGCTGAATTAATTGACAAACAGAACAATGGAACAGTTTAGAGAGCCCAGAAATAGAACCACAGTAAACACAGTCCATTGGTCTTGGATGAAGGAGCAAAGACAATACAACACAGAGAAAGATTTTTTAATAAATGGCACTGGAAAAACTGGATGTCCACATGCAAAAATATGAACCTAGACACAGACCTTACACCTTTCTCAAAAATTAAGTCAAATGGATCTTAGATTTAAGTTTAAAATGAAAAGCTGTCAACCCTTAGAAGATGACACGGGGAACACCCAGATCACCTTGGGTATGGTGACGAGCTTTTCACTACCAAATGCGTGATCCCTGAAAGAAAAAATGTAGAAGCTGGACTTCAATAAAATTAAAAACTTCTGACCTATGAAAGAAAATGCAAAGAGAATGAGAAGAAAAGCCAAAGACCAGGAGAAAATATTTACAAAAGATGAATCTGATAAAGGACTGTTACCTAAAATGTTACAAGAACTCTTAAAACTCAAAAACAAGAAAACAAACAACCTGATTAATAAATGGCCAAAGGCCGTGGTCACATCCCCAAAGAAGACAAACAGATAGCAACCAAGCCCATGAAAATTGCTCCACATCGCACGTCATCTGGGGACGCAAGTTAGCACAAGGAGGTAGAAGTGAGCACCTGTTAGAATTGCCCAGAGACGCCATCAACACTAAGTGGGGACGAGCACGGGATGCCACTCGTGGTGTGCACAGCGTGACCAGGGTGACAGTACCCCCATGCGGGAGAACACCACGTCCGCGCTGTGACGCAGGGAAGACACTTCCCTGACGTCCGCGCCGTGACGTGGGGTAGACGCCCCCATGGAGTCCGCCCTGTGATGTAGGGGAGACGCCCCGTGACGTCCGCGCCGTGATGTGGCGGAGACGCCCTGATATCCGCTGCGTGATGGGGGGATGCCCCCACGTGATGCACTAGACTGTAACACAGCAGCGGCTTCACGTCCTGCTGGTGATCCTCCCCTCTGCCCGCGATCCTCCCCTCTGCACGCGGCCCTCGTCCTGTGAGCAGGTCGCCCCGCTGGCGGAGCCGTGTCCCCCCAGGCCTGGCCGCACCGGTGCCCACGTTGTTGCCGCCCCGCGGGTGGGAGAGGCCCCCCGCCCGTGGACGGGTCCTCCGGGTTGGGGAGGGTCCGACATGGCTGTGGACCCGTTAGGTGACTGGGTGCAGAGCGCAGCCCCGGGCCAGGGCTCAGAGCGGGGACCCCGCCCCCCCCCCCCCCCCCCGCCAGGAGGCCCCGGGCCGGTCTCGTGCAGCGTTCTCTCCTCGCAGAGTCGGGGACACTTCTGACCCAGAGATGCAGGACATCACCGCCAGTGTTCCCCGAACACTCCCTGCGGACGGCCGCTCAGGGCCCCAGGTTCACGCGGGGCAGTGAAGGGCACTAGTGCCCCCTGGGAGTCCGCCTGCGGGGGGGGGGGGAGGGGGCGGGAGGCCCCGGGACGAGCTGGGGGTCTGTCGGCTCCTGCGCTGTGCTGCGCAGCCCACCCACCCGCCTGCTGCACCCCTGTTCGTCGCCCCCTCCCCAGCGGCGCCCTCGGGTTCTCGCAGGCAGCTTGCAGCGAGAGCAGAGGGGGTTCCTAAGTCCGAGGCTCAAGCTGGAGCTCGGGGTCCCCCAAGTCAATGTCCCAGGGGCTGGGAATGTGTGTCTCCACCCAGGCCCGGGTGCTGTGAGGCTGCTCCAGGCCCTGACACTTGGGTCGCACGTTCTGGAGCAGGTCATGGGAAGGAATGTTTGGGCACCGCGCACGTACCTGCACTTGGTACCCTGATGGCCCACGGGTTGTGCACGCGGGTTGGGTGCCCTCCATCGCCCAGGAAAGCCCTGTCCTTTCCCGGGGCCCCTGGGGCACTGGCCTCGGGTGTGCCAGTGGGAGCCTGTGTCCAGGATCTGGGCTATGTGGATGTGACAGGAGCAAGGCTACATCCCCACCTTGATTAGCGGGGAGTGGGTGTGCCTCCGTGTCAGGATGGTGCCTTCACACTCGGGGGACCGGGCATCGCCGGGGGGCTTGCACGGATTTACATCATCCCCGGTGTTGGTCGGGAACATCTTTTTGTTTTTTTCCCCCCGCAGGTTAAAAACAACTTCCCTGCGAGGGGCCTCTGGATGACGCGGTCCCGCCCGTTGGGAGTTTCACTGCGCCCTTGACCCTGCATTGTTTTTGTGAGCTCGGATTGCCCAATTTTCCGGCTGCTGGTGGGTAAATGGCATGCGGTGTGGAGGCCGACCTGGGTGACGGAAGAGTCCGTGTGGTTTCATCATCTGGCGGTGCCCCCGCCCCTGTGGGGTCCCACGCTATAGCTCAGGGTGGGGGCCCCGCCCCTTTGTTCAGGGCTCACAGTGCCCCCTCACAGGTGGGGAGACCGAGGCCCGGATGTGGAAATCCCAGGTGCCAGCGCAGACAGTCCTGCTGGGAGGCCCGGAGCTTCCCCGACCTGCCCATAGGCTGTGCCCCGAGTCCCGGACGCAGCAGCTGACACCTGTTCCCGCAGCTCCCGCGGCCAGAGGCCGATAGGCAGGCAGCGCCCAGATGGGACTGGCGAAGACCATGCGTGAGGCCCAGGCCCTTCACGTCCCGTCTGCCTGGGGGCGCTGGCCACCCGCTCTGCTTTTCTCAACCTGGAGCAGCGGTTTCCTGCCCTGTGCAGGTGGAGACTGTCTCCCGGGAGGTGCCATGGCATCCCCCTGTGGCTGGGACTCCATGAGGCTGAAGTTCTTTCTTGCCTGGTGGATGTAATGTGTTCGGCACAGAATGCTTCCCGTGTGTACCCCCAGGCTGCCTTTCCACTCTGCCCCCGCAGATACACCCCCATTACCGCTGAATGTGGAGTTTGTGACCCTCCCTGACGTTGCATGCCCACAGGCTGTGATGGGGCCAAAGTGGGCTTCACCCCAGATGGTGAGATCCCAGGGAGGGTCCTCTGGCAACGCTGGTGAGCATGGTGTGGTGCCAGCTGCATACAGTGTGTCTATAGGAAACCTTGATCCCCACTCCCCCTGCCCCTGCTCTCCTGGCTCCGTGGCTCCTGGGTCCAGTAGTCACTGGTCAGAGGGGCAGGGCACCCAGCCTAAAGGGACATCAGAAGGAGGGTCTCAGTGCTGGTCTCTGGTCTCCGGGCCTGCCACCCTGGATCTTTCTGGAGCTCTCTTCTGACCAGCACCCCTGGCCCTGCCTAGACCCTCCCCTGGTGGCTCTGGGCCTTAACAACAGGACCTGAGCCTGTCGCACAATATTTAGGGCCTTTGTCTCCTGTTCCATCTGCTGTCTTTCTAGCTTCTGGGCAGGAGACCCCTGGGTCCTTTCCTGAGCACACGGCCCTCTTCCTGGTCCCTGCTTCACCTACTCTACTGTTGGGGAGGCCCTGCTTCTCCTCCGAGACCTGCCTGGGCTGGCACCTTCTGTGGGAAGTGCCCATGCATGGCTCGGTGCCCTCTCTCCTGCTCTTGGCCACCCCGCTCTGGACTCTCCAGGAAAGCAGTCATGTCAAGGACCAGCCTGTCATCAGCCCTCACGGGGCATCCCTCCTGCCAGGCTGTGTGTGGTGACCGGCTAGCCCGTCCTCCGCACCTGGCCCCGTGCTTGCGCGCACTGCGAGGACGGCCCCCCCTCTTCGTGTTCTCTGCTGGGGGAAGGACAGGTTGCTAGATGGACACTCAAGACAGGTGCTGGGAGGCGCTGGGAGAGGTGGCTGCTGGAGGGATTAGGGATTAGGGGAGGCAGATAAGGCCTCGAGGGTGTAAGACATGCATAACACGATAGGGGCTCCCTATTGGCCCACCCTGCACTCCGTCTCTCCAGTAGGGGTGACTGGGCAAAGTGGCCTCTGACTGGGAGTCACAGAAGTCACGGTGGCATGGACTTGGGGACGTGAAAGGCCGGGCAGAGCCGTGACGCCCATGGGGGCAGGAGGACCTGAGACTCACAGACAGGCTCCGACCCCTGGCAAGAGCAGCCACCCACAGGACAGACAGACAGGTGGCCCCTGAGGCTTCCAGGAGGACCCGCCACACTTGTGTTGTTGTGGCCAGAGAAGAGGAGAGATTCTCTCTGGGTTTGGTGGCCATTTGGTTTCTTACTACTCCTCTGAGGCAAGGAGTGGCAATTGACATTTGGGAAATCAACCTACACAGAGAGGAACTTCCACTACGTGTTGGACGAGCGAGACCAGGGGTGGGGGTGGGGGCCTCACTGGGCAAGTGCACAACAGGGTGCACTGTCCAGGGCTGGCACTGGCCCACACACAGTAGGCGGGCCCTGAATGTGTATCAGACCGCCCTCTCTTTCACATACGTCTTTAAGGGACCATCTCAGGTGGACCCCACAGATTCTGAGGGGGGCAAGTCAGAGAAAATTCAGAGCACAAGTTCTTCTTGAGGGAATGGAATCATTGAGGAAACCACATGAAAACTAGCATTCAGGTAGTCGAAAGCATCGGTTGGCTCCTCACCCAGATGCTGAACTTTGCTCTGTAAAAATAATGACAAACACGACCTTGAACTTGTAACTGTGGTGATTTCCGCCGACCTTGTTTTGATTGTAGCTGGAGCCGTGGACAGGGATACAGCAGAGCAAAGACGAGGGTGCTTACGCCAGGCCCCAGGCCCGGCCCAGTAGCTGCAGGGGGAGCCGGTAGGTTAACTGTGATTTGGTTACTCTTGAGGTTGATGATGCGAAGGATATGCAAGTGTCTGACTGTGTGAAATGGTGTCGTATTCACTAGTAACGTAAATCCAGAAGGGTAAGAGTGTGCACAGGGGAGGCCAGTCCCTCAGGGACCTGATCTCTCACCCGTCCCCACCAAGGCAGGCACTGATCCCGGTGTCTTATCTGTTCTTCCCCCCTTTCCATGAATTTAGAGTCACAGAGACATGTCTCTATTCATATTACCTTTTTTATACAGACATTGGATATTCTGTACTGTCCCAGGGAAATTATTCTTAACTTATAAAACTTCACTGGTCTTGGGAATTTCTCTATGTGTGAATGTCGAGCCGCCCCCTTGTTGTTAACAGCCGCCTAGTTTCCGGGGACCTGGCGTCCACCTGCTGGTCCTGGGGATGGGCGGGCCCACTTCTCACTGCCTTTAAAGGTACAATGACATTTTTTCCTTGCAACCTCAGAGGATAGCCAAGAAATGGCAGTTTTCACTAAAGAAAAAGACTCGTTAATCAAGGCTGGATAAAAATTTGGTCTGCGTGGGAAAGTCAGGAAGCCCGGGGTCTGGGCTCCTTTCTGCAGCCCTGGCCCTGTCTCTTCATGGGCTCTGAGTTCTGGTCCCTTCTGGAAACCAGTGAGCGGTCTCTGGGGGCTGAGGTGACCCTGGGGAGGAGGGTGGCACCAGCCCTGGGGGAATGTCCCTTCCCTCCCAGCCTCCCTCAGGGGAAAGGCTGTGATGAGTGCAGGCCGTGGGACTGGAGGCCTTCCTGCAGACGGAGAAGTAGTTATGGGCTTCGTCCTAAAAACTGCCCAGGGCTCCTCCTTCCCTCTCCCTGGGCCTTGGTTTCCCCGTTTGAAAACTGGCAGATGGGCTGGCCTCGCACATCTCCTGACTTCTGCTCCCCTCGGGTCTGTGGACGACCATGCTGCTTGGCGGGCAGGGGGATGCCCTTGAACAAAGCAAGCGCTGGCCGTGGGCTCCTGGTTACAATTGCACTTTTCTCCAGGTCAGAACAGTAACAACAGGACAAACACGGCTGGAAACCTGGACCGGTAACCCTCCCTCCACCCACGGTTTGCACAGGGCCTTGGGCGCACGAGCAAAACAAACTTTTTTTTCCAAACTTATTTTGAACGCCAGCCCTAAGCACGCAGCGCTGGCAATCATTAACCACCGGCTGAGGCGGGGCCGTCCCGCACCCTTCATAAGGTGCACGCGGCTCCCAGGGAGCACTGAGCATGAGCACCGGCCACCGCACCCCCACCGCCCACAGCCAGTGCCAGTGTCTGTCCGTCCGCCACAGCTGCCTGACGATGCCCGGGGCCCCCGCTGCCTGTGCCTGGCCGCTTCTGCTCCTGCTGGCCACCCGGCTCAGCGCGACCGCCGGGGCCCCCCAGCCTTGGCAGTGCGCGCCCTGCTCGCCTGAGAAGCTGGCGCTCTGCCCGCCCGTGCCTGACTCCTGCACCGAGAGCGCCCGGCCCGCCAACTGCGGCTGCTGCTCCTTGTGCACGCTGCCCGAGGGCACTGCCTGTGGCGTGGCCAGTGCGCGCTGTGCCAGCGGGCTCAGCTGCCGGGCGCTGCCAGGGGAGCAGCGGCCCCTGCAAGCCCTCATCCGCGGCCAGGGCACCTGCGTGCCCACCGGTGGTGACACAGGTACGACAGACGCCCCCGCGGGGTCCCCCCCCCCCAACCTGTCCTCCCACAAGACAGATTAGATTAGGGAGGGTGGACAGGGGCAGGGGCTCCACCAAAGGAGTGGCTGGTCGGGAGCAAAGCGGCCGGAGGCCAGAGCTCGAAGGGGAGAGGATCTTCCGTCACCCAGACGAGCCCCACCACCGCGGTCCTGAGGGAGGTGCCCAGGAAAGGGGAGGAGAGGTGGAGGGCCCCCAGAGCCCTGTGGGAGAGCTGGGGGGAGGGTGGCCGGCCCTCCTTTCCAGGGCCTGGAGCCTCCGGGGAGGCCTGGCGTGGGGATCCCTCCTGCCAGACCCCTGGGGAGGGTTCGGAATGTCCTTTGTAAGGGACTCCTGTGCAGACTGTGCTTTCCCAGTGTTTACAGAACATAATGTGAACGCAGGCTGTAAACCTCGCTACGTTCACCGCCATAGAAAAACAGTGTTTGATGTGTATGTCGCCTCCAAGGACAATCAGACCTTTCCTGAATTTAGCAGCGATTTATTTGTAGTGGGAAGCAGAGGAAACACCCCTTCCTCTACCCCCTGTCCCCACCTCCCCATCAGCAGGCAGGCGGACGCACGTCCTCTGTGACTCTCCGAGGACTCCCATAGTCTCGTACTCTGGTAGGAATTCACTAGGGTGCGTGACCCTTCCGAGGAGGGACCCCGTTTTTCTGCTGGTTCCCTAACTTCAGAATTAGTAAAATGGAGTCACCTCAATGGTCCTCAAAGGAGTTGGGTCCCCAGGGGCCCTGCAGGAAAGCCAGTGGCTTCCCCCACCTGCTGCTTTAGGAGCAAAAACCCAGGAGGCCCTTGCTAGACCCCCAAAGCACAGAATTGCTATTGGGTCATCACATTTCCTGGAAACTGTCTGATGCATCTTTAAAGAGGAAGTGGGCAAGGGGCACCTGGGGGGCTCAGTCTGTTAAGCGTCCGACTTCGGCTCAGGTCATGATCTCCTGGTCTGTGGGTTCGAGCCCCGTGTTGGGCTCTGTGCTGATGGCTGGGAGCCTGGAGCCTGCTTTGGATTCTGTCTCCCTCTCTCTCTCTCTGCCTCTCCCCAAGTCATGCTCTGTCTCTCTGTCTCTCAAAAATGAATAAATGTAAAAAAAAAAAAAAGCTCGACCACCCTTGGGGTCCCCACCTGGATACACTTGAGGGGGCGGGCAAGGTGCTCGGGGAGCGCTCACGGGTCCGGGTGCTGTATCTTTCAGATGTGATGTCGTCCTCCGAGAGTGCAGATATGACCCAGGAGGAGCTCCTGGAGAATTTCCACCTGATGGCCCCTTCTGACGACGACACACACATTCTCTGGAACGCCATCAGTAATTACATGAACAGCGGGACTCAGGTCGACACGTGGAAGGTGAGGCCCGGGTGGGTGTCCAGTAGGGCAGGCAGGCTCCGTGGGGCCCCAGGAATCAGAGCTTTCCTTCTCAAGGCGGGTAGACGCTGCCCACAGTAGCTTTGTCTGGCTTTTCCCGCAAAGACTTTGAGCGGAGAAGCCTGCCAAGTGGCTTCGGCTGCGGTGTCTGGCCCCGGGCCCTGGAGCTCAGCACAGGACTTTATGCCCCGTCCACGTTTAAAAATGGTGGTCAGATGCGCATAACATAAAATTTATGACTCTGGCCACATTAAAGTGTGGTTCTGCCGCCGTCCCCCTCGAGAACATGTATCTTCCCACGCGGAAACTCTGTCCCCGCTTGCTAAACTCAAACTGCCCGGTCCCATCCGATTCGACGGCCGTTTCCAATTCTGCCACGGGAGGGCGACCGAGAACCAGAGTTGGCGTGAAGAGCTGGTTTGTGGAAAAGAGCGAGAACATTGCTCTGGCCACCAGGCACACCCAGAAAAGCGGAGGTTCTGACCCATTTCCCCGACGCTTCAGGGTCTCATCTGGAAGTGATGGAGTGTGAAGAAAAGTGCCGTCTTATCTCCAAGTGCCAGGCGGACGGCTTAATCCTCGCTTGATCTGGCTTCTGTGAAATAATGAAATAGAGGAAAGGTGTTCATAATCCAGAGCTCTGTGCTGTGGGAACAGCTGTGGAGCCCCCACAGGGCAGAGGGGTAGGGGAGAGGCCGCGAGGGTGGGGGAGCTTCTGTCTCCCTGCAGCTGTGTGGCCTGCGTTCAGGGAGGGCACCCCATCCTTCATCTTGACAGCTCAGAGAGCCGCCAGCCCCCTCCTCCGACGGGTTGGGGGGCAGCTCTGGCCCGCCCCCAGAGCCTCCCAGACCCCTCCCGTCAGTCCACTTTCCTGATCTTCCAGGGGCCCTGCCATCGGGATCTCCACGAGGTGCTGGGCCGTCTGAGCGAGGAACAGCAGTCGTCAGGACAGCTTTACAGATTCTATCTGCCCAACTGCAGCAAGAACGGATTCTATCACAGCAGACAGGTGCGCGCCTTGCCAAGGGCTATCCTCGTGGGGACCGTCCCGTCCGGGGCATCCCTGCAAAACCCCGCTTTCCTCGCCGGAGAGGGGGCCAGTCCCAAATACGCACCGTAAAGCCCCATAACCGACCACATTAAGTAAAGAGCCACCCCTCGGGACTAGGGGCGACCAGATCCCGGGAGCCTGAAGACCAGCTCCGTGGTCACGGCCAGCGGGGCACCCTGCTCTCGGCCAGGGGCTCTGGGTCAAGCCTGAGCAGGTGGGGGATGGGCCCCTCAGGCTCCAGGTCTGTCTCATCTATAACACAGGAGGAAGCTGGACTTAGGAGAGCGGGTGTCCCCTTGGACATGGCTTCCTGCCTTTCTCCCCACAACGGGAAACCGCAAACTTCATTAAATACAGTAGCGTCCTCCAGCTTGCCACATAATCCATGAGATCAAAACCAAGCCTACACTTCATTTTCAGGGGCTCTTTAGGACTCAGTGAAACACAGGCTCTGGGGGTGTAGCCAGGGGAAACTGAGGACGAGGCAGAGCTTTCCTGATGAGGAATTTGCCAGGGAGTCCGAGGGGATGGCAGCCACCCACGGGATGTACTCCTGGGCTCAGCGACCCCACTGTCGAGGCCACAGAGCAGACAGCCGTGCACACACTGTACCCTTTCGCACATGCGTGACGTCCTCGTCGACTGCACACTCGGCCTCGGTCTCCATTTTACAGGGAAAGCTGGGTAGGAGGGTGTTGGGTGAGCCCTCGGTCACGGTCGTGGCCACGGCGAGCTGGCGTGCCCGTGGCCAGGCGCTCAGCCGTGGTGCTGGCGAAGCCCCTCCCCGCCCCAGCTTCGCGGGGGCCACCCCTGACCGTGCACCTCATGTGTCCTGCCTCTGCAGTGTGAGACGTCGCTGGACGATGAGCCGGGGCTCTGCTGGTGTGTCTACCCATGGAGCAGGGAGAAGATCCCGGGGTCCGTGGAGGTCAGAGGCGACCCCAACTGCAGTCAGTATTTTAGCAGATAGAGCTGCCAGCAGCTGTGCTGTCGTCCGTCACCCGCCCCCCCCCAAATATTTAAGTACGTAGCATATTTATACTCTAGAAACGACACACTTCCCTCTCCGTGTGTGTATGTGTATATGAGCACACGTGTTGCTGACACTTAAAGCTGTGTATTTATTCCATGTACATGTATCCTTCTACACGGTCACTCTGCCGTGTGGATTTGTATATCACGAGACACGTTCACGTCGCTGGGTGTAAATACTTGTAACTCCTCCGAGCACCCTGCTCCTGCCTCTACGGAGCAGGGGAAATACAGCCTGGAAAGTGCAGAGCTGAAACGTGTGGCAGTGATTGTTTTCAGGTGACCTAACGGGGGTGGTTGAGCCGTGCCGAGAAAGGACTCGGTCTGTACCCACAGATCCGAGCGAGTGTCAGTTCGCAGGGAGAGTTCGGTGCCGATCGTGTGACCAGAGCTGCGCGTGGTGGTGTTACTCAGAGTTAAGATTGTCTGCGCAGTCAGACATACTTGCACGGGCCGACCTGGTCGGGACAAATACTGCACCCGGGGACACTGCGACTGCCGTAGACACTGGTTGAATGTACCTCCTTTGTTTCTGAAGTCCCTGTCACTCACCCCTCCTCACACAGCTTTGGTTGTTCAGGATCCCTGTCTGCTGCTGGCAGGTCTGCCCTTCCCCCACTCACCTCCTGGGGCCTAACCTTTGATGATCTGCCCCTTCCCTGCCTCCATGAGCAGGCCAGGGCTCCCCCATCTTACATGTGGGACACCAATACTTTCTTCATTTCCCCTCCTCCCCTGCTGCCTCTGTCTTGTGCTGTCCCCGTCATCTGCAGGGTCTTCGGGGCTTCACTGTCTCAGGTGGGCACCCTGCTGGCCCCTTCGGTGTGGATGGCTGGGTCCTGAGCGTGTGGGGCTTTTCTGCTCCTTGGATCCCTCGTTCCATCAACTATTCCTCACTTGCTTTTCCTGATTCTGCCCTGCACGCTCTTCCTTCCATATCTCACCCACCCCCGTGGGTCCCACCTGGCCTCTTGGCTGCCTCCACCCTGTCTCCTGGGAGGCTCCCTCCTTGGCTGTGGGAAAAGGCAGAGTCTCCCTATCTCAACCCCCACCCTCTGCAGTCTGGCCTGCCCCCAGAGCCTCCCAGACCCCTCCTGTCAGTCCCCTTTCCTGCTCTTCCATTTGGGTCTCTCCCTCCACCCTGTGCCCTGTGGGTGCCATCCTCTCTCTGCCAAGCCCCCAGGAGTGACCTGTGAACTCAGCATCCAATTTCATATTATCTTAAAAGACAATGGACACAAAATCCGCAACCAAACACTAGTAAGCTAAACCTGGCAACGTATGAAAATATTAACGATTGAAATCATCCTGCACTATGACTAAGTGGGATTTATCTCAGGAATGCAAGGTCATTCCAACATCCTAACACCAATTAATGTAATAAATCATATCAATAGAATAAAAAACCAAGATCACATGGTCATCTCAACGGACTCAGGAGAAGTATTTGATAATACCCAGTACCCTTTCACGGTAAAACAAAACCAAAGCAAACAAAATAAATCTCAACAGACAAAGCATAGAAAAAACTTCCTCAAGCTGACAAAAGGGAGCTAGGAAAATCCCGCAGCTGACAGTGTAGTTAATGGGGAAAAGTCTGTGTGCCTTCCCCCACAGACAGGAAACAAGGTAAGGATGTGTGCTCCCGCCACCTCAATTCAACATTCTACTAGAGGTTTTATCAGTTGGCAAGAACGATAAATAAAAGGTATTCAGATAAAGGCAAAATAGGACTACCTCTATCGAAGATGATATGATCTTACATATAGAAAATTCTAGATAACCCACTAAAAGACTATTCAGTGAGTTTAGCAAGGTTGCAGGATGCAAGATCAATATACAAAAATCAATTGTATTTCTGTATGCTTGCAACAAACAACCCCAAAATAAAATTTAGAAAACAATCTCACTCATTTTTTAGCGTTAAAAAAATAAAATACTTAGTGGTGCATTTAACAAAAGAAGCACAAAATAAAAACTACAAAATACTGTTGAAAGAAATTAAAGATCTAAATAAATGGAAAACATACCATATTCATGGAATAGAAGGCTTGACATTGTCAGCATTAAACACCCTCAACTAACCTACAGCTTAAACACAATCCCTTCTGGAATCTTAGCTGACTTCTCTGTAGAAACTGACAAGCTGATTTTAAAGTTTACATGGAATCGCAAAGGGCCAAGAAAAGCCCAAACGATCCTGAGAAAGAACAAAGCTGTAGGATTCTACCTCTTGATTGCAAAACTTACTACAAAGCTATGGTAATCAGTGTTACTGGAGTAAGGAGAGGCATATAGATCAATGCGATAGAAATGAGAGGCCATTAACAAACCCAAACACTGATGATTTTCAATGAGGGTTGGAAGACCATTTAATGAGGATAAAATAGGTTTTCTCAATAAATGTGGTTGGGAAAACTGGATAGTCACATGTAAAAGAATGACATTGGACCCCTACCTCACACTATATGGAAGATTAATTCAAAGTCAATAAAGACCTAAACATAAGAGCTAAAAATATAAAATTCTTAGAAGAAAACATAGCAGTAAATCTTCATAACTTTGGACTTAACACAAGACTCTTAGATACAACACCAAAAACACAAGTGACAAAACTAAAAAGATAAATCAAATTTTATCAAAATTTAAAATTCCTGTGCTTCAAAGGCCACCATCAAGAAAGTAAAAGAAGAACCCACAGAACGGGGGGAAATATTTGCAAATTACAAATCTGATAACACTGGTATCTAGAATATATAAGGAACTCTGACAATTCAGTGGTAGATTTTTTTTAAATGTTTATTTTTGAGAGAGATCAGGTGGTGGAGGGGCAAAGAGAGAGGGAGAGAGAGAATCCCAAGCAGGCACCGTGCTGTCCGCGCAGAGACCAACATGGGGCTTAAACCCATGAACCGTGAGATCATGACCTGAGCCAAAATCAAGAGTCGGATGCTTAACTGACTGAACTCCCCAGGTGCCCCCTCAACTCCGTAGTGTGAAGACAACCCAATTCAAAAATGAGCGAAATATGTCAATAGACTTTTCTCCAAAGGAGACACGCAACCAGCCAATTAGCCCATGAAAAGATGTTCAACATCATTAGTCAGCAGGGAAACGCAAATGGAAACCCCAGTGAGATGCCACTTTGCACCCGTTAGGCTGGCTGTGGTCAAAACACCAGGCGATGAGTGCTGGTGGGGATGTGCAGAAGTCGTGCACCTCGAGGGTAGTCATGTAAAATGGTGCAACCACTTTGGAAACCAGTCTGGCAGGTCCTCCAATGATCAAACATAGAATTCCCATAGGACCCTGCAGTTCCCTTCCAGGTAGATAGATACATGAGAGAAGTGAAACGCGTGTCCACCAAACACTTGTGCCCGGGTGTTCTCAGGTGTGTTATGTCTAATGGCCCGAAGGTGGAACTACCCAAGCTCATCGGTAGCTGAATGCGCAAACCCAATATGATGTATCCGTTGGCTGCAGAAAGGAATGAAGTATCAAAACACGCCACAACATGGAGGCACCTGGAAACGGTATGCTCAAAGAGACCCGTCATAAACCATCTCACGTTACGTGATCCCGTTCACGTGAAAGTCCACGACGGGGAAAGCGGCAGAGACCGCAAGTAGCTTGTGGTCTCATAGGGCTGGGAAGAGGGGGCTGGCGGATAACAGCTAGAGGGCACAGGGGTTCTTATCAAGTGACGACAGTGTTCTAGAATGAGTGGGGACGACTCCACGTGTTGCTGTCGATACCGAATGGTGCACTTTAAACGGGCGAATTGTGTGCTATGGGCTGTCTGTCTCCACAGAGCTGTTAAAAAAAGACTTTGTTGGGGGCCCGGGTGGCTCAGTCGGTTAAGCGTCTGACTCTTGATCTCGGCTCAGGTCATGATCTCACGGTTCGTGAGTTAGAGCCCCGAGTCGGGCTCTGTGCTGACTGCACAGAGCCTGTTTGGGATCTTCTCTCTCCCTCTCTCTCTGGCCCTCCCCCACTCGAGGTGTCTCTCTATCTCAAAAATAAATAAACTTTAAAAAAAAAAAGCCGACAGAGTTGGGCTGTAGGAAGAAGACTCGGGGGGCAGATGCTGGATTCCAGGGCAGGCACAGGAGCCAGGAAGCCAGGTGGGAATGGCTGGGCACACGGTGGCTGCAGACATGCGGGGCCAGCATCTGGAGTCACCTGTGCTCACGGCCCAAGCTTCTCTCCCTGCTGTCTTTGAACCTGTGTTCATCAGCTTCAAGGCTCATCATAATCCCCAGGTGATAGCACACCCCCCTTGCGGGTCTGCGTTTGGATGTCAAGAAGGGGTCCGTGGTCTCACCCTGCAACTTGAAAACCACCATTCGGGCAATAATTTATGGGGAACGCGTGGCTCATGGCTTCACTGTGGATATAGTTGTACCTCATCTGTACTTATTTATTCAAGTATGTTTTCATTTTAGATGATTCTGGTTTTTTTTTTTTTTAAGGTTTACTTATTTCTGAGAGTGTGCAAGTGGGGCAGGGGCAGAGAGAGGGGGACAGAGGATCTGAAGCGGGCTCTCTGCTGGCAGCAGTGAGCCCGACACGGGGCTCGAACTCACGAACTACATGATCATGACCTGAGCCGAAGTTGGATGCTCTACCGACTGAGCCACCCAGGCCACCCCCATTTTGTTTTTTTTTACCATCCTAAAAATGTTCCCATGCAGCATGTGATTTTCAGAGACTTGGTTTCTGAACCTCACACGACAGAGTGATGCGTCGTGCATGTGGCTGCAAGAGGGGGACCCTGCAAATACACCCAGTTTATTCTTCCAAGCTCCTCTCGAGGGGAATTAGGTCATTTCCAGGTTTTCAAAAGTTGTTAAAAATTGATAATCCTCTGTGACTATTCACTGTTGTGTAGACTTACATCCAGCTGCGTTGGTAAATACCTTCCTTATTCACAGTAACTTACTTGCCTGCAGACTCTGTTATGGTTTCCATGTAAAGGATCAGAACATCTGCAAATCCCATGTCTCCCGATTGTTATGTCTCGACGTTTTTGTCTGTGCGGGCCACCCTCTCTCAGGCTGGTGAAGGAAGCAGTAAACTACTCCTAACATCTCCCCACCTCTGACGGTGCTTGGCGGGTTTGGTGTTTCCATGGTCACACATTATTGGGTAATGGAAGTCCTCTTATACTCTTAACTTATTCGCAGTTTTTATTGTGTTGAGTTCTGTAAACTGCTCTTACAGTGTCTGTGTTAAAGTATTTCTCTTTTGGCTTTAACATACTCATGTGATTAGTTATATTTGCTCTATTTGTGGATTTTGTTTTCAAAAAAGTTTTTCTTTTTATGTTCATTTATTTTTGAGAGACAGAGAAACAAAGCGAGAGCAGGGGAGGGGCAGAGAGAGAGGGGAGACACAGAATCCGAAGCAGGCTCCAGGCTCTGATCTATCAGCACAGAGCCCATCATGGGGCTCGAACCCGCAGACTGTGAGATCATGACCTGAGCTGAAATCAGATGCTCAACTGACTGAGCCACCCAGATGCCCCAAGATTTTTAACATTTATTTATTTTTGAGACAGAGAGAGACAGAGCATGAACGGGGGAGGGTCAGAGAGAGGGACACAGAATCTGAAACAGGCTCCAGGCTCTGAGCTGTCAGCACAGAGCCTGACGCGGGGCTCGAACTCACAGACCGTGAGATCATGACCTGAGCCGAAGTCGGCCGCTTAACCGACTGAGCCTCCCAGGCACCCCTGTTATTATTTTTTAACATAATCTATTGTCAAGTTGGCTCACATACAGTGTGTAAAGTGTGCTCTTGGTTTTACGGGTAGATTCCCTGCTTCCAGCCTCCACTGGTGTCCACTGTTCCTTTTATGTCCTGGTTTCTTCTTCTGTGTAAGACGGGTCCTCAACTGTATCCTCAAGGACATCTTCGCTAGATAGCCGTTCTGTTCTGTGTTCCGTGTATTTGTTCTTTGTTTCAACTATTAGACGGCGCCTGCCGCTGGTGCCCTTCAGTGCCTCGTCTTTCCTCCCTCTCACGTTGTAAGTTAATACCTCCCTGGCTCTTCAAACCTGCGCTCCCACTGATAGTTGCAATTTTGTTTCCAATGGAGACCATCTGCTTTTTTGTTACCTGTTGATATAATGGTGCTGCTCAAAGGTCTTGCAGCTGTGAACTCCCGCTGCCCAGGGCACCGCACCCCTGCCGTGTGGGTCTGCGTCCCCTCCTGAAGCCCTGGCGGACCGAGACTCTGGGATCGTCATTCCGGGAGTCAGCACTCGTACTGCCTGGCTGGGGGAGGAGCCTGGGGAGCAAACACTCCGGATGTCACCTCCCCGATGGCACCTGCCCGAGTGGAAGGGACACCCTGAGCTTGTAACCCTTCACTGCTCTGCCAGGTGTCCCTGCACCTGTGGGGCAGGGCTGAGGGTTCCCAAGCAGTGGGGGCAGTGGTGGGGGCAGAGGGACAGCGACCCCTGTCCTGTGGCTGCTTCCTGCTTCACAAGGTGTCTCTGGGCACCCCCCCCCCCCCCATTTAAAACAGCCTCAGGCTGCCGGCTCCGACTCCTCAAGTGTCCAGTGACCTTGACATTCTCCTAGGACCCCTCCATGGCTGCCCGGAGGGACCTGCCTGCCGGTGGCCCCCACCTTAACTGTATGGAGATCCTGGTGTCCCTCCAAAACTGCCTCCTCCCGTTTGCTTCTTCAGTTGGGGCGCTGTCTTGGGTAACTCAGTCTGTGTCCTTCTCAGCCCCCACATCCAGTCTGCAAGTAGGGGGCCCTGTGTTCAAAATATGCCCCGACTGCACCTCATGGGCCCCCGGGGGCAGCAGGGGTTTGGATGGCAGTGCTGGGCTGAGGCCTCCTTGCACACAGCGGCCCAGCACTTCCCTCTGCGGCCACCCACCTACCTCCGACTTGGGCCCTGCGCACCCCCCCCCCCACCCTCCTGTGTGGCTGGCTTGGTGGCCCCAGCACCAGGTGACTGCCCCCTGGCCTCCTTCCTTCGGTCCCATGACTCTTCCGTGTAAAACACAGAAAAGGAAAGGACGGGCCAATGAGGCCATGGGGCTCCCACACCCCTCACTGCGTCTCTGCAGAGCTCGGTCCCCACCAGCAGCACATCCCATGCACCAGTCTTGCCGGGTGTCTTTCTCGACAGGACCAGTGGTTTTGCACATGTTGTTCACCACCCGCGGGCCCTGTCCCAGAACACACAGTGTAGACAAACAGTCCTGGTTGAATTGGGGGCCAGGAGAGGCGACTGCCAGGGCTGGGAGAGTGCCACTCTGCGGGGGGAGGAGGGGAGGGGGGTGCCGTGGGAGCTGGGGCTGAGGGCTGGGGGAGTCGGGCTGTCACCTAAGCTACAGCAGCCCTGACTCCCAGGAGAGGCAGGCTTTTCCACATGGACAGGAATTCATTCGTGTCTCTCGGAAATCGTTGAAATTGCATGAAGTGCAAGTAAAACAAAGCCACTACCTACATTTGTGCAACCAGGGCTGACATTGTGCTTTATTTCCCTCTAGCTGTGCACGTGTGTGCGCGTGCCTGTGTGTGCTCTGTGGGCACGTGTGTATGTGTGTGTGCTCTGTGCGCTCACCTGTGGGCACGCATCTGGAAGGAATGCTGGGCTCCAGGCGTCCGGCCACAGGAGCAGGACAGGAGCAGGACAGGGGCGTCTCTGGCTGAGTTGCCGCAGCACAGAAGCCCCCTTCCCACGCCCTCCTCATTCATGACTCATTCTTCCATGTGTGGGTGTGCTGCTCCGACCCCGGAGGGGGCTGGGGCGGCTGTGTCCCCAGGCCCGGTGCGGCACACGGCCAGGCACGCTCATTTCTATGAGTGTTTGGGGGACAGTGGCTGGGGTGTGGGGGGGGGGCTGAGGGCAGGGGCAGGGAGTGGGCACAGAATGGAGGTTGAGGGGGACACACGATGCCGCGCTCCCCACAAGGCAGCCCAGGGCCCAGCGGGAGCGTCACACGCAGCCCACAGCGCCTCAGGGGCCTGCTGAACTCCTGTCCCCGATTCCCACACCTGCCAGACTGGTGCACTCTGCGGCCCCCTGGCATCTGCTGTCCCCACAGGCTTGCTGTGCTCACCAGCTCCTTCCCCTCGGGGTCAGCACTGTGCAGGCACAGCCCCCACCCACCCGTGGCCTGTCCCCCTACCCCACAGGCCACCCCTGAGATCCTTTGCGCTGTGACAGCTCCAGAGCTCCAGGCCAGCCTGCGCAGCAAGGCCCTATCCTAGATGCTTCTTTAGTGGGTTAGTAATAGCTCTAAACAGCCAGTCCTGTGACATGTGGTTCATCCTTCCATGCCCGGGGGCCCCTGCTCAGAACTGGGACTGGCCGGCTCCTGCCAGGGCTGCTGAGGGGGGCGCCCGCCCAGCATCTCGGGGTCTCGTCTCCTCCTGCCTCGTCCACTGCCCTCCAGGCAGGGGCTCAAAGGGCCATGGGAGAGGTGGTCCAGGGTGGGTTCCCCCACCCAGCGGTGAACACTACCCAACGGGGACAGGTCAGCAGGGAACACCACCTAAATGCAGTGAGGAGTATCAGCCATCTGCTGGGCACACCCTCGGCAGAAACGGGGCCACGATCCGCCTCCTAGGCTGCAGGTTCCCAGCAGGTGTGGTCTGATGCCACTGTGGGGCCAGCAGAGGCCTGGGGGGGGGCTCGCTGGGGTTTCCCCTGCCCCGGGTATCCCCCCCTTCCCGCCCCGGGGCAGACTGGCAAAGGCATTTGTTAACAGACACTTGCTCTGTGCTCAGGACATCTTCCCCACTCTGCATTACCTCACTAGCGACACAAAGCCCAGGGTCAGTCACTAACACGGGGCAGGGGGGGTTCTTTATGGTAAAAACTTTATTTACTATTTATAAATACAATGCAAGACAAACTTTTCAAAAATACCTTTTTTTTTTCCAAAAACTTAATTAAAAAAATAAAGGAAAGCTAATAGGTAGGCAGAAGGTCTTGAGACCCCTTTGTGTTCTCAAGGAGGCCGTGAGCCACCCGTGCGACCACCCGGGGCATCCCCCACCCCCCACCCCCGCTCGCCTGCCGGAGCTCCGCTTCCCGGTGGAGGCTGTGTTTCCCACTCTTCTCTAGTGTCTCGTCTATGATGACCTCGCACGGGTTCTAGCGTATCTGGGGAACAGCTCGTGAAGAACATATTTCCTCTGCACCCATGTGTGACTTAGGGGGGGACGAGGCCAAGTGTGGGGGGCGTGCCCCCAGTGTCCCCGACAAGCCATCCGTCTTTGTAGGTAATAAAACCGTTTTTACTCTTTTTACATTGTGCCAAGGAGGACAAAGGCGAGAGAATGAAATAAACATCCTTTGCCTTTACAGAGCTTGTCAAAAAAACAAAAAACCCTCTTTCTGGAATTGCTGAACAGGAAAACGCTATTTTCTGCGGTCATCAAAGAACCTTGCTCTCATTCCAGGGGAGTCCTGCTGCCCTGGTCCCCCACCCCTGCAGCCGGCAGCAAAGGCCAGTCACCCCCCTACCCCCGCGTGTCTCTGGAGTTGTTCCCTAGAACATTCTGGGTCTTCTTCCTCTTTTTTTTTTACATGTGAGACTCCACCTGCGCTCTCTGCCAGTTCCCCAGGACAGGCCACTCGCAGGTTTGCAAGATCTCTGTCACTTGAGCCAGGACGTCCAGACAGCAGGGTGTGGGGTCCCCATTCTTGCAGAACAGAGGCTGAGTGGGGACGGATCGTGCACTCTACAGATGTAACAACTGCTCGGTCTTGAAGCGGAGGGCCAGCCGTCCCGGCAGACAGGTGGGGACAGCCCCCGGGGACAGGCGGGGTCCGGCCGCGCTGTGCTTGACTTACACGAATTTTTAAAGGAAGCAAGAGGAAAGGCCAAACTATGTCTCACAGACTCCCGGGGAGCGCAAGGGGCTCCAGTCCACCATCCAGAAGAACCCTAGCGCTGCAAACATCTCTTTCTAAACTTTGGTTATAAGAAAAATCAATTCACCACAAAAAGAAATATAAATTCGGGCTGTAACCAGCTGATCATGTCCTTGGTGGTCTCTTGTGCAAAATAAGGCGTTTCTGAGCTCCACGTGAACTAAAACAGACAGAGAAACAGGTTGAAATAACTCCCCCACGTCAAAAGGCTCAATTCCTGCCCTGAGATAACGGGTTCGAGACCCAGGCAGCCGGCACGTTGGGGGGGGGGGGTGGTGGCTTGTCCCACACACCCAGCAAAGCAAAGAGCACCTGCCAGTGGGGACATGCTGGTGGAGTCCCCCGTCACCCAGAATCGTGACTTCTTTCTTTCCCGCTGGAAGGGAAACAAACATAACTCGACAGAGAAATTTCCTCTATTTACTTCAATTTCTCTTGAGGAGACCAAACACTCTGTTTTCCCCAATGGCCCTCTCGTTTATTAAGAGAGAAAATAGTACCGAACAGGACGGCATTCTTCAAAGGCAGGGTTTAAAAATCTCATTTTTGTGTTAGGCGCAAAACGCACTTTGCTACCATCCTACCAATCACAAACTGTCGGAATATCCCCGACGTGTTTTACAGAAAAGAACAGCCACGCCACTGAGTCGGAAGCATGTTCCTAGACCAAGTCCCTGTGGATCAGACAGCCACCAGGAAGGTAAACCACCCATAGCCGGTGGGAAAAGCTCACTTTTGGAATTCCCTGCATGTGTGTGAACGTAACACGTCCAAGATCCTTCAAGCGAGGGAAGGGGCCTCAGAGACACCCTGACCTCAGACCCCGGTTCCCTGGGCTGTGCCCTGCGGAAGGGTCTGTCCCCCGCTCCCAAGATGCTGGGGCCCCCGAGCCCAGGCCCCCAGGCTTACGTGGTGAGCAGTGTCTACTTGCTGTCCATGCTGTAGCAGTGAACGTCACCCTTCCCCCTGGCGTCGAAGCCCGGCAGCGGCTGCCCGTACTTGTCCACGCACCAGCAGAAGCCTCGCTTCCTGCCCTTGGATGGGCGGCACTGTGGGAGGGCGCAGGGAACACAGTGAGCCCGGAGGCGCCACCACGGGGTCCCGACCCATGGAGGCTCTCTCAAGGCCCTCTGCGCTTGCGTGTAGGAGTGAGTCCTCCAGAGAGGCAGGGCCAGGGCAGTTCTGTGTCCCTCAGGCCTCGGGGACACCTGCAGGCACACCTGGGGACTGGAGCACACATCCCCCAGTGCACCTGTGTCCCAGGGCGCACGGCAGCTCGGAGTGCGCGTGTCCCAGACTGCACGCCAAGAGGCCCACCTGGGTTCTCGGTGTGGGTCTGCTGAGCGAGTGACCAATGGGGACGAACGGGGAGCAGAAGTGCTGCTGGTGAGTGGGAACAAGCGTGAAGGTGAGATGGTGGCCAGGGCAGACAGGCCGTGGGACCGAAGCCAGGGCCACAAGCACTTTGGCGGCGGCCTCGCGAATCCTGCAGATCCGGTGGGGCCGTAATGCAGTACCAGACCCATAGAGACGCACTTATCGTGGCTTCAAGTAACAACGCCACCCACGTGTCAGGACCACTGGGCGGGATGGGCCGGGGGGGTGTCTCAGGGACACTGTTTGGCCAGCGACCTCACGTCCCTATGATGGTTATTCACAATGTCACCCCTGACACAGTGCAGCTGTGTCCCTGTGCTGTCACATTTAACCAAGGGTCCCGGGGGGGGGGGGGACAGCACACTGCCCGTGGGCGGGGGGAGGGCACGTCGGCCTCCTGTGGGCATCGGGCATGGGATGCTCGTGAGGACGCCACTCACCTGCTTTTTCTTGTAGAAGCCCTTCCTGTCGCAGTTGGGGATGTGGACGCCCCTGGGGCTGAGTGTGTCCAAGAACTTGAGGCGGTTCAGGGTGTCCTCCACCTCCCGGCGGCAGGGCCCCTGGGTGGGGGGAGAGCCACGGGTCACTCGGGAGCGCTGGCGGCCTCACGCAGCCCCGCACACCCTCCGAGGGACCTGCCATGCCATTCTCACGAGGACCCCGACTATGGCTCCCTGTCGTGAGGTCCCCTGAGCAAGGCCTGGGGACGGAGTCACCGCAGGTCAGAGACCAGGCGCACAAAATATCGCCAGCCTCACGGACCATCTCTGTGCAGGGCACTGGGGCGCTCCTGCTCATGTCATCCACCTAGACCCCCAGAAGTTCCCCACGGTGGGAAGAGTCACCCAGTGCCTGGGGCTGGCATCCACTGCCCCCTAGGAGGGGGGAGGAGGAGAGGGAGGAGGGGGGAAGAGGAGGGAGGGAAAAGGAGGGGGAGGACACAGGAGGAGGGAGGAGAGGGAAGAGGGAGGAGGAGGGAGGAAGGGAAAGCAGGGGAGGAGGGGGAGGAGGAGGAGGGGGAGGGGGGAGGAGAGGAGGGGGAGGGGGAGGAAGGGAAAGCAGTGGAGGAGGAGGGGGAAGAGGAGTAGGAAGGGAGGAGGGGGGAGGGGGAGGAGGGGGAAGAGGGAGGAGGGGGGAGGGGGAGGAGGGGGAAGAGGGAGGAGGGGGAAGAGGGAGGAGGGGGAGGAAGGGAAAGCAGTGGGGGAGGAGGGGGAGGAGGAGTAGGAGGGGGAGGAGGGAGGAGGGGGAGGAGAAAGGAGGAAGGAGGGGGGAGGAGGGGAAGGAGGAAGGAGGGGGGAGGAGGGAGGAGGCGGAGAAGGGAGGAGGCAGAGGAGACAGAGGAGGGCGCTCACATATTCCGTCTCCCGCTTGGACTCGGAGGAGAAGTTCTGGGTGTCGGTGCTCTGGGACTCGTAGTCCAGCTTGTAGCGCTGGCTGTCCTTGGCGTGGCCCTTCTTGATGACATCCATCTTGGTGTGCAGGGGCTGGAGCTTGGTGTCAGGCAGCCGGTGTGTGCTGGGGAAGGGCTGGCCCTGCATGCTCCCCGCACTGTGCTCCTCCTCCGACTCGCTGCTGTTTCCTTGGAAAGTGCAAGGGACACGCAGATGTGACGGCCACCCACAGTCAGCGGTCTTTTCAAAACCTGACCGCGGCCACCGAGCCACGAGCCACGGCTAAGTGGAGATGTCATTCAGCGATTCCAAAGAACCTTGAAACCCCAGGTACTGGCAGCAGAGGGCAGTCACTGCGGCCCAGGAAGCCCGCTTTCTAAAATGGAATCTGGGGGTGCTGGGGTGGCTCAGGTCACGGTCTCATGGCTGGGGCTTCAAGTCCCACGTCGGGCTTTATACAGCGTGGAGGCTGCATGGCATCCTCTTTCCCTCTCTCTCTCTCTCAAGTTAAGTGAACTTACAAAAATACAAATAAAGACACTGGAATGTGCGGACTGCACAAGGCGGGGCAGCGCAGGCCTCTCCCAGCCCAGCCGGCAGGGCTTGATACCGTCCACCAGCAGGGGGCGCACCTCCGACACCGCAGGCTACCCCAGGGCAGCCTCCCCGGCCTGGGGACCCGCGCTTCTGTCCCCACCCAACGCCCCGCTGAGTCCCAGGCGCCAGGTGGGGGCAGCAATCTGCAGGTGACAAGCCCCAGGGCCTCTGATCCCAGCGCTGCCTCGTGCCACCAGGCAAAACCAGCTCCCCTCAGAGGCCGGCTAGGTCCCCTGGCTCTGGGCGTTTGGTGGTGTGCCACCGGTGCCCTGGTCCCATCTGTCACTGTCCACGCAGGGGCTGGGGCGCCCAGAGGAGCTGCACAGACCCCACGCGGGCCGGAGCCCTCCATCCCTGAGAAGGACCCCCTCCCTAGCCGCCTCTGTGACCGGCGCCCTGATGCCTGTGCCCGTGCTGGACCATCCGCTGTGTCACTGGGATTTGGATGCGGAGCCAGACGCTGTCTGGGGTCCTTTTCCAGGATGGTGGGGGCGGGGGTGGCTACGGGGGAGCCCTTGGTAGGTCATCAGCAAGCAGTGCTAGGGTTTCCCTCCCGGGAGGGGGTGCTTGGGCCGCTGTCTGGTCCAGAATCTACCACCCCTGGGGTCCCCAGCGCCCTGCAACCCAGGGGCCAGCCCCATGTGGTGACGGCCTGCGGCTCTAGGTGACAGGAACACAGGCCTCCCTGAGGCTGGCTGGAGGACCCAGCGTCCAGCTAGATTCCGTGCTCTCCATGGGACGCGCCCAGGGCAGGTGCACTCCCCTGGGGCTCGGGGAACACTCTCTCCTCCCAGGCTCCACTTCCTCACCCGGGAAGAGCGAGCCCCAGTGGGTGGGGGGAGGAGCTGCCGGGCAGCGGAGCCTGACAGACTCCTCAACAGGTAGAATTTGGTTTCAATTTCCTTGAACCTTAGGGCTTTTTTCCCCTTCTTTTCCAGAGAACGACCGGAGACAAAGGAGATGCTAAGAGTATGTAAATAAACATATCTGCATTTCTTTTCCAAGAACCGAGTAGTTTCTGAAACCTCCCAGGTTTTCTTTCTCATGCCTGCTGACGTTGGCAAGAACAGAAAACCTCGGCATTTAAGCAACAGACGGTCTTAACTTCTGACTGCCACTTAAACTCCCCTCCCCCCACGGGTCTCCTCAAATCGTAGATCTTTTTGTCGCTTTACAGTGAAGCGTGTCAACCAATACTGTGGTGCTCCTATGTAGTAATCCCAACGCCCACCGCAGCCTAACCAAGCACAGCCGTGTCCAGAGGAACGTGAAGTCACCATCTGCCCAGAAAGCACATTAGGAAAATAAAGTGCACACAGCAAATGACCTCATTGCCCTGAGAGACAGACCCATCCAGCGATTTTAGGTCCGCTGGATAAAACGGTGCACGTTTTAGGCAACTGGACTTTTGGGTTTCCACCAATCCTGGAATGGTGTCTGTGTCTCCGGGATCAACGGAGCCAGCCCTGCCTCCAGAGACAGAGGCTCACCCCTGCGTGCAAGTGTGCAGAACTGAAATCATAAAGGGTCTTCCCTCCTGCGGGGTCAGTGCGGGGGCTGCCCACTAGCTCAGGCCAGCTTGGTGCCTGGAGGGCAGGGCAGAACTCTGCCCGCCTCCAGCTCAGCAGAAACTTCGCTCACAGAACCGGGAGGCTGGCCGACCCTGCTGAGATTTGGAGGAAGAGCCGCGGACTCCGCTTACACTTCTTCTCCAAGGGAACAACTCATGTCCCTCACAGAGCCCAGCGCCTGGCCGCGGCCGAGCCCATGGAGTCACTCTGCCAAACGTTAGGTTTTGTCCTCTTGGGCCCCCCCACTAGCGGGACCCCATCCCTTCCACTTCGGAGTAAGTGCAAACAGTCCTGAGGCTGACTCCACCCCCCTCACCATCACTGAAATTCTCCGAGTCCACATCCCCGCAGTCCCCGCACCTGGCCTCGGTCTGGGGCCACCCACGCACGGGGGGCTGGGGCGGCGCCCAAGGGGGACGATGCGGGGCGTGGCAACCGGGTTCAGCACTCACTTTCCTCCCTGCCTCGGGACCCTGGAGAGTCACCTCTTTCTGAACGTCAGGTTCCCAAACGCGAAAGATACAAGTACCGGATTCCCACCTTACGGTCTCCCGCACACCGCGAGACGCGTCGTTGCTTCGCAAGCCGTAGGTCTGTGCCAATGTTGCCATCTTAGAGACGGACATCATTTCCCACAACGTGCCCGCCCACCCATCCCCAGTCCAAACCAGCCCCGACCACCTCCCTGCTCCCCCGGCCCCCGCCGCATCCTTGGCACAAGCACGTTGGCTCCCGGTTTGGGGGACGCGGAAGCCGCGTTCCGGAGGTGGGCCGCACCGTCCCAGCCCACGTCCCGCGCTGCGCCCGCACCAAGGGCGGGAACGTGCTCCCGGGCACGGGGTCGGTCCGTGACCGCCCCCTCGGCTCCGCTCCCTCGCAGCCACAGAACCTTTGGCCCAGTTTTGCCGAAAGCGCTCGGCAATTTGCAGGCGCTCTGCCCTCCGAGAACGTGGCGCGCGGAGGGCCGGCTGCGGGGCGGGCCTCGGGCGAGCTTCCTGCCTCGCGGGGCCGGGGGTCTCCGCGCACACACAGCACCCGGGGCGGGGGGAGCAGGGGGTCCCCCGCGGCCGCGCACCCGGCGCAGGCGGCTCACCTGGCGTGGGCGGCGCGGGCAGCAGGTAGGCGCGCAGGCGGCCGGCGGCGCTGGCGTTGGTGCAGAGCCCGCGGCCGTCCAGCAGCGCCTGCAGCGGGCGCGGCTCGCCGGGCGGCGGCTGGCAGCGGAGGCCAGCACCGCAGCGCTCCGTGTAGACGCCGCACGGCTGGCCCTCGCGCAGGGCGCACGTCAGGCAGCAGCCGCAGCCGGGCTCCCGCACCAGCTCGGAGCACGCGGACGCGGCGGGCGGCGGCGCGCACTGGGCCAGAGCGCGCGCGTCGCACGGCTCGCAGCGCACCACGGGGCCCGCGCCCGCCGCGCCCGCGCCAGCCCGAGCCGCCGGCGGCCCGCGGAGTAGCGCCAGCGCGGTCAGCGCCGCGGCCCAGAGCGCAGGGCGCGCCCGCTGCATGGCGCCCACGGCGAGGGCGCGCTGCTCGGCCAGCCGGGGCGCGCGGGGACCGGGCGAAAGCGCGCGGCTCGAGGCTGCGGGAGCAGGGTAGGCGGTGGCCGGTGCTCCGCGCTGCGCCGTCCTTTTCGCGTCTGGGAGGCTCGGGCGCGCCGGCCGCTATATAGAAGCCGGTGGCCGAGGACACGCCCCGGAACGGCGCGCGGGTGGGGGGAGAGGGGGCGGGCCGGCGCGCACTAGGCTCCGGGGCCCGCGCGGCGCCCCGGGCGGCCGGGCGGCCGGGCGGCCGGGCAGGGGCGGGGGCGCGCAGCGCGCGGCCGCCCAGGCACCTGCTCCACGCGCGCACTCCAGCCCCAACGCCACCCCGCCGGCCGCCGGCACTGGGCAGCCCGGCCACCCCGCTGTTTGCGGCGCCTCCGGCCACCCCGACGCCGCCGCCCGTCTGCCTGCGGGTCTGGGTGAGGCCGCCCCGCTGAGAGCTGGTGTCGGGGACACTGGCGTGCTCGCTCCGCCCCGGGTGTACTTCGCAAAGCTTTGCAAAATTTAAGTCCTCGGGTCGGGACAGTCGTGGGACGTGTCTGAGTTAGGATACTCGATTTGCTTCGAGGTCTCTGGTTCTGTCTGCACGCGTGGGGCCGTTTGCACTAGACCCCCCACGCCCACCCCCCCGGGACGTACAGGTGCGCACGTGGTTCCCACCCGGTTCAGGCCCGCTCCTCAAAGAGGTGCAGCCTCACTGGGTGCTTCCTGCCAAGTCCCCAGCTGGCAAAGGGGGCTGGCAGCGAGTGGGTCCTTAGGAGACTTGCCAGAGATTGACGTCACCACTGTTCCTGTCGGAGGGACGCTCCCTGATTATGTTTTCACATGGAGTTTATTTACATCCACCACAAGAAAATAATTAAAAGAATAAGGCGGGCACCGCCGAGGTGTATTTAATAACCGAATAGGCCTCACAGTTGGTTACTTTTACTACCGTTTTCCGGGCCGCTTTGTACTGGGTTGCCTCCGGTCCGCTGGAGTGGAGAGTGTCTGGGATTCTCGCTTCCCTGTGCAATCTAAACCCTGTGCACCAGCGTGGAAGTCCCAGGGCGCAATTGCGCCCCCAAGGTCGCGCTCCGGCCCGGTGGTTTCAAGTGTCTGCGCGCCCCTTCCCTGGGTGACCAACAGAGGGCGCCAGTGGTTCAGGCTTGAATCGACGACCGGGTCCAAGGCTCTTCTGCCAAGAGCAAGTGGGTCAGCAATGCAAACCGAAGAGACCCCCGCGGGAAGGGGCTTTCCTGGACTCTCTCGGAAATGGATACTTGCCCTAGGAGGTGGGTAGGTATCTTGGAGGAGCGTTTTGCAGTTTGCAGTAGAAACTGCCCCTGGGGACCCCCGTGCGTTCCCCCCTCCAGCCCGGCCCGCCCCCTGCAGGGCTGTGGGCGAAGCCAGCGCGCACCCACTGTCTCTCTGCCCTGCCGTGTGTAGGTGCGCACATGGGTAGGTGTGTGCGGGCTCCCTTTAGAATTGGGGACCGATGTACTCTTGGCATATAGACATAAAGCAGGAGTAATACTTGCTCCACAGGAAGAGAGAGCTGGAACGCGCAGAGGGGCCTGCGTCCCCAGCCCCTTGGAGGCACAGCCACCCCCCCCACGCCAGCGCGCAGGCTGTGCAGACTCGTCCAGGTTACCGCACACCGTGCGTCACCTCCTGGCTGCCCCCCGCCCCCATCCCTCCTTGTAGCTGCGTGTTATCTGCCTCAGCCTCCGAGAACAGGGTCTCGAATTGCATTGGAAAATTAGAGGAAGCAAAAAACAAACAAAAATCCCTCCGGGTTGGTTGCACGACTCCTTTCCTATCCACGGAGACCTGGATTCTGAAACAGCCGGCTGCGCAGCCAGATTCCTGAGCCTCTGTGTTTAGGCCAGTGTCACCAGGCAGTGTGGCCCTTTTGCAGCGCTGCCATCCGAGTGTGGTCGGAAAGCGCAGGGAGGACACCCGGGTCCTCCCCTGGTCCTGGGCTTCCCAGCACCCTCCCCTCACCGGCCTGGGCCGCGGCCGCACAGCAGTAGCCAGTTCCGCGCGGAGACCCTAGGGGGCGTCGAAGAGCCAGGCGCCGCGCCCGCGGGAACCCAAGGCTGCACTCCCACGAATGTTCCATGACCACGTGCAGCAGGGCTGTCGTTCCCCGCTCCGTGAGGTCTCGCGACAACGAGGTGAGTCTGTGGCAGGGGGCAGCGACGTGGGGGAGAATCATGTTTCAGTCTTGAGTCACTTTTTATTTGACAAAACTTCAAGGAATTTCCCCTCCCCCCCCCAAGATCGTAAATGTCGTGGGGTGGACTTGGAGGGGCTGAAACTGAGCTAGGTGTCATGCTGGTTAATTTTGTCAGACTTTGAGTCATCTTGTGTTGGTGGTTAATGAACACACCGGGGGGGGGGGATGTTCAGTGGAAAGATTCCCCCCCCCAAGGTACCTGAATGCTTGTACAGTTAAGTGCAGCCAGGGGAACCAGAGAGACTCAGAACACATCCCTTTTCGCTAACACAATTCAGTTGGCCTGATTATGGGTGGTGATGGCTGGGGTCAGCCTGTCATCTTAACCAGGTGACATGAGCTTGTCATTTCTTTGGGCTCCCTGCTGTAGCTCACAGGCACTGCCTGCATGTGGCCTCCCTCTGCCCAGGCCCTGGCTGACCTGTCACCGAGGGTCCCTCTCCACATGCACATGGATGTCGGGAGCGCCGAGCCCTCTTCTGTGTCCCCAGAGGTGTGGCTGTCAGGCTCTCCCGCCACAGGAAGGTCCTAACTCCCAGAGGCAAGTAACGTGGGGGCAATCTCATTTTAGGACTCGGTGGCGAGCTGCTTGAAGCTTCCAGCCAGGGGAGACAGGGGCGGGGACAGGGAACCTAACTGTCCCTCTGTCAGATGTCCTGCTGGGTAAACCTCCTGGCTCTGTGCTCTGGCTGGGAGGATGCGTTAGGACCGTACTGCTGATCAGGTGGCTAGAAATGGCCATGACCTGCAGGTGACACCCGCTACGGTCCAGTGGTCCATTCAGGCCACGTTACCGAGCACCTTCCTGCGCTGGCTGTGTGGTCTCCCGGGCTGGCCGGACCAGACAGCGGTGGGCAGTGGGCGTCTGTGTCCCAGGAGGGGGTGCCTGTGTGGTCACGGAGAGACGGTGGCTTTCCCGTGGAATCTTACCAGCTGTGGACGAGCCCAGCTGAAGGGAAAAGACGGGAGGAAGGGTGTGTGCACCCAGGGGCCGGCGCTCTGGGTGCCTGAAGGGGTCGAGGGGCTTGGAGGGAGTGGTGTCTCCTGGCGGAGGTGGAATTCTCAGGTTCGGAAGGGACGGCAGAAGTCGACTAGCAGGGTGGTGCTGGTGCCATTGGAGACCCGTAGTCTGGAGCCGGGGACGCTAGAGTCCGTGTGTCCTGTTTGGCCCAACAATTTGGAGGTGGCTCAAGCTCCCTGAGAAAGCCAGAGGACAGGTCTTCCTGGGGCCCCACCTGCTGGGTGTTGGACTTTCTTGGGACCCATCGCCCTTTTATTCCCTCCAGTCTTCCCCCTTTGGGATGGCCCATGCCGTCCCACGATGTTTTCTGGAAGCAGCTGGCATGTTTTCTAGGTTAAAGGATCCACAGGGAGAGGAATTTTGCCCAGGCATGGATCACCCATCCAGGCCATTTGGGCGGTTAGGTAATGAGGCTTGGAACGTTTTTACAGTTTATTTATTTATTTATTTATTTATTTATTTATTTATTTAGAGTGAGAGGGAGGGGCACAGAGAGAGGGAGAGAGGGAGAGAGGGAGAGAGGGAGAGAGAGAATCCCAAGCAGGTTCTGAGCTGCCGGCACAGAGCCCCACGTGGGGCTCGAACTCACAAACTGAGTCAAAACCAAGAATTAGCTGATTAACCGACTGAGCCACCCAGATGTCCCCCCACGCCTGGAACTTTTTGAGTGGATGGTACTTAGACTTTGGATTTAGAGTTCACTCTGGAGTGGAGGGTACTGAGATGAGCCTAATGTGCTTTGTGTGTGGGCCGCATGGTTTTGCAGGCAGAGGGTGGCCCGTCCTGGGTTGGACAGTGTCAGCCAAACTTCCTGTCCACAGGAAACCTCAGGATGTGACCGTAGTTTTAAGTAGGTCCTTGAGGAGGTAATTGTTCGAGTTAAGAGGAGGTCATGAAGGATTAGAGTGGGTCTTGAATCCACTGACCGGTGGCCACGCAAGCAGAGAGACACCAACATTCGGAGGGAGGGGGGCAGAGATGGGAGGAGAGTGCCTCAGATGCCCCGGATGCCCCAGGGGGCTGTCCCCACCTGAGCTGGGGGTGGGGTTGGAGGACCTTGTGCAGAGTCTCAGAGGGAGTGGCCGTGCCCACACCCTCCTTTCACACTCCTGGCCTCCAGAACCCGGAGGTAATAAGTCCCCCGGTTTGCGGTGATTGATTAAGGCAGCCTTAAGATACAAATACATTTTGAATTTGAAGCAATGAGATTTGATGTGATTTCCAAAGCAGTGAGCGAGGCCGTGGTGGACAGAGGGCCGGTGATGAGCCTGAGGGTTGAGAGGTCAGAAGAAAGAAGCCTGGGCCAGCAGTGAGGAAGGAGAAAAGCCAAAGTGGGCTTGAGGTGGGGGGAGAGGAGGGTGTGGAGGTGCGACTGGGGAGGGGGCCGCCCTGAAAAGAGGCACAGGGTCCTGGCAGCATGAAGGACCCACTGGGGTGTTGGGGATTTAAAGTGAGACTGGTCAGCATGACTCTCCCGGTCCCTGGACTCAGCAGCAGGTGCTGGCCCAGGAGGTGGCTTGGCCGGGCGTGGTTTCCCCCAGAGAGGAGGCTGGATGGTGATGGGGGCCAGGGACAAGGACAAGCCAGCCGAGGGGCCACAGCACTTAACTCCAAAATCAATTCTCCTTCCAGTTTGATAGCCTTTGCTGCGTGTATTTTAAGGCTCTGAGTTCGGAAGACGCTTGGAGAATTTCTCCGTGTTCTTGGTGAAGCCACACTCTCACCCTGTCATCGTTAATATTCTTCCTTGTCCTGTTGATTCCTTGCTGTGTAACCCACTCATTTGATAGTAGTTTAGGTACATCTGTTTCTTTCTTTCTTTTTTTTTTTTAAGCGTTTTTTTTTTTTTGAAGGAGAGAGACAGAGTGTGAGCGGGGGAGGAGCAGAGAGAGAGGGAGACACAGAATCTGAAGCAGGCTGTAGGCTCTGAGCCATCAGCACAGAGCCCAATGCGGGGCTCGAACCCACAAACTGTGAGATCATTACCTGGGTCAAAGTCGGACGCTTAACTGACTGAGCCACCCAGGGACCCCTAGATATGTCCGTTCCTTTTGACAGCTGTTTGCATGCTCCCTTTCTGTCCCTTTATTGTTTTTAATTCACCCACTTAAGAATTAATTATTCTTTTACAAGTATTTGAAATTAGTCAGTAAAGTGATTTACTTTAATCACTTAATTTACCCAAGCTTAATTTACCCAAGCTATTTTCTCCCATCAATAATCAAGCTTTCAAAATCATCACTACATGTTCCCTGAAACATTATTGATGCGTATAATAAAGAGTAAGCTGTCATGGGTAGTCGTGTCTACTTTATAGTGAGATGCTGAAGGGCTTTTATAAAAGGTAGAACCAAAGGGCGCCTGGGGGGCCCAGTTGGTTGAGCGTCCGGCTTCAGCTCAGGTCATGATCTCACGGTTTGTGGGTTTGAGCCCTGCATCGGGCTCTGTGCTGATGGCTCAGAGCCTGGAGCCTGCTTCGGATTCTGTCTCCCTCTCTCTCTCCCCCTCCCCTGCTTGCACCCTGTCTGTCTGTCTGTCTGTCTCTCTCTCAAGGATAAACAAGACATTTAAAAAATTAAAAAAAAAATAAAACTGACTTATGCATAGATAATTTGCCTCAAAGAACTTCTGAGAAGCGCTGTATAAGCATTTACATTGTAGACGGAGCCCACGGTCTCCCCTGGGACCACCCACAGAGTCTACACTTCTGCTTGAAAGCCTGGACAGGGACACATCAGCAGGGGATTTGACTGCAGGACTTTGCCTCGGGTCCGGAGAGAGAGTGCCCAGTTTCATGTGGCTTTCAATCTTGAGCTACAGTTAGGCTGTAGATCCACACTCAACCCAGAGTCAGCCGTGTGGGCGTTTTGTGTACACTCTCCAAACCCTCTCCCTGCTCCGGGTGTCCTGGCTCTGATGCGGACCTCAGAGGCGCCTAGGAATGCACGCGCTCACGTTCAGGGCAGGAGGAACCTTAAGGTCCAGCTTCCCCCGGAGGTCCCAGAGAACACATGCCCGCATCTGGGTCGGCATCCCGCCACTCAGCAAAGCCTCCTTCCCTTTGATCTGTGTCCTCAGTCACATGCATCCCTGTTCCCTGTCATGAAATGTGTCACATTCTCCAGCTCCTTCTTCTCTTATCTTTTGTTTTCTGCGGTTGGGTCATGAAATATTGGGTATGGTTTCATTTGAGGTTCTCCTTAATATCCTTGGTATTTCTTACTTCCTGAATCTCTAAGTTTGTGTTATTCACCACCTTGGGGAAGTCTTCAGCTAAGTTTTTTTCAAATTCTTTTTTCCATGCCAGTCTTTTCCTCTTTCTCTCGCATTATTTTGATTATCATTGTCACTGTTTTTGGTTTTCTTTTTCTCTGCGTTCTTCACACTGGGCAATTTCTACCTACCCTGTTTTCAAATTCACAAAGCCCTTTCCCCTACAACGTCCATTTTGTTATTGAGCTGATCAGGTGAGTTTTTAGTTCATTTACCACATTTCTCTCCTCTCTGATCTCCATGGGGTTATTATTTAAAAAAAATTTTTAAAAAAAAATTTTTTTTTCAACGTTTTTTTATTTATTTTTGGGACAGAGAGAGACAGAGCATGAATGGGGGAGGGGCAGAGAGAGAGGGAGACACAGAACCGGAAACAGGCTCCAGGTTCCGAGCCATCAGCCCAGAGCCTGATGCGGGGCTCAAACTCACGGACCGCGAGATCGTGACCTGGCTGAAGTCGGACGCTTAACCGACTGCGCCACCCAGGCGCCTCTAAAAAAATTTTTTAATGTTTTATTTATTTTTAAGACAGAGAGACAGAGCATGAGCAGGGGAGGGGCAGAGAGGGGGGGGGGACACAGAATCCAAAGCAGGCTCCAGGCGCCGAGCTGTCAGCACAGAGCCTGATGCGGGGCTCAAACTCACGAACTGTGAGATCATGACCTCGGCCGAAAGTTGGACGCTTAACCGATTGAGCCAGCCAGGCGCCCCTCCGTGGGGTTATTTTTTAACACTTCCTATCTCTGTTGGGAACCCCAATCTTGTCTTTCACTTGGAGTTTTTCCTTTGGCCTCCTAGCGTGGTGATAGAAGCTGCTGGAAGTCTGATCATTTCTGCGTTTGGGCTGTCTAGAGGCTGGCCTTTGTCCACTGTCTTTCTTCTAGAGATTTGTTCACTTCCCTTGGTGTTTCTGGCTGTGTCCTCCATGGGGAGTGTCACGTTCCTCAGACTCTCTGTGCAGGGTCCCATTATCATCTCCTGGAGAACGCTGATGCTTTTGTTTGCTTCCTTCCCTGAGCGGGATTTCGGCTTGGTTATCAGTAACAAGTTCTGTTTCACCGTCTGTGGCCTGTGGTTCTAATCTCGGCTCTGCGTTCAAAGCTTTGCTGTGCTGCCTTGGGTCTGTCCTACTCTGTGCCCCTCAGCTGAGCCCGGGACTTATGAAGCTTCGTGCTCAGAAGCAGGCAGCCTTTCTCTGGAGTTGCCCACCGGCTCTGGCCCGCAGACGTCCCTTTCCTGGTGGCTTCTTGTACAGCCGTAGCTGTAGCTCCCGGCCGGGGCCACGCCTCTGGGCAAAGCTCAGAGCAAAGAGAATGAAAGAAAACAGACATTTACTGCTGACGCTCTTAGCTTGAGGGGCAAATTCTCTCCGTTCTTCTGGCCAGAAAGCCAGTTTTGCCTCTTCTGTGCTTGGGGCAACACTGAGAGAGGCCAGAGGAATCATTGCACCAGGAAACACTCCATCATGGGCAACTTTTCCATGCGTGGCTCCCCTCTACCTGACCCAGTTGTAGTTACTACACCTGTTAGTTGCGGTCAATGTGGCTGGTATAGAGGAGCTCGGGAAATCTCCCTCCGTTGAAGTCAGCAGTGGCGTCCCACTTGTTAATTTCCACGACTGTACTGTTACTTCCTCCTACTGGTTTCAAAGTTATTCGTTAGTCATTTTGCAATGCTCCCTAGAAACTACAAAGGTCTTCTTAATCAATAGACTTCTAATATTGGTTGATACTTTTATTCTACTTCTGTGCAATGAAAGCACATTCAGAAAGTTTACTTATATTTGTGCCCACCCCCCCGATTTCTGGGCTGTTGTTGTTATTATGTCTTAATTCTGTCTGTAGATTCCAAGTTCCAGAACATGTTAATGTTCTTGTTTTAATATAGTTAGTATTCCTTTGGAAATAGTCTCACAATTCTTCTGATTTCTTCCATCCTTCAATTTTCCATCTGCAGCCTTCTCATACCAGTGTCTACCAGGTATGTATAGTCCATCCCTTAATCTAAACCTAATGGTGCATTTGTATTTAAAGTTCATTGTTTATATAGCAGGTAGTTGGGTCTTAATTTTTATTTTTGAACCTAGTCCTCTAATCTCTGTCTTTTAATTGAACTTTTTTGTTAATTAACATTTAATACAATCATCCAGGTGACTGGGCTCAGTCTACCATTTTCTGTTTACTTTCTCTTTGTTCCATTGAATCTTTGCCCTGCTTCTCTTTCTTTACATCCTTTCGGATTCGTTAAATACCTTTTGGTATTCTACTTCATGTCCTCTATTGGCTTTTTTGTATTTTTTTGATTGTTGACTTTAGACATTATAAACTGTTCTCAGGGTACAGCGGGTTAATACTGGACCACTTCTCCATGTAAAAGCTTTAGAACAGTGTAATTCTATTACCAGGGCCTCCATCCACTCTTGTGCTATTGAGATAATATATTTTGCTTACACACGTGTTACAAAACACACAGAACAATGTTATTATTTTTGCTTTAAAAAATTAATAGTCTGGGGGTGCCTGGGTGGCTCAGTCGGTTAAGTGTCCAACTTTGGCTCAGGTCATGATCTCACCATTCCCGAGTTCAAGCCCTGCTTCGGCTCTGTGCTGACAGCTCGGAGACTGGAGCCTGCTTCGGATTTTGTGTGTCCCTCTTTCTGTGCCCCTCCCCGGCTCGCACTCTGTCTCTCTCTCTCTCTCTCTCTCTCTCAGAAATAAATAAACATTAAAAAAAGTTTTTAAAGAATTAATAGTGTGACATACATCTTTCTATGTTTTATCTTGGCCACGTGTTGACTTCCTCTGGTGCACAGTATTCCTCCCAGGAGACCTGTGCTTTCGTCTTGGATGATCCTGACAGCCCAAAGGTCTCCCTGTGGTGTTTCTTTCAGTGTAGGATCTGCTGCTGCAGATTCTCTCAGCTTCCTTTATTTTCTGGAAATGATTTATTTCAGCTTCATTTCTAAAGGATATGTTTGCCAATTATAGAATTTAGGGTTGGAAATACTGTCCTTCAACATTTGAAAAAAAATATTTCATGTTCCTCACTCTGGTTTCCTTTGTTTTTAGGAAAAGCCACTAGCCTCTCTTTTTGGTGTTACCCAGAATATGATTATTTTCCCTCTGGGTGTTTTTACCCAGTTTCTCTTTGGTTTTCAGAAGTTTGACTGGGACGTGGCTTGGTGTAGATTTTTTTGTGTTTACCCATCATGGGATTTGTTGAGCTTTTCAACTGTCAGCCTGATGACTGGCAATGTTGGCAAGTCCTTGCTGGTTATCTGTTCAGATTCTTCTGCTCTGTTAACCTCCTTCCTTCTGTGAACGCGACCACGTTTGATACTGTCTACATCGGGGACGCACCACAATACCTGTTTTCTGTTCTCTCTGTGCTTCAGTGTGAATCCTTTCTGTGAATTTATTTTTGAGTTCACTGGTTGTTTTGTTTTGTTCAGCCTCCATTTTCCCAACTCAATGTGTTTTTAATTTTGATGGTTCTATTTTTTCATTCTAGAATTTCCATTTGGATCTTTTCTGTAGTTTTCATTTCTTTGCTGAAATTATCCATCTTTTAATTCATCCTTATGCTCTTTTTTAGTTACTTTAGTATATTTGTAACAGCTATTTTAAAATCCTTGTCTGCGAATCCCCAAATCTGTGTCATTTCTCAGCGTATCTCTATAACCTGCTTTGTCTCTTTATTATGGACCTTATTTTCTTGTTTCTCTGAATGTCTGATAATTTTTTATTATATGTTTGACTTTGAATACAAAGGACAGTGGTGAGGGCAGGCGCTACGCTTTGTCAGGTGGCCGGAGTGAGCAGCCCGTGACCGTGGCCCATCCAGAGTTAAGGGGGCGCCATGGCTCGTCTCCATGTTACATACCTGCAGTTCATTTCTGGTCTCAAACACCTTGCAGGTGACACCAGAGTCCTCTCTGTAATAAAACCTTTGGATCTAAATACTTCAGAACTATGGAGATTTCTCTCTTTCTTTCCAGATTCTCCAGTAGGAGAATTGTCAGGACGTATGAGCTAGCCCTTCAGGGTCCTCCAGATTCCAGCCCCTCGCATGCCAACCCAGAAAATCTCCTCCTGGCAGTCTTGCTCGTTTTCTGCTCTGTCTTACCTTGTTATAAGCGGTCAGTCTTTTGGATTTTTGCCAGTCTGATGGGCAAGAACTTGTACCTCAGTGTGCACTTGGCCCTTGAACAGCATAGCGGTTCAGGGTGTTGACTTTCCATGTATCACTTTTGTCTCCTCCAGAACTTAACTATAATGACCTACTGTTGACTGGATGCCTTATTGATAATGTAAACAGTTGAGTAACACGTATTTGTGTATGTTATGTCTACTATATACAGTCTCCTTACAATAAGTAAGCTGGAGAAAAGAAAATGTTGTCAAGAAAATCATAAGGAAGGGGCGCCTGGGTGGCTCAGTCGGTGGAGCGTCTGACTTCACCTCAGGTCACGATCTCATGGTTCGTGGGTTCCAGCCCTGCACCGGGCTCTGTGCTGACAGCTCGGAGCCTGGAACCTGCTTCCGGTTCTGTCTCTCTCTCTCTCTCTCTCTCTCTCTCTGCCCCTCCCCCGCTCATGCTCTGTCTCTCTTTCTTATTATTTGGAAATGCAATTTTACAAAAAGGAGAAACACTGGATTGATAACAGCTACTTTTTGGGTGGGAGAAAAAGAAAGGTTGGGGAGGCTGGGGGGCTCAGTCGGTTAAGCATCCAACTTCAGCTCAAGTCACGATCTCACAGTTCGTGAGTTCAAGCCCCGCGTCAGGGTCGGTGCTAACAGCTCAGAGCGTGGAGCCTGCTTCGGATTCTGTGTCTCCCTCTCTCTCTGCCCCTCCCCTTGTGCTCTATCTCCCTCTGTCTCTCAAAAATAAATAAACGTAAAAAAATTTTTAAAAAAATCATAAGGAAGAGAACATACGTTTGCAGTGACATATGGTATTTATCAAAAAAAAAAAACCTGTGTGTAAGTGGACACGTTCAGCTCAAACCCAGCTGTTCAAGCGTCTGAGGAACTTGGAATTTGCTTTCCTCCTTTTATGAGTGAGCTGAACGTCTTTTTCTGGACTTGAAGGTCACTTCCAACTCGCGTTTGTCAGCTCTTCATGTCTTAGCCCTCTTTCCTGTGGGTTTCTTGCCCATTTTCCTCTCTCTTCTCTGTAGAATATCCATGTTTTAAGGCTATTAATCATTTGTGATACAGGTTGCAAATATTTTTTCTCTTTTAATTTTTTCTCTGTCCTTCTAATGTTTTGCGTAGGTTTTCCAAAACCCACCTGGAGGTGTAGCTGCTGGAGACACCTATAGTTATTTCTGATGCAGTCTATTCGTTCAAATTTGTTACTTATCAGATAAATTCCAGGCTTCATGCAGCAGCCCTGCTGACCTCTGACCTGACTCGTCTCTGTGCAACGATCCTGTGTAGCTGTTGGCCGCTGTGGGTTACATCCTCGCATCACCTCACTTGTGTAGAGGCCCTCGGGGCCGTTCCCTGCCTCTGACAGCTTTGGTGAGAAGTCACATCCTCTGCTGGGCTTTCCCCACACCGCCAGACTTTTCATTACTGCCTGTTTCCTTGTGCTCCTATCGTAGAGTTTATTTGGCTTTTAAGAACCTTGATTTCCTGTCTGTTTCTCCTCTGCAGGGCAGGGACCAGATCTCGCTCATGCCTCTGATACCTGTTCCTGAACCCAGGTGTGGAATGATGCTTAAAAGGTGGGGAAAGCCTGGTGTATTGGCCGTGCCTCCTGGAAAACTGGGATGTTGAGGGTGTTGACCCATGATAGTGGGGTTGTGTGTCCTAGCCACCCGAAGACGCAGGGATCTAAAACTCAGGGGTAGCAGGGGGAAGGCTGAGCCTTGATTTGGGGCCAGGGTCAGGATGGGCTGCTGCTGGTCCTCTGGCAGCTGAATCGTGGGGGGCAGATATGGGGAACTAGAAGCAAGATCAGCCACTCATCGGACACTTACGCAGTGCCCGTCGCTGTGCTGGGCGCCTCAGCTGGCTTGTAGTGTGTCATCCCTGCAGCAGCTGTTGTGAGTTCTGCAGATGACGATCCGACCCGGGGGCCCCTCGGAAAAGGCCATTACAATGGGTGTTTGCAACAGTAGGGACGCATTCTGCGGTTTCCTGGCCCGGAGTGGTCGCGGATCTCCGGTGACCTGGCCTTCGCTACGCTGTTTCCCAGAGCGATTTCAAATAGCCCTTCTCTGCACGGAGGCCACTGTTCACTACATTGAGGAGGTTGCAGTTACTTTCTGAATTTGAGGACATAGGAGAAAAAAGGAAGCCAGATATTTACAGGGTGAAGCCTGGCGAGGTGTCGGGTGTGGTGGAATGCCCCCCCACCCCGTCCACCTCTGACCAGAGCACACGGGTGGGGTTTACCCTGGGGGTCACCCACAAAGGCTCACAGACTGCTCTTTGAGGCTGCCCCTCTTTTCTCTTCCAAGCGGATGTTTCCTAAAGGCATGGACCCCCTGCCCCTGACTGGGGTGGGGGGCAGGCAGAGTGGCCCTGACTTGGGCAGCAGTGACCTGAGTGGGAGAACAGGTTCTCTGTGGAGTGTGTGCACAGCGCAGGGCACCCCTTGCCTGCCTGCAGCCTGACTCCGTGGGTCCCTGGGGCTCGCCCGCCAGCCTACAACTCCCGTGGAAGTCCACCCATTCGTTTCCTCTTGATTGTTATTTCGATAATTTGTGTTGATCTGGAGGGCATTTCTTTTAGCCACACGTCCGTGCAGGATGTCGGGGGACCCTCCCCGAGTCATGTGCCCCACACAAATGCACCTGTGTGCTGTTAGGAGGGTCCGGCTTCCCGGACTCCGTGGAGAGCGTCCTGCTGAGTGGGGGTCTGGGCTGAACCGGGAACTGGTGGTGTAGGCTAATGGAAGGGTGTCTGGGCAAGTGTCCCTCTGTGTGGGCACATCAGCTGCTTTTAAAGAGCAGACGGAAGGTTTCTCGGGAGGCAGTGGAAATGCTCTCGCCATTGCGCTGAAAACACACTTCCTGAGGACCGTGCACGTGGGTGTGAGCGTGTGCACACGCGTGTGCGGGTGCACATATATGCACAAGCCTGTGAGCGTGTGCGACTGGGAGATTGTGTGTGTGTGAGTCTGTGAGTGTGTGTGCGTGCATGTACGATGAAGATACAAATCCGCATTTTCTGATTTTATTGCTTGTTTTCACTTTAACAAAGTATGTATTAGCTGGAGTCATGACGGAGCAGCAATTATCAAGATTGGCAAGAGCGCAAGCATCAGTTCAAGTCGAAAACAATTTTAGGGGCCAAAAATAGGTCGTGTTTTGTTGAGATGCAGGAAATAATTTTCATTAATTTTAGTTTGAGGGCTTAAAAAAAATAAAGCCTATGTAAACACTTCTGATTATGGCTCCCCCCACCCCCGCTTGTTGCTAAAGTCACAGGATAATATGAGATTTATTTAAAGTGCGGGCCTGTTGGCCTCACAAATCCAGCAGCTCTGAGCGTGCGAAGAGACCCCAAAATGTATAAGATAAACTAAGAGCGAGAGTAGGTGCCTTCTCTAACAACCTAGAGAGACGTGAGCGGATCCCCGGCCCGGCAGAGGCAGGTGAAGGGGACCTAGCGGGGCAGGGATCTCTCTTTGGGGACTATATAGTGACACTGGACCAGGGTAAGGTGACACATCTTTGAAGGAACCCCAAGCCTTGCCTGAATTCCAGCTTTGTCAGCATTGGGATTCCGGTCAGCTTGATGAAGGAAAGGTAATCGGCATGTGCACATCCCGCTGCTTCGAAGGCCACTGTTGGGCTATGGAACTGACGACCCCAACCCCCACAGCCTCTGCCTGGGCGGGGGAGGGGGGGCGAGGGCTCCAGACTGGGGGTCCCCGCATGGAACTTCCTCTGGGGTCCAGGGCTCCAGCCGGTGTGCCCGGACATATTAGCAGTTTGGGGGCCCTGACCACAACACCCCACCTTGCCACGGGGGATTTGAAATAAAAACACACCTGAGACACGTGTGGTGAAGTGTGGAGATGAGTTTGATGAGGGAACGTGGGGTGGGCTGAGGGCAGAGCACAGGCGGACAGCACCCCCCCCACCCCCACCGTGGATCTGTGTGATGTTCCTCGGACACTCCTGGCCGCCCAAGAACACAGGAAGGGGGTTCAAGTGCTTGCCATGGTGACGTGGGAAACTGAGGCAAACGAAACATCAAATCCCCTTACTGCCTACGGCTCGCTGACCAGTCCTTGAAACCGGTGCAGTGACCTCCCTCGAGGGGCTCAGCTGCCTCCATGATGACACTTCGCGGGGGACAGAAGGGAATCTCAGCTTCACATCACCCCACCTCGAGGACCCTGTAAGTCTCCTTCCTTTATCTCAACTGCCCCAGGACACACGCTGGCATCATCCTCCAGGCTTAGGGCCCCGAGGGGTCTCAGGACTGAGGTTTCACTAAATGGTAATAAATGGCGTTTCCCTGGCCACAGCGACCCCCTCAAGGTCCTGGAAACCTTGCTTCCAAAATTCCTAAGAGACTTACTCTATCCCTGCGCCCTCCTAAGCTGAGGGTATGTGACAAGTTACCCATCACGACCCCAGTGCAGCTCCTCCTGCCCATGGGTCCTGTCCCTGTGCTTTAATAAACCACCTTTATGCACCAAAGACGTCTTCAAGAATTCTTTCTGGGCCATCAGCTCTGGACCCCCCCACCCCCGTCACCCCAAAACTTCATCAGTGTGACGCTTCATGTGCAGGCTCCCTTTGCCAGGAGAGCTTGGCAGGAATATTTGGGGGCCCTTCGGGAGGACCAGATGGCATTGGTCACCCCGAGTGAGGCCGGTAGATCCAGGCCACAGGTCGGGCCAGCCCAGGGAGGGAGGTGAAGGCAGGGTCTCAGGGCAGGGCCTCATGCGGGGCTGGGGAGGAGCTGGTGTCTGGCTGATCCCCTCCCCTGGGCCTGCCCCGCACAGCTGGCTTGGGAGTGTCCCCACCTGTCCTCGCTCAGTCCTGGTGGCTCTGGACGTGTGTGTCATTGAACTGTGCTCCCAGCTCCCCCTGTGCCGGCCCCCAAGTGGGCAGTGGGACCCCATCTTTGGGGTGGCCGAGCTCACACAGCCTCGTATGGGCCTCGGGGTGGCCCCCTTCTCCATTTGGCCAGTTGGTGGACACATGGCTTCCCTAAACTGGGGTCACCCATCACACGTTGGCTTTCACACCAAGAGTCCTGGCGTCCCTCCCTCCTGGAGAGAGGGCCCACTCCGTGGCATTTCGAACCCGCACCAGCCTTTACGACGCAGTCGTGGTGTGTGCCTGTATGCTGCAGGCACAGTGTTGGGGCCCGCAGGGTCTGTAGGGGACGCTCAGTTACTGCGGCTCCCGGTCTGCCAACTGCCGAAGGCCACCTTGTGAGCCACGGTGCGCACCCCTGTATACTTAGGTCACAAAAGGTGTTATGGTGACCCGATAATACCCACCCAACTAGGCATTTTGAAGAAAGAAATACTCGAGGGAAAAGTTATTCTTTAGTTAGCAACTTGTTGAAATTTGTCCAAGTCATCAATCGTTAATTAATACGTTCATGCTGATCGACACCATCTACCCGGAGAGACAGCGTCAGACCTCCCAGGCTGAGGGCTCCGTCCCCCAGCACGGCCCCTCCCCACTCCAAACACCAGTCCAGGTGTCACCTGGGTTCTGACTCAGCAGCTACAGACCAGCCCCCACCCCACCCCGTTAGCACAAGAGACACCTCCCTGCTCTTGCACTTAGGAAACCCCAAGGATTTTAGCGGCTCTGTGTTGGAAACTGGGACAAAGACCTAATCTCTCTTCCTTATAGTTCATGGTCTCACAACATGTTAACATATTAATCAAGTTCACCAGAAAGCTGGTTCTAAAAGCCCCTTTTGTCCGCTGGAAGGGAGCCTTCTCTGAACCCCTTGCCATCAGGACCCCGCGTGTTCCCTCTGCCCACGGGGAATGGCTGGGGAGGGCGTCTGGAATCCCGCTCTTGGAAAGCTGGTGTTTCTGTTCACAAACCAAACATCCGCGATATTCCCAGCAGATACTTATAACTTTGTTTTCTGCAGCAACCATCCCCAGGAAGTGCTCTCAGTCGTGGGTGGAACCCGCCAGCACACCCACAGTGGGGAGAACTTTCAGCCTCATGGGACGAGGAAGCCAGAGGAATCTCCCCAGTGGGGCCGCCTGGCCAGCCAAGCAGGTTGATTGTGTGGCTGTGGTTTGCGGGTCTTACAGCTGGCTGCATGAGGGGTGTTTTGTCCGTCTTTGTCGCTGGGGGCCGGGTGGAGGTGAAGGAGGGCTGTGCAGATGTGGTCCGTTTCAGAAGGACCACGGAACTAGGCTGTCTCCCCTTTTTGAAAACGGGCACCTCTTTGCAGTCCTGCAGCAAACATGGAAACTCGGGGTACTTGGAAATGTCAATTCCTATGGAGTCCCACAAGTTCAACTCAAAAAAACTTAAAATACCGACCCTTCAAAAAATCTAAGAGTAATGAGTAGAAACGTATCCACGAGTTCTGTTATTTCAGTGTAGGTGTTTGCGGAGGGTAGTTGGCTCCTGTGACCCCACGTTTCCCAAGGTTACACTGGGTGCACTCGCTGGAGCATTGGCTGTGTGTCTTGCTGGAGGGGTGACCTGTGGTCCCCTCACAGATCAGTCAGGTCAACTTTATCTTCTGAGTCCTGATGGGCAGGCATTGTTGCCCTTGTAGCCGCTTTTCTCACCCCAGAAGCTTTGAGGATAAATAGGGTTTTGTTAGATTGAAGTCTAAGGAGGAGAGTCATGTGGGTGGCCAAATCGGCGGGTGGTGCGGTGGGTGGGGGCCCCGGCGTCAGGCAGACAGGGTCTCGGGGCTCCAAGTGCAGGGTCCTGAGGGCTCCCAGGCCCAGGGGGCCTCTCCTGCCTGCGTTTTCTGGGCGCGCTCACTGGCGGGAGCAGAAGTGCAGCCTCACTGAACGGCCGGTGGTGGGGGGCGGGGGTGGCCCCGGCTGGGCTGTCTGTCCAGTCTGTAGACCTGCCGAGGTCTGGGGCCCTATGACCAAACAGAGGCTGAGCGGTGCAGGTTTCCACACCAAGTGGACACACGTTGGCTTTTGGCCTCTGCCTGCCTCTTTAGGATCGAAGAATCCACCCCGTTCATGTAGAGAGGAGGGGTTTTCGAGTTAACTGGTGTCTTCTGTGACGTGTGTGTCCACTGCTCCCTGCCCGACCTCTGGGGCTGTGCCCAGGTGGCTGGTCCTTTCCTCCTGGGCCAGGGCAGGGGCAGAATCCACGGAGAGGATGTCCTGTCGCCCGAGGGGTGGGATCTCTGGCTGGTCCCACGGCCCCTGGCGGGAGGGTGGGAACCGCCCGCCTGCAGGCAGGGCCGGGACTCAACATCACACGCTTGCCGTCACACCTGGCTGTACACCTGCTCCAACTCCCAAATCCCCAGACACACAGGGACAGAAGCACCTTGAGGAACAGCAGGATTGGGCCCCCGAGAGATCCAGGAAATGGGGTCCGAACATTCAGTAGCAGAAGAGTTTTCCGTTCGGAGTATGCTTGTCTCCTCACCCACCCCCTCCCGCGTGGTTCTGAGACAAGGAGGCTCCGCTCTTGGCCGCCACGGTGACCTCCAGCAAGCAGGAATCTGGAGAAGTTTCTGGTCAGGGCAGAGGTCGGGGAAACGGGCTTTCCTGTCACATTCCAGAGGGGCCTGACGTTCTCTGTAGGGTCACAACAGACACTGAGCCATGACACAGAAATCCTCCAGGATTGGACCTGTAATTCTTTGTGTTGGGTCTACTCACGTCCTCATCGACGTCACTTGCCAGACCACAACTTTGGGGCTGTGACTGATCCGGGACCGCAGTGCTGGTGAGCAGGGGTGGGGACCCGTGACCCGGGAGAGTGTGGACAGCAGGCCGTGGAGGTCGGCGGGTCACCTGTGCTGGCCGAGGGGCTCTCGTGGGCACAGGGGGTCCCAGGAACAGTCCGTGTTCCATCAGGAGCCTAGACCTGCAGGACCGCGTGCCGGCCCAGGAGACGGACAAAGGTTCGGGAGGAGGCCGCGGGGAGTCGGTGGCAGGCTGTCAGCCCTCCTGGTATGGACCCTCCTGGTCACAGCGCGGCTGTTAGATGGTCCTGCCTTCCTCCCTCCGCGCCCCCCCCCCCCCGACTTGAAGATAAAGGATCTTCATAAAAACACGAGTTTACTGTTCAGATTCGATCCTACTCACTTTGAGGCATCTCCCCGCCCCCACAGCCATGGTCAAGGGCCCAGGGAACCGGCCTGGCGCTTCCCCGGGAAGCTCGTCTGCCTTCGTCCAGGAGACCGGAAGCTCACCTCTGATGGGGCACCGGCAGCTCATAGTCCCAGGGGAGACGAGTGCTAGCAAGGACGCCCCCCTCGCCATCCCCAGGAAGGTCCAAGGGGCTCTCCACTCAGTGGCCGAATGCACTGTGGCCCTTGCCTTCAGGACGAGTGAAGGTTTGCTCCGGGAAAACCCAGCCATCCTGTCCCCACATATCTCCACCTGCCCCCACCTGCCCTCACCTGTCTCCACCTGCTCTTAGGTGGTTTCCCTGCCCTCACCTCTTCCCACCTGCTCTCACCTGCTCCCCCTCTCCTCCCAGAGGTAGATGTAGCCATTGGTCAGTGAGTGTCCCCAAGGCCCTCGTATGCTTGTGTGCCGTGTAGAATTTGAACAGGACTAGGGTACACGGGGATGGTGTGCGGCAGCTTTTTTCTTGCAAAGCGTGTCGACGGCTCCTTCTACGAGCTCACACATACCTACATCATCCTTTCAATGGCTGTGAGGAATTTCCTATGGTGAAAGAGCCCTGATCTGTTAAACTTCCCCCCTTTATCCCAGTAGGGTAAGTGTTCAGTGACTATAAACACTATGCCATGGGTTGAGACTGTTAAGTTTAAAAAATATATATTTTTAATGTTTATTCATTTTTGAGAGACAGAGACAAAGCATGAGCAGGGGAGGGGCAGAGAGAGGGGGAGACATAGAATCTGAAGCAGGATCCAGGCTCCCAGCTGTCGGCACGGAGCCCGACATGGGGCTCGAACCCAGGAACCGTGAGATCATGACCTGAGCCAAAGTCGGACGCTCAACCGACCAAGCCCCCCGGGGGCCCCGAGGCTGTTAAACTTTTAATTAGCTAAAAATTTATGTGGCTGATGTTGGAAATGAATAAAAGTGTCTGTAATGTGTTGAACTTTCCAAGTGAAGTTTTTGATTCACTCGTCCGCCCCACAAGGAGGGAGTGCTGTATGGACCCATCTGTAGGGGACCCACTGGCCTCCAGTCCCCCAGGTGGACCCAGGTGCTGGCAGAGTGAGGGAATGAACACGAGGAAAGGTGGGTGTGCCCCTGGATCATGCTGCCCTTGAAGCCAGCCTGCTCTGACTGTTCCAGCACCTTCTCGTGCACACACAGGGTCCCAGGTGCCGTTTTCCCTCCAGATGCTCAAATTTCATGGGGTCCAGAAGTGGGTTAAATGCGGTGAAATTGGAGGTGTCATCTCTGGGCTGGCGTCACGCAGGGTGATGGAATTGGTCCCAGGGGGTGGCCAGAGCAGGGTAGCTGGGAGGCCTGGGAGCCGAGTCCAGTGAGGTGGGTGTCAGAGCACTTGTGTGGGGGCACAAGTGCACGCTGGGTGGGCCTTCGGCTGCCCAGCAGGGGCTGTGGTCACTGGACTGCGGGTCTGAGGAGCTGGGGCGAGGTGAGGCCGTGGACGTGTGCATCTGGGGGGGGCCCTGGATGTGGGGGGACATGTGTGCCGTCAGCGGTCAGCATCCATGTGGCAACCGAGGGACACCCCCAGGCCAAGGCTGTTTCCTGGGGAGGGGACCCTGAGCCACTTCAGAGGAAGGAACTCACCACTTTTTGAAAAGGCTGCTGGAGGCCCTTCCCCTGTGGGTGCCCCTGCGCCCCCGGGGCAAGTGCACCGCTCCAGTGGGCACATCCGAAAGCAGGGCCTCAGGCCGAAGCCCCAGGGCCTTTGAGACACAGGCTGCAGCCTCTGAGGTCCTAGGCTCCCCGACCCTCCTGGAAGCTGGTGCTGTGTGGAAAGTTCCGGAAGGGCCGCTCAGCTGCACCCCTGGTGAGGGGACACAGAGCCAGAACTTTCACCATCCATCTTAAAAGTAGATGCAGACTTTGTGCTCTGCCCACAGTATCTCCTTGCCCCTGGGCTTGGCTTCGAGGGTAGAAGGTCCCGCTCTGACCTGACCCTGACCCGCCTGTGCAGTACTAAGTAAACTCTGAGCAAAGCTGAACCTCTCTCTCCTGTCCAAACCCCAGCTTCCTCTGGAATCTACATTGGGAGCTTCCCACTCTCATCCCTGCAAAAAGCCCCCTGCTTCTCAGAATGCCTGCTGAAAAGCTGGCCTCTCATAACATAAAAATACACCCACCTCCAGGGAACGGAGGGAGCGCGGGGCAGCCCGAGAAAAATCACGAAAAACATGTTTTCTTAGCTTCTCGTTTATTAATGGAGTTTAGTCGGGATATTAAGCAGAGCCAAGTTGAAAATCTGTTGTTATTTAATATTATTTAATAAAAAAACTGCCCTCCCCATTGAGTGATGATTTGAATATTCGCTCTCTTCTGCTTTCAGGAAAACTAACAGCCAAACCTGGCGCCAACTTGATTAGGTGGTTATTTTGCTTCGAATTCCTGGAGGGCTCCTGGTGCCGTTTGGGGGAAACCCCAAGCTCAGAGCAAGGCTCTCACCGTTGTTGAGTCCTGCTGTTTGCCACTCTGTCTGTGCCCTGTCCCCGTGGAAGGGGGCTGGCCCCGTGGGCCACACGCAAGGCTGGAGCTGTGGCTGAGTGCAGGTCTTTGCAGAATGCCTTGTGGTCCTCCCAGACCCTGGGATCGATCTCGGGGGCCTGTGGGGAACTGCCCTCTCTAAGTCGCTTCCTGGGTGGAGGGGGCTGTCACGAGTTTCTCACGGCCCCCCCAGGTTTCAAGAGGGCCGAGACCTTCCACCTGCCCCCCTCGGGCACAGCTGCAAGGAGCAGAGCTGCCTGGTGTCCCCTCACTGCGGTGGCTGCCCTGTGGCCCCCACGGCCCATGCGAGGACCTTTGGCTGCTCTTTCTCCCACCACGTTTGCGAGTAGCAAACCAGCTGCGCCTGAGGGGACCTCCCTGTTTCTTCACCTGCTGAAGGAGCCAAGTCAGGCCCCGCAAGTGCTCGAGACCCTTCACGTCCCGCCGTCCAGTGCCCTGACACTGGCGTCCCCATCTTGCTTTCCTAGCAGGAAGGTCGCTTCTAGAGCCTGTTAGAAGGGGCATATGCTGGGTGCTGGCGCGTGCCGGGCGTGGTATGTCGCTTCCGTGATCCTTCCCACGTCGAGAAAGGGACATTGCCCCATGTGAAGAAGGAGAAATGAAAGTCCAGAGCGTAAGTCCCGGGTCCTGGGGACGGCAGGTTCGTGATGCTGACCACGGTCCCCAGAGCTCCTTTGTGGTGCTGAGAGCTCAGCAGGGTGGTCCAGCTGTTGGCGTCTTTCTAGCCCTAGAGCTTTCCGGCTTCCCCCACCTGCCTTGCTGGGCGGTGTGTGCACCTGTGCCTGCCGGCAGACGGGACGCTATGCTGTCTGGAAGACGAGGAGAAGCCCATGCCAAGGCGCCCGTCCAGTGCCGCCTGTGGGCCGGGCAGTTTTCTGGACTAGAGAGAAGCTCAAGACGCCCACAGCAGCCCAGGACGGGGCCTGGCGGGCTGACGGAGGGCCCGGTGCTCAAGGGGACCAGAAAAATGGCTGAGGACGGGCCAGAGGGCACATGGTGGCCAGAGGGGGTGCCCAGAGCACAGAAGAGCAGTGTGGAGCCGCTGTCCAACTGAAAGGCTCCTGAGAAGGCCCCCGAGGCCAGCGCAGGGCGGCGAGTCTGGGCAGTGGTGAGTGTGGCAGGGCCGTGGCACAGCTGGTGGGGGAGCCTGCACGCACCTGGTGAGCTATCCACGTTCTGCCCAAGCTGACCCACCAGACAACAGCCTTGGACTTCCAGGCTCTGGGAGACATCGGGGCGACTGCAGGGAGGAGCGAGGAGAGGTGCAGGGTGTGGGTGAGACCCGAGGTGTATGACTCTCCCCTCGGACCTGGGGGTGCGGGCTGGTGAACCCACGGACATGGCAGGGGCCCTGGCCCACTCTGTGGTGACCTCCTCACAGCCATATGGACTCGGGTCCTCCTGTCCCCTATGGGGCTGGACGGGGACAGTGTGGGGCTGCACGGGGACAGTGTGGGGGCTGGACGGGGGCAGTGTGGGGCTGGACGGGGACAGTGTGGGGCTGGACGGGGACAGTGTGGGGCTGGACAGAGACAGTGTGGGGGCTGGACGGGGACAGTGTGGGGGCTGCATGGGGACAGTGTGGGGGCTGGACGGGGACAGTGTGGGGGCTGCATGGGGACAGTGTGGGGGCTGGACGGGGACAGTGTGGGGCTGGACGGAGACACTGTGGGGGCTGGACGGGGACAGTGTAGGGGCTGCACGGGGACAGTGTGGGGGCTGGACGGGGACAGTGTGGGGGCTGCATGGGGACAGTGTGGGGGCTGGACGGGGACAGTCTGGGGGCTGGACAGGGACAGTGTAGGGGCTGGACGGGGACAGTGTAGGGCTGCAGAGCTGGGTGGGTGGCAGGTTTCAGGGTGCCCCACTTTAGCCCCCCCGTCCCTACGTGCTTAAACCACAGACCCTTCCCAATGACCCACAGACTCAAAGGATCCAAGTATAAAGAGGCAGAAGTGGGCTCCCGAGCGGGGAGAATCTTCCTTTCCTACTCTCGACCCCACGGCCCACCTGAACCTGGGGTGGTGTCCCCACAGGCCTTCTCCCCAAGTGCCCTGTCCAAATCGGATCCAGCCTGGCTGGCAAGAGACACAGGCTCGAAAGGGTTAAGCAACGTCAAGACAAGAAGGTCTTAGCAGGGTTCCGAGGCAGACAGGTATCTCCTGAGGTGAGAGCAGGTGAGGCGACTCTGGATGTGGGGGGCACATAGGTAGCAGTGTCTTTTCATCCAGAAGATGCGCTCACACCCTCAGGGAAGGTGGGTCTCGGGTCCTTCCCAGTTTAGAAGCAGCGAAGTTTAGAAGCAGCGAGCGTCCTGGGGAAGGCACGCATTCCCTGCAGCATCCTTGACCACCAGGCGGAGAGTTCTAGCACTTACTGAGGGTTTGTGTCAGGGCTAAAGCCGCTGTTGGGTCATCGCTACAAGGAGAGTGTCCGGGAGACCTGAGCTCAGGCCACAAAGCGTCGGCACCTGTCGGCCCCCAGGGCGCCCCACAAGAGGACATTAGTGCATCCCAGATCAACGTGGAAAACCTTCGAGAACATGCGCACGGCGAGTCCCGAGTGCGGTGGAGGAGGATGGAGACATCATTGTGAACAGGAGACTTTAACCTCGAAACTGGACGGATCCGGGCTTACTCAGCACATTCTCCTGGGGGTCACCGTCCACGCAGCCGGGGCCGCCGTCTGCAGACATGGGGTCTGTCAGTTCTGGGGCAGGGGCTGGTGTGGCCCACCGGGGTCATCCCCCTGGGCAGCCCGAGGACCCAGCCATGAAGCCTCCGGGCTGATGGGCGTGCTCCCCGAGTGATGGTCCAATTAGCCAGTGAGACTTGACAGGAGCCCCGTGAGGACCTGCCTCCGAGGTCTGATTTCAAATCCAGTAGAAACTTCATAAAATAGTTCGACTCCTGAACAGAAGGAGGGTTGAACAGGCCAGTGGTGCCATGCACGGTGAGGGGGTTGGGGTGAGGGCTGGTGGGAGAGGGGAGGGGAGGGGAGGACAGACTCTCCAGGGGACCTTGAGCAGAGGGGAAGGGGCCACAGGGGGCCCGGGATGCTGTAAGGAGCGCAGCCCCCCCGCAGCCCCCCCCCAGCCTCCAAGAGGTGGACGGGGCGGGCACACCCCCAGGGCCCCCTTCGTCCCTTGGATCCACCCTCCCCTGTGCAGGGTCACCTATGGAGCAGGGCGCCCGGGCCCCCTCGAACTCGTTCCCAGCTGCACTGAGCGGGAGGGCAGGGCAGCTCTCGACACATTTCTCTGGTTTGCAGAGTCACCGGGTTACTGAGGCCAGGTCGGCCCCACAATCGCTGAGCGCGTGGGAGCAAATGGGCCTGGGAACCACAGAAGTGCACAGTGGGCACCCAGGGCAGGTGCCGTGAGGCTGCCCAGGTGTGTGTGTGCGTCAGGTGCACAGGGCTTGGATTTGTAGTCTGGGGCGGGGGGGGGGGGGGGGGGGGGGCTTCAGTGTCTGGAACCGCATGGCCGGCCCGCGCACCTGAGCGCATCCCTTGGGGGCTGTGTGACAGTCGACTTTGGGGGGCAGACCAGAGAGGAGGCAGCCATGGTCAGGACAGCGCCTGTGGCTGAGCTTGGGGGGGGCACGTTACAAGGAGCCCCTCAGGGACGCATGGCAGGTGGCAGGACGGGGACCCCAGTTGGAGTGGTCTGGAGGAGAGGCCGGTGTGGGGCTTGGACACAGCCAGCCACACACAGGGAGAGGGGCCGGTGAATGTAGGGGGCTGTGTGGGGCTTTGTGGGTCGGGGGAGAGCTGTGATAGCCTCGCTGACCCATAGACCCTTCCTGATCCCCCTGCTCAGGAACATTGGTGCAGTTCATCCCTTTAAATGGCACAGTTCCATGGCTTTTAATGTCTTTGTGCAATCATCCCATAATCTGATTCTGGAACATTTTCGTTACCCCACGGAGAACCCCTCATCCGCCAGCACACGCTCTCCATTCCCTAGTGGGGTGCTTTTAGATATTGATTGTTCCTATTTTTCAAAGACTGTAAGTCCCGTTGTGATAAAGAACCCCATGGGATTTGGTTTTGCATTACTGGCCGTAACAGTTAATCAGAAACGGCTTTCGCAGGAGGCAGCCTTTCTTTTAAATGTCAAGGGTTTTAAAAATGTGACTTGAGGATTGTGTGTCTTTAAGAGGAGAGGCCTCCGTGTGTTTCTGTGGGGTATGTGCAGCCCCCCCCACCTGCTTTGGGGTTTTGTTTTGCATCTACTGGGGAAGCGGATGGAAGTTTACGAGGAAAGGTGATGGTGCTTCTCCCTTCTTGGCTGTAGTTCCCTAGCGTCTGTTGTAAACAAAGCTGAGAAGGGAGTCTTCCTAAACCTGGTGCAAATCTCTCAAATGCAAGGAAGCGAATGAAAAATGTAATATTAAAGTTCAACTCATTGCAACTGCACGGCCTGAATCGCAGCTGCTCATTAAACCTCATTCCAAGGACCGATGGTCAAAGCCAAGCGATGGCAGAGTCCCCCGGGGGGGAAGTAAATGGTTGGTGAATCCTTGGTTTCAACTGTTTTATTCATGAGGGTGCTCTGCTCTGTTTGGCCAAATGTTTACAGACTCGGACTCGGACCCACACTGTTGGAGCTGGAGGGCACCGCACGGAAGCCCCTTCATGTCGGATTTTAGGACCAGGGAGCAGAGCCCTGGCCCTGCAGTGGTCAGTGGCAGGGCTCCCCCAGGCAGGGGCCAGAGCGTAGGAATTGGGTACAGACTCTTCCTATGGCGTAGACCAGCTGTTTTCTCTCTTTTCCTCTTTTATTAGTCAACTTGCTTAAACCAAAACACGGAACAACAGTTCACTCACTCCCCCACCCCCGGACTGTGGGAACCACCAACCTGTTCTCTGCATCTATGGGCTTGGTTTCGTTCTGTTTCGTTTTTGGATTCTGTGTATATGAGACATCATATGGTACTTGTCTTTTTTATGGCTGAATAATATTCCAGTGTGTGTGTGTGTGTGTGTGTGTGTGTGTGTGAGAGAGAGAGAGAGAGAGAGAGAGAACCACATCTTCCTCAGCATCCGCTCCTCTGCCAGTGGCCACGTAGGTTTCCACGTGTTGGCGGCTGTGAACAGGGCTGCAGTTGGCATGGGTGGAGGTACCTTCAAGTTGACAATTTCGTTTCCTTTGGGCGAATACCGGGTAGTGAGATGGCTGGGCCGCAGGCAGAGAGGCCGCACCAGTCTGCGTTCCCACCAACTGTGCACGAGGCCTCCCCTTCCTCGGCCTCCTGGCCGGCACCTGTCGTCTCCTGTTAATGTCAGCCACTCTGACAGGTGTGGGGTGGTGTCTCATCGTGGCTTGGACTTGCATTTCCCTGACGATGAGTGATGCGGAGCACATTTTCGTGTGTCTGTTGGCATCTGGATGAATTCTTCAGAGAAATGTCTGCTCAGTTCCTTGGCCAATGTTTAAATTTGATTGTTTTTTTTTTTTTTTTTTTGGCTACTGAGTTGTATGAATTTACTATATAATTTAGACATTAACTCCTTTTCGGATGTAAGACTCGCAAACATGATCCCCCATTCGGTAGAAAAATGTCATTGTGTTGACGGCTTCCGTTTTTGCGCAGAAGCTCTTATAGTTTGATGTCTCCCCACTTGTTTATTTTTGCTTTTGTTGCTTTTGCTTTTGGTTCACATTAAAAAAATATCCTCGCCCAGACCCATGTGTGGGAGGTACTACCCGTGTGTCCTTCTAGGGGCTTTATGGTTTCAGGTCTTATGTTCAAGTGTTTAATCCATTTGGAGTTAATTTTTGTGGGCTAGTTATTTTTCAACATTATTTTAAGGTTCAGGAATATTTTGCTTTGTTTCTCTTCAAATGAAGCCTTAGGTGGACCAAAAAAGGACGAGGCAGGATCGTCCCAATGGGGCTGCAGGCTGCCTGGTCCTCTCGTGCCATCGTGTCCACGGGGCTCAGCGAATCCCAGGAACACTGCTGACCCTCCTCCCCATGCCTGTTGGCAGCGTGGGGCCCATCCTTTGTAAACCACCGCTAGTGTGCTGGTTTCTCTTCCCTTCTCATCCATGGAGTCTCCGAGCAGAATGACCGTGTCTCTCGTGAGACTGTATAATTTGTGACCTCAGGAAAGATGCACTTCACCGTCCTGCCTGCAGGTGTTGTTCAAGGTGCTGGGGATACAGACACGAGGAAAACCACGGTCTTATGCTCACAGCTAACATCCTGTGGGGCAAAGGGGATGTGGAGGGAGAATGATCAGGTAAAGAGGCAACCAGGGGCACCCGGGGGGTTCGGTCAGTTAAGCGTGCAACTTCGGCTCAGGTCGGGATCTTGGCTCAGCTCAGCATCTCACGGTTTGTGGGCTCGAGCCCCGCGTCGGGCTCTGTGCTGACGGCTCGGAGCCCAGAGCCTACTTCTGATTCTGTGTCTCCCTCTCTCTCTGCCCCTCCCCCACTCACGCTCTGTCTCTGTCTTTCTCAAAAATAAATACATATCAAAAAAATTAAAAGGGGAGCAGGAAGTGCCAGGACAAGCGGGAGTGGTCGAATCTGCTGTTTGCACAAGGCAGCTGGGGAGGGCACCTCTAGCAAAGTGGCATTTGCCTAGATACATAAGGAAGTGAGGGAGGAGCCCAGTGTATCGGGGAACACAAGTGTAAAGGTCCTGAGGCAGAAGCTTGTATGGTGAGTGGGAGGACCAGCAACGAGGCTGGCATGGAACAGAGTGAGTGGGTTCCGAGGGGTGGACAGAGAGGTCTCAAGGAGTCAGATTACGCAGGGCTCTGCCGCCCATGGTAGGAACTTGAGACGGGGTGCTGGAGCATGGGAGTAACATAACCCGATTTGGCGTTTGAAAGGCTCACGCCGGCTGCTCTGTTGAGAACAGGTGACAGAAGTTTGAGCCGGGCGCAGGGAGACCAGTCTGGAGGCTCCTACAGGAGTCAGGCCTGTCATGGAAAATCCAGAGTTTTCGTGACCGGCTTTCCAACCTGCCTGCAGACCCTTCTGTCCGTACCTTCTCAGTACGCCACGTCTCCCTTCCTGTTCTCACCGCCACCGTCCGGGCCCGGGGCACCCTCGTGACTCTTCTCATCCCTGCAGCCTCGTCCTCTGACCCAGCAGCCAGCGGGTCTCTTCCACTCAAGCGCTGATTAAGCTGGAAAACACGATCATAAACAACGTTTCCAAATTCCGGAATCTAATAAAAAATTAGTCACCCAGGGGAATGTTTTATGAAGAAAGAAGCTCCTGAATTTCAGGATGACCCTACTGTGGCATTTTAACTTGCCCTCCTACAACCCCGCACGTCCCAGCTCCATGGTGGCTGTGGGCATGCTGGCCTGTGTTCCTCATGTGACTCGCTCGTGCCAGAAGGGGCAATACTGACCATGGTCTCCTAGATGTATAGCTGTGTGTCTGGCAGGGGCCTCCCAGAAGGATTGCTTGGGGGCTTTGTTTTACTTTCTTTGGAACCTTCGCAGGGCTGGAACAGACTTGGGGGTGGCATTTGTCAGAGGCATTTGAAGACAGATATGTTAGCACGAAGCAACGGGTAACAGCAGAACAGGCAGCAAACAGACTGAAGGTTTAGGATGAGGCTGGGGGGAGGATAAGCACAAGGGAATAAAGCTTTGAACATGTCCCACATTTCCTGGAGGGTCTGGGAGGCCACACACATGCCCAGGGCTGGGAGCTCAGGAAGGTCTGGGAAGACCCTCCACTTTTATCTCTGACCAACATTCATGCTCTGCTCAAGCTGGAAGTGAAGGCTAGGGCGGGATTGTAAATGGCGTGGCCAAGCGTGGAGGGAGCGCACAAACGCAAGCTGATCTGCCAATCCTGGGAGAGTATTTTACGACGTTGGCTTCAGGCATGTGACCTGTCCGTTAAATCACTAGCTGACCGCTGAGCTCGCACAACTGGGACTTCAGTGACCGCACATGACAAGGAATGGTATTCCAGAAAGAGGCACTAAACGACTACAGCCCACAAAAAAAGCAGCCGCAGCAAACCCTGGGGAGAGGGAGATTTTGATTTCCAGAGTTACCACATCATAATATTCAAAATGTCCAGTCATTGACAGAAAATTACACCACATAGAAAGAAACAAGAAAGTATAACCCACTCACAGGAAAAAATAGATAGATGGAAATTGTCCTTGAGGAAGCCCAGACCTTGGATTTATTATGAAAAGACTTTAACTCAATAATCTTAAATCTGCTCAAAGAGCTAAAGGAAAATCATAGACAAAAACTGAAGGAAACCAGGAAAATGAAGTCTAAATAAATAGAGAATATAAGCACACAGAAAGAAAATATGAAAATAAACCAAGTAGAAATTCTGAAGTTGAAAAGACAGACAGTATCTAAAATGAAGAACTCACTAGGGAGGTTCAACAACAGATTTTATCAGGAAGAAGAAAATCAACACATTTGAGGATAGCCCCATTTAGATGCTCCAGTTTGAAAAGCAGAAAGGAAAAGAATGAGGAAAAATGAACAGATCCTAAGAGATCCCTGGGGCACCATTAAGTGTAACAACAGATGCGTAATGGAGTCCCAGAAGATGAGGAGGGAGAAAAGGAAGAATATTTTAAGAAATAATTGCCGAAACTCACCAAAATGAGGAAATACCTAAATCTGAGCATCCAAGAATCTCAGTGAACTTCAGGCAAATAAAGATATCCGTACTGTGACACACTATGATCATATTTTTCAAAAGATAAGGGCAAAGAAAGAATCTTGAAAACAGCAAGTGAGAAATTTGTCATGTTCACGTACGCGGGATTCTCAGTAAGAAAAACAGCCAATTTCCCCACAGCAAGCATGGAGGCCAGAAAGAAGGTGGTGAGAGATTTAAGGTTCTGAAAGAAATACAGTCAACTCTTGAACAGCGTGGGGGTTGGGGCAGACCCCCCTCCCCCCTGCCATGCAGCCAAAAGTCCACATACAACTTTTGACTCTCCCAAAACTTAACTGCTAATAGCCTACTATTGACTGGAAGCCCTACCAATGACATAGACACTCAACACATATTTTGTGTGTTACAATGCTGTACTTTTATAGTAAAGCACTGTAGATAAAAGATGTTAAAATCACAAGGAAGATGAATTATATTTACAGGGCTGTACTGTAATTGTTGAAAAGAATCTACATATAAGTGGACCCATGCAGTGCAAACCTTTGTTGTTCAAGGGTCAACTGTAACCATTAATCAAGAATTCTATATCTGGCAAAACTCTCCTTCAAAAATGAAGGTGAGTGGTGCCTGGGTGACACAGTCAGTTAGGTGTTCAACTCTCGGTCTCAGCTCAGTTGTGATCTCACAGTTCATGGGTTCAAGCCCCCCATCAGGCTCTGTGCTGACAGCACAGAGCCTGCTTGGGAATCTCTCTCCCTCTCCCTCTCTCTCTATCCCTCCCCCACTCTGTCTCTCTCAAAATACATACATACATACATACATACATACATAAAACTTTTTAAAAAATGAAGGCAAAATTAAGACATTCCTGGGTAATCAAAAGCTGAGGGAGCTCATTACATTTAGGCCTGACCTCTAAAAAATGCTAAAAAGATTTCTTCAGGCTGAAATAAAGGGGCAATAGATAGAAACTCAAAGCCATATGAAAAAATAAAGAACATGTGTAAAAGCAACTATAGAGAAAAATATGAGAGCTAGGTACTGTATTTGGGGCTTATAACTCTTCTTTTGTTTTTTCCTGTATGGTTTAAAATCCAAATGAATAAAAATTCAATATAAATCTATGTTAATGGGCACCCAGTGTATAGAGATGTATTTGTGACAAAAACAATGTAAAGGAAAGGAGGGGCTGTATGATAGTAGAGTTTTTATATAATTAAGTCTAAGTTGGTATTATTTAACCTATGTTGTTATCTATTAAAGATGTTACTTATTATCTCCAGGTTATGAAGTAGGAAATAACCAAAGAAAGATTTAATTAAGAAAATAAACAGAAACTATTAAGAAAAGAAAATGAGATTGGAATAAAAACAGTATACTAGAGAAATTAACTAAACACAAAACAAGGTAGTAATGGAGGAAATGAGACACAAAAATGGTATAAAACAATATGAAATATAAATAACAAAATGGTAGAAGCAAGCCCTTCCTGGATATTAACTACTTTAAATGTAAATGGGTTACAGTATCCAAATAAAAGGCAGAGATTTATGGCACGTATTTCTTTCAAAAATGATCCAGCTCTGTGCTGTCTACAAGAGACTCACTGTAGGTACCAAGACACAAAGGAGTTGGAAATAAAATTGGTAAGGTATTCCATGCAGATCCTAACCAGGCAATAAATCGAAAGGGAGGAAGACACGTGATGATGGACCAGGTCGTGCGATGTGACCAGTTGCCAAGGGATGCTGACTTTCTGTCAGTGAAGGAAGAAAGGAACGGATTCTCTCCTGGAGCCCAGAAGGAGCCAGCCATGCAGACACCTTGATTTTAGCCCTTGAAGACAAATTTTGGACTCTCGCCCTCCAGAACTGTCAATTTGTATTGACTTAAGACATTAAATTCAGAAGAAATTGTTACAGCAGTAATGGGAAACTAATATATAATCACAGTGAAAGCAGGGGTTTGTCCCTTTTTTCTCCCTTCATTACAGAATCTCCAGCACTTAGAATCTCCCGTATTTGTTGAGTGAAACGAAGGAAGCCAGCTTTTATGGTCTAGATTTAGGTGGGTCGGCTGAGTGTGCGGAAGACAAGTTGGGAGTCCTCTTGGCATTACTTCTGCCTGCACTGGGAGCACGGTCATCAGCCCAGAGTGGGAGTGCAGGGAGAGAGGAGGTGTGAGGACCCCCTTCCCACACACCCTGCACAGTGGTAGTTATCTTCCCCGGGGGCCTGGCCACCAATAGAACATAAGTTGGCATCATTGGCAGGTTGTGGATTTTTCTCTCTCTGGGCAGTGGGGAGGCTTGGAGTTGGTACAGCCACACTGTTAACCAGACTTGGAGTGTTTCAGGCATGCAAGGGAGTTGAGTGGTCATAATGTTAGATCCAACCTGCGTCAGGAGGGACTAGGACTGGGGTCCACGGGTGGGAGTTCATGCCAGGGGCTGACATCTTCTGGAGCCTCAGGGCCAGAGGGCGTGAGTGTGAGTGACGAACAGGGGATGACAGGTGTGATGTTTGAGCGGACAGAGGAGCCGCCGTCATCGGCGATGTCGGGTGTGGGATGCGCTGGGGTGGTGAGGACAAACTCTTTGAGAAGAGGGACACAAAGGCAGGGAGGGTGGGTGCTGAAGGGATCTCTCCTGGGGCTTCTCTGGAGACATTGGAGAGATCAGGACGATCCAGGAGCTAAAACTACCCGGAGTGCACGGAAGGAGCAGTTTGCACGTGGCTGCAGAAGGTGGGTGGTGGTCGCCAGCCATGCATCTGACAAAATCCCGGCTGAAAGCAGCACAGGGGGGCAGCCGGGGGGTTCGGGGTCACAGCTGGAGCTCACCCACGAGGAGGGACACCGAGGCCAGAGATGGAGGGAGGGGGTGACTGCGGGGGCCCGAGGGGGACATACAGGAGAGTCTGTGGGGGCAGTGATGATGGGGTCCGGGACTTCTTGCAGTCACCCGGGGACCCTGCGCCTGTCTGAGAAGCCCCTGTCCTCGGTGTGGAAGTGCCAGCCTCCGGGATGGTGAGAGATAGGTCCTCACTTGAGTGAGCGGCCGGACACCTGGTTAGCGAGTACCACCCCCCCCCCCCTCGCTGACTTGAACTGAACTACCTGCTCTCTCTCTTACAACACCCTCGTGACGGCCGGCTGTGCTCTCTGGGGCCCTTTCTTCTGAAATCTAGTGAGCATCTTGGTGGACGTGAGGCGTGTCTCTCGGCCTGCAGGTGCGCGGGAAGAAGGTGGTGTAGCCGCTCTGACACTGGTTCCACCGGCTCCTTGCCCTTCCTTCTGGGATGGCCTTTCCCTGGTCACCGCGGGCACCATTCCTGTGTCCCTTCCGGTTCTGCTCAGGCTTCTGAGATGTCCAGGGGCCCTTCCCCGCAGCCCCCCCTGGGCTGCCCCTCCGGTTCCTCCTGGACCTCGGAGCCCCCTCTCAGCTCTGAGTCGAGAGCCCAGTGCCATGTCCAGGATGTGGGATAAGCATGTGGGGAACGAGGGAGGGAATGCAGGGCAGGTGTGGATGGAAGAGTTATTCATCACAGAACGCGCCGTGGTCTATTTCGGTTGGACGCATCGCGACCCGTCTCCGGTTCGAATCAAGCCCTCGTCCCCTTGATGGTCCCCTTCACTTTGCATTCCTGATGTGGCTGGGACTTCGGTGCAAGATAAACAGACCCACGCTCAGGGAGGACTTGACTGGAGCCCAGCCCTGGAGAGAGCTGTTGTCTTGTGTTTGGTGCTCATTGAAATGTCATGTTGACTTTTTTTTTTTTTTTGTTCAGGAAGCAAGGATGACATCATAGCTTCTTGAAACCGTGTTATTTATGATTTCCAAGGGATTCATGGAATGTTTTTCTCTCCACCAAGTGAGAGAAGAGCTTTTTCATCATAATACAAATTTGGCGAGGGGGAGAGGCGCGTGCCCTCGTTTGTGTTTGCTCTTAAGGTTGAAAAGTCGAGAAGATTGCAGATGGTAAATGCCACGGAGTTTGGAAGAGAGGCTGAGCACCCCACTGCCGGTCTCTAGGGTGCAGACCCCGTTGGCCCAGTGCCCTGGCAAGCCTGGGCCACAGCTTTGCCAGCCCCTTCCGTCCCGGTCACCAGGCTTGCTGGTTGGGCTGGGCTGCAGCCCCCGCGTGAGCTCCCAGCCCCACAACCTGCAAAGCTCTGCTTTCAGGCGGGACTTCGTACACAGAAGGAATTGGGAAGACTAAAATCATGTAAAACCACGGTTATCCAGCCCGGCACAGCCCTTGTCATTCTTCACTCTTGCAACCCAAATGGAGCTTTTTCCAGGAATTGATGGCTTCAGGTTTTCCTTCCCCTTCCTGTTGTCTTGATGTTGACTGTTCCCCAGGATGCTGGCCAGGAGATCAACGAGAGGCGTCCTCCGCTCTGTCTCTCCGTGCTCTCTGTACCTGCTCCATCTCCAGGGTACACGGCATTGTGGGACATGTTGAAGACACCCAGAGGCACGCCCAGGGATGTGCTGTTGTCACAGAGCAGATTCTGGGAGCAAGAACGACTTTCCCGGGGTCGCCCCACCATACCGTCCTGGAGCACCGGTGTATAAGAGTCCGACTCCGTGATGTTGATATGGATTGCCCGAATCAGAAATACAGAGGCCAGGAAAGGGTCGTCGTGAATGGGAACAGTCTCAGAGCTTCCTTCCCCTCCCCCCCGCCCCGGACCTCCATTTCCCTGCCTGCAGCCGAGGGAGGAGAGCGTGTATGCTGGGTCCTGCACACGCCAGGGGCAGCTCAGATGCCCGAGAGAGTCTGGGTGCACAAGGACGTTCTGCCATCATGATTCTGTCTTCCTGCCTGGAATGTTTGCTCTGGGCAGGGGGGTGGGGGGGCGAGGGGGGAGCGCGCCCACACCAGAGCCACACAACCCTGGGCTCGAATGCAGTCTTTTCTTCTGTCTTTGGGGATCACAGTTCGCTCTTGTGCAAGGAGGGCATGGATACCCCTCTCACTGGCTTGTTTTGAGGTGAAAAAAATACCGTGACACGTTTAGCACGTTCCCGGCAAATCGTATGTGCACAATTCACGGTAACCCGTCATTATTTTTAAAATAAAGTACCTCCTCATGAATCCTCAAGACAGGATGCCTGAAACACAGACGTGTTTCTTTTTGTTTTCTAGAACTGTCTTATGCCAAATGCTCTTGGGATGCAGGATTGTATTTTACTGGAATGAATTCATGGGTTGAATAGTTGGCAGAGGAAGAAATTATGTGTGTGTGTGTGTGTGTGTGTGTGTGTGTGTGTGTTTTAAATTCTTTTATTCCTTTCTCACAAAGTAAGAAACCGGTCACTGGTGGCCCTAATTGAAAATAGCACCGGGGAGCCTGGGTGGCTTAGTCCGTTGTGTGTCCAATTCCTGCCTCGTGGTTTGTGAGTTTGAAGCCTGAGCCTGACTCTGCACTAACAGCTCGGAGCCTGCTTGGGATTCTCTCTCTTCCTCTCTCCCTCTCTCTGCCCTCCTCTGACCAAAACATAAATTAACATTAGAAGAATAAAATAGGTCTGAACATAAAGTATATGTCACAGTGCTTCTCAGTTTGGGGCTTTAAGACTGCACAACGAAGACGCCGCAGACCAGGGGTCAGCACGCTGTCCTGAAAAGCCCCAGGGGACACGTTGCTTACACCTGACAGGTCCCCGTCTTGGCATCGACTCAACTGTGCTGTTCAGTGCAAGGGCGACGATCGTGGCTGTGCAGCAGGGTCTCCTTTCTCACACAACACGAGGGGCCCGAGGGCTGCGCTCTGCCGTCCCCCCCACCCTGTCCCCTGTCCGTCCAAGATCATCCGCTTGGGCTCTTTGCGAACTGTGTAATGCTGGCACATCACGTCCTCCCTCTGAGCCTTACTGTCCTCCTTTCAAAAGAAGGGGGGTTTGGAGACTCTAGAACAAGGTGGTGACCGTGTCTGGCTCAGCGTCAGGCTTCCACCCTGCTCCTCCATGGGCTGGGACCACGCTTGCTTTCGTGGTGAGCTCTTCTGTCTGTGTTGGCCCAGGCGGGCGCAGTGCTGGCTGGGACTCTGGTTGGGGGGGTGCCCTATGGTCCCCCTTAGACCGGGCAGCTTCCTGTCTCGTGTTTGCTCCCACGGGTCCCCTTCTCCGCCGTCTCCACCTGGCTTCCTGTTACCGGGTGGTGCCCTGGCTTCATTTGCGCTGGGGGGTGGCTGGTATTTATAACGTGGTAGGGGGATGTCGCGGGACTGGTTTTCTGGCATTTCGTGTGGTTTCAGCGCTCATATCTATCTGAGGAGTAAGCAAGATGTAGGTTTTTGTGGATTAGTGCTTCAAGGAAAAGGATCAAAATGTTTCTCCGTGAATGAGAGACATGGTCACGCCAACTTCAGGCAGGACCCTGTTTCGTTTTCTAAGACAGTGATTAACTTCTGCCCTCCGACGGGGGATTCGCCACCTTCCATGGCTGCCCTCCCGCTGGCGTGGACAGGCCCGGTCCCACAGAGGCTTCACGGGCAGGTGAGTGTTTCTGGAAAGACTCCTCATCTGTGTTTGTAAAAGTAGGGGACCGTCATGACCGCGTTCTGACGCCCATGCGGAGCTCAGGGGCTCCCCAGACACCCCCACGCTCAGTAATGTGCTGGAAGGACCCAGAACTCACTGAAAGACGCCACATTAGTGGTTCCGATGCAGCGAGAGGACGTGGATTAGAGTCGGCCTTGGGAAGAGACTCTGGGGGGCTGGTGGAAGGTTCCAGAGGCAAGGCTTCCAGCGCCCCCTCCTGGTGGAGGTGAGGACGAGGCTGACTCCTGCTGGTAAGGATGTGCGACAGGACTCGGGCTCTTTGTGTCTGGAGTTCCTACCGGGGCTTGATCTCCTGGGCAAGGCTGACTGAGGAGCCTGCAGGAAGGGTGGATACTGCTGGGCTCGGAGTCGCTCACAGAGGCCAAAGCCCCCACGTGCAGGAGCATTTCCTGGCCGCCGGTGTCCCCTGGGTGTAGTCCTGCGTGTCCAGTGGGGGGACGAGGAGGTGTCACGTCACATGGATGCATCATGCTGTGCGTCGTCTCCTGGGCAGCGGTTTTGCAGAGAATCAGGACGCTTGTTGTCCACAAGTGTATGCTCACACCTGGCCTGACGGGTCCCCCACACAGAATCTCCCACAGGAGCCTGAAACACGGATGATCCCCAAACGCGCAGTGGTAGTTTAGACCCTGTGTCAGAATTCCCTAAGGCTTCCTCCCTTCCCCCCGCCTCAGAGGAGTGGGGTGGCGGTTCTGCACCTGTATCTCCTGCCCCACCTGGCTGGGCGTGGGCGGCCGGAGCCCCTCAATCCACTAGGCTGCTGCCTGTGGTCTGGGCCAGCGCCGTGGCCAAACCTACTGTTCCTTCCAAGATGGAAACGTCAGTGGCCTGGAAATAAGGAGAGACAGCAGCTGGGGGTCCAGGGTGAATGAGGGAAAGCTGATAATGATAACGTGGAAGCACCTTGACTGAGGTGCGGGGGGAGAGAGGGTATCGGGTCCTGGCTCGGTCATGCCAGATGCTGGGAGGAAGGGAAGCTTGCCAAGGCCACTCCTGCTTTGGGCCGACAAGGTCAGGTCGCTCTGGGAGACAGCTTGGTGACTCACCCCACGTGATGGCAGCCAGGACCAGTCAGTGCTGAGCGGGACTCAAGTCGCACGCAGGGTCTGTGCATTTGTCTGTCAGCCGCCCCTGTGACTGTCCGTGACGTGGTCAACACTGGCCCTGGGGAATTCCAGCTATGTGGTAGGAGCCAGTGTGTGAGGACACGGGCACCGGGCGAGCAGGGTTGAGTCCGCCTCCGTGCGTACAGACAATGAAACACGGCAGGCAGGGGGAGGCTTGGACTCAGCTCCCCTTCTGTTAACCTCACGCCAAATCATTCTGCACAAGTTTGTAGTAAGGTACAGACAGCAGATCTCGTGTGCGGGCAGTGACCTCGGTGGTAGGAAAGAACGGGAAGTGTGTGGGATGGCACTACAGGATGGGGCGGTGGTTTCTCTAAACCTGGCCCTGCCTACACTGGCCCTTCCATACACAAGGCACACTCATTTCATTTTTTCTTTTTAAGTCTATTTATTTTTGAAGGAGAGAGAGAGAGTCTTTACAGGAAAGACCTATTTACCACACTTCCTATTACGCGATACAACATGCGTGGCTTTGGAGAGACCATTTGTAAGCCGCGACGAAAGGCAAAATGAAGCAAACAACGGTCAGAAGAAGAAAAACCACCATCGGAAGCAGACCCTGGATGTGGGGACTGGGATTATCCGTCAGGGGACTTAACATAACTCTGTCAAGGGCTAAAGTTCAAAAGGAAGAAGACAGCAAGCAAGGCAGGTGGGCAGTGTCAGAAGAGAGGCGGACACCATAAACATGTATCGGGAGGACGTGCTGGGTGGATTGGAAGAAACCCGCAGGAACAGGAGGGAAGCGTGTCTACAATTGGCTCTTCAGAAGGATGCCTCAAACAAGAATCGCTCAACTTGACTACAGTCTCTAGAAACTTCCTGAGGTGGAATACAGAGAGAAAAATAACAATAATGACCATGATAAATGGAGCAGGATATCCAAGAGCTGTGCGGTAATATAAAAGATTATAACATGCCCATGCCCGGAATGCCAGAAGGGGAAGGAAAAGAGAGTGGGCAGAAGAAATATTTGAAGTAATAGCCAACGCTTGCTAAATTAAAAAAAAATTATTTTTAGTGTTTATTTTTGAGACAGAGACAAAGCACAAGTGGGGGAGGGGCAGAGAGAGGGAGACAGAGAATCCGAAGCAGCCTCCAGGCTCCGGGCTGTCAGCACAGAGCCTGATGCAGGGCTCGAACCCACGAACCGTGAGATCGTGACCTGAGCTGAAGTTGGACGCCCAACCGACCGAGCCACCCAGGCTCCCCAACACTTGCTAAAATTAATGGCAGATCACAAATCACAGATCCAAGAAGCTGGTCATAACGTATTCACGCTGCAGACGACCAAGGCCAAAGAGAACATTGTGAACGAAGCTGGGGAAGAACGTGCCTTGTCTGTGGAGGAGGAAGAATGGAACTTTCCTGCACCTCTCTAAAGGCATTGGGTAGCTCAGGTGAGTGGGAAACCAGTGAGGACATGTGTTATTTGAACCGCACCGTCCATCAGCCTGATCTGATTGGCATTTACACAGCACGTCGCCGACGGGAGCAGGTTACCTATTCTTGTTCAGAACATGTGGAACAGGCACCGAGGCAGCCCACATTCTCAGTCACATCGAGAAGAATGGAAATTATACAAAATACATTCTCAGGACACAGTAGAATTAAATAAGAAGTGAGTAACAGAAGAAAAATGCTTGGAAATACCCAAATATGCGGAGGTCTGACAACACGTTTCTAAATAATCCTGGGGTCAAAGAAGAAGTCTCAAATGGAATTTTAAAAGCAACTGAACTAAATAAAAATGAAGACACAAGTGGTCATGATTTGTGGGATGCAACCAAGGCAGCCCGGAGAGGGGAGCTGGTGACGCTGAATGCACGTGTTAGCAAAGAAGGGAGAAGAAAATCAACAACCCAGACGTCACTCTTAGGAAACCAGAGAAAGAATGGCAGTTACAGAGCAACTATAAAGCAAGCAGAAGAAAAGGAACAATAAAATTTGGAGCAGAAATCAACAGGTGGAGAAATAATGGAGAAAATTAATGAAACAAAAATACAGTGACTTGGAAGCGTCAATGGAAATGATAAACCTCTAGCCCAGACTAACCCAGAAAAAGAAAACTTACAAATTTCCACTATCGGGAATGAAGGCGGGGTCGTTGCTACTGACCCACGGTCATTAAAGGATAAGGGACCATCACAAACAACCATGTGCCTATTTTACAACTGACATTAAACAGATTGGTTTCTTGAAAGATGCAAGCTATGAAAATCCACTCAAGGGAAAATTGATAACCTGACTGTCCCTAATCTATTAAATAATTGAGGGGGTAGTTAATTAACGAATGGATCCTTCCTGGCACAGACCAGGACGCACAAACAAGGTGACGAGGTGACGTTGTATTGGTCACACACATGGAGCTGTGATCTATCAGACTTCCTGGCATGGATGTTGTCGGGGCCACGGGACAGACGTGTGGAATTCAGACGTGTGGGCTGGAGAGAGAAATTAAGAGTCATCAACTAGTGGATGGTCCTTCAAGTTCTGTGTCTTCCTGAGGTCATCCAGGGGAGGGGGAGAACCACACCATGGACACTCTGACATTAAGGAATCTGGGAGGAAGCAGCAACCGACAGGAGCGGTGACAAAAGTATCCGTGGAGCAGGCAGCAAGCCAAGAAAGAGGAAACGCAGTGAGGAAGTGTGTCCAGGAGGAGGTGTTGGTCAAGGCAGTTCAGCAGTGCCCACAGATTAAGTCCAATGAAGACGGGGATTTGACCTTGGATTGGCAACATTGCCGATGACCTTGACCAGCACAGCCCTTATGAATGTAGAGGCACAAATCCCAAAATAAGTAAAACAAAACCGAAGCCGGGAGTATCCAGCAAATGCCAGGGCTGGGTTTTCTTCTAGGAAAGCACAGGGTTCATCTGGCCTTCCACCTCTGCCTCCTACCCTAGTCCTGCTGAATGTCCCTGAGCCGCAGCGTTGACACGTCTGGTCTGTTCTATCTGTCCGTGTCCCTGCAGAAAACCCGCCATTAACCCCCACCAGCTGCCAGATAAGGTCCAGGCTCCTGCGTGCGGCACGCCCTGTCCGTGTTCTCTGCGGGTGTGTTTCTCACGACCCTCACCCCGTGTGCACCCCGTGAAGCTGCCATAGTGCCCTCCTTAGTGTCCTCTGACCGGCTGTGCGAGGTCGGGCTGCTATGTCCTGACATGTGCTTGTGGGTGAGACACTTGTTCCCAGTGGGCACCTAATTCCCCTCCACTCCCAGCCTCCTTGGACAGACCGAAGGCCGATCCCGTCCCTGTCTCCGGGCAGTGGGCTCTGAGCAGGAGCCATGTGTTTCTCTTCGGTGCTGATGCATTTCAGAGCTGGTGCAGGAGACCAGAAGCACCTGTGGGACGAGAATGAGGCCATTTGGGTCACCGGTTGCCACATGGAGGAGAGATGCCTGGAAAACCATCTGACCCACATCTGCGTCTTCGTGTGTGAGAAATATTTCTTCGTATCAGGCCATTGAGGTCCAGGCCCAGACGTTTGCGATGAGACAAACACCTGTTGTGATTCTGTGTCGCTGCCCAGGCATCTGACAGCAGGACAACCTCCCCTCGGGCCTGGAAGGTCACATTCCCACCTTCTGCTCTATTTATTCCCCTCCCCCCTCCTCCCAGGCACTTTCCAAACAACCACCTACATACAGTAAATCCCGGGAAATGCCCACACCCTCTGTCCCCGCCCCTCCGTAAGTACCAGGTGCTGGTGCCCTGCGCTCCCCGGGGACTGTGGCCTGGGACGGGGGACGTGAGCCCCCACCCCGTTTCTGGGACCCTAAGTGGCAGGTCCTGTGACTTTACCTCCTTGACGTGGAAACCATGCCCTCGGTGAGTGGTGTGAGCCCCTCATCCAGCAGGCCACTGTCCACATATCATTTTTGCTTTCTTTCCCTTTTCCTGAGTGTGGACATGCACTGTTACATTGGTTTCAGGTATGCAAACATGGCGAGTCAGCTTTTTTTTAAAAAATTTTTTTAACATTTATTTTTGAGAGAGTGAGACAGAGCACAAGTGGGGGAGGGGTGGGGCGGGGGGACACAGAATCCGAAGCAGGCTCCAGGCTCCGAGCTGTCAGCACAGAGCCCAACACAGGGCTTGAACTCACGAACCGCGAGATCATGACCTGAGCCGAAGTCGCCGCCCAACCGACTGAGCCACCCAGGCGCCCTGACGATTCAGCTTCTTTATGTTATGCTGCGCTCTCCGAAGCCTGGCCGCTGCCTGTCTCCCTATGGTGCCATTACAACACCACGACTCTGTTCACTGTGCTGTTCTTCTCATCCTGTGACTCGTTCCTTCCACAACAGGAAGCCTGTGTCTCAGTCCCTCTCCCCTTCTCCCTTCTTGTCCACTCCCTACCCTCCTCCTCTCTGGCAATGGTCAGTTCGTTCTGTGTATTTATGGGTCTGTTTCTGCTTTTTGTTGTTTTGTTTTGTCTTTTGGATTCCACACATAAGTGAAACCATATGGTGTTTGTTTTTCTCTGACTTATTTCACTTAGTACAACACGCCCTGGTCCAGCCATATCGTCGCAAATAGCAAAAACCCCATCCTTTTACATGGCTGTGTAATATTCCTCTGAGTGTGTGTGTGTGTGTGTGTGTGTGTGTGTGTGAACCACATCTTTGTTCCCCATCCATCCTCCAGTAACACTTGGGCTGCTTCTGTGTCTTGGCTGTTGTAAATAACGGTGCGATAACAGGGGTGCGTGCACCTTTACAAATTTTTACCCCAAGAAAATGAGAATATTAATAGTCTGAATATTAATATGAATATTAGCTGAGACTATTACTGTTCTGAGTTCAATCCTCGGGCTCTGGCTTCTCACACAACCCCCCTGACTGACACCGTGAAGCTCTATCTGACGGTGCTGCCACGTGTCCCAGCTTGTGCTCGTCTGCCGTGTAGATGGCTGTTGTGGACTTGCAGGAGTAGGTTGGGGTCCGGTCCCAGCTCTGGCCCCACTGGCTCACTGTCTTTAGCTTCTCTGTTTCTCCCCCCTTCCCTGTCCCGGGGAGAGTTCACTGTTCCTCCCGCACTGACCAGAGGGTGAATTTCTCTGCCTTAAAGACTTTCAGTGTCTTGTCAAGTAAGTTACGTCATCCCCATGAGACTGTGAATTCATCGGCAGCATTTCTGTGTTTTATAAAATATTTATCTTTCAACAAGTACAATTTGCTTGGAAACTGTCCAATATCCAGTAGGTTTATTGTATTAAATATGACACCTCTGTTTGTGCATTCTTTATGGGAAATGCAAATGAGATCATAGATGCTGTGAGTTCTCATCAACATTATTAGCAATTACGTTCAATCTACGTCTCCTTCAAAAGTAACTGATCTCCAGGGGACCTTTGGGATCCTGGCAATCCTCATTTCTTTATCTGCTTGGTGGTTTCCCTTGGCTTGTAATTATTCCTGAAGGCAAATATTTATGCTTTATGTGAACTCTCTTTATGTGTGTCGTATTTTCTAATATAAACATTTAATAAAATACAATAAATAAATGTTTCTCTTTTATTCTTGTTCCAAAATTAACGCATTTTAGGACATTTGAAAAGTAGTGGTGTGCCGGGAGAAAATATCATGTTATCGTCCCCCTGTTCCCGCTGATCCCTGCTGTCACGGTGCCTGAGCGTCCCCCAGGCTGTAACATGCCACCGGCCGCCCGACCCACCCTCTCATGCCCCCACCTCCTCATGGACTTTTTAAACAGAAGAACCGAACGTTGGGACCGGACTCTTAGCAAAACTGCAGACTTACGTGGATCCTGCTGGGTGAGCTCATCTTGTGTGCTCACTATGTTTCTGCAGGATTACAACCTCCCATGTGCCCCACGTGTCCCGGTAGTGAACCCCCACATCCTGGGAAATCTGCTGGTGGTCACCCCACCGCTTGGTCTTGTGCTGTCTGACATTTTCCAGTGTTTCCTCATCCACCGTGACCCTGGCCGTCCTGAAGGGCAATGGTCAGGGATTTTATAGAATGTCATTTAATCCGGGTTTGTCTGGTGTCTTCTCATGAGGGCAGCACGGATGTGGACTTGGGGAGAGGTCCCCGGGGTGATGTGCTGTGCTCATCACATGGCCCCGGGGGCCCCAGATGTGATCACAGCCTAACGCTGGGATGTCCGAGGCCTTACTGGGGGGAACTGAGGGCTTCCTCACATGTCTCTGCACGGAGACAAGTGTCAGGGTGACCGGTCATGGCAGCAGGTGCACGAGCACACACACATCCCTCCTGCATTCCGTACCCCTCGCCCCTTCCGTTTCTGTTGTAGGATCCGCTATTGGATTCCTGGGACGGGCAGGTCGCGGTGAGCATTGCCGTCTTCCTGGAGGTGAGAGCGACTGTCTGCCAAGCCCTGCGCGAGGGCCTCTGACCCCGAGAGCTCACAACTGCACCTCGGGGAGGAGTCTGCCTTTCCAGGTAGAGCACAGAAGTCCTGGCTGACAGAGGGAGGGTGACCCTGGGCAGGATGTCGGACACCACACAAGAGGGGGGCGGTGAGCAGGGGTGCCGGCAGAGGCAAGGGGCCTGGGGCGACGGCGGCAGGACTGGAAATGCCAGGTGGGGCAGGATGGTGTGAGTTACCCCAGGCCGTCGAGGAGCCGGGCGGGAGCTGGAGGCTGACACGGACGCAGGCCCGGCTGCGGCCCAGGTGGGACGTGCGGACGCAGCTGCAGGCTGTGAGCAGGTCCGACACTTGCGACTTCTCTTGCTCAGACCACACGGCGACACGAGGACTTAATTTCTCGGCTAATTACGTATACGATTTTTCTACATCTATATAGGACTTCCCAGTCTGGAGACTAGAGGCGACCCAGGAACATTAGGCCGTACCATCGATGGACAAGACTTTGAGTGCCTGGTTTCCTTTTTGTGAGACATAATGAGCCACAATCAGATGAAAATGTCATTGTGCATCCTCGTTGCTGGAGCCTCTCATTACACATTTTCTGCAGATTTGTCTTCAGTTGTGCAACAGAAGGGCCCACGGGGATTTGGCTCCGGGGAGAAGGTGTCGCACATAGAAAAAGCAGGACCTGGGAGGCAGCCATCGTGCATTTGGAGCGCTGGGTGTGGGAACCAGCCTCTGCTGTGCTGGAAGCCTTGGGTGTCCTCCCTCGGTGGCAGAGTGAGGGTGACCGGGCCCGAGCGCCCGCCGTGTGCCGCAGACTCGCTCCCAGGGCCCTTGCCTGCCTGCAGACACCTGCAGGGTGGCATCTAACCCAAACTGAGGTCCCCAAGGGGCATCTCAAGGCAGGTCCCACGGGCAAGGGGAGGGCCTCGTGTCCCACAGACATGGTAGCTGCCGATCCGTGCTGGGCCTGCTGTCCACGTGGGAGGAGCCACAGTGTTTTCTCTGGGCCAGGGTTGGGGGGGGGGCTGGACACAGGGGGAGTAGTTCTGAGTGGGGTTTCCAGGACGCCCAGCCACGTGCGTGCAAAAGGGAGCTCCAGCCTCCCAGCTTCTTGGCTCTTAGACCCCAGGCCAGCTGACTAGCTCCCCTGAGCCTCGGTTGGCTCATCTGCCAAGTGGGGCAACGAGGACCCACTGTGCTCACGCAGACAGCCCCGCAGCACGTGCTGACTGACCAGGCACTCTGTGCCAGATGCACGTCCAGGATGACAATGCCCAGCGGACCCTGGCCTGTCCTCGTGGCGTTTAGTCTCCCGGGTGGGGCGGGGGGAGCAGAAAGTAAGCAAGTAAATATGTCAGACACTCAGAGAAGGAGTCAGATGCAGCCAGATGGGTGGGAAGGGCGTTTTTTAGCAGAAGGAGCAGCGGTGGGGCCCTGGGGCAGGACCGACAGAACCTGGGAACAGGCTTGGGGGAGGGGGGTGTGCTCCCCCCGCCTCGGCTGCGCCTGGTTCCCCAGGTCTTGCGGAAGCACTGAGTGCCAGCCCCAGATGTTCTGATTCGTCAGGTCTGCGCCTGAGAGTCTACGTTTCTATTACATTCCCTGCTGGTGCTGATGGTGTTGACGGGGCTGGTCTGGGCTGCACATTTCAGGAAACGTGGTGTCATGGGGACAGAGAGCAGGACAGTGAGGTTGAGTCAGAGCAGGTGGATGGGGACCTGGAGAGATGGCGAGGCCAGGGGAGGGGGTCCTGGTGCTCTGGGGAGGGTGGTCAGACAGACTAGTGTGGAAGGACAGACAGACAGACTGGTAGGGAGGTGCAGACCCCTGCAAGTTACACTTTTGGGGCGGAGATGTTGGACTGGATCTGGGAGGTGAGGGAGAGAAAGGCAGGAGTCCCAGCACACGTGGGGCCTGAGACATAAGAGAGGAGGCTCGGGGAGCACTACAGGGTAAGTCCCCTCCCATCCCCTCCCAGCACTGTGGGGTGAGTCCCCTCCCATCCCCTCCCAGCACTGTGGGGTGAGTCCCCTCCCATCCCCTCCCAGCACTGCGGGGTGAGTCCCCTCCTGTCCCCACCCCCAGCTGTGGCTCGGACGAGCTGACCAGGAGGCAGAGATGCTGGCTGAGTGCAACTGGTGGTCAGGGGCCTGGCAAGGCGCTTCCCGTCCTGCGCTTTGTCAAACTCTGCCCTTCTCTGTGCCCGCCCAACACTCCAGGACACTCTATCTGGAAATTAGTATTCCGTGGGTGCCTCGAACGCCCGCCTTTGGAGGTCACATCGGGCAAATTCAAGGTCAGTGGGACCTGGAGCAAAGTGCCTGGCCCTTCCTCCGAGCCCACAGGCCCGTTCTCCCCGCCCGTGTCCCCACTTCCTGTGTACAAATGTCCACCTGTTTGCGGCCTTGTGGAGATGACACAAGCCAAGGTTTGTGGACAAAAGTCCTGGTGAAGATAGCTCGTCCGTTAACAATGCTGGGAGGCTGCAGATGCGCTTGAGGAATGAGAACCAGAAGCAGGAGACGCTATGTCTGCGAGCAGAGGCTCAGCCTGGCTCATACGCCCACGGCTCCGCGCTCATACGCCCACGGCTCCGCGCTCACACGTGCCCCAGGCTCTGCACTCACACACGCCTGTGGCTCTGAGCTCACGTGCGCTCACTGGACAGTCGGCCACCAGCAGCTTCCGGGGGGTGGAACAAGACTGTCTTGGGTTTCCCATTCCTGTGACTTCCCAGGTTCGTGGGTTCGAGCCCCGCGTCGGGCTCTGTGCTGACAGCTCGGACCCTGGAGCCTGCTTTGGATTCTGTGTCTCCCTCTCTCTCTGCCTCTTACCCTGCCGGTGCTCTTTCTCTCAAAAATAAACAAACGTTAAAAAAAAAAAAAGGAACATACCAGATCACAGAATAAGTGTCTGGTTTATTTCACTCAGCATAACGCCCTCCAGGTTGTTCACATTGTTGCGAATGACGGACTTTCCTACTTTGTGAAGGCTGAATATTATTGCATCACACATCTATACATACACACATTATTCCATTCCATATTATATATATTATAATGCATTATATACATTCTATTCTATACATATGTATCCCATTATTAACATATACGGCCATCCGGAAGCTTCTTGGCTTTGGTCTTGACTTCTTGGTTATGAAACGTTTTTCCAAAGAAGATCAGTAAGCGGCCAACAGGTGCCTGGAAAGATACTCAGCATCCCTCACCATCAGGGAAATGCAAGTCAAAGCCACAGCGAGGTACCAGCTCACACCTGTTAGGATGAATGTCATCAAAGAGAAGATGATGAGCGTGGGGAGGGTGTGGAGAACGTGGAACACTCGTGCACGGTTGGCGACGATGTAAAATGGCACGGCCGCTATGTGAACAGTATGGCGGCTTCTCAAAAAATTGAAAGTGGAAATACCATGTGACCTAGCAATCCCGCTCCCCTTTGCATCCACAGGGGATAAAGTTACTGTCTTCAGAGACAGTCCGCACTCCCGTGCTCACGGCAACATTATTCACAGTAGCCAATAGATGGAAATGGCCAAAGGGCCCGCTGACAGAAGAATGGATAAAGTAGATACAGCACATACCTGCAGTGGATTATTATTCAGCTTTGAAAAATAAGGCAATCCTGCCTGAATGAATCCAGCACGAATGAACCTGGAGGACGGTACGGAGAGCGAAGCAAACCAGTCATAGGGGGACACATCCTGTAGGGGTTTTAATTTAATTTAATTTAATTATTTACTTCAATTTATTTTATTTTCTGTACTCACTATGTGATTTTATTTAATTTTTCTTGCCTGGATCTATTTTCCAAAATCATTTTATTTATTTATTTATTTATTTACTTATTTACTTATTTATTTATTTATTTTTCATCATGACAGGTGCATCCTTAATCCCCCTCCCCTATTCCACCCAACCCCCCCCCCCCCCGCTCTGGTGACCATCAGTTTGTTCTCTGTAGTTGAGAGTCTGCTTCTTGGTTTGGCTCTGTCTGTCTTTTTCCCTTAAGATCATTCTTCATGTTTCTTAAATCCCACATATGAGTGAAATCATATGGTATTTTTCTTTCTCTGACTGACTTATTTTGCTTAGCATAATACCCTCTAGCTCCATCCACAGTGCTGCAAACAGCAAGATTTCTTCCTTTTTGATCACCGAGTGATACTCCATTGTATATATGCCACATCTTCTTTGTCCATTCATCAGTCGCTGGACACTTGGGCTGTTTCCATGGTTTGGTTGTTGTAAATAATGCCATGATAAACAATGAGGTGTGTGTTTCCCTTTCAATTAGTGTTTTTGTGCTTTTTGGGTAAATACCCAGTAGTTGATTACTGGGTCATAGGGTAGTTTTATTTTTAGTTTTTTGAGGACCCTCCACACTGTTTTCCAGAGTGGCTGCACCAGTTTGTATTCCCACCAACAGTTCAAGAGGGTCCCCCTTTCTCCACAGCCTCGCCAACGTTTATTGTTTCTTGTGTTGTCCGTTTTAGCCATTCTGACAGGTGTAAGGTGATGTCTCATCGTGGTTCTGATTTGTATTGTCCTGATGATGAGTCAAGTCGCGTGTCTTCTCATGTGTCTGTTAGCCATCTGTATATCTTTGGAGAAATCTCTGTTCATGTCTTCTGCCCATTTTTTAATTGTATTATTTGTTTCTCGGGTGTTGAGTTGTATCGGTTCTTTATGTATTTTGGATATTAACCCTTTATCTGATATGTTATTTGTAAATATCTTCTCCCATTCCACAGGTTGCCTTTTAGTTTTGTTGATTGTTTCTTTCGCTGTGCAGAAGCTTCTTATTTCGATGGGCTCCCAATAGTTTAATTTTGATTTTGTTTCCCTTGCCTTGGGAGACGTGTCTAGAAAAACGTTGTGAGGCTGAGGTCAGAGCAATTACTGCCTGTGCTCTCTTCAAGGAGGTTTATGGTCTCAGGTCTTCCGTTTCACCCATTTTGAGTTTATTTTTGTGTGTGGTGGGAGAAGGTGGTCCAGGGTCATTCTTCTGCATGACTGTCCAGTTTTCCCAGCAGCATTTGTTGAAGAGACTCTTCCTCTCATTGCATATTCGTATGCTTTTATTTTTTAGGCGTATCATTTTAGGTATCTAAAATAGTCAATCTCATTGACACAGAGAACAGAATGGTGATCGCTGTGGTGGGGAGAAGTGGGCTGTTGCTGGTCGACGGGTATGAAGTTTCCGTCACGTGCTGAGGTTAAGGGAGAGGTGCTGTGGGACGAGCATCCACAGGCAACAACACTGTGCCACGCAGTGACGTGTTTTCTTAAGAGGGCGGTCTCACGTGTTCCTCCCACGACACAAAACAAAGAACAACAAAGGGGCGTGAGGAAACTTTTACAGGTGACGGGTAGGTTTATTACGTTGATCGTAGTGATGGTTTCACAGGTGCATCCATCTGTCCAAACTCATCAAGTTTTATATGTAAAAAATGCACAGTTTTGTTTGATTATACTCAAGAAAACTATTCAAAAAGGGAATGCTGTATAAACAGCCATACTGTGCGTAGCCTTTGTGTGGCCTTTCGTCACTCCACGTAATGCCTCACCATCCGCCCAGGACCTCACATGCACCGGCTTATTTCTTCTTATTCCTCAGTGCTGCCGCGCCTGTTGGAGATCATTTGGGTTGTTTCCAGTTTTTTTTCTTTCGTATGACATGAATGATGCCGTGAACATTCATGTAAATTTTTTATGAACATGTGTTTTCTTTTCTCTGGGGTAAATGCCCCCAAGCGCAATTTTTTCCTTGTAAAGAAAGTGCATGTTCAGTCTTATCTGTCCAAAAGTTAAACTATTTTCTGGAGTGACTGCGCCCTTTCACATGCCCACCAGCAGTGCAGGAGGAGAGCTCTAACTTCTTCACATCCTCACCAGTATCTGATGTTATCACTGTCTTTTATTTCAGATATTATTTAGACATAATGATTTATCATTGCGGTTTTAGATTTGCATTTCTCTAAAGGCTGGAGACGTTCAACTTGATGCAATTAGCTTCTGTGTTGTGTGGAATCCAGTGAGGAATCCAGACCTCGTCTTTGATGAAATGTCTCTTCCTGTCTTCTGCCCACTTTCTGATTGGACTGTTTGCCACTTTCCTATTGAATTTTAAGAGCTCTTTGTATATGAGAGGACATCAAGACCTTTTTTAGAGAAGTGGTTTGCAGATATATTTATCTTAGCCTCTATCTTGTCTTTTTATTCTTTCCTTCCCGGTGCAAAAGTTTCAAACTTTGATGAAGTCTGACATCAAACTTTGATAGAGTCTAATTTATCAATTTTTTTTTCTTTTATGGTTTGGACTTTTGGTGTTGTGTCCAAAAGTCTTCACCTAGCCCTTGGTCCCAAAGATTTTTCTCCTGAACATTTTATAGTCCTACACTTAAATCCATGACATTTTAAATCAATTTTGTACACGGTGTGGCATGAGGTTTATGTAGAGATTGTTTATTTATTTATTCATTTACTTATTTACTTACTTGATTTGCCCATGGATTTCCACCACTGGTTGAAAAGGCCAAGTTTTCTCTGTTGAATTACTTCTGTCTGTTTGTAAAAAACCAGCTGGGCATGTTTATTGAGGTTCTGTTTCTAGTATGTTCCAATGATCTTTGCCTGTCTCTCCACCAACACTACTCAGTCTGGATCATTGCCGTGATGGTGGTGAGTCTTATCACCCTGCTGCTTTACTCTTTCTTTTCTCCAAGATAGTTTTAGTTATTCTGGTTCCCTTGTCTTTCCATATAAGTTTTAGAATAAGCTAGTTTATATCTACAAAAAAATATTCCTGGGATTTTTGCTAAGAATTGTATTATATGCATAGGTCAATTTGGGGAGAAGTAACATCTTTTCTGCACTGAAGCTTCCAACATATGGTATGTGTCTCCGTTTATTTAAATTTCATTGACTCCTTTTATCAACATTTTGTAACGTTCAGCATATGGGTCCTGTACACATTTTGTTGGATTTCTAACTAGTTACTTTTCACAATTTATTTATGTGGCTATAGTAATGGTGTTATGTTTTAATTTTTGTTTGCAACCTATTTGTTTTTAGAATATACACATGCGGGGCGCCTGGATGGCTCAGTCGGTTGAGCGTCCGACTTCAGCTCAGGTCATGCTCTCACGGCTCATGAGTTCGAGCCCCGCGTTGGACTCTGTGCTGATGGCTCGGAGCCTGGAACCTGCTTTGGAGTCTGTGTCTCCCTCGCACACTTACCCTCCCCCGCCCATGCTCTGTCTCTCTCAAAAATAAATAAACATTAACAAATTAAAAAAATAATATACATGCAATTGATTTTTTGTGTTGATCTTGTATCATACAGCATCACTGAACTCACAAGTTATAGGAGTTTTGGGGCAGATTGGGGTTTTCTACAGAGATGATCATGTCACCTGAATATAGGGATAGTTTTATTTCTTCCTATCTCATCTGTTTGTCTTTTATTTCCTTTCATTGCCCTATTGCTAGGACTTCTAATGTGATGTGGAATAAGATGTGAGGGTGGCTGTGCTTGAATTTTTGCCCCTCGGAGGGGGGTACATTCAGCACTTCACAGTAAGTTATGATCTAAATGGGGTGTTTTCAAAAATGAACTTTTTTTTTAAGGATAGTTTTGGATTTACAGTAAACTGTGAAGCTTATTTGGAGAGTTCCCTCACCCAGCTTCCCCTAGTATGAGCACCTTACATCAGTATGGTCCATTTGTCACAGTTAATGAACAAATATTGATGTATTTTTAACTAAAGATCATCCTCTGTGCAGATTTCCTTTCCTGTCCCAGGAAAACATTAGATTTTGTCATCATGTCTCCATGGGCTGTTGTGGGCTGTGACGATTTCTCAGACTTTGTTTTTGATGACCTTGGCCTTCATGAGGAGGACTTTCCCGCGATGGGAGAGGGGATGGGTTATTGGAGGAAGTCCACAGGGGTAAAGAGCCGTTTTCATCGTTACATCAGAGTGCTGTGGGTGTGATTTGTCAGTGCCGGCGTTGACCTCGAGGACTTGGCTGAGGTCGCAGTTACCAAGCCTTCCCGTGTAGAGTGGCTCCGCCCCCGTCCACACTGTGCGGTCCGCACTGAAGGAGGCGCAGTCACGGGGTGGGAATTTGTCCCTAAGAGACATTCTTAGTGTCAGCCACCCACTGTCCTGTCAGGTCCCCGACCTTGGCAGACCATTGCACGGAAAAGCAATTTCCACATGGAACGCTCACTTAATCCTCGTGGGTCCTCCCTGAGCACCTCTAAGGCGGGTCTGGAGTCGCATGCTCTTGTGCGTCCAGTCCTCTGCCTCCCGTGTCTCCTCCCCCTACCCCCCTGCTTTGTTCTCCTCCTTATCCCCCCTTCCTTCCTCTCAACAACCAAAGAGTGCCCTCCACGACTCACCAGGAACATTCCAGTAATCATCAGCTGGTCCCAGGGCACCGTTGGCCTTTCAGGAAGCTCTGATCCAGGAGCACCTGCCCGGTTCCAAAAATATGCATTCCCGGCATTTTCTATTTCTTCCTCTGTTTACAGACCAGGAGGTGGGATACTGTTCTGGCATTTCTGGTTTTTGCGTGACTTCTCAGCCTCCTGTGTTCTGTAACATCCGCGGCGGCGAGGCCCTGGAATCCGAAAAGAAGGGGATGCATGTGGGATGAGTATTATCAACAGCCCATTAGCGTCATTCTCCACCTCCCACCGCAAAACCGTGGCCAGCACGCCTGGCTTCAGGCCGAGCCTTGGTGCCGGGCACACGTTCTCTGTAAATGAGATCTCAGCCGCACCCGGGTGGGCCTACTTGGGGGTGTTGGTGAGCGCTGTGCTTTCAAACAGCTCCCGAATGCGTGCGGCTCGCTCTGCGATGCCCAATGCACTTGCCATATGAGAGCTGGACAGAGATGGACAGAGAGCTTCTGTCCATCAACAGATGCTTCTCTAAAGCAGGTAAGAGTTCAAACGCTCCAGTTAAAAGGCAGGGGTTGTCAGACCAGATAAAAAAGCAAAACACACAGTATGTTGTTCTTTAATAGGTGCATTTTTTAAATGATTATTTATTTTTGAGAGACAGAGAGAGAGCACAAGCGGGGGAGTGGCAGAGAGAGGAGAAAAAGAATCTGAAGCAGGCTCCTGTCTCTGAGCTGTCAGCACAGAGCCCGACACCGGGCTCGATCCCACGAACTGTGAGATCATGACCTGAGCTGAAGTCAGACACTCAACCGACTTAGCCACCCAGGCGCCCCTGACTTTTATTTCAATGTTTATTAATTTTTGAGAGAGAGAGACAGCATGAGTGGGGAAGGGGCAGAGAGAGAGGGAGACACAGAATCCGAAGCGGGCTCCAGGCTCCGAGCTGTCAGCACAGAGTCTGACGCAGGGCTCGATCCCATGAACTGTGAGATCATGACCTGAGCTGAAGTCAGATGCTCAACTGACTGAGCCACCCAGGTTCCCTGAAATTAGAGACATTCGTCCCCGACCTCAGCAGAGCATTGTCTGCCAAGTGTATGCACTCAGATATCTTTGTAGAAATGATATTGTTACAGTAAAATCCTGGCTTTGGATTTTGGTGCAAGATACGCTGTAGCTATGAGAGACAAGATCTTTCTGTATCCGCCACGGTGGCTGTTTGCTCTTGAATAAATGTCTTGAATAAATAGTGAGTTGACCTGAACCTATCATTTCTTCCCCCCAAGGTAGAAAGAGCCAGCACCCCCTCTGTCTTTATAAGTCCATCACCTCGTGTCACCGATGCCCCAGGCCCTCTGTGTAAACAGGCAGGAGCATGAGGAGGGAAGACGGGGCTGGAGAGAGACTTTACATCAATTCCAAATTTCCGGCAATAAATTCCATTCCATTACGGAGAGTGTGCCAGCCAAGACGGGTTACACTGGTCAGGGGTGTGGTGGGCAGGAGTGGAACGAGCAGCTACCCTGAATCCGTGATGTGGCCGTGTGCATTCATTCACTCATTCATTCATTCACCCACTCGTTCGTCCCTGCCCCCACTCCCCCCCGGGGCCCCGGGAGGCGCCCCCGATTCCCCACGGCCGGCTGGAGCACAGCCATTTCAGCCTCGCTCCTGGAGCCTGGCTTTCTCATGGGCACGTGCTCGCATGGTGAGAGCACACAGGCGGCCGGCACACGCAGCCCCCCGCAGCCTATCCCCGGCAAGTTTCCGGCACGCCTGCAGACTCCTTGTGGACGATGCTGTTTTTAGCTCTGCGGTTTCTCGCTGGGAATCTTCTGTGTGCGCACGCAGGAGCCCACGCCGCCGTCTCCTCGCCTGCAGGATGGACACCGTGAGCGTGTTCCTCCCGAGGCAGCCCCGTGCTCCCTGAGTTCACGTGTGCAAAGTGCAGAAACGGCGCCTGGCACACTGCCATGACGCGTGCCCTTCACGTTCCTTCCTGGTGGTGCTGGCATCGGGACGGCAAGGTGCTCCCCATCCTCTGGGGCCTCACGGTGTCACAGGGCTTCCCTCCTGAGCCCTGGTCTGTCCCGCTGGGGTGAGGGTCAGACAGCAGAGGTGGCCGCATCTGAAGCCTGGATGACGTCTGGGTCCACTGTGAACCTGGCTGTTGAAGGTGGTCGGTCCTGGGCCAAAGGCCGTGGCACTACCCTTGATTTGCTGTGGGACGTCGGAAAATCCCGTAATCAACTCCCACCCGTGCCTGCTTGTGATAAAGAGGATGCTGGTGACCTCCTACCCGGGCACGAAACCAATGCCACGGGATAATACCGAAGTGCTCCCTGTTTGTTCATTCGCTCAGCAAACAAATATTTGCTGAGCACCTATTTTGTGCTGGTTAAAGCTTTTCCATCGAGCGTAGTTATATACAGTGGAACATAATTCTGCCAATAACCACCCCATCACATTTTACCAATGTAGGGTTCACAGAGATCCATAAGAATGGTGCCTGGCGCTCAGCCAGCGGCCCCAGGACGGGCTATCTGCGAACTGCGCTCCTGGGCGGAGGCCTGCGGAGCCTGAATCCAGGCCTCAGCCCCGTGGCCAGCCCTTGACAGGCCCCTCCAGGTTCCAGGTATAATTACGCTGCTGTGTTGAAGTATTTAGACCTGTGCCTCTTAATTCTGCTTTCATCGCTCGCTATTGTCTATTTTGTAAACTATTCTACATTTGTATCTTTTATTTTATTTCCCCGTCGGGAATATTTTGAGTAATTTTTTTCAGAGCAGAGCAAGGGGGCACGTAATTTCAATTTTTCTGTGTATCTAAAACTGTCTTCCTGTTTTCTTCAAATGATTTGAGAAAACTTGAACCGTGTGCGTCAGGCTGTGGTGCTAGGTGCGGTGATGGGGACGTTGTTACGATTCCCACAGGCCCGGTGCCTCTTTGGTTTTCATCCTTTAATCTCTCGAAGAACTCTGTTTTGAAGGTTTCTGCGCCAGACTCTCCAAGGACATCGTTTTCATTTCACTCGATAAACACCGAGGAGAACTGTCAGGTGACACGGAACTTTCGGGTTTAACTTTAGTGCCAGTTACCAAACTTGCACAAAGGGTTTGGACCAGTTTGTGTTCCTGCCAGACCTCGCCAGGGCTCAAAGTGGCAAATGCTGTGAATTGCAGCCACTCGGGAAGGCACACGGTGCAGAGGGTGGCATTTGGATTTTATCACTGGCTAACTTGTGTTAGTGACGTTTTGTCTGCAGGCCCCCGGGACTTATCCATACAGGTCTCTTTCCAACACACCCTGTGAAAGTGAGCGTTAGGCGTCACGGCACCCAAGGGGCTGCTGTTGTGCCAGGGTTTATTTTCTGCCAATTCACACTTTATGCGTCCTGATCCATCTTAACCACACTCCCCCCCCGAGTTTAATCGTAAACAAACGTGGTTTTCAGCACGTTTTCAATTTTCGACGGCTCCCATCTCCCAGAAACACTGGGCTGTTACCAGCCACTCATGGCATCGCGTCTTCTTTTCCCTTCTCACTTCTGCTTCGAACCCAGGGCCTGGAAGATCCTTTTCTCCGAGGAGCGTGCCAGGAGGCGCATCGCTGCGTGCTCTGGAATGCCAGCTCCACAGTGCAACACGGCCAGCACGTCCCTGCGCTCCTGACCCGGCCCGTCCCAGGACCAAAGGCAGGGCTCCCTTGCAGGCCGTGTGCTCCAGACCACAGCCACCTGTCGGCTACCTGTCCCGGAACGGCAGCTTCTCTGACTTGGCTGGAAAGCTGTTTGGGCTGGTCACGGAGCTGGAAGCGCTCCACGGGGGCGTAGGGGTGCTGGGGGAGAGGGTGCTCACTACCTCCCGCCTTCCTGGGTGACGTCACCCTCGAGGAAGGGAAAGTCGGCAAGATTCTCCGGCCAAGCTACCCAGGGTCCCAGGGGAGAAAAATCACAAAGCAGAGCAGTGTGGTACCCAGGGCGTGGGGTCATGGGCAGGGGTGTGGAGTTTCCCCACACCACATCACCGTGTCCTGAGTTCACGGAGGGGGCGTGGAGGCCGGAGCCGTGGCATTCTGGGGCACAGACCTCCTGGGGGCTGGGTGACGGCGCTCACCCTTCCTGGGTTATCCTACCTGGGATGTTTAGATTTTATAAACCAGGCGTAGTGTTTATAAACACAGCCACGCTGTGTTATTGGGTCTCTGTCTGCCACACACATCTGTGGCACAAAATCCCAAAGGTGGAGCCTGTGTGTGCCTTCACCATTGTCCCCAATGCCGCCCCTTCCCGGGGACGTCACCCTCGTCAGCTTCCTGTGCATCAGCCCAGAACCTTCCGTGTGCTCGTATCAGGTGCGGTCCGTGTGTGCTAACACTTACATGTCCTCCCGTGTGCCAGGAACGTGCACGACAACACCCAAGCAGCGAAAACACATTCCCGCTTTTTCCACTAACCAGACCGTCACCGAACGGGACCTTTCTGTTTCATGGCTTTTCAGAATTCCGTTCTGTAAGTGAATCATAATTGATTTAATTCTTTCCCTTAAAAGATAAAATATTTAGGTTGTTTCCTATCTTTAGTGGCTCTCACATACCAGCGTAGACCCTGAACTTCTGACATGCGGCACCGAATGACCAAATGTGCGGGGTTAACATTTAGAAATGGGATTCCTGGACAAAAGCCGTGTGCGTGTTTGCTTCTTACGGCGCAATGATGCTTCGGTTTCCCTTTACAATTCCACTTACGTCTCTCTCCTGTGATGGTGGCCGAGCATTTCCCTACCGTCCTTCCCACTGGGGGCAGTCGGAACCCTCTGCCCTCAATATTCACTCTCACGTTTGACGTGTTTATAGGGATGCGTTGTCCATTGCAAACCCCTTCCGAGACCCGGAAGGTCGTTTTAATGACCCGATTCAGGTCACTTTGTTTTCGGAAACTTTCCTTGAATTGTATCTTCGGTTTCTTCCATTCTACTGTCTGCAGGTGGAATTGTACAGGCACGTGTTGGTGACACTCCGTGTTGGTCTCCCTGCCCGAATTTTATCCTTAATTGTGTTGAGTCTGCCCATTTCCATTTCCTTGCAGCTGTATTTCTCAGGACACAGAGAAATGGCTTTTAAAAAAATCTGTTCATATTTATTTCTGGTTTTGCTGCACCCAGCTCTACGGGTATCGGTTCTCTGTTTCCCCATTATGTACCTGTTGGGCTCTTGCATTTTGACTTTGGCATTTGATACTTTCAAAGCAATGGGCTTGTAAACTACTCAGCGTCTGGTGTTCACTCTGACAGGCGCTTGGAAGTAATTACCGAGTGGAGGGATCTCTGAGCTTATGTCTATAAAACACAGATAATACATTTTACACAATATCCTAAATTTAATCTTTGTGTTTAGTTTTTGTCAAAATGTGTTTTCCAAATCTATCCTTCTTTTCAGCGTATTTTTTCAATTTCCAAATGAAGACAGATTAAAGACATTTCAGGTTTGGCTCTTTAAACAGAGCTAAGGTTTTTTCAAGCTCCGATTGTCTCTTTTGTCCCTCAGACCAAGACAGCCCGCCTTTAGAACCGGGTCGGAGTCTGTGGCTATGTAGCTTAACTGGATAGCTCACGAGACTCTTGAGGCCAAAATTTGGGGTTGGCTCCATGCTGGGGCATGCCACCGTCCTCTGTCGCAACAGACTATCACCCCTGTCCTAAGAGAGAGCCCAAGGCATCCACCTACAGCACAGAGGGAGTCTCAGAGCAGCCTTGCTGGTCTCCCGGACTTTCTGGGTGGCCCCGGGGAAGTGTCGTCCCTCCCCTCAGCCTCGGCCCCTTTACATGAGAAAGAGTTCTGAAGGAGAATTCCAGGAACCGTCTAATCCTTCACACCGCATGACTCTGGAGACATTCTGCTTTATGCTGGATGTTTTCCACCGGCCCCTCTAGCCCTGTTCCCCACCAGCCTGACCCACACAGACAGCATCCCTGGGCCCTCGCCCTTGGCCTCCGGGTGGGTGTGGCCGGTGGACTCAACGGGAATCGGATCCAAGGGACAGCTGTTTTTCTGCTGCCTGCACAGCCAAATGGGCACTGGAAACTTCACTGTCTGCCTTCATCAAACTGGTGAAATATGAACACCTCAGTGTTTGAAAGGTCTGTGAGTCACGGACCCAACACACAAAAAATGTAACTATAATGTTTCAGGGATAATCTTCTGAGAATCATCATTCTTTCCTGTCTTGAATTCTGCAAACATAACATTGTAACATTGTTCCTTCCAGTAAACACACACACACACACACACACACACACACGCACGCACTTGCACACACACAATATTTTCAGTCTGAGTAGCAAAATAATGAAGATTGTTTCAAAATATTTGAGGGAGACTATTTCCTGGATTTCCTTCCAAAAATCACAGTGTTTCTCCCCCAGGGAGGAGGGGGGGAAACCCCTTCATTTAAATAACTCACTTGAAAATGTATCATCTAGATATGGCTTTCAAACAACTAACCTACTCACGAATGTTTCTCTGATTTGCCTAAAAGTGCTTATGTCTTCCTTCTTGGTTCAGGGTGCAGAAACAGTCTGTATCAATCAGCACGGTGCATCTGCAATGTTTACATTCAAAGTTTAAGAAATTGCTTTTCTACATGTGTAACTAAACACTGGTTATGGGAACCTTGCGCGGCCGTAGAAATTGCACTCATGGGACCCATAAGGTCCGCGTGTATCGGAACAGATGAAGGTTTGCAGCTGTGGGAACAAAGCTTCTGTGGGACACTAAATTGTGTAACTTCATTACCCCTGCCCCCCACAGGAAGTCTGGGAGCCAACACGGCATTCCTGAAATTTACGGGCAGAAACACGTGCAGTTTATACGAAAACCCCAAACAGGTGGGACCAAATCAGAACCTCACGGCTCAGTGAACTTGCTCACCCCCGGCAGCTGTGTGGATGGTCACGGTTTTGACGGGTAGCGGGCAGGTGGCTCCGTTCTCACGACTCTGTCAGAAAGACAGGACATGGTCTGGGTCTTGATGGGAGCCTCCTCTCTGCTCATCGACTTTTCAAATATGGTGAAAAGTTTAGAAGCAAACAATATTCGTCTGGGGAGATCCTGAAGAGTGGACTCATTAAAATATTGGGTTGACTTGGTTATGTTGATCGGGATAAGTAAGAAGGAGCTAGGTCACAGTTTCAAAGGACTCTGTGAGATGCCCCTCATGGTCCCTCATAATGGGCCAGGGTACTTTGCTGTCACAGAATCTCTCACCGGGCTCAGGTGAGTTGACAGAGGTATGTAGGAATGCTTTTTCCTGACATCTATATTTGACCTTGTTAAAAATCAAAGCCACAAAAATCCAACTTAAAAATATTGTGTAAAATGTGTCCCTTATGTTTCATAGACATAAACCCATTCTTCCGTTCACGTATTGAATTTTCGCCTCAGCGACTATTTGATCAGTGCCCAGCAGAGTAAACGCACAGAATGCAGTAGCTTAGCCCAGGCTACACAGAAGACGTACAGAAGACAGGGGTCGTCTGGCCCCAAGTCCAGGGTGAAGAGAGGCGCGGGGGGCACACTCAGGTCTTTGGGGCATAAATGGATGATTTCCTGTGCCCTGCAACTCCTGGGGCCGTGTGGGGCCGTGGGGGCCGTGCCGGGCCATCCGGATGTCAAATAGAGAGATGAACAGTCTGTTACGTAGCCTTGGGCGTCTTACAAACCTGTTGGAAAGAGGAACACGGGGACTAGGGAAGAATCGGATGGATGCGCTATGTAGAATAAACCGGTGGCACGGTGAGAACTTGGTGACAGTTGCACTGGGGCCTTCGAGAAGTGGCGGCTTTCCAGTCTCCCTGAGCAGGAGGTTGGCCATGATTCTGCATTTGGGATGAAGGGATTGCTTCCTGTACTCACCAGACTCAGCTGTATGGAAGCTCAGGTTCCTCATTTAATAAATGAGGAAAATAATTCCTACCTCACCCAGTTGTCATGCATATTGAAGAAAGAAACTCTCATTATACATTCTTCGTCCTGTCGGGCACAGTAGATTCCTCATCAATGGAGAACAAGATAAAAGGCCATTCCTGAACCGGCCATCCAAGGGTGTTCCCTCCAAGGCCACGATTAAGGGGACAAACGAGGGCACCTGGGTGGCTCAGTCTTGACTTGGGCTCAGGTCATGATCTCACGGTTCCTGAGTTCCCCACATCGGGCTCTGTGCTGATGGTGTGGAACCTGCTTCGGAATCTGTGTCTCCTTCTTTCTCTGTCCCTCCCCTGCTCATACTCTCTTTCTCTCTCAAAAATAAACAAATAACACATTAAAAAAAAAAAAGGAGACAAGTGAGATTAAGTCCTGCCCTGCTTGCGCCTTCGCAAGGGGGCCATCTGTGCACCCTGGACCGTGACTGTGCTCTCTGCCTCAGGAGCCCCTCCAGTCTGGCTCTGGCTCCGCCTCCGGCTCAGCTCCAGCTCCAATGTCACATCAAGGCTTTGCGGGAAGGAACCTTGGCCACGAGCCTCTTGGACTTACAGGAGCCACTGCAGTAGCCGGCCAGGGTGTGAACCTCCCAGGAGTCAAGATTTTGTCCCCGGAGGTGGTTTAAGTCAAAGGGAAGGTGACACGTGACGGCCCCATGAAGATACAATGTGACATAACCGGGCCCGTTTAATCGAACCTTACCTGTTAGTTCTGTGTGCTGTGGCACCCGGCACCCGCCCCTGAGTCTCTGACCCCTTGGCGTTGCAGCAAGGACCCCAAGCTTCTAGGCCTCCCAGAGGCCGAGCCAGAAGACAGGTAGCTCCCGGCGCTGGCCTGGGGGGTGAGAATCTCACACACCAGTGAATCTGCAGGCGGTTCCCCATGAAGCCCCAGGAAAGTGTTCAAGCCCCGCTCAGGGCCTGAAACCTCAGACATGAGACCACAGGCTGGGAGGAAGTTATGGGTCCCCAGAGCCGAACCTTCCAGCTGGTGCTTGAACCCTTACGTTGCTCACCAAGCTCTCCCAGCGGCATCGGCCTCACCTGGGGATGTTATGGGAATGCACACGCTCAGGCCCATCCCTGTGACGCCCTCACGCACTCCCAGCAGCCTGGCTTCGGGCCAGCCCTCTTGTGACTGAGAGTGGGTTGAGCCTGAGACCCTGTCCTGGCTGAGTGCTGGAATCTGGGATGTGCAGGGGGTGACATCTGAGGTCGGGAGGCTCCCTCACAGGCCCTGGCAGTTCAGACAAGTGGACACGGGGACCCGGACATAAGGGATGTGGTGGGCTCACAGCTTGTGCATGGTGGGGGGGGGGGTGTGTGGCTCACGCTGGTCATGAGGACAGCAGGGTGGGGGGGCAGTGCTCTGCTCTTCCAGGCCCCCCCACCCCCGGCTGCTGGCTCAGACCCTCAACGCGGGAGCCTCTGCCCTGCTCAGCTGTTCTTTGGGTCACGGCCCCTCATCTGGGGCCTGCTCAGATCCACCCAGAATCGGATTGTTGCCTTTCAGCCTTTCAGCGCCCGGCCAGGGTCTCCCCACATCCCTGCAGAGGGATCCCTGTGCTTTGACCACTCTCAGGACGTGCCCTGCCCCCAAACCTTGCCCCACCTCTGTGCCTCCCTGTGCGGACCCTGTCCGGTCTCTGGCTGTGCCTGCTGTGACCGCTCAGACCTCTCAGGGCATCAGGACGGAAAGAAAGGCCATTTTCTGGGGGAGTAATAATAACCCGCATTGTTTGCTATTGTCTGTGTTTCCACAGCTAGTTCAAAGGCACCGCGGGCTAACCACATTTTATATTGGGACTTGATCCGTGAATTATGATGGATCTGGGGACACAGTAGCTCCCCAGGTGGGGGACACCCTGTCTCTCCCGGCATCTCCCGTGGACACAGGGAAAGAGGGCAGCACGGAGTCATGTGCCCAAGCTGGGCTGTGGCTCACCCAGGTTTAAATTTGTGACCTTGACCAAGCCAGGAGGGCAATGAGAACAGGCTTTCTCACAGGGCTTCTGGCTCCGCTATTCCAACGTGCAACCAAATTTCAAATTTTCTGGGGGAGCTGTGACACTTCTGTTTCCTCTCTTGGCTACAACTCGGACATTGAATTGGCTACAATTCAAAATTTATTGAATTTTTAAAAGGAATTAAAGTTTTTTCGAAATTTGGGGAAAAATGGTATAATTCAACTTTACTCTTGACGTGATGAATGTTTGGGAATTCACTGTGATTCAATCAACCCATGATTCCATCTGTAATGAAGAAAAACCAAAGAAAACCAGTATTATGAAAATGCGCACGCGGCCTCAGGAAGCAGGTCTGGTTTTCTGTTAAAACTGAAATAGTTTTCAGTCATCACCTGAGAAGCGAGGGGTGGACAGAGGTGAAGCCCAGGGTGTGCTGGGTCGGCCACTGTCTCGTACACCCTGGCTGGGCTGTCAGGACGCACCCCTGGGCCAGCGGAGGGCCCGGAAGCCACTGTTGTGGACACCACCCAGGCTCTGTGGCACCAGGCCATGCTTGGAGCCGCTGTGGCCTGTGGCCGGTGGCCTGGAGGTTTGCTGTCCACGGGCATCAAGCCTGCCCTGGAAGATTCCAGAATCCTTGGAGCTTGTGCTCACACCCCTGCCGGGAAGGCTGATGTACTCGACACACGTTACCGAGACCCATTATGTTAAGGGCCACTGATGGGGCGTACAAGGCACACTGTAGGGCAGAAAGGGTCCATTTACAGGTCAGGTTCTGACAGGGAAAGGACACCAAAGACACGTCCATGTGACACGTGAGAAGCCGCAGATGATGAGCGCCAGCGTCACAGGCAGAGTGGGGGCATGCGTGGGGGCCTGGGTGGGTGGCTGGCGCTGGTCTGGGCAGTGGTCCCACGGGTTGTTATGGGAGGTGAGACTGGGGCAGACCCTTCAGGGACGCGGGAGAGGGGTCAGTGGGCGGCAGGTGCTGTGCGTCCCAGGGAGACAGGCCAGAGGGTCCTGGGCTGTGGGGGGCGAAGAGCGAGGACGGTGGGGCGGGGGGCAGAGGGACCACGCGGGGTGAACAGGCCCAGGGCAGGAGTCCCGGGGGCAGGGCAGGGTAAGGCGGCTCAGTCTCAGGCCACAAGCAAGGCGCTTGTGCAGAAGGTGCAGGGGCTTTGCTGTCGGGGAGACACGTGAAGCACAGGTTCACGGACCGAGCGGGCCCGGCTGAGGCGGCAGCAGCAGCGGGGGCGTTGGCTGGGGCCCAGCCCTGCCCAGGGGAGGAGGCGCCTGGACCTGCACTGCGGGGGGGTGGGGGTGAGGGATGCAGGGTCCCTTGTGTCCACGTCGGGCAGGTGTCCCGTCCCAGGCTGATGGGACCCAGCCTCCCCGTCCGGGAGCCTGAGAGATTCGGGGGGAAACACGGTTTACAGACAGAAGTGGAAGACTGGAAAACCATGGAGTCATTTAATAGCTGAGAGTGGAGCAGACACTGAAGGGAAGGGACGTTGAGGACGTGAGGTGGGTGCACACAAGGCGGACTCTTCTGTGTGCTTTAGCGTGTGCGTGCGTTCACGTGCTTGTACATTAGCGCGTGTGCTTGCTCTGCGTCCGCGTGCATTAGCACGTGTGCATGCTTTAGAGTGTGCGTGCATTACCGCGTGTGTGCTTTGCGTGTGCATACATTAGTGCATGTGCGTGCATTAGCGCGTGTGCGTGCTTTGCGTGCGTGTGCATGTGCTACTGTGCAAGCGTGTGTGTGTGCATGTGCTTTCGCATGTCAGTGTCTGCACGCTGACCTCGTGCACGTTCTCACGTGAATAATGTGGCCCCGTTAAGGCGCCTGCTCCCTACCCCTTGAATGGGGACAAAGCCCTTGGACGGCAAGCACTGCGAGGCCGCCGGCTCTGCAGAGGCCGGGGGAGCGGGGCCGCGGGGCTGAGCTTCCAGTTCCCGGCAGGCGGGGCTCACACGGAGCCTCCTCACTCAGTGGATACAAACACGGGGCGCCCACTTAGATCTGAGTTATTTCTCATCACCCAGGCACGCGAGCCCGAGGTCAAAGAACACGACTGCGTGGGACACGCCAGACACGCCGAGACTGAAATTATTCATTGTTTATCTGAAATAAATTATTTTTTAAAGTTTGTTAATTTATTAGCACGCGCACGAGAGAGAGAAAGAGAGAGAGAGGGAAGGAGGGTCAGAGAAAGGGAGAGAAAGAGAGAGAGAATCCCAGGCAGGCAATGAGTTGTGGGTGCAGTCTGACGGCAGGGGGGTGGCTTGAACCCACCAATGGTCTCCATGACCTCAGCGCTCAACCACTGAGCGCCGCCCCTTCCCGGGCCCCTGAGATAAATTCTCAGTGTCTAAGCTTCCTCCCTTTTTATTTTATTTTATTTTATTTTATTTTATTTATTTATTTATTTTTTCAACGTTTATTTATTTTTGGGACAGAGAGAGACAGAGCATGAACGGGGGAGGGGCAGAGAGGGAGACACAGAATCGGAAACAGGCTCCAGGCTCTCAGCCATCAGCCCAGAGCCCGACGCGGGGCTTGAACTCACGGACCGCGAGATCGTGACCTGGCTGAAGTCGGACGCTTAACCAACTGCGCCACCCAGGCGCCCCAGCTTCCTCCCTGTTTAATTACGTCCCCACGGTGCCTTGGTGCTCCTTGCCCGTGCTTCCTGCTTACGGATTCCTCGTGGTGACCCCGTGTTCTCCATCCCTGGTGTTGTGCACCTGCTCAGGGTCACACGCCCCTGTGTGCTTCCTGTGCCACTGACCTCCCCCTGACGAGGAGACAAGCTCAGCACCAGCACCGGGAGCTGGTCTCCCGCCACAAGCCACATAACGTGGACAGCTGTGGGGGCTGCCTGCTCGAGATGGGTTTCCGTAGGCGCTGGCCGCCCCCTCGTTCGGACCAGCTCGCGCGTCCATCTTTGGGGTGGTGTTGCCTCCCGTGTCCACCGACACGCACAAGAGAGAGCCTGGCCTCCTTTCTGTCCCTGCCCTTCACACGACAGTGATGCTCCCCTCGTCCATGTGTGGAGGGGAATTTACTGACATCCACGCACAAGGAAGGAGTCCCCGAGGGGGTGACACCCATTTCTAATGTGGTCACGGCAAGTGCTGTAATAATGATCCATTTCCAGTCACAGTTTCCTTTTCTGCTCCTAATTAATGCTGTCCCTTTTCATAATAGCCTTTCGCTTAAAGGGAAACATTTTGTTCAATTATTTCTTTAACGTGTTCGACAGGCTCCTGTAGGTACAATAATATTATTTGATTTTCTTTGATTTGCATATTCCTTTTGCTGAAGAGACCTTGAAAACCAACTAAGGAACGAGAAGGCTTCACTGGGTGAATTATTTAAAAAGTCAGCATGAATTCGGGGATGTTTTTCCAGAATTAAAGAATGATTTCAGCATTCGAAATGAACTGAAGATTCAGTTGACTTTGTTCGAGACAAACCAAGGGATTTTCGACATGAGGACTGAGCAGTGTGTGTTGCTCAGGTGGACGAGTCTGAGTGTTGAAGGCAGAGGACCAATCATGGCCTTGGATCAGCTTTGAATAGACAGCACGCCTTTACACAAACATTGACCCAGTGTTTGTACCATTTCCACCGAAAACAGGAGGCGTGAACCCCTGGCTCAACCAGAGAATCTCTGCAAACATTTCTGTTCTCTCTGAAGTCCCTCCGGGAAGAGCCCTCACTCAGAAGAGCCTTACGGGCACGGCCTCATCCCAAGAGACAATACTGTGCAAGCAAAGGGAGGTGTTTTTCTGCATGAGAAAGTTGCGGCCTGAGGTCTTGGATAACCTATGTTGACAGTAAACAGAGATAGGGTGCCTGGGTGGCTCAGTCAGTTGAGTGACTCTTGATTTCAGCTCAGGTCATGATGTCACAGTTTGGGGGATCGAGCCCCGCGTCAGGCTCTGAGCTGACAGCGAGGAACCTGCTTGGGATTCTCTCTCTCTCTCTCTCTCTCTCTCTCTCTCCTCTCTCTCTCTCTCTCTTTCTGTCTCAAAATAAATAAATAAACTTTAATTATGGGGGTAAATTCAGCCCTGAAGTTTCACACCATCTATCCCGGAGGAGAGGGTTGGTTCTGAAGACACCGGGAAGCTCTTCCTGGGCCGCTAGCTGGCCATTATCGGGCAGTGCTGCATAGGGCTCCGTGTGACCCTGGCCAGCTGGGCTGTCCCTGCACTGGGATTCGGTGACCCCCTGGTGCGTTACCTTCCTGGATTCCATGAAATGCAGGGAGTAGAGCAAAACGAATTGGGGACAGAGGTGATTTCCAAGCTGCATAGTTTCCTTGTCTGAACTTGCTCGCTCCATCCTGGGCTCTGTTACCTGTGACTCCCAGCTATGACTTACAGCGCTGAGCCATCGGTGGGTAAGCCGCAGCCGGGCTGGCGAGCCCAGCCTGACTCAGGCCCCAGCAGGTGCTGGGCTCTCGCTTCTGGTTTCCCTGCACCCTTCGGGCGCCAGTGCCAGGAAAGATATGCCATCTGGGAACATGAGAGCAGCTGTCGCTTCTCCCAGCACAGCGTTGCCGGGGGAGGTTAGAAACGCCTGCCTGCAGGTTCCGTGTGTGCAGTCGGGATCCCCCTCTGAAGGTGAGCTCATGAGTCATGGCAGGTGTTAGGTTTCATGTGGCTGGAGGTCACGTAAGCGTCGCCTCCTGGAGTCGGAGGAGGCCCAGTGGCACGTAGTCCTTCTCTTCAGAGGCAAGAGCCCTGCCCGGCCTCCCCGGTGGGCCTCCCCCTGTAAGAGCTGGGAAGCCTGTTGGAGGAATATGCTTACGCTTGAGTTGAAGACCGCCTACCCCCACAACTGAAGTCACCCAGGGGAGTGCCGCCCGAGGGTCAAGCTAGACACTGTTCGAGATAAAACTACTCTACGTCAGATGCGTTACTCTTGCCCTGAACAGCCCCTTCCTGGTGCTCAGGGATAAAGCCACGTGTCCTTTTTTAAACATTTTTTTTAATGTTTATTTATTTTTGAGAGAGACAGAGCATGAGCAGGGGAGGGGCAGAGAGAGAGAGGAACACACAGAATCCGAAGCAGGCTCCAGGCTCCAAGCTGTCAGCACAGAGCCCCACGCGGGGCTCGAACCCACGAGATGTGAGACCATGACCTGAGCCGAGGTAGGATCCCCAACTGACTGGCCACCAGGTGCCACACTGGTCCTGGTGCTCCCTTCGGGGGCCCGTCTGGGTCAGGTGCTCCCAGAGCAGGTGCACCGAGCCCAGGCTTCATGTGCAAGAGGTTTATTAAGCCTCTGTTCCAAGAAGAAATTAGGAAGGGGTCCAGAGGAGGTGCGGGGCGGGGGTCAGGAAAGGGACAAATTAAGATTCAGGCAAAGTCTGGGGCCTGGGTGATGCCTGGGGGGCACTTGCAGGGACGGGAAGCCTGTTCACAGGGTTTGCCCTGAGGAAGGAGCTGGGTTTTCACTCCCACCCCTGGCCACATCCCCTCCCAGCTTCCAGGTGGCAGTTGGCTGAAGAAAGCCCTGGGAGGCACTGGGAGCTGGGGACAGAGCTTGGAGTGGCCCCGGGGACGTGAACACACCGCCCGCGCCTGCACCAGGGTCAGAGTCCACGCTGAACGCCGCCTCGCTCCAGCTTTCAAATACTTGTGCGGCCCTGATCGTGCTGTGGAGTGTTTTGCACAAGAACGTCTGTAGGTGCCGGGACTTCAGGACCATCGACGCTGCAGACTTCTAGCCCTCGCCAGGCTGTGTGAGCCCCTCCCTCCAAGAGTACACTGTGCCCTTTGCAAGAGAGCGACCGGGGTCTCTGGCCGAGTTCATAAAACGGGAAAACGTTTGGTTTATGAGCTTGATGCTGAGCGTGATGGCAGAGAAAGGGCCAGCGGGAGCTGGCACAAGAGATGGGGAGTGGGTGTCCTCACCTCCCTCCGCGGGGCTCTGATGTGTCCTGTGTGTGCAACGCTCCAGGAGGCACCCCTTGACCACGTGGAGTGTGATGTCCCCACTCGCCCAGTGCACTGAAGGGACACTGAATGTTGTAACCCTATATGTTAAATATGCACCACAGGACCCTTTCAGGATGGAGAAGACATTTTCCGGAAGATCATGTTGTCAATATGGCTGTGTTTGTTTTTTTTCTCGCCTGCCAAGGTGTGGAGAATTACTGGAATAAAGAACTCTCTGGTCCTTGAGGGAGGCGTGCGTGTGTGGCTCTGGAAGGAGAAATGGATTAGCTTGGCCACAGAGAAGTCTGCCTGGGGAATCTGCTCCCCGGGGGCCGTGGGCAGGGAGGGGCAGGTGTCCCCGGAGGAGGAACAGGTGAGTGGAGCTTCCCGGCCCACCTGCCTTCCTGTGGCTCTGACACTTTCCCCGAGGACACCCCAACCCTCCAGGTCCAAGCTCTCTCCGCGCCTCTGCCTTCTGCTGAAAGCTGTCCCAATGGTCCTTGGCGGCCAATGACTATTCATGTTGCTTATGTCATGTGCACCTACTATAACTAAGAAAGACTATGTCTTCTCGATGGTGGAGGAATCAATATTCAATCAGTATTTGTTCAATGAAACAAGGCATGTGAGATCTTATTTGTTTTCTAAAGTTTTATTTACCTTTTTGTGAAAGAGAGAGAGAGAGAAAGAGCTTGAGCAGGAGAGAGGCAGAGAGAGAGGAGAGACAGAGAATCCCAAGCAGGCTCCAGGCTCTGAGCTGTCAGCACAGAGTCTGATGCGAGGCTCCAACACATGAACTGTGAGATCATGACCTGAGCTCAACCGAGTGAGTCCCCCAGGTGCCCTGGAGGCAGGTGAGATCTTAAGGAGACCGTTCTTGCCCTATTTTCTCTGCGAGCAGAAAATAGAACGTATATACGTGAACATTATACACACACGGAAAACAAAGCCAAGTGGTAGTTAAAGAAGAAAAACCAGCCGTCAATCCAACAGCCTGGTGATCACAGCTCCTCAGACAGTATCTTGAACGTGGTGTTACTTGGTTACGTGCATTTCCTGGGGCTGGGGACGGGGCGTTAGCGCTGCAGGCTCTGTTCCAGGTGCTGCGAGGCTGTTAGCCAACAAGATGAGCAGAGGTCACGGGCAGAGGTCACTGCCAGCCTGCACTTGGAGTTTTGAGGGAGAAAAACAATAAGGCTCAGTGCAGCGAGCAAGCGAACACTGGGGCAGGTTGGAAGAACGGGCAGGTCTGTGCTGAGGGGGAGGGACACAGTGTCCCAGCTCCCAACTCGCAGGCGGGGCCTCACAGGGGCGGGGGGGTGGGGGTGGGGGAGGGAAGCAGGACGTGGCAGCCAGTGAGAGCGAGAGGTCAGGGGCGGGGGGGCGGGGCGGTCCTGAGGACTCCGATCTTTCAGCCACACGCGTGGCCCAGGCGGGGTCTGGACAAGGTGCCAGGACGACCCTCCATTCTCCAGGTGTCACTCCTGATTAGGGTGTGCATCTGCACCTGTGGCCATAGCCCCATCTGTGTCTATTTTTACCCTACCTCCAGTTTTTAACACTAGGTCAAGAGCATTTCCCCTTGTCACTTAAAAACTTTTATATTTAACACGATGGCCATAGAAAGCACTCAGCAGTTTGGACCTTGGCAAGTGCACAGATTTATTTGTGTGACCATTTGCTTAGGTGGATTGACCGTTAGTCACGTGGGGCCTCAAGGGGTTAGTGCTGAGGCCCTGGCTGTCCACCATCTGTCTGTTATTCATCCGTTATCTCTCTGTTATCTGTCTATCCAAATATCTAAATATCTATTTATCATCTATCACTTGCTTATTATCTCTCTATCATCTATCTGTCATCTATGTATCTATCTATCTATCTATCTATCATCTATCTGTCTACCCACCAAGGAGCCCCTGACACTAACAGCCTCTTTGTGATTGGTCTTCTGCTATGAGACAAAAACAATCTCACAGAATACAAACCTCAGACAGTTTACTCGGGGACCACGACAATATGGGGCAGAATAATTTGTGCACAGACATGCGTCACTGGGCAGCTTACAAAATACCAACAACTCCCTTTTACCAGGCGAGTGCCTTCCTCATGTAGCCACAGAATTGCCCCCACTGTCTGACAGCATCCAATCTAGAACAAAACCCCGCCTTCTTGGACCCTCCCCCCAAATACAGTTGCCTGCGCCTTTTAACTGAGCCGGCCCATGGTTCTCCAGGGGAGGGGTCCTCCCCGTTCCAGTGAGTGTCAACCCACCTCTGTCAACTGTGGTTTTCACCTGGGGGCACTAAATATATATATGTATGCACATACGTTTATGTGTATTTAATATAAATAGAATATACTTATTGATAAGGGAGCGTGGGGTGGGCTGAGGGCAGAGCACAGGCAGACAGCACCTCTCCCCCAGGTGGATCTGTGTGATGTTCCTTGGACACTCCTGGCCGCCCAAGAACAGGAGGGGGGTTCAAGTGCTTGCCGTGGTGACGTGGGAAACTGAGGCAAACGAAACATCAAATCCCCTTACTGCCTACGGCTCACTGACCAGTCCTTGAAACCGGCACAGTGACCTCCCTCGAGGGGCTCAGCTGCCTCCACGATGACACTTTGCGGGGAACAGAAGGGAATCTCAGCTTCACATCACTCCACCTTGAGGACCCTGTAAGTCTCCTTTCTTTATCTCAACTGCCCCAGGACACATGCTGGCATCATGCTCCAGGCTTAGGGCCCCCGATATACACCCAAGGGGTCTCAGGACTGAGGTTTCGCTAAATGGTAATAAATGGTGTTTCCCTGGCCAGAGCGACCCCCTCAAGGTCCTGGAAACCTTGCTTCCAAAATTCCTAAGAGACTTACTCTATCCCTGCCCCCTCCCAAGCTGAGGGTATGTGATGAGTTACCCGTCACAACCCTAGCTCCTGCTGCCCATGGGTCCTGTCCCCGTGCTTTAATAAACCACCTTTATGCACCAAAGACATCTTCAAGAATTCTTTCTTGGCTGTTGGCTCCAGATCTCCCCACCCCCGACACCCCCAAACCTCATCACTTATGTTCAATTTCCCTACAGAGGGTCACACTGAATCTGTGCCTGACAAAGCTGTACTAGACTTTTAACCACGTTTCCAGTAAACACATGACTCCCGGAAGCCATGCCCTCCCATCTCCCTCACATCACCCAGCAGCAAACAGCTCCTGTTCCCATGGAAACGCATGCGTCCCGGCCCCAGGTGGACCAATGGTTTAGTCCCTAAGTATTTTCAGGAATCTTCATCAGTTTCTATGGTAACTCCTGCGGCGTTTTCCAGCACCCACTAGGTGACACTTACTCAAAGGACCGTCAAGCCAGTTTTGCAAATTGTATTATTGCCCTTGTCACCATGCATTTCTCTTGTTGATAATAAAACAAAATTGTAAATATAAAAGAACCAGTAGATTCAAGGTAGGGAGTATTTTGTGCATATAAATTTGTGACATTCAACCAGATGCCTACACTGTTACAGCATGTTTTCCAAAGGCAAAGCACGGGTGTGTGAGGCTGGTACTTAGTCGGAGGTGTTGAGAAATCTGAAGCTATGCACCCCCTGGGGTTTACAGGGTGCTGAGACTCTTAATTAGAAACAGGGGAGGGGGGTGTTCTTGACAGCAGTGCTCTTGTGATGGGCAATATCCTCTAGCACGATATCCCTCTAATTTCTAAGTCGGTTTTGCTCTGCTCAGTTTTAGTGGAAGAAACAGGGCTGGGGGGAGGGCTGTCAAATTTGAATACTTGTCCACACCTGCACAGCTGGGACCCGGCCTCGTGTTCCTAGGGTTTCTGGAGCCAAACTCGTTCTCTACAGATTTCTGCTTGCACTTTGCCCCACAGTTACGCTCCCCACTAAGCCAAGACAATGTGCAACCAGACTACTAAGAGCACAGCCTACTTGGCCAAGTCAGTGGATGCTGTGTGTGCTCTCTACTCTGGGAATGTAATATTAACATACAGAATGCAAATCAAGGTAATTATTTTAAAAGCACCTGCGTGTTAAATTCCTGGGCTGGAGGATGGGAGGTACCGAAAGCCCTGTTTCCAAAGCTGAGTTGATGGTGACTTGGTAAGCCTTGGAATGTCTTCCCTGATACTGTCATTTATCAGGTTCATTTAAGGAGAAACATTTGGGAACAAAGTGGTGTAGAGTACCTGCTGTGTGCATACAGTGAAACGTCAGGTCGAATCATTTCCCTGCATTGTTATGCTGTTGGTGTTTTTAACAGGGAAAGGCAGCAGCCTTTGAACATCCTGAACACCTCCTTGGATTGTTTCCTCCCTGAGCACATTGTGCTCCTCCTCAGGTCTCAGAAGGCCCGGCTCTGGGGTTTCTTTCCAGTAAATCGTACATGCTTCCTACACACGTGCTAATCACAAGAGCTGTCCCACAGATATGTGTCCTGTAGCACTCTAGGCTCCCTACAGGGACAGTGACCACATCCTGCTGTCCTTCAAGGACTCTGCAGAAAGTGTGGGATGCATTTGGAAAACTGCCAGTGACAGGAAACTCTGACTCACCTTTTGTGTTTATACATCTTTCTTCAAGTCCAAGGATGTTTTCTTTCTTTTTTTTAGGTATGTTTTCCTGGTTTCAGTAGCTCATAATTTTATGGTTTCACATCTAAGGCCAGTAGGTTACACATTCCCCCACAATTTTATATTCCATGGTACACAGATTCAGTTCATCTATTTTAAAGAGATGACATTTACTTATATTTGTTTTCCTAGAAAGGGTTTACAACATAATTTGGAATTTAAAAATCAAGTAATGAAACATGTGGCTCGGTGATGTGAAGTTTTGTACCTTATAATCTGCTTGTGCAGGTGTGGATAGAGATGTGTGTTTGGAAGTAGGTTTACCAAAATGGCGGCAGTTACTGAACTTTGTGGTTCGATTCTATTTCACTTTGACCTGTTACTTACACTTTTAAGTGTTTGTTTCTAATTTATGATAAGCAAACATGATTTCCCCCAAACAACAAAGATACATTAAAAACAGATATATTGGAACTTATAAATAAATTCATGCTGGTTCCTTGACAAAAAACAACAACCCAGACAAGGTTCTAGATTCCGGGGGCACCACACTGAATAGAATCACATTCAAATCATACCTTCAAAGAATGACTTAGTCCCTGGAGATTATTTTCATCACCTGGATAGTGTGAAGTCTATTTCAACATGAAGGTAACCAGGAAAACTGCCATTCTGCAACATGGGGCTGGGGACATCCAGTGCTGGAAGGCGGGGCACGCAACTATGACAACATAAAGAACATTTGTCATATAATCTGTTTTGAACAATATGATTACTTGGTCAAAGTAATACATGTTCTTTATTCCACATCAGAAACCCATGGAAATTATAGAAGTTGTATACACCTGTGTCATATCGCTACACAGGTAACACCACTGCTGACACACAGTTGTCTTCTGACCCACAGATGCTCACACATGCAAGAAAACAAAATTAGGATTTAGAGCAGATACGTGCAGCCATGTATTTTGCTTTTAAAAACACCATATCACTCGTGAGTCTTTTCGCACATTACTCTCATCTTGTCTCTTTTTATGCATCAATCTATTACCCTTTCCAAGGTTGGGACACCCACAGAGGATGCCAAGGCTGAAACAGAAAACATAACGTACACATTATACAGTTGAGCTAGATGTGACGTGCCATATTTCTTTAATTGGAAGCAGTTATTCTCAGAATTTTGTGAGATTTCTGAAAATTAATGTTTCATTTTGTTTCCTCATTTTGATAATACATGAAGGCTAAATAAAAATGCTAGTGTATGCTGGATCTCATGGATGAACATATCATTACTTAGCACTGCCTTGAAATTTCCAAGACCAGATTTATGCTTCTGTTTAAGACTGCTCTGTCACCAGACAGCATTGATTTAATTGGAATTAGTTACTTAAACAGAGAAGGGACAGAGCCACAGGTGCTAACCCAGTTCAAAGGCCAGTGTTAAACTCAGCATGAAATGCAACTCCAGGTCACATTTGCCTTGGTCGGTCTTCTGGTTCGTACTTTTGTTTAAGTTGTATAGGAGGATACGAGCTGTAAGCATACTGTGTGTATTTGCTACTTTTTATTTATAAATAATTATAGATTCCCTTCAGGGGAAGTTGTAGAGATGAGCCCCATGTCCCCTGTCCCCCTGCTGATGACACATTATGTAACTAAGTACAGTATAAAAAGAGTGGAGTTGACTGTTATGTCACCAGTTTTGTGTGTACCTCTTCCTTTGGGGGTGGCCTATACCACTTCAGCCACATGTGGATTTGTGTGACCAAACCACCGTCAGCATGTCAACATACAGAGCTCTTCCGTCAACACAAGCCTCTCCCTCATGCTTCCTCAAGTGCTTGGGAAGGGTTTCTGCTCTGCTGTTGTTGGGGAGTGTTCCATAATGTCACCTGAAGTCTGTTTGTTGACAGCGTCAAATAAAAGTTATCCCACCCCAAACCCCAATGGCGCCAAGGTTGGAAAAGCCTGAGCTAATATATTAGTGAGCTTTCTCTGGATGATAAGGCGCGATCAATGGCATGCAACAGTAACAATTTGTTTTCCTGAATCTGGGGCTTCCACTCTTCCAAGCCTCCCAAGCTGACCTTGGCTGGAGTCACTCGTGGTTCATGGATCAGTTCTGGGCTGGGTGAGCAGGGCTAGGATCAGCCTGGGGTGGCCCCACTGCACATCTCTTACATCCTATCCCTGGAACCAATGGACCAGTATCTTCTCCTGGTGACTGCAGAGCACAGGACGGGATGAGAAATTTCCCAGATGCTTCTTACATCATGTTGACTAGTGTCTCATTGGCCAATCACATGACTGAGCCCAGTATTGGGGAATTTCGTGACCCATAGTTGGGGGGATGCAACTTTGCATGGGTAGAAATGGTGCTGATGAACCAGGATCATTAATGCAGTCTACCACATCTTTGTTGGTTGCATATTTTCTTTTTATCATGTGCTTCATAAATGAAAATTGGTTTTATGATTAAATGTAGAATCACTTTTAAGAGGAGAATATAACCCATTTACATTTATTGTAATCTGTAAATTGTCTATTATTATTTCAGTTTTATTTTATAACTTCTTTCCCCACTGCCTTGCTCTTGCAAGTGGATGTCTCCTTTTTCATATATTTATTTAATATTCTGGAAGTTATGTATTCTTTTCAATCCTAATATTGAACACTCTTTTCCTTTCATGCTCAGTGTTGACAGTCACTCAGTTTATATTAAATTCCTTTCTCTGCCCAACATATAGGTAAGATGGCTTATTTATTTATTTATTTATTTATTTATTTTTAATTTTTTAAAAATGTTTTGTTCATTTTTGAGAAACAGAGAGAGAGACAGAGCATGAGCAGGGGAGGGGCAGAGAGAGAGGGAGACACAGAATCCAAAGTGGGCTCCAGGCTCCGAGTTGTCAACACAGAGCCCAACATGGGGCTCAAACTCACAAGCTGTGAGATAATGACCTGAGCTGAAGTTGGACACTTAACTGACTGAGCCACCCAGGTGCCTCTAAGATGGGACTATTTTAAACAAGCTTTATTTCTCTTAATTTTCCCCATCTTTATTTCCATTACATTTTTTGGTATTATTGTTCCACTAGGGCCAGCTCAATGTTAGTTTTTTTTTAACACAAGATTTAACTTGCCTTTCAAGAATCATTTTCTTCCTTGCATTAGATTTTCAACCAAAATTTACAGCAAACATTGGCATTATAATTATAAGTATGGCTCTGATGCTTCCCATGATTTCCTTTCATGACCCACTGTGGTGAGTTCTGTGTCCTGGTTAATCTTGCTAATTTTCAGGCAGTGTTTTCCAGGAAGCATATACTTTGATGTTCTACTCCCTGGATATCTGAAAATGCCATTCTTTTGTCTTTATTCATGAGTGAAATCTAGTCTAGAAAATTTACAGTTAAGGTGGTTTCTGTTCAACACTGTGTCAAACATGTGCCATTTTGTTATAATGGTAGTGTTGTAGAATAGGAAACAAATATGTGCTTATTGTGCAGGTGGCTTTGTATTTTCCTTCACCTACACATCCTGAACTCTTTTTAAAGACTGATGGGGTTGTCTCTTTTTCCCATTAAATCTTGCCGGCACCCGATCCTTAAATCTTTCTTGGGCTCAGAGATTTGTTTCAACTGTTTCTTTGGTTATTGATTTCATTCCATTTCTTCAGTTTTCTCATCACGAGGACCACTGTGCCTTTCCTGGGTCTGTTCTCCTTGCTCCGTGGCTTTTCTGGACTTATGTTCATACATTTGTCCATTTTTCCTCCAGGTTTTACACACATCCTGCATGTTTTCTCAAACCCTCATGCATCCCTCAGCTTTACAGTGCCTCTGTCATCACCGACCAGCATTCCTGCCTTCTCTACTTCACTCTTTGTTTCCTCATTTTTAGTGTTTCTTCCTCCTGAAGGCTTGTTCTGATTGGGTGCTTGTAATGTTCATCCACCCCTCCGTTTTCCTGGGGATGTTTGTTCTCACAGGTGCTGTGTCCTTAGATTCATGGGGTGTCTCTCTTCTTTTTAATGCAGTTTTCTTTTTGTGCCCCCTTTTCATCATTACGGGAATGGCTTTGGCCACATTTAGGACTGGGCTGTAACTGCGGGAACCGAGACCGGGTGTCCATACTCTGGGAGTGGCGTTGGCGTCATCCACTCAGGGCTCCGCCACGCCCTCCCCTCTGCTGTATGGGGCGGACAGTTCAGCCGTGATCCTGAGATTGCCCAGTGCCTTGTGGGGTCCAGTTCCTTGTGGGTCCCGAGGCTAGAGGGCAAATACCCACCTTTGCTCGGGAATGTCAGCGAGGTTTACAGTGCCTTCCCCAGCAGCCTCATGGCCTCATTGTGCACATTCCCTCGTTGTGCTCATCCTCTGAATGCGGCTCATCCGTGATGCCCCTGGCAGTGATTCCTCACTTTCTGGCTTGTGGATGGGCTGTTTCCTCCCCCACTTTGAGTTTTCCTACGTCGTATATTCTGCCGCTCATCCCAACGGCAACCTTCCCGGAGGGTGAACAGAGAGACACACATTACGGTCTGTATCTCGCCAACACTTCCTGACCCTTTGCTTTATGAAGCACCTCACTGAAAGCTTCATGGGAAGACATGGGAATGGAACAAAGTTAAGTGGCCCAGAAAGGTGATTAAGATCCCGGGATCCTGTCAGAGTCCTGGATCCAGTTCTCCCGTCGTGGACACAGGTCTATCCTGCCACACGACATGCCCCACTCTCTTGGCCCTTTCCCTGTGTTCTCCATTACGAGGGGACAGTGTTGGGGCCCACCAGCAGTGGGCAGTGTTTGCCACCTTCCTGGTGACCGCGATAGCCCCCTCAACTTCAGGGTGCAGTTCTGGTGCGAGTTTTTCCATGACACTGTCGGCTCCCCTCGGATAGGCGTAAAACCCGGGGAGGTGGCTGGGGATGGCCACTGGGTCTTCCCTCACCCCCCTTTCACAGGCCGGTAGTAACGACTTTCTTGATTGATCAGTAGAAAGTGCTCACATTCTCCCTCCAGATGTACCCGCGGTGACACGTGCTTGAGGGAGCGAGGGACCCTTTAAGAGCAGGTACACGTGTTTCCATCACACAGAATTTGGCTTCTATCGCCGAGCCCTGCCTGAGGGTCAGGCATGTGAGGGTTTACTGTCAGCATTTCAAATACCCAGCACAGCGAGGGGCTTTCTTCTGTTCTTTGCGTATTTGTCAGAAACGGCTTTCTGTAGAACAGAATTTGTGTTCCTTTGTACTCATGTCAGCAAGTTTATTCTATTATTACTTCCAGAGTGATTTAAATAATCAGAAGAGCCTGCATTTTGAAGCGAAATCCTGATGTATGCCCCATCAGCATGAAAGTACTTTTGTAGCCTCAACTTTAACATGTTTTAAAAATATTTTTTATAGTTTATTTATTTTGAGAGACAGAGGGAGAGCAAGTATGAGTGGGGGAGGGTCAGAAAGACAGGGAGAGAGAGAATCTCAAGCAGGCTCCATGCTGTCAGCACAGAGCCCGACGTGGGGCTCGAACTCATGAACCAAAATCGAGAGTCGATGCTTAATCCACTGACCCCCCCTGGTGCACCTCAACTTCAGAGATTTCTAACATGCTTTCCTCACAATATACACACACTGTCCCTGAACAGATATACAAGTATGTCTTCTAGAGTCAGGGTGAGGGGAGGGCCTGAATGTGCGTTAGCACTCGTCAGAGGAAAGGACGGAGAACCCAAGAAGTGACACACGTTTCAGGGTCGCAGGGACATCACAGCAGAGCGAGGACCAGCGCCCACACCTCAGGGTCTGCTCCACAGACACGGGAGGCACCGGCTGCTCCCGGGCACGCCGGTGGCCGTCACCACTTTGGACAATGTTTGGGCGTATTGTCTGCCGAAGATTCACCCCGGCACACCCTGGGTTGTCACACCTCAAGGTGTGCAATCCGCACGCGTGCACATGTGTGACCTCCAGCGACGCTGTGAGAATATTCACACGAGCAGTGATACGCTCGCCTCCAACCGGGAAGGACCCAGTGTCTGTCGACATTTAACGGATTAATGCACTTTGTTCCGTTCAGATAACGGAGGCACTACCCAGCGATGCAAGCTGACAAAGTACCACTTCCCGCAGCTTTAAGAATGTCACAGACGTGATGCTGAGCAGGAGAGTCCATTGATTCTGAGTTCAGAGTCGGAAGTGCCCGGTGGTGACAGCGCTCTGAGAAGTGGTTGCCTCTGAGGCGTGTGACGGGGAGGCAGCACGGCTGGTGTCGTGTGTCTGGATCCGTGGGTGTGGAACAGCACATTCATAAGGTGTATGCTCTTCTCCGTGTGTATTATGCATCAATAGACACGTCTGTGCACGTAAACGTACGCACAGTTTATTCTGTGACTGGTCAAACCCTTTCCCTCGGAGTATCTCAGCGTGCCCATCTGTGAAATGGGAAGGAAAACCAATTACTTCCCAAGTCCGTCCTGTCCCCTGTCCCCCTTCCCAAGTCCCCTGCTTCTCTGCTCCCGGGTCTGCTGCAGACTCAGCTGGTGAGGTGAGCCCTGGAAGGGGGTGTGGATCCCCCTGAAGACTCCTGTCCTCTGCCTGCTGCTGGGGTCTCTTCCCAAGAGGTTTAGGGAGGAAGTCTTGCCCCAAATTATTGAAAACCCGTCATTTATCAATCTGGGGTGTTCCCTCCTGTCACCGACTCACAGAAGTCTTAGCTCTGTGTTCTGGCCTCCAGCAAGGCACAACCTGCTGTCCTCTTGGCTCAGGGTCCCCTCAGTTCAGGGTCCCCTCTGCCTGGTCCCCTTGGCTCAGGGTCCCCTTGTGTCAGGATCCCCCAGCTCAGGGTCCCCTGCAGCTTCCGTACTCACCACCCATGTTCCCAAAGGGCCCCCACTGAGAAACCTCCTCTGGGAGACCCCTTCCCGTCCTCCAACCAACCCGGGCCTGCGGGCAGCATGCATCCCGCCGCCTGCCCTCCTTGTCCCGCTAGCGCCCGCCTGCTCCCACTGTCCACACACATTCTTCTAGTCCCCTGGTGTGGGACCCCTGGTGGCACAGACGCTCAGGAGGGCAGGGCTCCTGTCGGCAGCACCCATGACCCTGCCAGGCAGAAGTGGGAGCCATTTGCAAACGGTTTCGGGAGGGAGAAATGGAGAAGGCCGAGGTCAGTCTTCCGGCAGCTTGACCTCAGGTGAAAGGTGCTCCCTACCGCGTCCACGTGCGTCCCTGTGTCTCAGACGAGCTCGTGACGCTGGGCACGTGCTGACCCACGTCCGGCTCCCATCTGGTCACCTGCCAGCTGGAGATGCTGCCTGAGTGGGATGGCACGAGGGCCCGAGGGCCCCCATCCCTCTCTTTGCCACATTTGTTTGTGCTGCGCTGAGGGGCCGAGGTTGACAGACCGTGAGCCTGGAGCACAGGGCACGGGGCACGGGGCACGGCGGCTCCACTCGGAGCCCGCCGATCGGGGAGGTCATCGGGAGCAGCTCCAATAACAGGAGGGCACAGCCGAGCCTGGGTGCTGGGACCCGGGAGGCTTTCCGGGTGAGGTGATGTGAATGCACAGGGAAGGCAGGGGAAGGCTTCTAGTCTGGGGAGCTCCGGTGCCCTTGACCCTTGAGTTTTAGCAGCCTTGGACGGTTGCAAATTTCTCCCATGTACATCTTCATCAGGCATTTACGTGGTGCTTTTCACGGAGCTGGGAATACGTGTGACGGGCGAGGAGCCAGTACTGGGCAGGGACTCGGGGGCTGGGCCGGCTCCTGGGGTGCCGCAGGGTGGTCCCACATGCACCTGCCGTCAGTACGAGCACTGCCTCCTGGGCTCCAGAGAGCGCGGATGGAGATAGATGATGTCAGCACCAAAGGAGATCCCACAGACGCTGGAAAAGGAAGGTCAGGGAATATGACTGACACATCCGTGTCCTGAATGTGACATGTGGGTATCAAACGGCGCCTTCTTCAAAACACAGACGACCCAGGGGCGCCTGGGTGGCTCAGTCAGTTAAGCGTCTGACTTCGGCTCAGGTCATGATCTCACGGTTCGTGAGTTCGAGCCCCGCATCGGGCTCTGTGCTGACAGCCCAGAGCCTGGAGCCTGTTTCAGATTCTGTGTCTCCCTCTCTCTTTCTGACCCTCCCCCGTTCACGCTCTGTCTCTCTCTGTCTCAAAAGTAAATAAACGTTAAAAAAACAAAAAAACAAACAAACAAAAAAAACCACAGATGACCCAAACTGGATTTTATTCCCGTGAGTGCTGATAAAGAGCTTTGAAAGTCTTGTCCTGAGGCTGCTTATCCACAGGAAACCCAGGGTGCAGGGGCGGTGAGACAGGGCAGCACTGGGAGGGCCCACAGGGGCTGTAGACCTCTGGCATCCTGCTGTGGGGTTCCTGGGGGCGTGTCATGTACTGGGGCTTTGGGGATATAGGTTCGATTTGGGGGACATCACGGGTGAAATTGCTATTATCCAAATATGGAGAAATGAGCGGGCAGCTGAGCCATCCCTGGGCACACGACAGGGCGAGGTCACACGCCGGGGCACCGGCCGCTTGCAAGGAAGCGCCTTCTGGACAAGGGAGGCATCCGCTGTCCGCAGCCCCTTTGATGGAGACCGAACGCTTCCTGGCCCTTGTGTTTGGGTTGGGTCCACTGGGGGCTCCACGAGAGTGTTCCCACTGGAGGAAGGAAGGTCAGAGCTTGGAGGTGAAAATACCACTCTCAGGGCCACGAGGAGGAGAGAAGCCACGGAGAAGGGGGATATGGAGACCGCGTCAGGGCTCCAACGTGAGGGTGCTGGTCTGGGGGCGACAGGAGATGAGAACAGCGACGCTGTCCCTAGATGGTCGGTCAATAGCAATGAGGCGGAATCGGGAACTGGCCGCTGAGATTTTCTGTGAGACCAAACGTGCCCCATTAAGTTGTATTTTCAACATATTTCCCCTACTTTCTTGCAAACAGGGCGAACGTCTGTGCAGGGCACAGAATCTCGGGAGACGCAGCCCTGCACTGCCCTAGGGGCCGATTCCCCGCGCTGGGCATGGACACACGGGGGACACGGTCCCTGGGGTCCCGGGCTGACGTCTCACGGCGGCCGCGGCCTCCTGGTCCCACGCGATTCCTCGGTGGGGAGCCCGAGACAAAGGTCAGAGGGCCCGAGGTCGCCCCAGCATCAAAGAATGTGTCTGGACCAACGCAGGCATTTTCCAAAGGCTTATTTTGTGGTGACTAAGACATTTCTGCAGCGAAGCTTTAGAATTTAGAAATCGTCTGGCATTTCTGGCAGGAGCAGGGTCGTTTCCACTCAGAAATCATTCCACTGCCTCCTTATTGTTAAATGTTTACGGAAAGACTGTTATCGGAAAGCAGCGTTTAGCAATTATTTCTACGCCGGTTCCTTTTCCTCAATTCCATGAGCTTTTACTTGGGACCCACCCAAATGCTGTCTGTATTGATGAGCACTGTCCTCGCTTTCCGGCTGGAAGCTGAGTTTATGAATGCAACGTATTGATTAAGGAGGAGCTTGGCTTTGACAGCACTGGGGACAGAATAAATTAACTTTTTCTTTTCCTTCCTTCCTCCTTCATTGTCTACTGGGAGCAACATGTGGCCTAGCTGTGGTGTTTGAAGGGGCCGCAGGTGGCTCTGGCCCCGGGGGTGCCCGCGAGGATGTCACAGCCCAGGGTGGGGCGGGAGGTCTGTGTGGGGCCCTCTGCTGAGCACGTGTGGGGACTGCTCCCTCACCAGGCAAAGCCCTTACTGGGATGATCCTTATGTGTCTGGATGAGGACATAAGTTAGAGGGCTAGTGACATTTCTAGGGTGTCACACAGCTGACAAGGGACAGGTGTGCAGGCCACCAGAGGGTTCACTCAGCAGGAGGACCTGGACAGTCAAGTGGGGGACTGAGCGGGGGAGTCCAGGTGGCCTGGACGGGGTGGCCCAAGGAAAGTGTTCAAGGTGGATCAGGTGTGCACACAGAAGAGGGGAAGGACGCTTCCCAGCGGTGGGAAGGAAGCCACGGAGGTGGGAGGGGAGGGGCCGTGGGGAGGGTGCCAGGTGAGGCGTGGGTGTCCAGGTGGGTGGAGTCTCCCCCAGTGGGTGTGGGGGAAGGTGTCGGGTGGGCACGATGCTCAGATACTGTTTCACGGAGAGCATTCTGGATGCTGGGCCCAGACACGGAAGCCGGGACTTCTGGAGCAGTGGCTCTGTGGAATGACGGGGTCGGGCCGATGCCCGGGATGGGGAAGGGCGGTGAACACTCACGGTGGCGGCAGGATGAGCTGGTGCTTATGGAGGGGTGCAGGGGAAGCGTGGGATGTCCCCCCGAGTCCCTGTTTGGGTTCCTGCTCTTTTCTTTATGACAGACATTGACCTCCGTGCACAGGAGGGCCCTTCCGTCTTTGGGAGTGGCGCGTGGGGGTCGGGACCCAGCCGAGCCTCCCACAGTGCACGTCCTTGCCTGCCCTGCTGTTGCTGCCTCACCTCCTCTGTCTGGACTCCGAGCTTGCCCCGATGCAGCCATGACACAGACCACTTCTCTGTTTCTTCTCTGTCTCTTTAACTTCGGGAGCTGCTCCCCCCTCACAGCGTGCTGGCAGTCTGCCCAGGACACAGGGTGGATTTCAGTAGGAGCCTCTGGGCGCCCGTGGGGGGTGTCTGCGGCCGTGTGGGGAGCGACGGGCTGGCGGGGGCCCCACGGGGACCCCACCCCCCCGCCCTGTGGGACGGCAGGCTCCTCGAGGGAATGGGTGGTTCTCGCTCAAATCTGAGTGCTCGGAACCTGCGAGTGCCTGGCCCAGTGCCGGGACCCAGTGACATCGCGGCATTAAGTTGTGGTCACATCACAGGCCCCGGGGGAGGGGAGGCACGTCACCCATGTGGTCTCTGTCCTAACCCGGAAGCTGGGTCCACCGTGAGAGGACAGCAGGCCACCCTGAACCAGGGCCAGTGCCCCGCAGCCTGCCTGGTGTCCCTCACAGGGGCCAAGGCTGGGACAGAGGAGAGACCCAGGGTCACACAGGAGGAGGCCGTCCGCCTGGTCCTCAGAGAGGCGCTCACCTCCCCTCTGTGGTGGCTCTGGGCCCATCCACCGCGTCTAGAAGACCCGGGCCCACTCCCTCTCACGCCCATCCCTCTGATGTGCAGTGTCCCTGTCCCCACCTCCTGAACAAGTGCTCTTCGTCGCCTCCCTGCAGACGCTGCGGGGACTTCAACTACACTAAGGGGACACCTCGTTAGCGCCCTGAGCAGATGGCGAGCCTCTGAGGGACCCCCAGGAAATCGGATAAACTCCAGTTAACACATCGCATGAGCGGTAATGTCCTGTTTGGATAGATGACCGTGGTGGCACAAGACCTTGGCTTTTGGGGAAGCTGGGTCAAGGTGCACGGAACTCTTTGGACAGTTTTTCTAAGTATTTGTGTCCAGAATTATGTGGAGAGCCAATTGTTTAAGTTTCTAAGAAATGGCTAAGTAAATGTCCACTCAGCTTTCTGTCTCAGGGGAACTAGAGCCCGGAAATGTGGTGTCTGCTGGGGCACCCCTGCCTGCCCCGCCCCCCATGGGTGCCACACCCCTGCCCCCCACTCCAGAGCAGCGCACCCCCGCCTGTCCCAACCCCCCTCCACTCAGGGATGCCGCATCCCTGCCCCCCACTCCAGAGCACTGCACCCCTGCCTGCCCCCCCCCCCCCCAGTGTGGGTGGGCAGTGAGCAGAACAGCGGGACTTATGGAGTCTTGTCAGACGTCCTCTGATGCTGTCCTTTTCCCGTTTTCATCAGTGGGAGAAGCTTCTCCCAAGTGGCTGATGAAAACTCCAGCAGGATCTAAGGATTTTTCCTGGTCCCTTGAAGGCAGCTAGGAGTTTTACGGCCATTTGAATTTGCAAAAGTGATTCTGAATTCAGAAGTTTATGTGTCCCAAGTTGAAAATAGTTATGAACGCTTTGGTCTTGCATCAGAATGAAGGTTTTTCTTCCCTGCACTAGCCAGTAGCATTCATAACAAGTCTACAGGTCGGCAGAAAATACGTTTATGTTGTAAAAACAGCATTCAAAGTGTTTAACGTAGGGCTGTGCACAAAGCAAGCGCTTATTACCTGTGGCAGGTAAGAGTAGCGTCCCTCCTGGAGGCCCCTTCACAGAATGGGGACGGAGCAGCTGTGTCAAATTTGGCACCTGGGATGAAGACAGCTGGTCTCTGGACACGGCAACACAGTGGTCCTTCAGGCTGGCGCCGGGTAATTTTGGTGGCCCGCTGGGAATGGCCGGAATGTCACTAAAGAACCAGAGGAGAGGGGTTGCATATGGGGAGGAGGTCATTTGGAGAGGATTCTCAAAGGGAAGCAGAGAAACTGGGAGAATGTTGGCACAGAGCGCTGGATCACGTATGTGCATGTGTGTGCACAGGTCGGGGAGCAGGTCTGCGTGTTGATGAGAAATGCCCAGAAGAGAGAATCACTCACGGGTGTCTAACTAATGGGCAGGTGCAAGCTGGTGCCAGGTGGGCAGGGGGGGAGCGCGGTGATCAGGGGCAGGTGGGGGGAGGGCAGTGCTCTCGGGCAGGTCGGGGGGGACCTGGGACCAGGTGTGGGGCAGGATATCCGGAGGGAGTCCTCTTCTGATTGCTAACTTCCTCAGTGACGGGGAGGGGTCACCAGCTGAGGAGAAAGGACCCATTGATATCCCAGGACGTTAGGAGAACAACGTTGGGAACCTGGCATGATGGCCGGGTGGCTATTGGTCCCACAGGAGCCTGCCAGGCCTCCGCTAGGGTCACGTTAGAAAGGGACCACCTCCTCTCATTTGTCCACTTCTCAGTCCTGTGTCTCAGTCCCGCCCTCAGCCCTGGCACCCGGTGGTGGCTGGTCACCAGATGATAGGCCTGCTTGTCACCACCTTTGAGAGCCACCCTCCCTGGTGGTGGGAGGCTGTGGCTGCAGGGCTCTCTGTCCACCTGGACGGCCTTCAGGCCCAGGGTCCACGTCAGTGTCCCACAGCCTGCTCCTGCGAAGAAACGCATTAAAAAAGTGTATTTTTTAAAAAAGAAAACAAATATTATTTCCAATGTATTAAATTATATTATGTTTAAACTATTTAAATACTGGATAATTTTAAAATAGTTTAAAAACAATTTCTGAAGTATTTTTTAGTCTTTGATGTGACGTGTGCCGAAAGGCTTGGCCGAGGCTGGTGTTTGGATTTCTTGGTTCACCTGCTGGAAGTGAAGCGATCCCATGGCTCGCCAAGCTTTCGCTGTTTCTGATCTCGGATTCTGCTGGCTTCAAAACCTCTCCGCCCGCTTTCCTGCTACTTGACCCCAAAAGTAAGTTACGCCGTCACTCAGACTCGAGAACGGAGCATATTGTCTTAATAACTCGGCTGCACGCGAGCGGGGATGTGATGGCACGGGGTGTGTCACCCCCTCCAGCCCCACGTCACCTGAAATCTTGTGGACGGGCATCGAGGGCCCCCCGGTCCCGTGAACATTCACCCCGTAGTGTAGGGTGAATTTACACGTGGGCTGTTGGAGGCCACCTCCTAGGACTGTGTTTGCAGTCAGAATCCCTGTGTTTGCACCCACACTCGCATTCAACAAAGAATTGTGTTTTTCTTTTGCAAAACTCTCCTTATATACACATACCCACAGGCTCCTCAGGGAGGAGCGAATTCGAATTCGTGTTGGAGAATCTGGCTGTGTCCGCTCAGCGTGGGGAGCTGAGGTCGTATGTGCTGATTTCCCCCCAGGAAATCAGCCACTCCTTGTCTCCCTTCCTTCCTGTCCCTCCGATCCGCCGCTGGGGTGCACGCCTGCCCCCCGCCCGGGAGAGTGTCCCCTCTGCTGTGGATGACATACCTTTTTCTCCTTCTTACTGGAGACACTGTTCTTTCTGAAAATGACCCTAGTTCACCGACATCAACGATGCTTTCAGACATGATTGGATCGCCATGACTAAATATATCTGGGGTATTATCTGGAGTATTTCTCTCGATTTCGTGGTGATGCGCGGTCCCTGCTCAGTGTCACCTCACGGGAGATCGGAAGGGGTGAGTGGGCCACATGGTGTTGGCTCAGTCCCCAAACCCTGAGCAATGAAGGATCCCCTGCCCCACTGTCCCCATCCTCGGCCCCTAACCATGTCCCCAGTCTGCGTCTTCAGACCAGATCTCACTTCCAAACATCCCCAGTGAGCATGGAGTGGACACGTCAGAGTCGTGCACAGAGCCGTCCCCCCCGTCCTCCTTCGGGGAGGTGGCCGTGGTTTCTCCCTTTAGGGAGCAAAGCCAAGTCCGTTGTGCCTGTGGATCATCTTTTCCTCTTGTTCCCCCCCTGCCCCCCGTGCCCTCCCCCCCCAACCCCCGCCTCGATCCAGCCAGCCTCTCCCGCAAGGCCACTCCCAGATTCGGGCCCAAATCCTACCCTGACACCAAGGTGCTGCTGTGGTAGTGACTTTTCTCTTTGCCTCTGGAAACTCACCATCCCACCCACCCTTCATGCTTCTGCGAAGGGTGATTATCCCAAAACAGAAATGTGACGTTGGGTTCCCGCTCCTGCTTGCGACCTTTAGATGGGCTTCTGTTTCTGACCATTTTGTAGTAACAGGGGCTAGATTAGCCTTTCCACCTGCAAGAACTGAAAAACTGGATAAAGTACAAAAAACAAGGGCATTGCAGACGTTGGACATCAGACGATGGCGAGCAGTGAGACCAGAGGGATGGGAATCGGGTGAGGTGGCTCCACATCTGCTCCACGGCCAGGGTTTCCAGAGCAGGAAGGGGTGGCTGACTGTCCACACAACCATCAGAGGGAGGCTGGCCCTGTGAATCCCGACCTTGGTCTCTGGAAACCAGAGACAAGCATTTCTATGATCCCAGCCCCGCCCCCCCCCCAACCGCCGGTTTGTGGTCATTTGTCACAGCTGCCTGAAGAAACTAACACAAAACTGTTTAAAATCTGAAAAAGTGGGGCACCTGGTGGCTCAGTCGGTTGAGGCTCAGGTCATGATCTCAAGGTTCATGGGATCCAGCCCTGCATCAGGCTGTGTGCTGACAAGGCAAAGCCTGCTTGGGATTCTCTCTCTCTCCTCTCTCTCTGCCCCTCCCCTGCTCTCTCTCAAAATAAATAAATAAACATTGTAAAAAATCTGAAAAAAACAGATGAAAAAGTCTAAGAAAGATTGGGGGGACAGAGCATCAGCACCCGTGACTGAAGTATCGAAAAGAGGGGCCAGGAGGAAAATATCTGAGGAAAGAACCAGAATTTTCCCACATCTGAGTCAAACTATAAATGCACAGATCCAGGAGGCTGAAATGATTCCAGTCACAAAATGAGGGAAATGGCACCAAGCATATCACGAGCAAAGTGCTTAGAGCACATGATAGGGGCGCTTGGGAGGCTCAGTCAGTTAAGCGCCAACTTCAGCTCAGGTCATGATCTCACAGTCCGTGAGTCCGAGCCCCGTGTTGGGCTCTGTGCTGACAGCTCAGAGCCTGGAGCCTGCTTCCGATTCTGTGTCTCCCTCTCCCTCTTCCCCTTCCCTGCTCATGCTCTGTCTCTCTCTCTCTCAAAAAAAAAAAAAAAAAATTAAGAGCACATGATAAAGAGACAATATAAGCACAGACAGGAAAAACAAGATATAACTTAGCTACAGAGGGCTGGTCTCCCACTGTGATGAGGACAGTTTGTCATCAAAAACAAGGCACAGAAGTCAGTGGGGAAACATCCCCAAGGTGCTGAAAGGAAGAAGAAATCTATTAACATTGAACGCTCTTCCCAGTGAAAATGTCTTTCAAAACAAAGGAGAAATAAATACGTTTTTCTGACATATGAAAGTGGAAGCCTGTGGCGGGCAGATCCGCACCACAGGGGCTCCTTCGTGCACCTGGGGACCCGGGCCTGGGAAGTGACAAAACACCGGTGATCAGGTGATGGCATTGTCCTTACCCATTTGTTCCCCCGGAAGATGACGGATCGCTTGGAGCAGAGAGAGGAAGAACACACTGTGTGGTTTATCACAAGCGAAGATGTAAGACTTACAGTCATGGCCCCGACCCTGAAACGTGCGCCGTTGTGAGTTTCGTACCCACGATGCGGTCCACAAAGCCTACAGCGGCCACAGAAATAAGGAAATAACACAGCAGAGTTACAGCCAGTGAATCCATGGGGTGCTGGGACGGAATCGAAAAACATCAACGGTTTTCAGCTACAGCATATCAAACACATGGGCGCTGTGACTCATGTGCACACGCACACAAGCACGCACGCACGCGCACACATGTGCACATGGTGAGCACACCCACACATATGGGCAGCCGTACAGGCTTCTTTTGGGCCCTTCAGGGAATTGAGGGCAGAGGGCAAATGATCCCCCTGAAACTGGGATAAAAGGTGAATTCAGAGACACAGTTGCCACCCGGGCAGTGGCCCTGGAACCATGAACCAGCGGGTACCCACGGCCAGCAGGGAACTGGGGTCGGGGGGTCGGCCAGTGTGGGAGTGTGGGGGTCCTGGGAGCTGCAGACTCGGGGGGCCCACACTTCCACGGATTCCACCCATGAAAGCTGTGGCAGCTTCTCATCATGAAGAGTCAAGGAAAACACCCTCTCTACCCCGTCTCTGGCGGGAAGGGGGCAAAGTAAGCATGCTGACTCCCACCCAGAGCCTTCTCCGCCAAGCCTGCTTGGCAAGGGAGGGGATCGTGCTGAGCTTTCTGAGACCTTCCTTTACCCAAACTCAGCCCCGCTTGTCTCCCTGTTCCAGGGAAGGAGAATAACCCCGGGGGGGACTCGTGAGGGTCACAGCCCGGGGACGGGGACGCAAACGCAGGAGCAGGTGGACGTTGTGTGAGTCCGGCGTGACGCCCCTCACTCAGCCCAACCGCCGCGTCACCGGAGCGCTGTTGCAGTGGTGGTGGATTGCAGTCTCCAGGCACGGACTCTCGTGCACAAGCTCTGGGGAGCCCAGAACAACAGAAAATGGAAGCTTCTGACACCTGAGGGGCCATGAATGTTAAACTGAGCCTGAGTCCCGACAGAGAAACCAAAACCTCACTGGAATTCTTCTCACTTCAGTTCCTGTTGCTGGACATATCACGTCCACTTCCACCCCCAAAATTGCAAGGTGTGCTAGAAAGCACGAGGGTGAAACCATCTGCAGAGACAAAACGAGTGTCCGAATGGAACTGGGATGGACAGAGACATCGGGATTACCAGACAAGGAATTTGAAATAGCCATGCCCCCGTGGAAGGCTCTCCGGGCACAAGGAGAGAATGTACAGACACAAATGAGTCATGTGAGCAGACAGACTGCCAGAATCAGAAGGAAATGGGAGAAATCAGGAACACAGCAGCCTGAAGACAGTCTCGGAGGAATTAAAGAGCTGGGCGCGGTTGGGAGAGGGTCAGTGGCTGGAAGATGTGTCCAGCAGGAGCTTTTCCGAGCTTCAGATCCAAGAAAGAAAACAGGAAACAGAACACGGTATCTAAGAACTGTTGGGTAATTTCAAAGTCCTAACGAACATGCAGGAGAGAGAAAGATACACAGGACACGTTTGAAGTAATTGCGTGCACACATTTCCCCCAAATTAACGGCAGACACCAAACCACAGAACCTGGAAGCTCAGGGTCCACCAGACGTGGATACGGCACAAAACTGCGTGTGGGCACGTCATGATCAAGGGATAGAGAATCCAAGGCAAAGGGAAAATCTTGAACACAGCCCAAGGGGGAACACCTTACGTGTACATGAACCAACATGAGAACCGCATGCATCTTCGCCCCCAAACCATGCCAGCGAGTGGGGAGAGTAGGGAGGGGGAAACCCAACCACACTAGCAACTGAGAATTCCTATCCGGCGATGTGATCCTGCACCTGCTGTGGAGAAGTGAGGACATCCTCACACAAAGTAAACTAAGGGACTTCGCGGCCAGTAGAAACAGCACAAACGTGGCAGAAATTAGACCAACAGTGGCGATGATCACTTTAAATGTGAGTGAACTGAACCCACCAGTTAAAAGCAAATTGTTATCAAGGATAAAAACAAGACGCAACCAAGCGTTGTCTGAGAGAAGCCCGATTTGTAGAAAGACACAGGCGGCTGAACGTGAAGAGGTGGGGGTCTCCTGTGCTAACTGGCCACCGTGAGCTGGACTAACGACATTAACGCCAGACACAGTGGACTTCAGAGAGAGAGCAGACAGCAGGAATGTGGAGGGACAGCTTACACGGTGACGAAGATGTTCTCCAAGAAGACACGGCAAAGGAAAAAGCAGACCACACATAATGGGTGCAGAGTGTCAAAGCACGTGAGGCAAAAACTGGAGGGGAAAACACATGAATCCACTGCTCTGGTTGGTGGTTTTCCCTCTCCTCATCCAATGACTGATGGATCTGGCAGCAGAAAGTCAGTGAGACTACAAATGAATAGTAATCAATAACATCCATCAATTTGGCCCAATTGATGTCCATGGACGATCCATCCAACAACAGCAAAACACACATTCTTCTCATGCCATCAGGGCACATTCAGCAAGGCAGACCACATTCTGGGCCATAAAACACACCTGACAAAGATTCAAAGAGTAGAACTACAAAGTGTGGTATGAGACCATGTAGAATGATCTCGAAATCAAAGGTCAAGACTTGAACAATCTAAGCATGTTCTGTGCCCTTTAATGGGAAGGCCAGTCAGGTGGGACCATGAGAAGAGACACAGGAGAGTCTCAGGAAAACAGAGGTTATTGAGTCCCAGGTCCCAGGCAGCAGGTGTCATGGATCGTGTTTTCCAACCACAATGAAATGAAAGTAGAAATCTTAACGAGGAAGCCTCCACACACTTGGAAACTAAAAAATACACTTCTACATAATCCAAAAATGGCTCAAGGAGGAAATTTCAAAGGAAGCCCATGAAAACTATACTGTACTGAGTAAAAAGGAAAACAGAAGGAGGACACGTGTAGGGCTTACAGGTATACGGACACCATGGAATGAACGCGGGAGGAAAGAGAAAAATGTTCAAATGGATTCTATACATTTCTACCTCTAGGAACTTCAAAAGAAGAGAAAAATAAATCCAAAGCAAGCACAAGGAAGGAACAATAAAGAGAAAGCTATAACCAATGAAATTGGAAACAAGCGAGAGAAAAAACTGAGGGAAAAAAGAGGTTGTTCCTTAAAAACCTCAGTGAAATTGATAAATATCTAATAAGGCTGACAAAGAAAACAAAGGGAATAGGACACAAGTTACACACACCAGGAACTAGTCCAGGGAAATCTCTGCAGTTCTTGTGGGCCTTGAAGGAACGGTAAGGGATAGTACAAACAGCTCTGCACATATAAACTTGACAGCTTTGTAGGATTGAACCAATTCCTGCAGAAGCACAAGCAATCCCAGCTCACCCAATACTGAATCAATGATTTGAAGACTCCTGTAAACTGTTTAAAAAATCGAACTTTTATTCCCCCTCCCAACCCCAAATAAGCTCTGGGCCCAGACGGTTTCATTGGAGCTTTCTACTAAATGTTTAAATAAGAATTAAATAATTTTTAAAAATGTCGGGGCGCCTGGGTGGCGCAGTCGGTTAAGCGTCCGACTTCAGCCAGGTCACGATCTCGCGGTCCGTGAGTTCGAGCCCCACGTCGGGCTCTGGGCTGATGGTTCAGAGCCTGGAGCCTGTTTCCGACTCTGTGACTCCCTCTCTCTCTGCCCCTCCCCCGTTCATGCTCTGTCTCTCTCTGTCCCAAAAATAAATAAACGTTGAAAAAAAAATAAAAAAAAAAAGTTTATTTATTTTTGAGAGAGAGAGAGAGAGAAAAGAAGAGAGAGAGACAGAGCGCGAGCAGGGGAGGGGCAGAGAGAGAGGGAGACACAGAATCCGAAGCAGACTCCAGGCTCCGAGCTGTCAGCACAGAGCCCGACGCGGGGCTTGAACCCACGAACCGTGAGATCGTGACCTGAGCCGAAGTCGGACACTCAGTCGACTGAGCTACCCAGGCATCCCGTGTAAGAATTAATACTTATTCTTCACAATCTATTCCACAAAGAAGTGAAGGAGGGAAAACTTTTAAATTCTTATTATGAACCTAATATTACCCTGTTATCAAAACCAAAGACACACACACACACACACACACACACACACACGAAGTACAGATTAACTTCCCACATAAACACATGTGCAAAACCGTTTTGCTGAATGCTAGCAGTTAGAACCCAGCAATATGTGAAAGGAATTATACACTGTGACCAAGTGGGGCTTCTTCCAGGTGTAAAACGCTGGTTCAGTAGTCCCATGTCGATTACTGCACTACACGGCATTATTTTTAAAAAGAAAATCACACGATCATATCAACAGATGCAGAAAAGACATTTGGCAAAATCTACCACCCACTCATGACAATAACTCAGCAGGCTAGGGATAAAAGCAAACTGTCTCAGCTTGATAAAGATTAGAATACGGAAACTACAGCTAATGTTATATTTATGAGGAAAGACTGAATACATCCCAACTGCTGTATATTGCATGTTCGTGTCCCTGAGTTCACATGTGAAAATCCTTACTGCCCTGGTGACGGTCAGTGGGAGATGGGACCTTTGGGAAGTGACTATGTCCTGAGGGTATAATCTTCATAAATGGGGTGGGTGCCCTTCTGAGAGAGGCCTCAGGGAGCTCCCACACACTTCCTGCCTTTCAAGGATATGACAAGAAAATGGCTATCTGTAAGCTGGACACAGGCCACCAGCAGAACCTGACCATGCTGACCCCCTGATCTAGGACTTTCAGCCTCCAGAACTTTGGGGTGACTAAGATACCTCTCAGATCAAGAAGGAAGCAAGGACATCTGCTCTCAACACCCTTATTCAACATAGTGCTGGAAGTTTTTGTCAGTGAAGCAGAAGGCATGAATATCAAAAAGAAAGGGAGGAAGGAATGAAGGAAGGAAAGGAAGGAAGGAAGGAAGGAAGGAAGGAAGGGAGGAAGGGAGGAAGGAAGAAGAAAGCTGTCTGTTTGCAAATGTCATAATTATCTACATTGAATATCCCAAGAAATCTACATTTCCAGTAAGTTCAGTGATGTCACATGATAGAAGACAAATACACAAATCAACTATTTTTATATATACTTGCAGTGAACATGTGGATAACAAAATTTGAAATACTATACTATTTAAAATCTCTCAAAAAATATACGTAAATCTTCACGGATGGGAAGACCCAATACAGTTTTAAAGCCAATTCTCTCCAAATTAATATACAGGTTTAAAGTATATCCAGACTTTTATACTTTTAAAGTATACTTTTATACTTTGTAAAGTATAAAGTCTATCCAAGCCCCAGAAAAGTTTCCAGGCACCATATGATTATTCCAAAATTTATATATAAAGGCAAAGGAACTAGAATAGCTAAAACAACTTTGAAAAAGAATGAAGTGGAGGAATCAATCTACCTGCTTTCAAGACTTATTATGTATCTACAGCAGTCACATTTATTTGGCATTGGTTGATGGGATAGATGCACAGTTCAGTGGAATAGTGCAGAGACCCCAGAAACAGATCCTCACAGATACACCCAAATGCATTTTTTTTTTACCAAGGTGCAAAAGCAATTCCATGGAGGCAAGACAGTGTTTCTGGTAAATGGTGCTCCAACCATTGGTACTTTGTTGGAGAACAAAGAACCCCAACCTGAATCTCATGCCTTATGCAAAAGTAAACTCAAAATAGACTTCAGTGTAAAACATAAAACATAAAACTTTTAGGGAAAAAAAACAACAATGGAATAGCTTAAGGATCAAAGGTAGGCACAGATCTTAGACTTGACACTAAAAGCATAAATGGTAACACTGATAAATTGGGCTTTGTCAAAATACAAAGCCTTTGCTCTGCAGAGTCAAATGAGATGACAAAAGGACAAGAATAGATTTACAAGATTGTAAATATTTGCAAACCACATATTTGGCACAGGACTAGTATCTAAATACATAAAGAACTCTCAGGAGTCAACAATAAAAGAAAAAAAAACAGCCCAATTAGAAAATGGGCAAAATCCACGGAGGGATGTATCACCCAAGAAAACATACAGATGGCAGATAAGCACATGAAAATACATGCAACGTCATGAACCTTCAGGGAAGTGCCAGCTAAAACCACCGTGAGGTATCAGTCCACACCTATGAGACGTGAAAATAAAAAGTATGATAACATGAAATGCCAGCAAGGATACAGATCATATCTCTTGCTGCTGGGAATGTAAATTGTAGAGCCTCTCTGGAAAAATATCGACACTTTTTAATGAAATTAAACATGCTACTACCACTTGACCCACTGTTTCCACTTTTGGTCATTTCTCCCAGAATAATGAAAACCCAAGTTCACACAAAACCTTGTATATCAATGTTTACAGCAGCTTTATTGGTAACAGCCCCAAACTGAAAACAACGCAGACGCTCTTTAATCTGCAAATGGTTACACCAACCAGAATACATCCATTCTACTGAGTGCTGCTGGACAATGCAAAGAAAAGAGCGATGATACACACACCAACCTAGACTAGTCTGCAGAGAATAATCATGCTGAGTAGAAAAGGTCAAATCCCAAAAGTTACATACTGGATGATTTCATGTATAGAAGATTCTAGAAATGACAAAATTATAAAAGTGGAGAACAGATTAGTGGCTGTCAAGGATTAAAGAGGGAGTAGGTGGGAAGTCACTGGGTGTGATGATGACCTTGCAGCATGCAAGGTCCCTGTGGGGATGGAATGTTCTGCATCTTGACTGCGTCCATGTCAGAACTGTGGTTAGGATATTTTACTATAGTTTTGCAAGATGTTACATTTGGAGGAAACCGGTAATCAATACATGAGATCTCTGGGTATTAGTTTTTATTACAACTGTATGTGAATCTATAATTATTCCAAAATAAAAAGTTTAATTATGAAAAAAAAGACTGATAGTCAGATTGGATAAAAAAGCAAGATTCAGGGGCGCCTGGGTGGCGCAGTCGGTTAAGCGTCCGACTTCAGCCAGGTCACGATCTCGTGGTCCGTGAGTTCGAGCCCCATGTCAGGCTCTGGGCTGATGGCTCAGATCCTGGAGCCTGTTTCCGATTCTGTGTCTCCCTCTCTCTCTGCCCCTCCCCCGTTCATGCTCTGTCTCTCTCTGTCCCAAAAATAAATAAATGTTGAAAAAAAAATTTAAAAAAATGGTAAATTTAAAAAAAAAAAAGCAAGATTCAATGATATGCTATTATATAAAATCCACTTTAAGCATAAAGACAAAGTTTGGCTAAGGGTTAAAAGATGGGCATAGGCTTTACCTAACTCTCATCAAAAGAAGCTGGAGTAGCTGTTTGAGCATCAAAGTCAACTTCATAGCAAGTGATAGTCTCAGGAATAAAGAGAATTTCATACTCATAGTGGTGTCATTCAATCCAGAAAATATAGCAATTCTAAATTTGTATGCACCAGATAACAGACCTTCATAACTGATAAGGCAGAAAGCTTTAGAACTGCAAGAAGAAATAGGCAAAGTCACAATTTATATTTGGAAATTTCAACAGTTTTCACCCAATAATTGATAGGGAAAAAACCCAATGGAAAATCAGTAAGGATACAGAAGAACTGTAGAACATTATTGGCAAACATGTGTAGTCACAGTGTATAGAACAGTTCACGTAACAGCAGCAGAGTAAACATTCTTCTTCAAGTGCACACGACACGCTTACCAGGGTACGCTATGTTCTCGGCCAGAGGTCAGCCAAGTGTGGATGTGCCCATTCTCTGCAAATTCACCCATAGCTTCAGTGTAACCTCAATCAGGATGTCAGTGGTCTTTCGTGGAAACTGGAAAGCTGATTCTAAAATTGATGTGAATTTGTAAAGGATCTAGAAAGCAACTTTGCAGAAGACCACGGTCAGAGAGCTTCCACTCCCTGGCTTCATGCCTTGTTTTAAGCCCTTACTAATCAAGACCGTGTGGTATTGGCATCAAGAGAGACAGATCGGTGGACCCCAAATAGACCAATTGGTAGAAATACAGCTGATTTGTTTTCTGAAGAGGCAAGTGGGCAGTGCGGTGAGGGGAGAATTTATTAACTAGAACAAGTGGGCATCCATACACAAAAAAATAAACTTCTTGTACACAATATGCTAGAATGAACTCAAAATTGATTACAAACTTAGCTGTCAAACATACTGCAAGAAAACACAGAATAATACACTTGTGAGTGGGTGCGGCAAGGATTTCTTAGAAACCAAACAAGCTGCTAAAGAAAAAGTATATCATTTAGACTTCATTAAAATTAAGAACTTCTGGAGGAAGTATTTACAAATCGTACATAAGATAAAGGTCTCAATACTAATCAAACCTGAAAAATGGCAAACACGTGAACCTCACTAAAGGAGAAACACAGAGACGTAAAGGAGAAAAGAAGCCCGCAGAAGGATGCTGTAGAGACTGGGCAGGGCGGTGGGAACTGCATCGAGTTCTCCCTGCACCTGTCGGAATGTTCTGCATGGGGAAGCCACTCCCTGCTCAGTGCTGACCCAGGTGTGAGGTCACTGGAGCTCTCATACACTCTGGAATGGTAACTCCTTTCTGAAAACAGTTTGGGGGAGCCTGGGTGGCTCAGTTGGTTAAGCTTCCGACTCTCGATTTTGGCTCAGGTTATGATCTCACGGTTAGTGAGTTCAAGCCCCGCATCAGGCTCTGCGCTGACAGTGCGGAGACTGCTTGGGATTCTTTCTCTCTCCCTCTCTCTCTGCCCCTCCCCCACTCACTCTCTTTCTCTCAAAATAAATAAATAAAGAAATAAATAAATAAACCTAAAAAAAACTTAATTAAAAAAAAAGTTTGACCATTTCTGAAAATGCTGAACACAGCCAGTGACCCAGCCGTCCTCTTACAAGTTTTGCCCAAGGGAAAAAGGAAACATGTGCCCATATGAGGGCTCCCACAGGTGGTCAGGTCCCCAAGATACTGGGAACCAGCCCAGATGCTCGGCGACAGGTGAACGAGAAATAGATCGAGACGCATGCAGGTAACGGAGTAAAGTCCGGAGGAAAGAGGAATGAAAATTCACACTCACAGCTGAACGGATGAATCCCTAACCACTGGACTTGGTGAACGAAGCCGGCCAGAACAGACCATGTACTGTTTGGTTTCCTCTACATGAAACTCTAGAAAATGCAGACTGCTCTGTAGTGACAGGGACTGTGGGTGGGGTGGGCCTGCCGATGGGGCAGGGGCACCAGGGATGGTCACAAAGTTGTGTGGGCTCCATCACAGCTGACCCTGGAAAGCCTTTCTGATCATCTGGTCGGATTGTGTTGTTCTTCTGACCAGTGTGTTACCCAAATCGTGAGCGCGCCATTCAGGGTAGCTTTCTCCCTCGGACAAGCACGATCCTTAATGATGAGATATTGCAAGTTTCAGAGACAAGATACTTTCACTTCGTTATGGTTTTTCTTTTTAGGATTTTTTAGAAATTGTATTTGAGACAGAGAGAGAACAAACAGAAGAGGGGCAGAGAGAGAGAATCCTGAGAGAGAGAGAGAGAGAGAGAGAGAGAAAGAGAATCCCAAGCAGACTCCAAGCTCAGCACAGAGCCAGACATGGGACTTGATCTCATGCACCAGGAGATTATGACCTGAGCCGAAATCAAGAGTTGGACACTCAACCCACTGAGCCACGCAGGCCCTCACTCCTATATGTGAAGTAAAACCAATAATGCATTGTACGGAATCGAAGATACCAGCCAGGCTCTCAAGCCCCATTACCACTGTCTTACGCACCAACATAAAACTCTGGCAAATACTGTAGTTGAACAAGCACTGTGTAGATCACCAATCATCCTCATTCAGCACATCCAGTGCGCAGTTCCCACTGGGCATCCCGGGCAAAGACCCGAAACCCCTCTGGCCTCTAAGCCTCCTCCCTGGGCTCACACAGGGTTGGGGGAGGGGATTATAAAACCAGTTTCAAATTCAGATGGTTAATTGTGGGGCAAGCTTTATTTTTTTTAAATTTTTTTTTTTCAATGTTTATTTATTTTTGGGACAGAGAGAGACAGAGCATGAACGGGGGAGGGGCAGAGAGAGAGGGAGACACAGAATCAGAAACAGGCTCCAGGCTCTGAGCCATCAGCCCAGAGCCCGACGCGGGGCTCGAACTCACGGACCGCGAGATCGTGACCTGGCTGAAGTCGGACGCTTAACCGACTGCGCCACCCAGGCGCCCCTATTTTTGTAATTATTTTTTATGTTTATTTATTTTTGAAACAGAGAGAGACGGAGCACAAGTGGGGAAGGGGCAGAGAGAGAGGGAGACACGGGATCCGAAGCAGATTCCAGGCTCTGAGCTGTCAGCACAGAGCTCGATGAGAGGCTTGAACCCACGAACTGTGAGATCATGACCTGAGCGGAAGTCAGACGCCCAACTAACTGAGCCCCCCAGGCGCCTTGTGGGGCAAGCTTTTATCGTGAGTTGTTGGAGCAAATACTTTCCTGAGATGAGCCTTTGGGGAGAGAGATGATTAGCTTCCCCGAGAGCTCCTGCCCGTGGGGCACCTGCTGGGGCGCCCTGGGGTCTCAGCCACAAGGCACTCGGCCCCGGGACTCCACAGCCTGAACCGCTGGAGCCTCAGAGCTGAGGTGATTAACCTTCCTCGCAGCTCCTGGTGCCAGGGCAGCGGTGGAGATCTAGCCACTTGGAGAGAGAGCAAATAGAAATGTGGCCACTTAGAACCCAGGCTTGCTGCTTCTCTGACCAGGCCTTTAAAGTAAAAGGAAAAAGACTCCACCCTCTCTGAACTCACCTGGCCACCACTGCAGGAGGCTGTGTGAGGTCTCCTTTGGGAGGGACCTGCCTCGATTTCTCAGCCCGCAGCCGGGAGGACAGGGCCCCATCCCTGTGCAGCCCGGGCACCTGCCCAGGGATCCCCCAAGTCCCCGCAGGCGGTCCGGTGCCTCCCGTCCCCGTGGTGCACTCCTGTCACTCTCCTGTTCTCTATTCCATGTTCCAGGCCAGTTCAGTAAATACTAGGGTGGTCCCAGCCAGTCTGGGCCATCCTGCCGCCTCCCTTTCTCCAGCAGACACCCCGCTGCTCCAAGACCCCCTGTGCTCTGAGTGCAAAACCCCAGGCTTTTGGTGATGTGAAAAAAAAATTTAATGTTTATTTATTTTTGAGAGACAGAGAGAGAGACAGAGCGCCAGTGGGGCAGGGGCAGAGAGAGAGGGAGACACAATCCTCCAAATTTGTTCTTTTTTGTTTGGCTATTTATTCTGTAAATGCAAGTGCTGCCTTTTGGTTTTATTATTATTATTATTATTATTCTTTTTAATAGGCTTTAATTTTCAAAGCAGGGCTCCTTCGTAATTACACTGGAACTCCAGCTAAATTGTCTCAGGCTCTTTTTGCATCATTGCTGGTGGCGATCTGCATTCCAGAGGGAACCGCCCGTTGAGTAATCCAAGGGGTGTTGCTGTTTACACACTTTGTGTAACTGCATTTACCCGTCAGTAGGAACAATGTGGCCAGTTAGGGTCTACACAGCTTACTCCCTGTGGGCTCTGTTCCTACTACCGTACTTCCATTACTTCATTTAACCCCACACCTCCCTCCCCGCCATCCTTTCTTTATAAGAGGAGGAGGCAGATTATTGCCCGAGGACACCCAGCTAACTGCAGGCTTTGAATCCGGGTCCCCCCTGCCCACCGGCCGTCTCGTCCTGTCATGCGTGATTATGCCCCGTTCCACATGCACAGTGTATTCGGTTCTGGTTTTCCGGCCCAGGTACTGAGGTACAATTCCCGTCCAGCCAAAGGCGGAAACTTTAAGCTCACGGCTTGCTGAATGTTGGCATAGATTTATGCCCCTTTCAAGTCAACCACACCTGCCATCAGAAACAGCCACAGTCCGGGGTGTCTTGGGTTGATTTCGTCTGTTGTGGAGACAATTTCAGAGAGATCGCATTTATCTGTGTCAGGCCGCTTGTGCTCAAACGCGGGAATCATATGGTCGTGTGTATCCATAGTTTTGGGGTTTTCTTGCTGAGTGTTGTGCCGGTTGCATGGGTATAAGGTGTTTTATCTAATTTCTTCTTCCCCCCTCAGTCTTGGCTGCTATGAACATTTGTTGCTCTGTGGACACATGTTTTTATTTGGGGGGCAGGGGCCAGGCATGGGGCTTGGGGTCCTGTGGCTGGCGCACGTTCAACTGTGAGAATGGATGTGGGGGTGGACCTTGACGTCAGCGACGCGTGAGTTTCTGGTTACCCCACACCCTTGTCAATACCTGTATCGTCTGTTACTTTCGATTGTGGCCATTCTGGTGGGTGTGAAAGGGTCTCACAGTGTGGCTTTGATTTGCATCTCCCTGGTGACCGGTGATGTCCAGCACCATCAGCGTCCGTTGATCATTTGTTTTTCTTTCTCCGTCAAGCGTCTGTTCACGTTTCTGCAAATTTTAATGCGTTTCTTGTTGGTTTCTTTGTACCTTATGATATATTTATATATCATAGATAACATTTATCTATTCCGTCTACAAACCTTTTCCAGATATACAGCTTGGAGATATTTCCCCCCAGTCAACAGCTTGCCTTTTTGTTATCTTCATGACGCCCTTTTTATGAGCACAACGTTTTAAATTTTGATAGAGTCTACATTTCAGTTTTTAAAATTTTTAACATTTTGTGTTGCTCTTGGTTAGTGTTTTATATGACCCGACTAGGAAAACTCTATGGGGCACTGAATTTGCAAAGATACTCTTCTCTGATTTGCCTCTCCGTGCATGACACACTGGAATTATCTGTGTGTGTTGGGGACTGCGATGGGTTTGTTTTCCACTGTGGGATTATCTGGTAGTGTTGACATTTTTCTTGAAATGCCTATCATTTCCCCAAAGAACTACTTTGGCACCATTGTTATAATCTACTGACTGTAGCTATCTTGGTTTATTTTGAGGTCGTCTATTTCGTTCCAATGATCTGTGGGTCCATCCTTCATTGTAAGACCTAAATTAGACAGTGTAAATTCTCTAAATTTGTTCCCACCAATATGGGCTGGCTATTCTGGAACGTTTGCATGTCCATAAAATGTGAAATGAGCTTACCAAGTTATACCGTTATGCTGCTGGGATTTTTATTGTTGAATAAATAGACCTATCTGGGGACAAAGGGTAGCTTAATTGAGTCTTCCAACCAATGAGCTTGATACACATTTCAATTTACTTAAATCCTCTTTAATTTTTCTCTGTAATGTTTCACTTTCCTCTGGTCTTTGCCAAGAAGCAAGCATTCGTTTTCAACTTTGGTCACCTGTATGTTTGTTTTTTTTTTCTCCGGTTTCTTTAAAATTTTTCTTTTTCTCAGGGCACCTGGGTGGCTCAGTCGGTCAGGTACCTGCCGTTTAGTTTCGGCTCAGGTCACGATCTCAACGGTTCTTGGGATCGAGCCCTGCATCAGGCTCTGCACAGACAGCAAAGAGCCTGGTTGGGATTATCTCTCTTACTCTCTCCTTCTTCCCCTCCCCCGCTCATGCTATCTATGTGTCTCTCCAAATAAAGAAAAATTTCTTTTCCTCTGGCTTACAGCAATTTTATTATGATGTGCGTTGCTTTGCTGTGTGTGTGCGTTTATCTTGTTTGTGATTGACTTAGGTTGTTGTATATGTGGAAATACAGTTCTCACTCAATTTGGAGGAAAAAATTGGCCATTATTTCAAATATTTCTTTCCCCTCTCCTCCTGGGACTCCCAGTGAAACTGTGCTCGGCCTTTGGTATTGTCCAGTCAGGGATTACTTTGCAATGGTTTGGTCTTTGTTCCCTCGGTTCGTCTGCAGCTACGGATGTGCTGTTCACTCCATCCCGTGGTACTTTCTTATTGTAGATACGGTATTTTCTGTCTCTAGAAGTTGCACTGACTTTTTTTTTTTTACACTTCTCTGAATTCTCCTTTTATTATGTTCATGCTTCTCTTTAAATAACTGAACACACTCGTGATGGCTTCATCACAGACCTCGTCTACCAGTTGCTTTGTCTCTGGCATCCATGGTTTTATATGATATCCATTAACAAATTTTTCTTTTCTGGTTGGGGCTCCCAGTGCCCGGCTTTCTCATATGACTAATAAATCTCAGCTGGATGCTGGAAATTGTAAACGTTGCATTCTTGAGTGACTGCATTTTGAATTCTTTCTTTAGAGTGTGTTGAGTTTTGTTTTGACAGGCATCGGATTGCTTGAAGATTATGAGCTTTGTTAGAGTGGATCTGATTTTGTCTTCGTGGCGAAGCATGACTGTCTGGCATCTCTCAGGAATGCCCGGGCTGGGGACGTGCCATGAGGAAGGGCCTGGCAGGTGGCCGTGTCGGGGAGGACTTGCTCCGTGTTTTCAGCTAGTGTGTTTCCCAACAAGGTCATGAATGGCCTCCTGGTTTGCCTTTCAGGTTCCTCTGCTGAGTCAGGGTCGGCTGTTCCCTCCTGGAAATGCTGTCCTGCCTCAGCTTCCTCAGATCATCTTGTCCTCCTTCTTCTTCTATTTCTTTGTATCTTTTATGTTTAGAATGCAGCTGAATTCCTCTGTCTTAAAAAAGTTTTTTTAATGTTTATTTCATTTTTGAGAGAGAGAGACAGAGAATCGAAACAGGCTCCAGGCTCCCAGCTGTCAGCACAGAGTCCTGATGTGGTGCTCGAACTCGGGAACCACAAGATCATGACGTGAGCCAAAGTTGAACACTTAATTGACTGAGCCACCCATGTGCCCCTTTTTTAAACATAGATTTTCCTTAAGAGTATGTTCCAGGTCTATCATGAGCACTCATCACCGGTCTGTAGGATTCCTCAAATCAATGTTTTTACCTTGTGTCTTTCTGGCTCCACACCCACTGCCCACCGAGCCTCTCCACCTGGACTGCCCATCAAAGCTGCAGACCCAGCACGTCCCAGACTGAGCTCAGATTCTCTTTAATCTGCGTATCTTCAGCCGTTATCCACTGCATGCCTGGGGCACGGTCCCTGCCAGCGTACAGCCCAGACCTCTCCTCCACTGTCTCCTGTCTACCGTGTCCCCTGGAGACATGGACACGGCCCCCTCTCTGCCACTGCACGGCCTCAGCAGAGGCTCTCATGTCCCTCCTGAACCATGAGAGCTGCCTCCTGACTCTACCTCATGGTGTCCAACCCCAGTGCCTTCCGATTTATTCTTTGCAGGATTGTTTATATCATAGCTCCATAAACTTCAAACTTTATTATGCCATTGCCTTGATGAGAAGTATTCCAAAGCCACCTACTAGCTCTGAGATGAAGCCTGAGCTTTGAAGCATGGCCACGTGATCTTTAATAATAGGATTGCAGGTGGCCCTTCCTGCCCCATTTCTTTCTACACTGACATGGGGCTCCTTTATTTCCCATCCTGGCCGATTTGTAGGTCTCTGGACATACTAAGTTTTTGCTTTTGTGTTGCCTCAAATGTCCTCACTCTGTCTTCTGCCCAAGGCTCCCCACAAGCTGGATCAGGCCTGTCATGTCTTACCCCTGTAGTGGTCGCCCCACATCTGCTCCTCTCACCCTGGGTCCTGCACAGTCACTGCACTATGAGTTGTGAGTACCTATCTGCTTGTCCAATTGCCTACTGGCCTGTGGTGTCTTCGAGGTTGGATCTGGGTCAAAGTAAACATCGGTGAGGGTCCTTTGAAATGCCCTTGGGAAAAATGAGTAAAGTCTGTATCACTAGGAGCAAGGTCAAGTTTATCCTCAGTGGTGAACAATGGACCCATTTGTACTTGGTTTAGAGAATGTACCACGATAGGACCAATGAGACATAAAATGTTTGGGTAGGAAATATTAGTCACATGGAGAGACTTTATGTCAGACAGACGAGGCGTTCTGGATTTAAAGGTGAATTTACAGATTTTAAGAAAAGTAACCCAATCAAAACTGGGTTTGGGGAAGAGTCCTGTAGAGAAGGGGGCAGGACACAACTGTCTCTGGGAAGGGGAAGGAGGGTAAGAGCAGTGAAGTGGAAACAAAGGCAAGAGAAAAAATCAAATATCCTTACAGCCCACGGACAAGCTCTTGGGACAGGCAGAGTGACCTTCCTTAGGAGCTCAGCTGCCTGGATGATGACCCTTTGCTTAGGACCTTTCTCCTTCTCCACTCCCTGTTGAGGAGCAGAGAGCACCCCTCTGGACCACCCACCTCAGATCTCCCCACCAGTGTCCCAGGACAAAACTGACAATGGGGAACAAATTGACTGACTTCTAAGTGGACCCAGGTGGGACATAATTTGGGATTTAAACTAATTTAAGTCTGTTGGTTTAATTAAGATAGATCTGTCTTCAGAGTTATCAGCATTAAATATGAAACTTTTATTCTACCAAGGTTTACTAAAGGTCAAATAAACTCATGTTATCTCTGTTAACAAAGAGATGATGCAAAATGATGGTTAATTTTGTCTCAAAGTTTTCATGGGTAATTGTTAAGATAGCTACAAAGTCTTTGGTAACCTGAAACTTTAAAATTTCATTTGGATGATAAATTGGGATTGAATTCATTGGATATCTGGGTCTTTCCCAAATAGGATGGAGTTCTGAACCATCGATTACTGAACACAGGCTTGTGTTTTAGGCTTCTCGTTGCAAAGAAATTAAGGATATTTAAATCTGTTGGGAAAACATGCTTTGTGCTTAACTAATTCATAAATTTGCCATCTGAAGAATTTCAGTGTAACAGTTCACAATTGGTCACTACTTAGTTTTCACTGGAGACTAAGGTTTCTAAGAGTTAAAATTCTGCTAAGTGGTGGAAATGAGGGAAACAACTATGTGCGTATAAGAAAGATCTAAGGAACGGAATGCATTTTTGTTGGAGGTGAAAGAAGGTAATTTTGTCCTAAATGAGACTGGTTTGGGAGAGAGATGGCTTGGGACAAAATCTGAGGGCAGAGGAAAGTTGTAGAAGGTTTGTGAAGGGAAATCTTGGGAAAAGAATTTTATGTGTGGTCAGGAGGGACTAGGGTTAAAATGAATGGATTTTAAAAGTACATTGGTATTCTGCTTACTCTGTTAAAAAGACAAAGTTTTCCTGAATTGCTGGTCTGCTCTTGATAAGAAAATATAAACAAAGTTGTTTTCTTTCTTTATCTGCCCAGAAAAACCAGTTTCTATGTTTTGTCTTTATCAAGTCTTTGATGATCCCTAGTCCTCTTTCGACATGTGCTTTAAAACTTCCTAAGGGTTTCAACAAACTTCCATGAGATTTAAACTGTAAACCAAGTCTCTTTGACTAGTTAGGCTTGTTTATTCGGTATGTTATGTTCTGGGATAAGGTCATCACTTGATTTTCTGATTATTGCAGTGTTCTATGTCACAGAAATAACTGAATTTCCTCATCAGCTACATTATAATGAGCTCTCATATCATCAGATCTTTAACAATGTCTGTTTCTGAGTTTTTGTCATTTGTAGTTATTGTTCTGATGCTCTGACAAAATGCGTTTCATCCTCAGGGAGATTCATAGAAAGGATTTTTTTTTTGACAAATACAGGTATTTGGTATCTTTAAGATCATGAAACTGAAATGGGTAAGAATTTCCAGAACTACCTAAAAAGCTTCATTCAAACTGAGTAAGAATTAGTAACATGGGACTAAGTGAACTGAGCAAGTTTTTGTGACTGCTGTTTGCAATAGTACTGGCTGTCCAGTGTTTGCTCTTCCAGATTAAGGAAACTTTCTCTTAAGCTATCTGTGACTTACAGAAATATGATAAAGTCTTCATTTGTGAACAAATTGAGACATTTAATTTTTCTCTCTATTCAGAAAGTCTCAGTGAGTATTCTTTCTTGCATGGCAATCATACTTATTTGCTTAAGTTCAATAAGAATCTGTTCTCCTTGCAACAGGACACCATTGGGAACATTGGTTATTGTACCAAGGCTTTGACTGGAATGTCATATATGAGAGTCATGCATAGACTCAGACACGACCAGACAGCTTTAAGGAATTGAAGTCGACTTTGTGAAACACGGAGCTGTAAAGTCCCTTGGAAATGTTGGCCTGATACCTGCTGGCAGAGATCCCAGCAGCCTCCCCAGGTGAGTACAGAAGGTCACTTCTCTGGCAGGTGCAGGAAATTGGGGACCTCGTGGAGAGGAATTAGCCCAATTCCACAGGAATTGCAGGCCTGTCTGACGCAAGTACTTGACTTGGCTTCTGGCCTGGAGAGACTACTAAACATTCAGTCTAGATTCCTTATAAAAGTTCCAGCAAAGCAGACTTTTAAAAAGATCTATATGGCCAACTACTATTCTTGCTGAGCTTAGGTAAATAAGCCAAGCTTATTAAAATTAGACTTGTTTTACAAATAAATTAGTCTTGGTTTGGCCATCTCTGAGGATAAGGGTGATGTTAAAGAGAAAATTATGTTTCAGTAACACACCTCTGCAGATTTCAATTCTAGCTCTGATTGCTTTGAATGTTGTCTGCTTAAACTAGACAACTTGAGGGAAATGTCAGAGAAATTGCCACAACAGCTCATGTAGAGATAATCTTCATGCTTGTTATTCTGTGGGGACAGTAACAGGACCCCATGGGCATATGATTATTTGAACAGCTGGGGAATGAGGTGGATTCCCAGCAGTTGTATAACCCAACTATCACCTTGACCGATTCTGTGTAGCCAGGGTGACAAAATCACTCCTTAACAGTCATTCAGTGGGGTTAGCTCTGGGCTTGGGAAGACGACAGATGGCCCCACTTTCCTTGTGACTGGATTGGATGATGCACTTGGAAATGCCCTTATCTCCTGAGACAAGTCTTCTCCCACTTGCCAGTGATTCCTCATAATCAGGATATTGTTAACCTAAACATCAAACAAAGAGGGCATCTTGATTGCCGTATTTGTCCCAGGAGCCACCTCTATTGACACAAAATTGCAAATAGAGGTTTTAGCCAAGCAGTCAGCAGCCACCTTTGACCGGACACAACTCATAGTCACCCACGAATTCAAAAGGTGGCCCTCCAATACCCAATGGTCTTTGATATTTTGACTGCAGTTCACAGAGGCCCAGAATCAGATGAGCGGCCCCTAATGGGACCCATGGCTATGTGGCTCTGACTTGTGTCCATGGCCTCCCCCAGCTGGATAGGCCGCTGTACTCTGGGTTTACCTGGATGCATGGACACATTAGTAAAACCATGACCAACCCAGCCAACCCTCCAAATGTGAAACAACGGTGGACGCGTTCTGTGTTTCAGCGGCATGACCACTGAGCATCCATCTTGGATTCCTCTTTGGTACTGGAGGATGTTGTTTGGTGAATGGAAGCTTTCAATAAGCACATGGTCAAAGCCCTAAATGACACTCAAAATAGCATTTCCCTCAAAAATACTGAAGTAACACAAATGTGTAAAGCAGTTTTACAAAAGAGAATGGCACAAGGTGGGACTCGTGCCCTCATAAACACAGAATGCTGTGTGTACACTCCAGATGACCACAGAAAGATTTCTGGATTTCTAACGGACATAAATACTCAAAATTGTTTTTAAACAATCCCTCTCTTTCCATTAATGATTGGTTAAACTCCTGGACTGGAGGAGGATTTTTGTCAACTATCAAAGGACTCTTACGTGGGCTTCTTTCCTTTTTTGTTATTCTAATCATGTTTTCTCCCATGTCCTCTGGTGTCTAGACTCCTTCACTGCCAGAACTTGAAGTCTCTAGATGACCCTTTCCACTTGGGAAGATCCATACATGGGGTCTCCCTTGGATTCAACTGCCTCTGCCTTTCATAACTCCTAGATCCCTAACTGACCAATGGTGACCCATAAATAGGGACATCTCTGCACCCTTATTCAGTAGGAAGAAATTACAGAAGAGAAAACCTTCCACCCTCAGCAACCTTAAAGATTTAAGGATCAAAATTGTTCAGGGGGGAATGATGTGACCCACAAAGGCAAAAGAAAAAAGTTAAATTTCCTTATAACTTACAGCCCATTGGCAAGTCCTAGGAACAGGCAGAGTGACATTCCTCAAGCTGTTTGTGTTAATACGTTGCTAAAGGCATGAAGAGATCTTAGCTTGACATTAGCCAGACCTCCAGGTTCCTGTAAGTCTACTTTAACATATGAAAATCCCTTTGGAAACCTTCTTTATCTCTATCCCCTAAGTGTATGTTGGCAATTATACTCCAAGCTCATGGCCCCTGATATACATCTGAAGGGGCTCGTGACTGAGGTTTTACTAAACAGGAATAAATGACATTTTCCCAACAGCAGCTCAAGGTCCTGGAAACCTTGTTTTCAAAATTCCTTAGACTTATGCTATCCCTGACCCCTTCTCAACCTGAGGGTATGTAATGAGCCACTCTTCATGACCCCAGGGCAGCTCTTCCTGCCTAGGAGCCTGTCCCCATGCTTTAATAAAACCACCTTTTTTTTTTTCTGCACCAAAGATGTCTCAAGAATTCTTCCTTGAGCTTTCTCTCCTGAACCCCAACATTTCACATCAAGGGGCATCTAGGGGAGGGAGGGTACTTGGTCCTGGTCAGCGAGAGCCCTTCCTCAATATTTTAAAATATGAATTACAAATACAAGGATGTGCTTTAGAGTTCTAGGGAGAGGGAGGAAAAGAAATAACGTAAAAGTATTTACATTTCAAATGTAAGCAATGAATGAAAGTGTGGGAGACATTGTTATGTGCGAAATGGGGAAAAATTGATGTTAATGTTTCCTGGCATGGGAGGAAAGTCAGTAGGAAAAGTTATGGGAAGAGGTGCCGGTCTGAGTCCCTGAGGGCAGGTAGCCAGTGCCCCTCATGGTGCTCATCCTGTTGAAAATACAGCATCAGCTCCTCCCTTTTCTTTACATTTTTTTTCATTTTTATTTATTTGGAAGAGAGAGAGAGTGGGAGAGAGTGGCAGAGGGAAAGAGAGAGAGAATCTTAAACAGGTTCCATGTTAAGAGCAGAGCCTGACATATGGCTGGATCCCAATACCCTGGGATCATGACCTGAGCCAAAACCAAGAGTCGGAGGCTTTACTGACTGAGCCACCCGGCGCCCCAACTCCAACCCTTTCTGACCGTCGCCCTACAGAGCAGAGGTGCCTATGGATCAACATTTGTCACAATTTCTTTGTGTTTCCAGTTTCTATTTCAGCCATACAAGACATTCACACGTAACTTGGGAAATAAGAGAAAAGGAAAAAGTCCTTTTCTCCAGCACCAGCTTCAGGCGGTAGCTGAGGTCATTGATAGTGACTTTCAAAGACTCCAAAATTCCTAGATAATCATCCCCTCTGGCACCGTGAGCAGTTGGGACCTGTGAGAGTGGCGTGCCTAAAATCCTTGCACAGGAGATTCTTGAAAAACGGCGTTTTGGCCCTGTCCTTCACAGACTTTCTAATGGTTAATTGCCCCTGTTACATATATCTTCACTCAAAATATCTAGAGAGGCTACTGTTTTTCTAAATGTGTTCTCACTAATACATATTTGCTGTCTGCAGGGATTGTGGAGGTGACAAGAACTGAAAACATGGGAACTTGGGACTGATTATTTAACGACGTTGGATTTGAAGGCAGGATAACTTTTACACTGATGGGAAATTGGATACTGGTAACTGTGAACATGTAGTCACATTAATATCGCTGTTAGTTGCCTGGAATGAAGCATCAAGGTAAGGCAAGGGTTTGGAAGCAGAATGGTGAGTATAGCAGAACACTTGTTGGGACAGTGATGAGACCATGGGTGGGCGAACTGCATCCTACCACTCAAGAGGGGGTAAAAACAGAAAGAAACAAGCTTGAGGATTTAGATTTCTGAAACAAACATGGTTGGAACACCAGAGAGTTTCTATACCTGTCCCTAGAACATCAAATTTCTTTTGCAGTTTTCGGTTCAGTGTTTCAAAAAATCTCCCTTGAAGTTTGATCTTTGGGTTTGCTGAAGTTCCACATGAGGAGTCAGACCATCTATATCATAATTACAGCAGTGGCAGGAAGAAGCAAAACGCTGACAAGAGAAGGGAAACATCAGAGCAGTCCTTGGGTCTACTTTACCAAGAGAGTCTCAGTAAACCTAAGTAGGGTGGCTGCCTGCTGAACTAAAAAATAAAAATAAGAAAGGACCCACAGTCTCCTAAAGTAATGGCAGATTGTCCAGGATAAATAGAAAATCGCCCAGTATAACAAAAAATAGGACCGTTACAATTGAATTGAGAAAAGACAATTGGTGTCAACATTGAGATGAACCAGATGTTGAGAATTCTCTGACAAGAGTTTTAAAGTAACCAGCATACAAATTATTCAACAAGAAACTACAAATTAAAAAATAAAAAATAGAAAGTCTCAACAAAGAAACAGAAATTATTTTAAAAAGAGCCAAATGTAAGTCATAAACTGAAAAATGTAATAACAAATATAGAAATTGTCTGAATGTCTCAATAGTAGAGTGCAGATAGAGAACAGAATCAGTAAAGCCAAGGACAGAACAATTGAATTTACACAATGAACAACAGAGAGAAAATGAACCAGAACAAAAACAGAGTGGGAAGGGCTTTGGGACAATAACACAGAGTCAACATGGCTTTTCTGGAATCCCAGAAGGAGAAGAGAGACTGGGGCAGAAAGATTCATTAAAGAAATAATGGTTGAAGCTCCCCACATTTGGAAAAGACACAAATCTATAGATCCAAGATATTGAGCAAATCCTAAGTAGGATGTCCCCCAAAAATCCAAACCAAGAACATGTCACAAACTTGAGAAAGCTGAAAAACATTCTTGAAAGCAATCAGACAGATGATCCACGACCTATAGGAGTAGGTTAACAGCAGATTTTATCTTCTGAAACCATAGAGACCAGGAAAATGTGAAATTTTTCAAGTACCCAGAATTCTATACCTGGTGTCTCAGGCTTTCAGGAAAGAAAAGGTGCAATAAAGACATTCGCAGATGAAGGAAAACTGAAAGTTTGTTGCAAGCAGACTTAAGACAAAGAAGGGCTGAAATAAGGGTAAATACAATAGAATAGCATTTCCCAAATGATTTTTCCATACCGTATCCGACAATGGAAACAGAAATTATAGCCCCATGTGATACTCGAGACAATGATGTGTAACAGAAGGGAACATATGGGACCTAAGTGGCGCTTCACTCCAGATGGTAAAAACACTGATAACAGTAGACCGTGATTCACATCCAGAATGACCGCCAAAGAAACCTTTACAAAGAGAAACCTGAAAAAAATGCTGTCAATCTACTTGGAATACTCAAAGGAAGCAATAATTGAAAGGAAAGTAATAAAAGAGAAATAGGAAAACAAGAATCAGAGGAAACAAACAGGCAGTAGATAATAAAGTGGCAGATATGTGTCCCAACTTATCAATAATTACATTAAATGTAAATGATATCAATCTATCAATTAAAAGGCAGGGTTGGGCAAACTGGATTTAAAAACATAGCCAATTCTCTATTGTTTCTTAGAAATCTATTTCAAACTCAATAGCATGGATTGACTGAAAGTGAAGCGATGGAAAAAATGTACTACGGAAACATTAATCTTAAAAAAGGACAGTAATTATATCAATATTAGATAAAATGGCATTCAAAGGGAAAAAACTGTAAGAGACAAAGGAGGACATTACCTAATGATAAATGATCGAAATACCAGGAAGACACAAGCTAATCAGTGGTTATGCCCCAAAATACATGAACCAAAATATGGGAGAGCCGAAAGGGGAAATGGACAAACTCATGGGAGCATTGGAAACTTCAATCCTCCATTTTGGCAACTGTTATATCTACTTAATTGAAAAAAAAGCAAGAGTGTAAAAGATTTGAAAAGAACAATCAGCCCACAAAATCTAACATGGATCTCAAAAAATGACAGAACATGCAATTCTCCCAAATGCTCTTGGAATATTCACCAACATGCGTCATATGTTAATTGCGGACCATAAAACAAACCTCAACATATTTAAAGTAATTGAAATCATACACAATATGTTCCCTAACAATAATGGAATCAAACTAGAAATCATGCAGAAAGGCAAATCTCTGCACACAGGCACATGAAAAACATAGTTCTAAATAGTCCAGAGGTCAAAGACAAAGTCTCAAGGGAATTCTATGTACATACATGTGTATAGATGACCCTTGAACAATGTGGGGTTGGGGGCACCGACCCCCCGTGAGGTCAAAAATCCATGCATAACTTTTGACTCTCCTAAAACTTAACTAAGTAATCGTGTACTGTTGACCAATAGCCTTACTGATAACATAAACTGTCAATGAAGACATACTTTGTATGTTATATATATTATATGCTGTATTCTTACAATACAATAAGCTGGAGAGAAGAAATGTCATTAAGAAACTCATAAGGAAGAGGAAATACATTTACCGTGCTGTTCTGTATTTATTGGGGAAAAAATCCGTTTATAGGTGGACCTGTGCAGTTCCAACCTGTGTCATTCAAGGGTCAACTGTGTAGATAGAATGAAATGAAAATGAAAAGACAACATATCAAACAAAATAGGTGAGATGCCACTAGAGAGGTGCTGAGAGACACTTACAGTGCTAAAAGCTTGTATGCTAAAGGAAGAAAACTCTTAATGAATAATCTCAACTTTTACCGCAAGAAACTAGAAAAGGAAGAGCAAAATGAAGCTAAAAGTAAACAGAAGGAACAAAATGGTAAACGGAAGACTAGGGGTTAATGAAATAAAAACAGGGAAACGAGAGAAGCCAATGACACAAGAGTCTGGTTCTTCAAAAAAATCAGTACAATTGATTAACCTCTAATAAAAGAGACAAAAACAGAGAGACAAAACAATCACCCAAATCAGGGATGAAATCAAGACTGTCTCCACAGCTCTTACAGCCATTAAAATCATACCCCAGTGACACTGAAAACAATTGTTCCCTCAAGTAAAACAACATAGCAGAAATGGGATAATTCCTTCACTACCAACATAAACTACCAACACTCAGGTGAGGGAAAGTAGATGATCTGAATAATTCTATAACCTTAAGAGAAATTAAATTCGTAACTGAAAATGTCCCAAAAAAGGAAGGTCTAGACACAGGTCATTGGAAAATTGTACCAAATATTTAAACTTAAAACATATAGGTGATTTTACATAATCCCTTTCAAAAAATGGAAGAGGGAGAAACACTTTACAAGCTATTTTATATGGACAATATTATCCTGATATAATAATACTCGCCAAGAATTCTAAGGCACTAGAAAAATATCAAAACTGCGGGCCAATATGTCTCATGAACTTAGATATAAAATTCCTCTAGGATACGCTGACATGGAAATGGAATCACGCACCATGATTAAGTGGGATTTGTTCCAAGCTTGCACGGACCGTTCAACATTCTAAAATCAACTCGTGCAACAAACAGGTGACAGAAAAAAAGTCAGGCCGTCACACTGATTGACAACAAAAAAGAATTTGACACAGTCTGACTGAAGCAAAAAGACAGTATGGTACTGGCACAAAAAACAGACACATAGATCATTGAAATGGGATAGAGAACCCAGAAATGGACCCACGAATATATGGCCATCTAATCTTCAACAAAGCAGGAAAGAATATCGCTTCAGCAAGTGGTGCTGGAAAAACTGAACAGTGACATGGAGAAAAATGACCCTGGACCACTTTCTCACACCATACACAGAAATAAACTCAAAATGGATGAAAGACCTCAATGTAAGACAGGAAGCCGTCAAAATCCTCAAGCAGAAAGCAGGCAACAACCTCTTTGACCTTGGCCGCAGCAACTTCTTACTCAACACGATTCTGGGGGCAAGGGAAACAAAAGCAAAAATGAACTATTGGGACCTCATCAAGATAAAAAGCTTCTGCACAGTGAAGGAAACAATCAGCAAAACTAAAAGGCAATGACAGAATGGGAGAAGATATTTGCAAATGACATATCGGATAAAACGTTAGTATTTAAAATCTTGGGGTGCCTGGATGGCTCAGTCGGTTAAGCGTCCAACTCTTGATCTCACAGTTCATGAGTTCGAGCCCTGCATTGGGCTTTGTGCTGACAGCTCAGAGCCTGGAGCCTGCTTCGAATTCTGTGTCTCCCTCTCTCTCTGCCCCTTCCCCACACATACTCTCTCTCTCTCTCTCTCTCAAAAAAAAAAAAAATAAAACATTAAAAAATTAAAAATAAATAAATAAAAGCTATACAGACCTTGCCAAACTCCATACCTGAAGAACAAATAATCCAGTGAAGAAATGAGCAGAAGACATGAATAGACACTTTTCCAAAGAAGACATCCGGATGGCCAACCGACACATAAAAAATATGTTCAACATCACTCATCAGCAGGGAAATACAAATCAAAACCACAATGAGATACCACCTCACACCTATCAGAACAGCTAACATCAACAACTCAGGAGACAACAGATGTTGGCGAGGATGTGGATAAACGGGAACCCTCTTTCTCTTGGTGGAAAGGCAAACTGGTACAGCCACCGTGTAAGCCACTGTGGGAAACAGTGTGGAGGTTCCTCAAAAAATTACAAACAGAATTATCCAATGGCCCAGGAATTGCCCTACTAGGAATTTATCCAAAGGATACAGGTGCTGATTCTTCCGACTAGCTGATTCATGCTATGTTTATGTGAGACTCTCCGTGTAGTAAAGGGTACACACAATCTCCTGGTGGTTTTCTTACTTCTGCATTTCAACCTATGACTATCTGAAAAAAAATAATTAAAAATATTAGCCATCTTATCCCCAGATTTCTCCCACCTATGTAGGAACGGTCAGGCTTGGGACTACGTGGGAAGATCCTGGACCTTGGTGACCACATTTAGTTAAATGACGAGCCAGCACTGTTCCCAAAGCACAGTCCGCCCGCGGGGCTCCCCTGAGCTGTTAATGCAGGTGCAAAGGCCCATCCGTCCCCTCACACTCTTGTCCCCCAACATGTCTTCCCGCTTCCTGCTCCAGAGAGTCCCGTCCTCGATGCCCGGTCCCGCCTCTGCTCTCAGCCCTCCCCAGGCACATCTCTCGGAGCCCATCACCTTTCAAGCTGGAAAGGGCGACTGTTATTTGTTGGTTTTTCAGACTTGGGGGGCATTTTCCTTGTTCATGGGGGTGAACGTCTATGATTCTGAGCCCGGCTCTTTGTCTGTAGACCATGCCGGCTCTGGAGAACCTACTCCTGGAGCTCTGTGCCAGGGAACCAGCACCGGGGAACCTGGTGCCACCCCGAGCGCCTTCCCTGGCGGTTGTCTGTTTTCCTCCTCGGACACGCTCTACCCTTGTCCTCATCCGGGGCTACCTCGCCTGTTCCTCTTCTCCGCTTTGTCCGCAAGGTGCCTCAACTTCTCTGTCCATTTCTCCCCAGCTTACGTGTCGCTTGTGCAGAGACGTGTCTCTGCACAACCACGCCTGTCTCGTGGTCTCACTGTGTTCCTGGAGACGGCATCTCCAATTTGCATTAAAATTATTCACGTGAAGTCCATCTTTTCTGCTGTGTTCTCTTTTTCCTAGCAGAACGCCCACTGCATAGTATCAGCTCCATACATCTTCTCGCTGAACCATGACTTGAATTAATTTTATGAAAGAAACAGAAACCAAACACTACCCAGACAGCCAAACTTCCATGCAAATAAGTGGGATCATCTTTCAGAGCCATGACAAAAGAATAGAATGAGAAAGAAATTCTCCATTTTCCCACTTTGGTTGAATGTTAAAGCACGGTGGCCTTAAAAAAATCAATATATTACAGCTTACAGAAACAAAAAAACTAAAAATAATTTTATTAACATCTCCTGGTACATTTAAGGAGCCACCATTAATACATTACTGTGAACTAAAGGCCACAGCTTATTTGGATTTCCATGGTTTTCTCCTAGCGTCTTTCTGTTCTGGGGTCCCATCCAGGACACTGTGTGACAGCCAGTGCTCATGTCTCCCGGGCGCCTCTGGGCTGTGACTGTCCCTCATCTCTTCCATGTGTTTGGTGACCTTGAACCGTTTGGAGGACTGGTCAGACTTTTGAGGGACGTCCCTCAGCCGGGGTGATCGGACATCAGGAACGAGAGGCGGGTTGTCAGTAGAGTTCCCACTCACGACGTCATTTCAACGGCACCTGCCAGCATGGCTGTTCATCACCGTGGATGTTGGCCATGACCTCCTGGAAGGGGGTGCGCATCAGGTTTCTCTGCCTTATTTTCCATGATCATTTTAGGTACTGAGGAGTTTCTTAATGATTTTAGAAAGATTTTTAGGAACATTTAAGCGATTTAACATAACGCCTTAATATGAGAACCCTTTAGAGCGCTATGTTGCTTTGATGAGGATTTAGGGGGAGTTGACTTCTTGAGGTTCTCAGGGCATTACTCCCATTTCTCCTCCACGGTTCGAGACCACACTTTCCGAATGCCCTGGATTTCTCTTTAGCACCTCAAATCATCACCATATCCAGACAATTACACTAACCCTTACACTCACACATCTGCACGTGCTTTCTGCCTCTTACCCCTTCTTAGTCCCTTTATCCACCTCACTGTTCCCTCTGGATATTTTGAATTCACTCCTAATAGCCTTTCTTTTTTTAAAAAAACATTTTTTTTAACATTTATTTATTTTTGAGAGACACAGAGAGAGAACGAGCAGGGGAGGAACAGAGAGAGAGGGAGACACAGAATCTGAAGCAGGCTCCAGGCTCTGAGCTGTCAGCACAGAGCCCAATGCGGGGCTTGAACCCACGAACTGCGAGATCATGACCTGAGCCGAAGTCAGTTGCTTAACAGACTGAGCCACCTGGGTGCCCCCAACAGCCTTTCTAAAACATAAATTTAAACACCTATGTAGATCTGCTTTTAATTCTTCCAGGAAAAAAAAGCAAATTGTTTTTGGCTGATTAGAGACAGCTAGAGCCTTTCTGCCTTTATATTCAGCTGGTTTACACCACAATACAAGAAAGTTTGATTCATTCAGGTTTATCAAATGCTTCATCAAGAATCAATTATGTTTCGGGATAGAAGGAACATACTTAAAGATCATAAAAGCCATTTATGAAAAGCCCACAGCTAACATCATCCTCAATGGGGAAAAACTGAGAGCTTTTTCCCTGAGATCAGGAACACGACAGGGATGCCCACTCTCACCGCTGTTGTTTAACATAGTGCTGGAAGTTCTAGCATCATCAATCAGACAACAAAAGGAAATCAAAGGCATCAAAATTGACAAAGATGAAGTTAAGCTTTCACTTTTTGCAGCTGACATGATATTATACATGGAAAATCCAATAGACTCCACCAGAAGTCTGCTAGAACTGAAACATGAATTTAGCAAAGTTGCAGGATACAAAATCAATGTACAGAAATCAGTTGCATTCTTATACACTAATAATGAAGCAACAGAAAGACAAATAAAGAAACTGATCCCATTCACAAGAAGCATAAAATACCTAGGAATAAATCTAACCAAAGATGTAAAAGATCTGTATGCTGAAAACTATAGAAAACTTATGAAGGAAATTGAAGAAGATATAAATAAATGGCGAAACATTCCATGCTCATGGATTGGAAAAATAAATATTGTCAAAATGTCAATACTACCCAAAGCTATCTACACATTCAATGTAATCCCAATCAAAATTGCACCAGCATTCTTCTCGAAACTAGAACAAGCAATCCTAAAATTCATATGGAACCACAAAAGGCCCCGAATAGCCAAAGGAATTTTGAAGAAGAAGACCAAAGCAGGAGGCATCACAATCCCAGACTTTAGCCTCTACTACAAAGCTGTCATCATCAAGACAGCATGGTATTGGCACAAAAACAGACACACAGACCAATGGAATAGAATAGAAACCCCAGAACTAGACCCACAAACGTATGGCCAACTCATCTTTGACAAAGCAGGAAAGAACATCCAATGGAAAAAAGACAGTCTCTTTAACAAATGGTGCTGGGAGAACTGGACAGCAACATGCAGAAGGTTGAAACTAGACCACTTTGTCACACCATTCCCAAAAATAAACTCAAAATGGATAAAGGACCTGAATGTGAGACAGGAAACCATCAAAACCCTAGAGGAGAAAGCAGGAAAAGACCTCTCTGACCTCAGCCATAGCAATTTCTTACTTGACACATCCCCAAAGGCAAGGGAATTAAAAGCAAAAATGAACTACTGGGACCTTATGAAGATAAAAAGCTTCTGCACAGCAAAGGAAACAACCAACAAAACTAAAAGGCAACCAACGGAATGGGAAAAGATATTTGCAAATGACATATCGGACAAAGGGCTAGTATCCAAAATCTATAAAGAGCTCACCAAACTCCACATCCGAAAAACAAATAATCCAGTGAAGAAATGGGCAGAAAACATGAATAGACACTTCTCTAAAGAAGACATCCAGATGGCCAACAGGCACATGAAAAGATGCTCAACGTCACTCCTCATCAGGGAAATACAAATCAAAACCACACTCATATACCACCTCATGCCAGTCAGAGTGGCCAAAATGAACAAATCAGGAGACTATAGATGCTGGAGAGGATGTGGAGAAATGGGAACCCTCTTGCACTGTTGGTGGGAATGCAAGTTGGTGCAGCCACTCTGGAAAGCAGTGTGGAGGTTCCTCAAAAAATTAAAAATAGACCTACCCTATGACCAAGCAATAGAACTGCTAGGAATTTACCCAAGGGATACAGGAGGGCTGATGCATAGGGGCACTTGTACCCCAATGTTTATAGCAGCACTCTCAACAATAGCCAAATTATGGAAAGAGCTTAAATGTCCATCAACTGATGAATGGATAAAGAAATTGTGGTTTATATACACAATGGAGTACTACGTGGCAATGAGAAAGAATGAAATATGGCCCTTTGTAGCAACATGGATGGAACTGGAGAGTGTTATGCTAAGTGAAATAAGCCACACAGAGAAAGACAGATACCATATAGTTTCACTCTCATGTGGATCCTGAGAAACTTAACAGAAACCCATGGGGGAGGGGAAGGAAAAAAAAAAAGCGGTTAGAGTGGAAGAGAGCCAAAGCATAAGAGACTCTTAAAAACTGAGAACAAACTGAGGGCTGATGGGGGCTGGGAGGGAGGGGAGGGTGGGCGATGGGTATTGAAGAGGGCACCTTTTGGGATGAGCACTGGGTGTTGTATGGAAACCAATTTGACAATAAACTTCATATATTGAAAAAAAACCCAACAGATACAAAAAAAAGAATCAATTATGTTGATTTTAAAATGAACTATATTCTGAAAATATCCTGTTTCATTATTTTCAATGTCTTTGAAATTCATGCCACTTTCACTCACTCACTCTCTCTCTCTCTTTTTTTTTTAATTAAGTTTATTTATTTCGAGAGAGAGTGCAAGCGGGGCAGGTGCAGAGAGACAGGGGGAAGACAGAGAATCCCAAGCAGGTTTTGTGCTGTCAGTGCAGAGCCCCTGGGGGGTTGAACCCATGAACCCTGAGATCATGACCTGAGCCAAAATCAAGAGTTGGGTGCTCAACCAACCGAGCCACCCAGGCGGCCCACTTTCACTCTCTTTAATGCTCCTTAAATGTTATGGTAAAGCTTTAAAAAACCAGAATGTTTTTTTAAATTTATTCTCCAAAGTGAAGAGCCCTTTAAAGAAAGAAAGTTGAGAGCTCATGTCTCTGGCTATTGGAAGAACTGAGGGTTTTTCCTTTCAAGCTACACTTTTAAAAACAGGTAGAGAAATCACAGTCACTGCTGGTGTGGCTTCCGCGTGGAATTTACTCTGTTACAGGTGACACTATCCCGGCCGAGTGACCACAGCACGTTCCCGCCTGCCGCTGGGGACGAGGAGGCATGTCTGCATCCCAGGGAAGGAAGCCGGGGTTCACAGGGGGCGCGTGACCCACTGGCCTTTGTCCAGTTTCTTGGATGCCATTAGTCAATACCCTTTGTCCTGCACAAACCTTTGTTATGGCCACCCATCCCCCCACCCCACCAGGCTTTGGAAGGAAGATTCGCTGCCCCCACCCCCCGCCCCGCCCCGACCACGTCCTGCTCCTGTGCTGAAGGGTCCCCCTGTCTTCGCAAAGCTCCACGGAGCGATTTAGTGATTTTGTAACCACCGTCAGCTTGTTGGAGTGCCTGCCTTGCATGGATGGCTAGCTGCACGAGATCAGGGAGAGACCCCCTCTGTTTGCACTCTGGCTATCACCTCCATGGAACGAATGGTCACACCTATCCCATGGGTGTTTCTTGGCTCCTGGTGGATGCCAGGGAGAGGATTCAAAAGTGAGGAAGAGAGAACCATTCAGATCGGGGCCCACGATGGGTTCCCTTGGGTCTGGAGCCCCTCGGGGGCGGCCAGCGGGCAGTCGTTGTGGTTGTTCTCCCGGGTCCAGGGAGGAAGGCCTCCCCAGCGGAGCGCTGGGACCCTCATTTCTGCAGCCTTGAGAAATGGCTCAGGGTTCAGGTTCGTGGGTGGAGGTGTCCACAGGGTTCAGGCATGGAAACTGGAATGGTCTGGCACACCCAGGTTCACGCGTCCTCAGATCCCCCTCACTTGTGCCCCCACCATATGAAGGAAGGGAGATTCAGGGCCCAGACGTCCAGTTTACAGACCCAGAGACCGAAGGAGACGCAGGGCACCAGCAGCCAGACCTCCTACAGCCACTGTGGCAGGCACTTGAGGCCCTGAGCCCTGTGGTGGCCACGGGACAAGGTTGGGCCCTTCTTGAGCACACACTGGGGGGATGGGGGGTAAGGGGTGCCCTGCAGGCCAGCTGGGGGCTGGGAAGGGGCTGGTCCACTCTCCCCAGGCCTGCAGGCCGGTGCCGGGACACGGGGGCCCAGCCTGCTCTGTTCTCTGCCCTCTGGTGTGGGCTGGGATCCCCTATTGCTCACTATGACCGGGTAGCGATCTGACCCACCAGGTCCGAGGGTGCTGTCATTCTTCCCGTCCCAGAGTTGGGGAAACTGATGCTCGGAGGGTGGTTTTACCTGGAGACACACAGGTGGGTGGAGCTGAGGCTTGAGTTCTCTCCATTCCTTCTTATTGTAGGAAAGGACGGTATTGCTGATAACTTCTGCTTAATTTTTATAGGAAAAGGTAAACTTTATTAGAAACATAAATTAGCTTCTAGAGACTATGTGAGATCGTGCATTGCCCCTAGGGAGGGGGATGGGTGCAGGGAGGAAGACCAGGAAATCATAGAATAGGTATATTCAGATAATGGAATTTACAAAGGGGCGCCTGGGGGCTCAGTCGGTTGAGGGTCCAACTTCGGCTCAGGATCATGATCTCACTGTTTGTGGGTTCGAGCCCCAGGTGGGGATCTGTGCTGGCAGTGTGGAGCCTGCTTGGGATTCTCTCTCTCCCTCTCTGTGTCTCTACATAAATAAATAAACTTAAATATTTTTAGAAAAGGAAAGCTTGATCTATGAGGTATTGGAGGGCAATTCAGGAAACGAACATGGAGAATTTCTTAGCCTTGTGGGAAAAAATAAAGCGATTGGCAGATACCATCACATGCAGGGTGAACACTCGTGTGGCATGAGGGTGGCAGATAGTGGAGGGGAGGCCACCCCACACCCACTGTCCTTGCATACTGTCCCTGTCACCACAGCCCATAAGTCAGACTCCTATGTGTGAATTGTCTCGTGGCCACACTCAGAGCAAAACGAAACACGTGACATTAATTCCCAAGATTTATTTCACTTAATCCAATACATCCATTCAACAGGTTGCAATTTCAACATGAAACCCGTGTTAGAAATATCGCAAGAAGTCACTCTTTTGGAACCTCGTCGTGAAATCTGGTGGAGAGCGGGGCTCCGGGTGGGCGGGCTGGAAAGGGTGGTGACCCACAGGCAGAGTCCAGTCCCGGAGGCCAGCCCCTCCGCTGGCCACCGCATTAAAGCCAAGGACAAATGACAGGACAAATGACAAGTGACTGGAACTGGACCAGTAATAAGAAAATGAATCCGGTAATGTAAGCCACGAGGCACAGATACTACTTCTCCAGATGCAAATATGCCATCAAATAAGGAAGCAGGATCGGTTTCAGCAGTTATCGGAGAAATACCAGCTAGACGATAATCAGGTACCTTTGTGCCGCCACACTGGAGGGTAAGTGTGTCCACGGTTCGCAAGCCTGTGGCCTTGTGTGACCGGAGCCCGCCTTCCGCCCTTGGGTGACACTCAGACTGCTCCTCCCCTGCTCCCTGACCGCCGAGCACTGGCGCAGGATGTGGGCTCTGCTGACACGATCTGCCAACCACAGCCTGGGACTCGGGATGCAGGGAGGCCGAGGGGCAGGGCCAAGCTCCCCCAGCACCTGCGGCCACAGCCGGGCTGACCAGAGAAACGCACCCCCACCCCGTGCACGGCTGTCTGGGCAATCACATCACCTGCTCTCCACCACCCCCGACAGAGTGCAAACGATCGGCGTGTACTTCGTGTGTGTGTGTGTGTGTGTGTGTGTCTTTGGAGCCCGGTGGAGGCCGGTTCACATGGCCAGCCACAGGGGTGAGCTTTCGTGAAAGGGTGAGAAAATGCGTACATGGAGCCATGGGCCCCGGGAGCTTTTACAGTGAGTACCGATTTCCTTTCATTATTTTTCTTGTCCCCTCCCAGGGCTCCTGAGAAGGGAGGACATGTCTCAATGCCCTGGCTTCTTGGGCAACAGCTTGGACCCTGGCAGCTGTGAGGTCGGTGCGGGAGGCAAGGGCTCTTCTCCTGCACCCCTGCACGGCACCCTGCCTCGGCAGTCCGCAGACAGAGCCTGACGGCTGCAGTCGCAGTCGCAGCACAGACCATGGGGCGTAAAGGATAGATTGTCTGTCTTTGGTGTCCTTCCCTGTAAATCAGGAGAATTCTATTTCACTGAAACATCTCCTTGCTCCTTTTAGGCAAAACTAATTCTGTTTAACAGCCTGCCTGCTCATTGGAGGGAGTCTGGCCGCACACAGTAGCTCACGAGCTTGCGTCAGGCCTGACGGGGGATCTCTCCCCATGGGAGAGGAAGCCCCCCGACCAGTGACGGAGGCCCCCCAAGTCCCAGGCAGAAGGCGGTCTCCTTGAGCGCAGAGTGAAAGTTTATGACATTTTCCGTCATCTGGCTCCGTCTTCTAATTGAAGTCTGTCCCCAGAAGTCCTCCAGGACTGTTAACAGCCCAAAACCCCGGGGGAGAGCTGACCCGGCCGCCTCCTGCCCCCACCTCCTCCGTCCGCTTTCATGTGGCCTTTCGGCATCCACAGCCCTGGCGACAGTGTTTGGACGCGGTGAGCCCAAAGGCAAGCGGAAGAATTTGCTGTCTGGGCTGCTCTTAGATGAATGGACGTCTCACTTGGGAAAAAAATCTGTAGGTGTTTTTAGTTTTTCTTCTCAGAATCCTTCACACGGTGACGAGACGATTTCCCTTGCATGCTGGTTTCCATGCCGGAAGGCGAAAGCTGAGCCCAGCCTCCCTTCCCGTGCGGGGGAGTCTCATGTGTGTCCCCAGTGCCCGACAAGCTGGGCGGGGCCGCGTGGTCAAGCAGTGTGTTATTACAGTGGTGTGATGGCTCTCGGCGATGACAGTGCCATCTCTGAGCCATACGCCAACCCCCGCCACGCGTGGGTCACCGAATCCTCACAAACTGGCACCGGGGCCCCCACCAGAGCGCGCCCCAGAGCCCGGTGAGACTCAAGCCAAGTCCCCTGACTAAATCTGGCTGGTGGCCCGAGATCCTGCGGGTCATTTGTACAGGCGTAGGTTCTCTGTCCTCAGATCCATACCGGCCTTCCTGCCTCCAAGACGTTACTTCCGGAAGGGCGCTGATTTTCACTGTTTCATTCAGTAGGTACGTGTTTCCTGATGCCGGCGACATAGCACCAGAGCAATTCCTGATCTCTCTCTGTTTCAAAATGCACCCATTCACCGATGGCTGCCAGTTCTTCTGGCCCGCGTCCACAGGGCACTGCCTCTCTGTCTCAGTGAACGCGGCGGGGTCTACACCGTTCACACTGAATTCCCCAGGTCCCCCTGCCTTCTTCTTTTTTTTTTTCTCCTCATCCCGCTTTGTGCTTTTCCTAAACCAGCGTCTTGCACAGCCTTGTGCACATTAGTATTCAGGGCTGCACTGCTTCTCGTGTGATTAAACCACAGACCTGCCCTCCATGTCCAAGGCCCCCTGGTAACTCACTCCGGAGTCACACCCCACATACTCTTAAGCACGTGTGAACACGGAAGGACTCTGGCAGTTCCCAAACTGGACTGTCTCTGTTACCTTCTTCCCTGATTCTTTTCTTTCTTTCTTTCTTTCTTTCTTTCTTTCTTTCTTTCTCTCTTTCTCTCTTTCTCTCTTTCTCTTTCTTTCTTTGAGAGAGAGAGAGACAGAGAGAGACAGAGCACAGGCAGGGTAGGGGCAGAGACAGAGGGAGACACAGAATCCGAAGCAGGCTCCAGGCTCTGAGCTGTCAGCACAGAGCCCGACACAGGGCTCGAACCGCGAGATCATGACCTGAGCTGAAGTCGGACGCTCAACCGACTGAGCCACCAGGCGCCCACCCTCCTTCCTGTTTCTGTCCACACCCTTCACACATGGTGGCTTTGAAGGGCAAATATTTGAGCAGAGACCTCCCCTGTTCACTTTCTCCCCCTGGGCGTTGACTGGGAGCCTCTGTGTTAACAGACATGTGCATGGCTTCCCCAGGCCTCCTGCAAACAGAGGTGACGGGTAAGGGTGAGGATGTGCCATTTGGTGAGTGGCACCTGTAGGGTCTGGGGACCTGCACTGAGCTATCTGTCCGTGGTGGGCTGTGTGCCCGTGCCTGTGACCCCGCACGACCCGCCTCCCCTGCCCGTCACTCCCTCCGGGGATGCACCTGCACCCCTCACACAGAAGCAGGTGGTCACCAGGTTCCAACAATGCCCAGGACAGACATGGGATGGAAATGTACAGAGAGGCCGGATCAGACCCATGGGGGTCCCCTCAGGAATGCGTGTCAGAGGAGGACAGAGTCCCTGCCTCCCCCAGGGAGGACAGGCCCTGAGGACTTGTGGTTGCAGACAGGTTGCACACGCCCCTCTTAGCTTATCTCACTTTCCCTGGGACCAGCTCCCAGGCACATGTGGCCTGTCCTGCTTCAGCCTTCAAATTGGGACCCCAGGTGGGACCCTTCCCCAGGCCCGGGCCCTGTGCACAGAAAGAACCAGCCACCATGGCCTTCAAGCACGTCCCTGGCTGGGCCCTCAGGTGTCCTGGCATGAGTTACAGAGAGGGCATCACCATCCGTCCTCCATGGCCGAGGGCACATTCGCATGTGTTCAGACTCGTGCCTACCGTGTGCACAGAGTACTATGCCCCCCGCTCCAAATCCACAGCCCCCAGTGTGAGGGCCTCTAGGAGGCCACAGTGTTGGGTGAGGTCATGAGGGTGGGGTCCCTGTGATGGCATCATTGCCTGGTAAGAAGAACAAGCCCTCCCATCCCCAGCAGGTGAGGACATAGCCAGAAGGCGGCCCTCAGGAGCCGCACCTGCCAGCGCCCTGATCTGGGACGTCTGGCCTCCACAAGTATGACGTGTGCACATGTGGCCAGGACCGCCCTAAAAATCTGAGCCGCGTGCATCTTGGAAAAGTATTTCCCAGGGTGAAGCTGTGTTGAGAAAGGCACCATTTCCAAAGGGTTCTTAACGAAGACCGACGTCCCATCGTCCTGCAGAACAGCTGATGTCCTCAGAACCACCTTCGCTTAAGTCCCCGTTCTCCCGATCCGTCTGGGCCTCACTTTAGCAAAGCCCAAATGTCAATGTTGTGGCAGTGCTGTTCCAGGAAGGTCGGGCACAGGCCCCGACAGCAGCTGGAAGATTGAGAAACTCGGCGTGTCCAGTATTTGGGGCCCCAGACACCGCCCCTCCTCAGAGACCAGGTGAAAACGTACAGGAGACCTGTGCCCCACTGCCAACACCTGCAGGAAGGCCCAGTGTCCAGGCAGGGTTGCGCCCTCCGTGTGCTTCACGGGTCCCCAGGATGTACCTGCCTGAGCCCCCCTGCAGCATAGACAGCATTCCGTGATCAGGGGCCCCAGAGTCTCCTGCCTCCTGGTCCAGCCTGTTTGGGTTGAGTGTGGGCCCCACTGGATCTGAAGTTGGTTGACGGAGGGCATGTGGGGAGGCCGGCCTTGGACACACAGCCCCTGGAGTCAATGGGGACCTGCAGTGGGAGGCAGGGGCCATGGCTGGGAGCTCGGTCTGCATCCGTGCCCTGGAACCCGGAAGGTGGGCCTGCCTGCGCACGGCACCGGGAGGTTTTAGTTTTTTTTTTTTTTTAAGTTTACTTATTTATTTTGAGAGGCAGAGAGCATGAGCGGGGAGGAGGGGTGGCAGAGAGAAGGGAGAGAGACAATCTCAAGCAGGCTCCGCACTGTCAGCGGTGAGCCCCACTTGGGGCTCAGACCTGCAAACCGTGAGATCCTGATCTGAGCTGAGATCAAGAGTCAGACGCTCAACTGACTGAGCCCCCCAGGTGCCCCCCAACTGCCCCTGGGTTAGAGGTTGACCCCACGGAGCGATTCGGCCTCCATCACATCCCGGTGAGCCCGACTGAGACCCTGTGGTTGATGGTCTCAGGGGGTTGATGGTCCTGGTCCCAGATCTGCCTCATGTGGATAAAATTTGGACGCCGGCCAGGTGTCGGCCCTGCCCGCCAGGGACGCTGGACAGCTGCAGACAGCGCGCTGAAACCGCCAGCTGGTGTGTGGTCTGCCCGTCCGTGCGGCCGACACCGGCTTCCACAAATGTCAAGAAACGACTTTTTCAGTGATCGTATGATAAAAAAATCAAAAGCCCGAAAGAAACAGCCTTGTGATTTATCTAGACCATTTAGCAAACAAAGTTTGTTTGGGGACACAGGTTTGCTTTTGTGTAGAGAAATGGACCCCACTGACTCCTGGGGGTGGGTGCGGGGGCTCCCCACCTGCGTTTCTGACTTTGTCTTTTTCTTGATTTCTCGTATTTATTTATGTGTGGTGGGCCGGGGCTGGAGGCTAAAGAAGGCAAGTTTACTTTTGTTCAGTCTAGTTTGGACCAGGACTCGGTGCCATACCGCCCTCCCTCCCTCTCTTCTCTGCTTTCCTATGGTGCAAAAGTCTTCACGAGGGGGTGTGTAGGTTATTTTTCAACAAAGCACAGAGGTAGGAGACTCGAGGCACTCCGTACCTGACCTACAGGGAGCGGCCGGCCAGCAGGACTCGGTGCCCTGGGTCCTTCCACATGCGCCGTTATAGCCTGGACAGCGTGGCCGTTGGGACACGGGACCCAGAGCCCACGTGGGCTGCTGTGCAGGATTTCAGACTCGCCCACCTTCAGTTTTGCGGCGTCAATCCTGTGCCCTGCACTTTCCTCTCCAGCGTGATGGTGGTCACGTGGGGAAGCCCTGTTTGTGCCTCTTAAAATATTCCGCGCGAGCGTGCTTCCCGTGGGCCATCTTCCCTCTGGCCCTTTGAATACGTGGGCCGCGCTGGGACTGCGACTCGTCTTCTGTTGTGTCATCAGGCCCTCCAGGCTGGCTTCGTCATCGTGGCTCCTGGGGCTTCCGTCCATCCCAGCCCATTACTTTATCCGACGCCACACAGGTGAGTTTTACATCTCGGGGTGCCGGTGTGCCATCGCTGCTCTGCTGTTTGAGGTTGGTCTTGGGTGCAGTGAGCGTTGAACCCGGTTTCCTTCTTTCTGATCTTTACGGCTCTGCTGTGTGGGGCCAGACCTGGATCTGTGGCTCATGTTGGCTTCTTGCTGATGTTGTTGGTGTCGTGACCACGGCGTACCTACCGCCTTCCTCCCTGGCTGGCGGGGAGCAGAACCGTCGCGGCCCACACGCTCCCCCACTGCATGTGAACCCTGGGATCATTCCCAGCCCGGCCTCCGTGCTTTGCCACACGAAGGTGCACACCGGTGCTCACCTGGGGGTGGGGGGCTCCCTCCGCAGACCCCCTTCCCTCCAGGGAACTCTGCGCACAGCCCTGTGGCCTCCGGGGGCCTGTCCTGCCCTGAGCCGGCCCCCCCACCCCATGCTCCCCGCATTTTAATTATTCAGTCACGAGGATAAATCTGGCCCCTGTTATTCTATCTGGACCCAAAGTGGCCTTTTTTTTTTTTTTAAGCAAAAAAAAAGATCTTTGGTCAAACATTGACACAGCGTGTATCATCCCAACTCTGTTTCTTCCTTCCTTTCCTTCATTTTAGCAGAAGGCATCTGCTATCTTATGCCCTGCCCTGCTTAGCTGAGGCACTGTGATGGGCTGGACTGGGGCCCCCCAAGCCTCAATGAGGGAAGCCCGCCCCCCGGGCCCCCCAGAACCAGTGTGTATGTGCAGACGGGTCTTCGAGGAGGTGATGGAGGTAAATTGAGGCCACAAACGTGGGCTCTACTCCAACGTGACTGGCGTTGAGGCAGCTGGGACACAGACACCCTCAGAGGGATGACCACGTGAGGACATGGGATGCCGTGGCCGCCTGCACCCCCTGGAGAGGCCTCGGGAGAGACCAGCCTGCCGCCCCTGGATCTGGGATGTGTGGCCTCCAGGACTGAGAGAGAAATGTGTGCTTTCTAAGTCTCCCACGTGTCCCCACCGTCTAGGCCGCCCGACACAGGTCCCTTCCCTGGGCCACCGTCAGCTTCCCCCACCTGCAGGTCTACAGACAATAGTGCTCCAGGGGGTCAGGGCTGGGCACCCCTGCTCGGCCAGCCTGGACTGGGGCGCCCCTCGCTGACCTGTCCTCAGGCTCCCCCGCGGCTGCACCCGCAAGGTTGTGCTCTAACTCCTGGTTCCTGAGCCCAAAGTTTTGGCCTCTGCTTTGGCCTTTTTAACGCGTCCAGCCTAGCTTAGATGCCCGGCCTTTCGGGGCCCCGGGCTGACCAGGCTTCGTGAAGCCTGAAGCCCGTGCAGGACAGAGGGATCCTCTTCTTAAAAAAAGGTCACACGGACGCAAAATTGGACAAATACAGAACTGCAAACTCAAAATCAGGTGCCAGCCAAAGAAGTTATTTGGGATGAGGAAGGAAATCACGGTACAGTTTTTAAAACCTGACAAATGCCACTTATCTTTCTCTCCATTCAGTTTTGTTTTGTTTTGTTTTGTTTTTAACTTCCAGTGTCATTAACGCACAGAGTGATATTCGTTCCAGGTGTGCAGTATGCTGACTGCACAACACGGTGACTCAGCCCGTGCGTCCGTCACCTCACCCCGTGCTCATCATGACAGGTGCGTCCGTCAACCCTGTCACCTGTTCCCCCCTCCCCCGCCCACCTCCCCGCTGGCAACTGTCGGTTTCTTGTCTGTAGTCAAGAGTCTAGGTTTGTGTTTGTCCCTTTTTTCTTTGTTTTGAGTCTTAAATTCCACGTATGAGTGAGATCATACGGTATTTACCTTTCTGTGTCCGTTCATTTTCTTTTAACACATGTACTCATTTCCTATCGCTTCTGAGTTTTTGTCACGATCAGTAGTTTTGAGAACACAAAACACTGCCTGCACATTGGCTCTGTGGTTTGAGCTCCACAACTGTGCTGCCCGTTGCTGCCGCAGGGCCCCAGACACGCCGCCTTCCCGGGGGGCTGTCTTCCCGGGATTCCGGCTTCTCAGCCTTTCTCTGCGCGGTGTTGGAGGCAGCGCGTCAGAGGCCCGTCGGGAACCCGGGGACCTCATCTGGAGGAGCCTCGTCGCGGATTCTGGCCCATTCTCCTTCCTCGGGCGTGTAAGGTGCCGACGTCACACACACACGTGCCGGGTGCCGTTTGGAGCTACCGTCTGGAAGGTGAGACGCCAGCCGAGATCAGACGTGTGTGTGTCTGTCTGTAATTTACTGCATCATCGCGTCTGTTCCTCGGAAGAGGGGACTTCCCTTGCCCGACGTCCTGGAACCACAGTCTGCACACCTGCTCTGCTCGGGGTGTTGTGGACCTAATCTCCCCTCTCTTTCCCGCAGAGGTGGGCACCATCCACCCCAGGAAGCCCTCACGTCTCTGACGACTTCTGTCCTTCAGCTGCGGGTCCGGACGCCTCGTCAGAGGCACGGGGGACACCCCAGTTTGACTCTAAAAAGACATTCCCGCTGTGGGACGGCTAGCAGTGGCCCAATTGCAAGCCTGGATGTGTCCCACTAAACCCCACTCAACCCAGCTCGTGAGCCGGCTCACATCATCTCCCGCCTCCCTGTGCTTGAACCCCAGACGCCCAGTGCTGCTGACGTTACGGAAGTGTGCAGAAGTGACCTCGGGGTGGAAGGAGACGGGCCGACCAACAAATGCAGCTAAAATAGCTTCCTTTGCGAATTTTGCCAAACGCACACACGAGAACTTCGGGGAGGGCACCGTGAGGGCCTGTCGGGCCCTGGAAGCGGCTGGGCGGGGGCAGGGCTCTGGGGCTGATGCGGTCCACGGTGCTCGGTGAGTCTGCCCTTGCTGGGGCCCTCCCTACCAAGGGACAAATGTCCAACATCCAGCCCCACCAGGCGCTGCCCTGGAGAAGCCTCTTTCCCGGGCCCCAGACCGACAGCCCGACTCGGCGGGGTTCGCCCCCCAACCTGCCAGCCCCCACCAGCCCCACCCTCCCCGGAGCTGCTGCCTCAGTCCGTGTCCCCCCACCCCTGCCTCAGCCCGAGTCCTGCCCCACCCCTGCAGCCCGCAGGGCAGGGCCAGGGCCCTAAATGCCCTTAGATGAGGCCAACACAGATGTAAAGTAGCTGCCATTTGGAAGCGAGACTGGTTTTCAGGATCAGTGGCATATGTCAGCCTCGGAGGTTTACCCGACACTTGCCGTCCTTCCCGCTGCGGCCAGCCACAGCGACATGCGATGGGTGTGTAGCCATCCTGATCAGCTGGGGCCGCTGTGACTCAGACACTGAGGGGGCTGCAGGAGGGGTGAAGGTTCTCAGTTCTGGAGGCTAGGGTCTGGGGTCTGGGCTCCCCCACATTGGCTCCTGTGTCCTCACAGCAGAGAGAGAGAGACAGAGAGAGAGCAAACACAACCACTCTGGGGCTTTCTTTTCTTAGAAGGATTCTGATCCCACCCTGGGGGCTGTGCCCACGGCTCCCAAAGGCCCCACCTCACACACTGGCACACTGGGCTTAGGGCCACAGCATGGGTTTGGGGCCACACAATTCAGTGCACAGAACCATTTCACAGATTTGTCTTTTTTTTTTTTAATGTTTATATATTTTTGAGAGAGAGAGAGAGAGAGACCCACAGAGTGTGAGCAGGGGAGGGGCAGAGAGAGAGAGGGAGACACAGAATCCGAAGCAGGCTCCAGGCTCCAAGCTGTCAGCACACAGCCTGACACGGGGCTCGAACTCACGAACCACGAGATCACTACCTGAGCTGAAGTCGGACGCTCAACTGATTGAGCCACCCAGGTGCCTCTGTTTGACAGATTTGAACACCAAGGCTCTGAGAGGGTCACGGGTGACCCGACGTCCCACGCTTGGGGGTGCACAGGCTTGCCTTGAACTCAGATGCTCAGTCTAGCCATGAACTTCAGCAAGCACGCCGTGAAGCCCCTCATCCCGGACGGACAGGCTCCAGGGCAAGATCTCTGCTCTGCGGGTGGAGTTGTCCAGTCCCCCCCACGCAGGCGTGCTTCCCGAATGCGTGTTCATCGGTCAGTCTGCACACGGCAGGCACCACTGCGCCTGTAGGACCCCAAGGAAACATCGTGACACAAAGTGTAAACCGTGCATCAGCCAGGGGCTAAGAATGATTTTCAATTCTCAACGTCAGCTCATTTGGACGCTGCATGTGGATTTTATTTTCCTCCCGTATTTCTGTTCCTCCTGATGTAATAAACACCAGGGCTGACATTGGTGCTTATTTGCCTTTCTTCATTTTCTTTGGTGAACTCTTTGTTCAGATAGTCCGTCCGTTTTAAAACTCGGCAAGTTTCCTTTCTTACAGACTGTTCCACATCTGCGTCCCACGTCCTTTGGCTCTACGTGTCACACTTAAGCCTACGATGCATGTTGAGTTAGTTTTTATGAAAGATGTCAAGGTTTCGGTTGAGGCTCATTTTCTTTTGTACAGGGAGGTCCAATCCTGCTCACGCCATTTGTTGCAAAGACGATTCTTTCTTCATGACGTTGTCTTCATAGCTTTGTCAAAACTCTCCTTCCCGAAGCTCCGTTCTCTTCCGCCGTCTGTATGTCTAGCCTTGTACCAAGATGCCGCGGTGGTGTTACTGGGTTGTCGCTGTCGTTTGATTACTATACTGTTACTGTGGCGTTGCTGTGGAGTTACTCTCGCATTGCTCTGGTATTGCTGTAGTTTACGACAGTGCTGTTGAAGTGTTTGGTTACCATAGTGTTGCTATCATTCAATTACTGCCAGTGTTTCCGTGGTTACTGTGGTGTTGCTGTAGTTGATTATATCACTTCTGTATTTCTAAACTCATTTAATCTTTCTGGAAAGTTTTTGGGTATGGTCTTCTGGATTTTCTTCATTGACAGTCATGTCATCTAAGAATACAAACAGTTTGGGGGCGCCTGGGTGGCTCAGCCAGTCAAGCGTCCGACTCTTGATTTCAGCCCAGGTCATGATCTCACGGTTCACGGGGTCAAGCCCCGTGTCGGGCTCTGTGCTGCTGCCACAGAGCCTGCTTGGGATTCTGTCTCTCCCTCCCTCTCTCTGCCCCTCCCATTCTCTCTCTCTCTCTCTCTCAAAATAAATAAATACAATTAAAAGTATTTAAAAAAAATTGAGTTCTTTGCTGTCTTACTGCCATGTATTGCGATTTCTTTGTATATCCTGGATTCAAGTCTTTATCAGACTTGTTAGTGATATTATCTTCAGCCTGCAGCTTGCCTTCTTGACCTGTAAACTCATCATTTTAGCTCATTTTTCTTTCATCTTTCAGCTCACCCAAAATACTAAAGTCCAATTTCTCATTGGTTGTGTGAATTATCCTTTTGGTGTTATATCTAAAAACGCTTTGCCTCACCCAAGGTCAAAAATATTTTCTCCTGTGTTTCTTCTACACTTTTTTTTTGCCATTCTAGGTTTAACATTTAACCCTCTGGCTAGAGGCTTAGACCCTCCTCTCCCTGAGTGACTGTGGACCAGCCATGGCATTGGATTCACCCTACTGTCCTCAAAGTATGGCAAGTACGTTGGGATCTTGTGGTTGGTGGGATTCCAGAGGAAGTTCTGGGATCCTACCTATGCTGTCCGCTCTCCCAGGTCTGTTAAGATTTTTAGGGAAACATAAATTACTGTTAAGAACCACAGTAAAAACATCAAAAATACTTTCAGAGCGGTAACTTCAGAAAAAAAAAACACAACCTTTTTGAAAAGTTGTACTGTGCATTTTTCGTGTAGGAGCCCCCGGGGGTGTGTCTGCTCCCGAGTAAGCGTGTGGCGCCTCCCACCCCCATTTGCAACAGCCTGCCTGGCGCCTGCTTCTGCAAAACCTGCATCCGAGGAGGCTCCAGACAGCCCCTCTGCACCGTCCATCCAGCTGCGTGCAAATGCCTCGCTCCGGAGGGTCCCTCCATGGTCTCCAGCAGACTGGAGCCATGATTCAGCAGAAGCCACTCCTAAGCCTCCTTCCTCCCTGCAGCCTCCTCCTGTGCGTGCGAGGCACCACGAGATTAAATGTTTGGATGTTGCTAGAGCAGCTAAATAAAACTCTAATTATTTCTGTAGTGACATTTTGGCTTGTATGGACACGATAGCAAAAAGCCATCTCTTCTGTGCATCTCAACTGGGACACTGCAATCACTTATATTCTACTGTTTCTATTTGGAAAGGGGAAGGGGAGGAGGGGGAGGGGAGGATGGGGAGGGGGAGAGGGAGGGGGAAAGAAGAAGAAGACGATGACTTTCACCCTGCTTGCTTTATTTCAGGTCAACATTGCAACAGGATAATAACGTGAAGAAGGAATTTCTCTGTCCTTGTCTTTCTGGATGTCTTTGGCCATGGTTGTCACCATATATAGGCTGGACCTGTGCCGAGCAGGGGGCCAGGGGAGGGGACATTCGCCCCCAGTCTCCAGAGTGACAGCCGACCCAGTGGCCCCCATGGGACAGTCCCCTCAGATGGACCCACTGTCGACGTCAGAAGTCGGTCCTGACAGTTGGGCACCTTGCCCCAAGTAGCGCAGAAAAGTGGCCTGAGCTGGGTCTACACTCAGACACATGACCCCAAAAGTGGCCGAGCTGGGTCTACACTCAGACACATGGCCCCAAATCTAGCGCCGGAACACGGAGGACACGTCCACGCTGTTGGCTTTACCTTTGGGTGGCGTTTTCTTGTTAAGGACTTATTTCCCAGTGGCAGAAAGAACACCTTTTCTGGGCTCAAGGCATCAAGGTCGGAGCCCTGATGTTCCGCTATTTTGGTGTGTGATCAGGGAACCTGACTTCCCCTGGGCCTTCCTTTTGTTATAAAATAAAATCTAACTCTACACCTGACCGAGTAGCTAGTGGCTGTCTTACGCACCAGACAGCCAACCGTTTCGACAAGGTCCGCCGTGTGTGGCCAGTTTATTTTCAGTGCGAGCGTGTAATGGTCATAATTATGAATATTTAGTAACATTAGCATCCATATTTAATAATAATAGCCGTAGTTATTGTCTTCTGGGCTCATTCTCCAAGGATAAAACAACCAACAACGTGAAACAGGATGGTTTGTTTTAACATCCGCTCATCAGATTCAGTAGAGTAAGGAACACATCAAGTACACAGCGCTCTGGATGCGCGTGGTCCGCCTCCCGTGTGCCCTGCCCACTCCCTTCTCAACGGCCTGCGGTTGGGGCTCTGGAGCCGTGGGGGGGGCGGGGCGCAGGTGTTCCTCTGACTTTCCAATCATGACCCGCTGCCCCCGATCCGGGATCGTCACTTGCAGCTCAGGACTGAGTCGAGCCGGGGTGGGGCGCACACACCGTGTTTCTAAGCCTTACACATTGTCTCTAGCAACACGAGCTTGGGGCAGAGTCCGCCCACCATGGAACCAACCACAGATTGTGGTGGGGAGGAGTATTCTATCACTTTTCCGGTTTCCCACAAATAGCAGTAGTCAAGCCACCCTGTCTTTTACTCCGTTCTATCGAGATTTTTAAGTTTCCCACAGACAATGCACCAGAGGTGGGGGGTGGGGGGCACATTCCCACACACCCTGCCCGCGGGACTGCAGGGCGCATGATGGCTTTGAACTTGCAGACCTCTGGCGCTGGGTGGGCGGCAATCCCCACGTCTGGGACCTCAGCTGCCCTGCAAACCCGCCTGTCTTCTGTCCTCCCAGCCAGGTTCCCATGAGCTCCGAGATGAGGACGCTCTGGGCCCCTCACTTCACCCTTCCTCCCGCAGGGTTCGGGCTCAGAAAGGGGGTCACAAGTTGACTCTGATGTAGCCTCCATCAGGCAAGGGTTTCTAATCTCTGCAGAAGGAGGGCGTGGATGCTGATCAAATGCTCTTTCTCCGGCGCTAAGCGGAGGACTCTGGGTGGGCACAGAAGGCTCCAGACTCCCGGCTGCCGTGAGGCCCGCGTTCACGGGACGGCTGGGCTCAGGGGGAACAGCACAGCCAGCACATCGCACCCCAAAGCTCTCCTGCTTGCTTCAGGGCGGGGTGTGGGGTGCTGATGTAATCTACAAAGCCGCGCTCCCGCTCGGGGCCAGGAGGGCCGGGAGGGCCACCCCACCCGGCGGGACGGGCGCCAGGCCACCATTACTCAGGCCTCTGCCCCCGAGGAGTGTCACCCCGGGATCCCGCAACACGCCCGGGCTAGCGCACGCGGTCCCCATGTCACATGTCTCAGGGAGGCCCCGGGAGGGATTCTGTGGAGGATGGGTGGATTACACAGGGCATCAGTGATCAGGGCGTGTATTCACCACCCGCGTGTCCGCGGTTCCACGGGTACTGACGTCACGCAGCCGCGTGCCCTGATTGTATCTGGCGCGGTCTGTTTTCTCTGGCAGAAAAGATAGCCCAGTTGCATTAAATGATGGATCACTTTGCCGTTAACTGTGTCATTCTGAACCCATTTCGGTCCATCCCGAGGATAGAGTCACCGCCTGGCTTGTCCCTCTCCTGAGCACACACTGCAGTTTATTTTCCAGGCAATTTGTAACCATTTACACTAAAAATTCGGGCAGTAGAGGTGCACTGATCCTTTGGGGAACACAGAATCAGCTGGTCGTGCCCCAAGGGCGCAAATCTAAAAATAACGAGCGTGCCTCACAGAGAATTCCTGGCCCGGAGAACAAGCCCAGTCTGGCTCCAGCAGCCGGGATTACCCATTTGATGTGGCAAAGGAGCTCCTGTCCCTAATTAACAGGGACTTCCCCTCCTCCATTAGCAGGGCTCATGCCCTGGGGCCCACGGGCGGGTGTGTGTGCACCTCGAGGCTGGATCCACCGGGGACTGTGGCTCAGGGGGCAGGGACAGGACGCCGGTAGGGTGTCCTTTACCTCCTGTGTGTCTGTTATTTCTGTTACTGCCGTGTCCCTTTATCTACCGTGTTCCTGAGACGTTGACTTTCAAATCTGGGCTGGAATTGAAACATTGTAAAAAGCTTCATAAATGAACAGATACAAGAGACGAATTTTATATTAATTATGGCAACTGAATTGCTGTTGACAGGAGAAGGCTTTTTAAAAAGAATGAAAACACCTTGGTTCTGCTCATTGTCTACAGAGGACAGATCACATAAGCAGATGTTCGATCCAGGCGACTTTACCTACAGTTACAAAATCATGTGTGGGGGCCCCCGGCGTCCTCAACAGCCAACCACTGAGTTTTGTTTAAAATAAGTAAGTTTGGGAAAAGGATTTGTTCTCCGGGAAGGGGGGGGGGGTGTCTGTTTCTCACTGTATTTATCTTTTCTCTCACGCCACCTGATGCAATTTCACGTTCTAGCTGCATTTTAAAGGTATTGTTTTTAATGAAAATGTTTAAAGTCCATGATTCAAGTGTATTAGAAATAATATGGGAACGGGGTGCCTGGGGGGCTCAGTCGGTTCAGCACCTGACTCAGCTTAGGTCACAATCTCCTGGTTTGTGGGCTTGAGCCCCACATCGGGCTCTGTGCTGACAGCTCAGAGCCTGGAGCCTACTTCGGATTCTGTGTCTCTCCCTCTCTCTACCCCTTCCCTGCTCACTCATGCTCTGTGTCTGTCTGTCAATAATAAATAAACGCTAAAAAAATTTAAGAAAAAAAAATTTTTAGGGCCACCTGGGTTGCTCAGTTGGTCGAACACCTGACTTCGGCTCAGGTCATGATCTCATGGTTCGTGGGTTTGAGCCCTGCGTTGGACTCTGTGCTGACAGCTCAGAGGCTGGAGCCTGCTTCGGATTCTGTGTCTCCCTGTCTCTCTGCCCCTCCCCTGCTTGCCCTTTCTCTCTGTCTCTTTCTCAAAAATAAATAAACACTAAAAAAATTTTTAAAAATAAAGGAAGAAAGAATACAGGAGCAGTCACATTCCTTGTCGGCCCCTGCTGTCTCTGTGTTGCCCCCACACGACTCCACAGTCCCCACAAGACCTGAGGTCCTGCTTTGCCTGCCGTTCCCTCGTCGGGGGAGTGGAGATTTACACACTTTCCCACCTGGCGCCTTTCAGGGAGTTTCTCTGGGGCTTTGGAGAATGCGTTCACGACTATATCGTGTCTCATTTCAGTGAAATCCAGTTATTTAACCACGACATACTACTGCTGAATGTTTGGGATGTTTTCCAGATATTTCCTGCCCCACGGGGTTCTGCTGTGGATGTGTGTGTGTCCCCGCTCTCGAGGTTTGTGCATGTGCAGGTATTCAGTCGTTAACGGGAGTCTCTGAGACTGAGGGGATTGCACGTGTGTCTCCACACGGCTAGGACTTCCCATGGACAGCTGGTCATGTTGCCGGCTGACCAATAAGTACGTGGTGCCCGCTCCTGCCTCCGAGTGTTCACACCAGGGTTCCTGCTTTCCAGTAACTTCCAAAACAAACAGCATCACCAACCGTGCTGGTATCTGCACTGCGGGTGAAGCGTGACGCTTGTCCTTGCTTCGGTTCCGTAATTATGAGCAAATTTAAGTCTTCTTGTGAACCGCGAAGTGGACTTTGGGTTTCTGTTTCTGCGAGTTGCCCGTTGCGGGTTCTTTGCTCCTTTTCCACCATGTTCTCGCCGCTGGTGTTTCGAACACCTGTAACAACACACCCCACGCGGACACTGGCTCTCTCTCCACCTTTTCTGCCACACCTGACAGGACAAAATGACGCGTGCACCTTCTTTCTGGAATTGTGTGTTTACAAACCTTCCTGGCCCACGTGCTCCTGCTCACCACCGCCGAGTCAAAGTGCCCTGACTCTGTAAAGGAGATTCCCAGTAACGGCCTGACTTCTGTTCACTGAGCACAGCTCTCAACCAAAGGACACTCTGGAAGGAGGCAAGTGAGGGGAGCTGTGCTCCTTCCCTACAGGCGGGAGCCCCACTTCCCACCTGGAGACACCCCTGAGGCGGGCAAGGAAGAGAATATTCTGATTACAGCTGGCAGCTTGGTCCAGGGCACCGTCCTCACAGCCCCAGCCCTCCACGGTGCTCAGACGAGACAGGGGTAAAATCCAGGTAGTGAAATCCCACTATGCTTTCCTCCCGGTGGCCAGACTCAGGGTCACCCTTCCACCCTCAGATGGCACACGGGGGCCAGTGGGAACCCAGCGGCATCAGATGAACCCAGGGGAGCAAACACGGAGGGCTCTGAAAATTCAACTGCCCCTAGCAGGTCACGAGGGGCTAAGCGAAAGCGGGGCAACTGTCTGCAGAAACAAAACGGTAAGTAGGACCCAGCGTCTGCTTGAACAACCGCCAAAGTATGCAGGACGCAGTAAATGTCTCCAAGAACCAAGAACATCACAGCCTGGACGGGAAAAGACAGTCAATCGACGCCCACACCAGGGTGAATCAGCCGCAGGAATTATCTGACAAGGGTTTTAAAGCAGTCTTCAAAAAAGGGGAAAAAAAGCTACAGTAATCTATTGGAAATTCTTTTGAAACTAATAAAAAAATAGAAAATCTCAGCAAAAAAAAAAAAGGGGCAGTTCTTGACGAAAACAACAAAACAAGAAAGAAAAATTAAAACAACCAAAAACAAAACACACAGCAGCCGAAGCCAAAGGAAAAGATATAGAATTGGCAAATAACATAAATGAAAAGAGAAATGTAGTGAGGGGTGAGCAGTGAAAGTGGCAGAGGATGGGACGGCGAGACTTGGGGGTGGTCAATAGAGTTCAGTCGATCTGGGCAACGGAGTGATCGGCTGAAAAGCCTGAGCAGAGCCTTGGGGACAGGGGGCGGCAGAGGGGGGACACAGTGAGGGCTGAGCTTCCCGGGAGGGGTCTCCGGGAGAAGGAGGAGGTGGGGCAGACGGCAGGTTTGGACAAATGTCAGGGGGAGGCTTCCCCAGGGGCACATCACACACATTCAGACCCAAGCAGGAAAACCCCAAACATGCATGGATCTGTCATAAACAAACTTCTGAAAATGAAAGTTAAAGAAGTCTTGGAGAAGCGGGAGGGAAATGACACGTGACCGTAGGGGCCGCTTGGGGGACCTCGGCTGGCTCGTTGGAAACTGCCAGGGCCCCAAGAGGGCAGAACAGTGTGCAGGTGCCCGAGGGAAAGAAGCGTCAGCCGCAGGCTCCACGTCCAGCGGGTCCTTTCCTCGGGATCACAGGGGCCGGAGAAGCCATTCTCAGAGGAAGGGACGGTGACGGAATGGCCAGCAGACCTGACCCCCAAGATCGTCTAAGGGAAGTTCTTTGGTCCGAAGGCAGAAGATGCCAGGATCTTGGGGTGCAAGGAGGGAACAAAGAAGAAGGGGAAGACCAGAAAGATGGGGACAGAAAATAGATCACACTTTCCTCATGGGTTTTATAATGATGCTGGATTATTTGGGCAATAATCTCAATTATCGTTGCCAGAGGTAGTGCTCACGCTGCTGTGTAGAAGCAGGCTGGGCGAGGGGAGCTACGAGGAAGTGGGTTTCCACGCTTCCCTGGAAACAATACAACGCTGATGGCCCAGGCTACGGGTCAGAATAACCACTACAGAAACTAACCAAAGACCCACGCTCAGAAACGCTGTGAATGAGATGCGTCCCTGTGAGATATCCAAGAAACCCAAAGGAAGGCGAGAATTGAGAAACAGAGGAATGAGACCAGAACAAGGAAACAAAAAAACTAATAATTGAATGGCAGACTTCAGGGCGAATGCATCAGAAATTACCTTAAATGTAAATGATTTAAAAAGACATCAATCTAAGATAGAGATTAGCAGAGTGGATAAAAAAGTGAAAATAATATGTGTATATTCACAAGAAACTCTCTTCCAATTCAACAACATAGGTGGATTGAAAACAAAGGGATGGAAACTGTGTGTCATGCAAACATTAATTGTTTAAGAAACAGGAGTGTTAGGGACGCCTGGGTGGCTCAGTCCGTTGAGCGTCCGACTTCGGCTCAGGTCATGATCTTGTGGTTCACGGGTTCAAGCCCCGTGTCGGGCTCTGTGCTGACAGCTCAGAGCCTGGAGCCTGCTTTGGATTCTGTGTCTCCCCCTCTCTCTGCCCCTCCCCCACTCATGCTCTGTCTCTGTCAAAAATAAATAAACATTAAAAAAAAAAAGAAACAGGAGTGATATTCATATCTGGGTAAGTTGACTTCATTTTTTATAATGTTTAATTTATTTATTTTGAGATAAAGAGAGAGAGTGTGAGCTGGAGAGGGACAGAGAGAGAGGGAGATGTAGAATCCCAAGCAGGCTCCGAGCTCTCAGCACAGAGCCCAAAGCGGGGCTTGAACCCACAAACCAAGAGATCATGAACTGAGCTGAAATCGAGTTGGATGTTCAACTGGCTGAGCCCCCCAGGCTCCGGGTTAAGTTGACTTTAGTGCAAAGACTATCGTTAGCAGCAGAGGGATGTTGCCTCATGATAAAGGGAAGAACCCAGAGACAGGACAACCCTAAACGTGCGCGCATCAAACAACACAGGAGACACAAGCTGATAGAAATGGAGGAAATGAATTGCAGACAAATGGGGACCCGGCGGCAAGCTTCCAGGCAGACAGCATCCCAACAGCACATGTACTGGCCAAAAGGACGCGCCCGGCGCGGAAGGACACTGCCCCCAACTGCAGGGAGTAGGTAATTTCTCCAGGTGCCTGTGGACCACTCACCAGGAGGGATGACGTCCTGGCCCTTAAACCAACTCCAGCAATTTTCAAGAATTGAAATGATGCAGTGTGTCCTCTTAGTGTAACAGAATAGAATTTTAGGTCAATGATGACGGACGTCAGGAAACTCTTGGAAATTGAAGTAACGTATTTCTAAAACATTCCTGAGTGAAGTAAAAGTCTTACACAAAAATACTCATAGACTGAATAAAAATGGAAGCACAGCATGTCCAAGCATGTGGGGGACAGAGGAAGGGAAATTTATGACATTTATGACAAGGAAAGGCCCTAAGACTAACTCGAGTTCCCACTCTAAAAACTAGAAAAATAAAAGCAACAAATCAAGGACGTTGAAAATGGGGACACATTACAGAAAAATCAATAGAACAAAAAGTTCTCCCCCCAAATCAGTAAGATTGATGCTTCTAGCAAAAATAACAAAGAAAAAGAGACAACACATCCATCACCACCATCCAGAATAAAGTGGGGCAGAGCACAAGGGGTTCTGCAGCCTTTCATACAATAATAAAGGAAAAATGCTAACAACTTTATGCTCATAAATTCACAGCTTAGGTAAGTGAGCCAATTCCTTGAGACCCACAAACTGCCCAATCACAACCAAGATGAAATAGAAAATCTGAGCAGGTCTTTGATGTGTATTGCAGAAATTGAATTTGTAATTAAAACCTCCCAGAAAAGTCATCCCTGGGGCCCGATAGTATTATTGCAGAATTCTACCAAACATTTAAAGAAAATTAACATAAATTTCAGAAAACCTTTTTGAGGAAGTACAAGAAGATGTAATACTTCTCGAGTCAAGTGTATGAGGCAGTATTTCCCTGACTGTAGATCCAGAAAAGACAGTGAAGAGAGAGGAGAGAGAGAGAGAGAGAATACCAGACTCATGTCTGTCATGAACACAGAACTCTTCAACAGCATGTTAACACGCCGAATCTAACAATGCGTAAAAAGTACTACATGCTGCGACCATTGGTGTTTATTCCAAGTATGCAAGACTGGTCCAACAGCTGGGAATCCAGCAAGACAATCCACCCATTTCTTCAAGCTAAAGAAGGAAAATCACGTGGCCATGTTCATTGCTGCACAGAAAGCGTTTGACGACATTCAAAATTCACAACAGAACTCTCAGCAAATTAGGGATAGAGGGGAACGTCGCCATCTTGATGGGCACTTCCACTAGCCATGTGCAGCTCACGTTGCACTTGGTGGTAAGACACGTCCTGACCTCCCCTGAGGATCCAGAATGAAGGAAGTGTGTCCTCATCACCACTCTGGTTCGACACAGTACTGGAAGCTCTAGTCAGGGCAATTAGGTTAAAAAATAGAAATAAAGGTACCCAGAAAAGTGTCCCTGTTGCAGGAGACATGTCTGTCTACACTGAAAACTATAAGGTATCTACAAAAAAACCAAAAACAACCCATAGCACCTCCTGGAACTAATAAGTGACCTCAGCACGGTTGCAGAGTATAAGATCAACACACAAAAACCAGTTGTAGAAATACACATTGAAACTAACACTTCCATAAAAACGCAATACCACTTACAATTGCCCCAAAGAAACCAACATCATATGTGCACCTCACACAACAGGTATGGGATCTGTGGGACACAAATGACACCATCCTGAAGAAGTAAGACCGCAGTAAAGGGAGGGACATTTTGTGTTTATGGATTAGAAGATTCAACCCAGAGAAGATGTCAGCCCTCCCCAACCTGAAGGACGGGTTTAATGCAAGTGCCCTCGGATCCCAGCCAGGTTATTCTGAAGACATCCACTTTTCCTACAATCCATGTGGATGAGCGCAGGCCTCCAAGTAGATAAAAAACCTTGAGCAAGAGGAATAAGTAAGAGGAAGCGGCATCTCTAACAGCGTCTTAGGACGTGGCCGCAATAGTCAGGACAGTGTCACCTTGGCAGAGAGCAGACAAATAGACCCAGGGAAGAGGACAGACGGCCCAGCAATGGACCCAAGCAAAGAGAGCCAGCAGTCCCCATCCAGTGGAGAAAGGACAGTCTTGTCAACACACAGTGTTGCAGCAATGTGACGTCCATATGGGAAAAAGAACAAGCAAACAGCAAACTCAGTGTAGACCTTGGCTTTGGGCGGGACCCACACCTTTCATTAAGGTGAACTCAAATCGGATCATGTGGTTCTTGATAAGGGTGTAGAGCATAGTGCTTCTGCCCCCAGGTCTCTGCCTTAACACAGCAGTTCTATGATGACTCAAAGTCATATGACTGTTTGGAAAAATACGGTGGAAGGATATCTTTGGACTTAGGGCTTACAAAGGGCTGTCAGACATGGCCTCGAAAGCACCAGCTGTTAAAAACTGGATGAAGTTGATCTCATCAAAATGCAAACCATTTGCTTTGTGAAGGACCGTGTGAAGGGGACAGAAAGGCAGTCGACAGACTAGGGTGCATACTTGCAAAGGATTAGTATGTAGAATACATAAAGAAGGTGCAAACTTCAACAGCAAAAAAAGCAAGCCAATTACAAAGAGTTATGCGGAGACATCTCACTACAGAGGTTTAACGGTAGCCGACAAGCACACGGACAGAGGCACGGCATTGTGAGTCACTGGGGAAGTGCACACGGCACCCACAGTGAGCTGTCACTCCGCGGGTCCTGGAATGTTGCAGGTGGAAATGACGACAGTCTCTAGTGCTGGCGCAGACGTGAGAAAGCAGCCGCGTCACTGGGCTGGTGCAGATGGAAACCGTGTGCCAGCCTCTCTCAGGACTAAATACACAGTGAGCGTGTGACCCGACGTGGAGCTTTTGGGCATTCGTCCCTGAGAAATGCCAACGTGCTCGCCCAGATACGTGCATGGGAATGTCCGCAGCAGCTTCACTTGCAGGCGCCAGCGGTGGTGAGAGGTAGAAATCGTGGAATACTATTCGGCAAGAAGGAGCCCGCGAATGACGCAAACAGCTGGGTGGAAAAAACTCCACAGGTCACAGACCTCATGATTCTACTTATGTAGCGCTTTTCAAACGACAGAATTCACATGGGATGAGATTGTTTACAAGGATGCACAGCCACGGGGACAGTAGGGCCGGCACACGGGATGCTCAGTGTTGGCTGTTTGGTGCCTTGATGGTGGTGAACACACAGAACTACCCTGCTGGTAAAATCATGTAGAACGGAACACACAGACACACAGACACACAGACACACACTGGGACACACAGACACAGACACACACAGACACACACAGTGGGACACAGATATAGATACACAGACATACACACACACACAAAGACTCACAGACCCACACACAGACACACGTACATACGGCCCTAAAACTGGAGGACTCTGATAAGACTGACGCAGTGATTCAGCAAGAATGTCCTGGTTGTGAATCTATATTATAATTCTATGAATCTATATTTATAGAATCTATATTAAAATTCTACGGCGTATCTTACAAAATATTCCCACTTGGGGAAATTGGCCAAAGTCTACACAGGATGTCTCTGAATTATTTCTGTGCGTCTACAAATAGCTCAATAAAAATTTCAATTAAAGGTGGATTGCAGACACAAGGATCATGACCCAAGGAAAAGACGGTGCATGAGGAGGGCATCGTGTCTATACACACAGTGGGAGGCTCACTGGCAGCTCGGGCAGACCCTGGCTGTTTTTACCGCGGGTGCACGCACTCCCGGGTTGCCCTGTACCGGTGGGTCGGGAAGGTCGTATTCCCCCACCTGCAAGTCAGAGGTCCAGAGTTTGGGATGTGCTCACCTGGCTGGCGCAGCGGCTGCCTGGGGTCTGCTGCTCCGGGTCCCAGGGGACAGGGGTGGGCGGGGCTGGGCCTTCTCTGCCTCCTGGAGCCCCCGGGCCAAGCTCACCCGGCTGTGAGTTCTGCTCAGACCAGGTGACCTTGTGAAAGGCAGAAGCTCTTTCAGAAGGTCTGGGTGGGGGTCAAGAGCCCACGTTTCTGACGAGCTCCCAGGGGCGGCCGTGGCTGCTGTGTCTTGTTGGCTGTGACCACAAGGACCTTCACACGGCTTAGTCCCGGCCAGAGGCCACTTGGAAGAGGCCAGTGCTATTTGCCTCCTTCAGATTTCCGGCAAATTCACGCTGCTTCAGGCAGTGGATGTTACTGGAAACTTCACCCATTGGTACGTGGTTTGGCCTCTGATATTTCAGAAACGTTTCTGTTGGACCCATCATTTCTTTGATTTTGATAAGCCCCTATCTAGCGATGTTTCCTTTCTTATTTCTGTATTTTGTTTGTATTTGAAAAACCGTCTAGGTCATAAAGGTCTACTACACCAGGTTTTTTTTTTTAAGCTTTAACATTAAGAACAAAAATCTAGGCTTTAGAACAGTTGGGGTTTCTGTGTGCATCACTGAGTGGAGTTTCTGCATCGACAGTTGAATTGTGTCCGAACTCCGGGTCTTTCCTGGCCATCCGTCCTCGCCTCCCGTGTCCTCCCACGTCGCTCTGCTGCGGTGATGGCCCCCCAGTGCGCTGTTGAGGCCGCTGTTCCCGTCTGCACCCCAGTCCCAAGGGGACACGCTCAGGGTTCAGCCTGATGTTTGCAGAGTGACTTTTATAGGTTCAGGAGTTTCCTTTCTGGGGACTTATTTTTCATCGTAAATGAAGGTCGAAGTTTACCAGATGCCATTTCAGTGTCCACGGAGAGAAGCTCCCCGACTCACCGATTTCTGATCTGCTCATTTGGCAATCTGCTGCCTGGTCCGTGGACCCGGCAAACTCAATTTAGTCTCTCATGTGACTCTTACTGCTGACGTGTTCGTTGCAAATGTTGCTGCGTTCAGCTTGTTAATATTCCTTCCAAGCACTGTTGCTGAACTTGGGTCTCAAGGTGTTTTTGAATTGATTACACATTTTATTTTATTTTAAAGTTTACTAATTTATTTATTTTGAGAGAGAGAGAGACAGGGGCAGAGAGAGAGAGAGGGAGAGAGAGAATCCCAAGCAGGCTCCAAGCTGTCAGTGCAGAGCCCTACGTGGGACTCGACCCCACAAACCATGAGATCATGACCTGAGCTGAAACCAAGAGTCGGACTCTTCCCGATTGAACCACCCAGGTGCCCTGATTACATGTTTCAAATGAAACAATTTAATTGTTTTCTTGTTCTACCTGTTGGAAGTGACACTTTGGTTCTTTTATTTAAGGAGGTGTTGCTGATATTACAAAATGTGGAGTTGCCCTGACGAAGCCTCTGGGTGGTCGACAGCCTCGTCCTCTCACACTGGGTGCCTCAGGGCCTTTGCACACCCCAATGTCTCTAATGTGCTCCCTCTCTCACACCTATTACCAGTCGCGTGAATTTGGATTCCACCTTCTGGTCAACCTCGCACACATTACTGACACTGTTATTGTCACAGACGGTCAGTGGTCATTCACATTGTTTCCCACACCTGCCACTTTCTTTGTTCGCTATTCCTTCTGGTACCACTGATCTCCCGCCCAGGATTGCTCTGCTTGGCCTCAAGTGTATCCTTGAGAATTTCCCAAAGCATTAGTCTGGTAGAAACACTCTTTCAATATTTGTTTGCCTAAACGACTCCTTATCTGCACTGGTTCCTGGGAGATGTTCTTGTGAGGACTCTGGTCTGGCCGGCACCTTCTGTGAGCTCAGTGCGCACACCCTGCCTCTGGCTTCCACGCGGCCCCTTTTGAAGATTTCTCTTTGATCTTTATTTTTTTGTCTGTATTTTCACTAGGCTATATCTTGACAGGAATATCTATGTGTGTCCTCTTGGGGATTTGAAAGGATTCTTGAGTCAGTTCTGGAGAATTCTCCGCAGTCGTCCTTATCCATCGGATCCCTGTGGTCACTTCCCATCTGTCTTACCCTCGTCTTCCAGGTCCCCTGTCCACCCTCCCTTCCTGCAGCCTCTCTCCCTGTTCCTTCTTGGTCCCCATAGATTCGTCCCTGGAGACACTCACAGGACCCACATCTCCTTCTCTCAGAGCAGCGCTCCTGGGGGTGGGGGGCATTTTCATGGGCTGAGAACCTTTCCTTTTGATTTTCCCACCCAACTCCAGTGCTAGGATCTGGGGTTTCGTGTCTGTGAAAGCCGACTTTTCACTGCAGTCCCTCAGTGTGTGCTCTCCCAAGTGTGCACACACACGTGCATTCACATGCACACGTACCCCACACAGTGTAAACATGTACACACACCACACATGGACACACCAGACAGGCACACACGAGGGAACATATGCACACATGTGCACAAGCATGTGCAACAATCCCCACTGCCCACACACGCATGCTCCCGGGCACACACAGGGCTGTGCCCAGACCTGGGGCATTGACATGGGGGCCCCAGGCCCTCGTGGGTGGGATGGGGCCTCTGACTCTCCCTGACCAGAGGAGAAGGCCCTCACAGACTCCCCACATGGGCTCCCTTCACGGCGGTGACACCAGCTACAGCCAGCGGGCGCCCTGAGGTGCCAGACTCGGAGTTCAGTCTTCCAGAATAAACAGGAGCCTATGTGTCCTGGGTCGCTTCCCCACCCCTCGGGTCTGTCTGCGTCCCCCCTTCTTCGGACCCAGACCTGTAGCTCCTTACGTCTTGTAGACTCCTTGTGTTTACAGTGTCGTTGCGTTTAATCCAGCATTTTTAGCTGTTCTCAGTGGGACAAATGGGCTCAACAACCCAATCCACTAGCGTTCTGGAAATGGATGCGTTATGCCTTTACTTTGTTCTTATGTATTTATGCATTTATCCTGAGATAGTGAGAGAGAGAACACAAGCAGGGGAGGGGCAGAGAGAGAGGAGAGACAGAGAATCCCAAGCAGCCTCTTCACTGTCAGCACAGAACCTGACATGAGGCTCAATCCCATGACTGTGAGATCATGACCTGAGCCGAAACCAGGAGTCAGACGCCCAGCCCACTGAGCCCCCCAGGCTCCCCTGCCTTTACTCTGAATGCTCTTTTCATCACCCTTATTGGTGCTCAAAATGCCAGTGGGTTACGTTTGGTTCTGTCTCAGCAGCAAACTTGCCTGGATTTGATTTCTGATCCCTTTGGACCTGCCAGGCTTCGGGTCCAACGAGTGCTCTCCAGGATGGCCACGTGCAGTAGTTGAGCAAGCATTTATTGAGCGCCAGCTGTAAGCACAGCAATATTTGCGCACTGTGTAAGGTTAGAGGTGTCACAGAGGAGGGTGTACCTTGGCCAAGGGTACGTTTAGTTAAGAGACCAATTGTAAGACGAGATTTTTAGAAACCAGCTCGGGAAAGATCCAGGAAAGAATGGACCAAGCTTTATTATTCTAGGCGCTGGCAGGACGTGCTTGGGTGCCTTCTCTGTGCATAGAGATGGAACACTCTAGCATTTTCAAGCCGGCGCCTCTGCCCGGGTCAGACCCTGGCCTCACAGCTGGCTTGGTCTCACCGCGTCCTCGCCAAAGTCCCTACAGCATGTTCCTCCGTTGAGCCTCTCCTGGTTTGTGGCGCTTTCACACACAGCACCCTGCCATCCCTGTGGCCTCTGTGGGGACTGGGTGTCACAGGCACCCATTTCACCAATCAGGAAGCAAAGCTCGGAGGGTCACAAGTTTACTGGGAAGGTCACAAGCTTATAGCTGCATGTTCTGCCTGCGTGGGGAGCAAGGTCACATCTGGAGGCCACCTCGCTGTTCCTGGTGGGCTTGCGGACCCCCAGATGCTCCCTTACACATGAGGGCGTTGGCTGCAACCTCTGTGAACCTGAGATCAGTGGGAGCCTCCGGGCCAGCTTACAGGCCACAGAGAGTCACACAGCACAGCACGAGTGGTAAACATCCCCCTGCACATCTGGGTGGGCTCCGGGCTCAGAGCCCCCGGGGTCCCCAGCTCTGAGTTCTGCTCTCTGCATGGTCTTGGGGGGTGTTTACACTGCTCCATTCCCTCGTCAGTCAGTCGGGTGACAGTGGCTATGCCACAAGACTTCTCTTTCAAAATTAAAGATGTCCCTGTGTGCAGAGCACAGACGATGCTGTCTGGCAGGGAACAGAGGACCACAGGCACAGAGGCTTATGCATCAGCCGATGCCGGATCCCCATGTCAAGAGGGATTCTGAGTGTGAGCTCAGCACACAGACCCTGGGAACCCTGTGGTTCTTGCACACATGAGATGGATGCTGGCTGCATGGGCTGGATGGACAGACGGATGGACGATGGACAGACGGATGGACAGACGGACAGACGGACGGATGGACGGACAGATGGATAGACAGACAGATGGAAGGACATATGGACGGACATATGGACGGACAGACGGATGGATGGATGGATGAATAGATGGATGGATGGATGGACAAACGGATGGGTAGATGGATGGATGGACAGATGGATGGATGGACGCATATATGAGCGGATGGATGGATGGATAAATGGACGGATTGACAGAGGGATGGACAGATGGATGGATGGAAAAACAGATGGGCGGATGGATGGACAGATGGATGGATGGACGGATGGATGGATGGATGGACCGACGGATGGATGGACAGATGAATGGATGGATGAACAGACAGACGGACAGACAGATGGATGAGTAGATTGACGGACAGATGGATGGATGGACAAATGGACAAGTGGATGGATGGACAGATGGACAGATGGATGGACAGATGGACTGATGGACAAATGGATGGATTGATGGATGGATGGACAGATGGGCGGATGGACAGATGGACAGATGGACGAACAGATGGATGGATGGACGAACAGATGGATGAATGGACAGATGGATGGATGGATGGATAGATGAAGGAGAGGGGGTCCAGCAGGGAAGTGACCGACACTAAGGTGGCACAGCCATGTGGTCCAGAGTAGGGGTGGGGTGGCGCCCCATCTTCATGGGACCCTCTGCGCTTCACAGCTACTCTGCTTCTTGCGGGCGATGACTGATGTGACAATGGCCAGGAAGGGCAAGGCACCTGGGGGCGCATGTGGGGACGCTTCCTGAGCATATGAGATGCATTGTTATTCCAGACAGGCCGACTTTGGATTCTGTGTGTTTAACCATAGTGGAGACTGTTGGCTGCCACCAACCGTCCACCTTTCCTCTTCTTCTCCTGGAACACAACACGCTTTTAATTCAGGTGGCAATGTCCCAGTGGAAGGCCCACCTCTCCTCACCTCCTTCCCACTGCGTGTCACTGGTGTGAAGTAAGTGTTAAATCTAGCAGCCACTCTGGAAGATGAGGCAAATGAGAAGAAACCATCTTCTAAGGACAGAAGGTTCTGGCCCACAGACAAAATCACTGAGTTGCCCCGCCAGCCCTGGATTTCTACCTCCAGACTTCTTTTCTGTGAGAGACTAACCTCTATGTGTTGGAAACGACTTAGTTGAATGTTTCTTGAAAGTCATACCTAATTGTTACTGAATCCTGTAGCCAAGAAAAATGCCCAGGTTAAGAGTCAACAAGAAATGCTGTATTTTATCTCTCTTCTCGTTTAGCTCATCCTAAGGTGCAGAAAAAGTTTGCTCAGTGTGGTCTGCAGTCGAGGAAACACTCAGAAACTCGGGGCATGTCACTGTCATTGGGTGACTTCATGTCACATCGTGCTTTTATTATCTCTGAGCACTGTTTGCTTTCCTGGGAGATGCAGAGTCATTCCTAGCAAGGCAGTTCGGAGTTCCAGCTGAAACACCTGTCTACACACATGAAATACGTGTGTGACACCACATCACTCTTCTCATATCTGTGTTATGACCATTCCATCTCCTTTGACCCCTGGGAGAGCAGGCTCAAAGCCACAGTGGGCTTGTTGGAGTTACACCACCAGGAGACATCAAGGCTAGCATCTAGTCAGCTCCGGACCAGCTGTCTCTCTTAATCCCCAACAAACCCAGGTTCTGGTGTGGAATCCTGGGCTCCACGTTGTACGGATGTTCCCCAGACGCCTCTGTGATGGCCTGTGGCACGGGGTGAATAATCCCGCAGGCCCACAGAAATGTCAGAAACACCCACAGCTATCACACCGTTTGATTCAGCCTTGAGGAATGTTCCCAAGTCTGCATGTAGGACACTTACTCCCCCTCATTCCTGGAGAGTCCCAGACGGGCACCCTCTCCCCTCTGCCCTGTCCGACCCCGCTCGGCCCTTTCACGACAGCGTGGGGTGCTGAGGTTAAATTTTGTCTTAGCGATTCCGTCTGCGGCAAAGGCAGACCTTCCAGACTCATGAACGGGGAGGAGCTGGGGGCAGATGTTGGCACTGTGTCTCCTTCTAAGTGATTCTCTAAAAGGCTGGAGACACGGGATGGGGCGCTGCAGATAATCTGATTTGTGGAACTGGATCTGGTCGTGATGTTAAATTGTCTAGACAACACACATCTGGCTTATATATCGCTCGCTATATTTCTCTTGGCACCTTCGAGCCCCTGTCATTGTTTCCATGATGGTGCTTGGTCCATCTGTGGGGCTGGGAGGCACGGATTGGCACGGAAGGCATGTAACTTGCGCCTTCAGGAGGGCCTGGGTTCACTCCCTCCAGAGCCCACTTAGAGTCTGGGCCATGAGCACAACATGGGGAGACGGGCCACGGCCATCGCTCAGTGAGAAGATTTGTGTCTCACCAGGAGAGGCAGATCTGGGCTCCCTCCGACTCCAGATGACTCTGGAGACCTTATTTCACTCACTCCCTAGAATCCCGGTGAGGTAGGGAGTAACCTAGTTGTGGATGAGCAAGGTGAGGCTGAGCCCTGTAACTGGACCTTCAAGGTCATAGAGCAGGTGCACAGGGGACACTAACCAACACCAAGGATGCTCGTCTTCCTGCTGAGTTTCCACGTTTGGCTCCGAAAGGAACCGACAGTTACATTTCACGCTTGATCACAGCGTTGGCCTTCACGCCTAGTTGGACATTCCTGTGTCATGAGCCGCCATAGCTAGACTTAAAATCTAGAGGGTGGTGCTTATGTTGTAAGGTCAGCACCCTGCCCTCTGCCTCTCCGGCTCCTTCATGCGGCCGCTGGTGGGCAGCGTCTGGGGCCATGCATGCCGTCCTCTGAGATCGTACGGGACACGTCCTGACCTCCAGGCTGCATGCCCGTCAACGCCAGACATCATCATCAGGGAAGCGCCAGGCGAGGGGGGTCCATGGGCATTCTAGACAGAGAAGCATCCGTGGTGAGGAGGCGTCTGCCCAGGCAGTACACCCCCTGGATCTTACTCTGTCGGCCGCACCAGTGCCAGGAGCAGTGGGGTATCTGCCACACTCCGTTACTTTGAGCACATCTGTTCTCACATGGGCTTGTGCAGTCAGTGCTGTCGATGAGGAAACCAGATCACCACGGTCGAGGGGATGCTCACGGCTTTGCGCTGGATAAAAGTGAAGGCAAGAGGTTTTCCCTTCATTGCTGTTTAACCTTCGTCATTCCTAAGAGGCTGGCTTACATACGCCACAGACTGACCTTAAAGAGTCCATCTTTTGTAAGAGCGTCGAATGGACTGGGGACAGCCACTGTTTATGTTCTGGGTGCGATGCTCAGATTTCTCTGAGCGTGACCCTGGTACCTTTGTTTGTGCCGCGTCTGGTACCCAGAGATTTGCCTGGAAGAAAGAATAGGTTAGATTAAGATTAAATACACAGAGTTCTGAGCTCAGCGCCAGGCACGGAGCACAGACAATGTAGTTCCTCAGCTCTGCCCCCTCTGGGGAAAACACTGTCACCACCTCCCTGCAAAGCTGTGCCTTTAAGATGTCAACTGTCACTCCCGTTCCATGGCCCTGAGTTTGAGGTGTGCACCTCCAGCGTGTGGCAGGTGAGGTCTTCTCCTTTTCTTTGGCAAGAAGTCAGAAGGATAAACGCAATTTGCCAAGATGACCTCGCACGTGGGCCAAATGCCTGGACACGTGAGCAAAGTGGAGTTTGTATTTGGACAAGATACTAACAGTCTTCTGTTTTCTGTTTCTTGCAGCTTCTCGCCAATGATCCTAGAAACGAAGGGGATGAGTTTTTCACATCCGAGTGCTTGTGAAGCAGGGGCGTCTGGTGTCTGTGGCCAGGGACCCAGGCGTCTCTTCAGGTTGTGTGGACTGCATGACTGTCCCTAGGGTCTGGCAGAATCAGTTCTACTTGCAAAGTGCCAACACGTTTCAGGGCGCCCTCACCTTCTGTAGGTACACGGGCCGTTTTAAGTGCAGTCTGAGTCAGGAAACAGCTCTGCTCACATGGCGTGCCCAAACTATTTCCACAGCTGCTGTTTCTTTTTTTTTTTTAAGTTTATTTATTTGTTTTGAGAGAGAGGGAGGTAGGGAGGGCAGAGAAAGAAGGAGAGAGAGAGAATCCCAAGCAGGCTCCTCACTGTCAGCACCGAGCCCGACGCGGGGCTCGAACTCACGAACCGTGAGATCATGACCTGAGCCGAAGACGGACGCTCAATCAACTGGGCCCCCCAGGCGCCCCCACAGCTGCTATTTGTAACTAAGCATCCGTGTTTTTGCTGGAGACAGAGAACAACCCTTTGAGTGACTTGGAAGGACCTGTCCATTTTGTCCTGGATTTGCAAGGTTCCATATTCCTATGTATTCACGGGTCCAAATTACTTAGTTTTTGAAGCACAGTCAGCACACAGTGTGACGTCAGCTCCGGGTGCACAGTCCGGTGACTCAGCACGTGTATCCGTCACCAGGTGCTCATCACGACAGGTGTGTCCTTCGTCCCCATCACCTGTTCCCCCTCCCCCACACTCCTCCCCGCTGGTGACCGTCAGAGTGTCCTCTGTAGTTAAGAGTCTGTTTCTTGGTTTGTCCTCTCTGTTTCACTGCCGTACCCTCTTTCTGTTCCTACTTCTGTGAGGTGCAGTTTTTCCAGTTTTTCAAGCCAGCTTGAAAGCACAAAGATCTTCTGGACGCTTAGGCAGTTTCTAGAATGTTCTACCAAAGGATGACAGCAACTCTGGATGTCGTGCGGACAGTTCAAACCTGAGACAGGGACCGTCCACATGGTTGGCAGGGACGGTCAGTGCTCAAACCTGTTTCCACCTACAACCAGCGCAAGGTCACTGCCTCCGGGGCGCAAGGGATCTCAGGAAAACACAGGCCAGGGAGGCAGTGGAGACAGGGCCGTTCTAGAAGAAAACCCAGGATCAGGGTTCAGGGCACCTCTGCCCTCCAATGTCCTCCGCCTGGAGCGGTCACGTCCCAGGACAGGCCTCCTGCTGCCACTGCTCTGGAAAGTCCAGGAACGGAAAGTAAACACGAAGCCATCACTGAGTCAGTTTAACTCCGAAAGGGGAGGAGAGAGTTCTTGCTCGTGGATGATGCCTGATCCTCCTGGGAAACCGGAGAGGAAGTTCAGAGCAGCTACAACAATTGAGCTCCGTGAAAAAGTTCTGTAAACATAAGTAGACAAACATAAATAACTTCCTATGTCCTTGTCAGGATTCACTGGACGAGGCAATAAAATGATTCTTTTCACCTGTGAAATGATACATGATCAGTGGAGGAGTGTAAAATATGTGAGTACATCTTTCTTTCTTTCTTTCTTTCTTTCTTTCTTTCTTAGCTCTATTTGTTTATTTTGAGAGAGAGACAGAGAGAGAATCTCAAGCAGGCGCAGAGCCCGATGCGGGGCTTCAACCCAAGAACTGTGAGGTCATGACCTAAGCCGAAATCAAGAGTCAGAGACTCAGCCGACTGAGCCACCCGGGTGCCCCTGAAAATCCATGTTTCTTGGGAAACAAATAGGACCTATACGGAAAAACCCGCAGATTTGCTGAGTCCCATAAAAAGCCAAGGCTTCTTGGTCGCATCTGAGGATGGACAGGAAGTGCTCTGGCATCGGGGACGTGGGCGGCAGGCCCAGGCTGGTGCCGGGGACCAGCGTGACTGCAGGAGAGAGTCTGTCCTCGCTGCAGGGTCCTGCTGACTCGGGAGGGACGGTCCCCTCACTGTGAGGAACAGACAGCGTGGCTCCGATGGGGAAGTGGCATCCGATTCCCTCGTGGAGGGTGTCCCGGTGCAGCTCCCGGCAGGTGCAGGGCACAGGCGGGGAGAACGTTCGGAAAGATGCTCCCGAGTCCAGGGGAGGGAGGAGGGCCAGGTGGCAGTGTGACCCAGGGGACGGTGAGCTGGTGAGAAGCTCTTCACGTGAACAGATGGATTATGTCACCAACACTGGGGACAACAGTCAACCTTTGCAAATGAACTTATTTAACGTTCTGCCATGTACCAAAATATACTCTAAGTGGGTCGAAGTTTCCAATTTGAAGGCCAGAAAATACCTGGAAAGCAGTGAAAGAAAAATGCGTGTTGACGGAATCTTGACATGGTAGGAAATATCTAAGTGTTGCTCTACATCAGAAAATATGAGATGATTTGGGATGAGCACTGGGTGTTGTATGGAAGGCAATTTGATAATAAATTACAATAAAAAAAGATTAAAATTAAAAAAAAAGAAAATATGAGATGAACTATATGAATACATTTTACAATGATGCGTGACTATGGGGGATGGGCATTGAGAAGGTCACTTGTTGGGATGGGCCTTGGGTGTTGTACGTAAGTGATGAGTCAACAGGAATCGACCCCCAAAACCAAGAGCACACCACATTCACTGTGTGTTTAGCCAACTTGACAATAAATTACATTAAAAAAATAGTAGTGATGCATAACTAAATAGGATACATATATAGCAAATATTATAAATATGGGAACAAAACCCCTCACAACATGTGTATAAAGACCCAGCGTGGAGGAGCTCTAGTTTCTACCTGAACACACAACCCACAGGGCAAAGCCTGGTTCCCGAGCCCCGCGGTGGCTGTGAGCGCCCAGCAACCGAGCTCCGTCCGGGAGCGGGCACGCGGGGAGAACCCCCAGCAAACGTTCTTACAAGAGAAGGAGCAAGCTCACTGCCCTTCCCCGCTCCCCCACTTGCGTGTGCTGGTGCCCTGGAAGGTGGATGTGATGGCTAGAGCTCCAGCATCCGAGCTGGCCCACGAGGTGCTCCTGAATGCGGAAGCCACAAGCAGAGGGCAGTGGTGCAGGAAGGTAGGTGGTGGGTGCCGGGCCCCTGGGGGGCCATGCGAGCTGTCTGCTGCCTCTGCCCGAGGTTCCCTCACTTCCCAGAGAACGAAGATGGGATGACCAACTGTGGCTTTGGAATCTGAGGGGATGTTACAAACCAACAGCCCCAAAGGACATCTCTATGGAAAAGCAAGCAAGAATCATGACAAAAATTCAGAGAATTATCATAGGACATAAATACCACTCATGACTGAAAACTTCAGTTTTGGGCAAAGCCTTTTCCTCAACCAAGTGTGTAAGTACGTGTGTAAGTGGTGATTTTAAGGTCAGGAAGGCTGCAGGGCAGTTAAGGGGAGAGGATCCCGTTGCAAACTCTCAAGAGGACAGCTCCCCATCGCAAACCCTCCCTGAAACCGCTTCTTGTTTGACTCAGCAGGTTCCTCCCTCCCTGGAGGGATGGGACTAGTGAACGCACCCAGGGCAGCGGCATTCGAGGAACAAGGACCAGCAGGGGTTTAGAAATGACAGAACATCCAGGGCATCCATTTGGCGTTCGACGTTCCTGCCTCCAGCCAAGGGGGCTGCTGTTATCACTCGTGTTGTACAAGGGCAGTTGGTGAAACGGCGGGTTTTTACAACATATCGTGAAGGTAGGAGACAAAGATCAAACACAGAAGGCTCCCGTCCTGCACTCTCGGCTAAGACACCATTAACGGCCTGCCTCTCCTCTTCCTTACTCTGCACCCTCTCAGCGCTGGGCTCTGTCTCTCACATCCCCTCGCAACCAAGATCTCCGGACTTGCTTTTCTGTATTAATTGCTTCTATCTGCATTCATGCCTCAGCCCAGTGCGACTTGACTTTTGTCCTTAACCCACCGCTGAAACTGTCCCTGTCTTTCTGGCTCAATTGTCCATTGAACTCTCTGGTCACCTGCTCCCCTTGAACTCTGATGAACCCTCCCTGCGGTTCAAGGATGATAGCCCCGGACCTGTGGGTTTCTGCTCCCGGGATGCCTTCCCTGTTCCAGCTCTGTGTAATAAAGATCACCTCGTCTGGAAATATTTGGACTTGGAAGCTTCTCGGAGGCAGGAGAGAGTGAGGGTTACCCCCAGGCCAGCAGCAGAAAGGCAAGCGGGTTGGCAAAGTAGGGGAGTTGAGGTCAGAATGGAGTTTTGGGGTGATGTGTTCACACAGCCCTCAGGAGTTATGGTTCTTTTTATTTTTTATTATTTATTTTATTATTTATTATTTATTATTTCTTTATTAATTTTTAATTTTTTAAATGTTTATTTATTTTTGAGAGAGAGAGACAGAGACAGAGCATGAGTGGGGGTGGGGCAGAGAGAGAGAGTGAGACACAGAATCCGAAGCAGGCTCCAGGCTCCGAGCTGTAAGCACAGAGCCCAACGTGGGGCTCGAACCCACGGACTGCAAGATCATGACCCGAGCTGAAGTTGGACGCTCAACCGAGTGAGCCACCCAGGCACCCCGGTTACAGTTCTTTTTAGAAAGTTTTAAAACCTTTTTTAAAGTTTATTTCTTTATTTTGAGAGACAAGGAGAGACAGAGAGAGTGTGAGAGGGGTGGAGAGAGGGAGAGAGAGAGACAGAGAGAATCCCAAGCAGGCTCCACGCTGTCAGCACAGAGCCTGATGTGGGGCTCAAACTCATGAACCATGAGATCACGACCAGAGCTGAAATCAAGAGTCTGAGGCTTAACCGACTGAGCCACCTGGGTGCCCCGGGGGTTACGGTTCTTGAGCTCTGGACGAAAGTCAAGGCCAGACTTGTGGGTCAGATAGGAGGTGCACCAGCGGAGAGAATCCGTACACCTGGAGAGAGAGAGGAAGAGCAGAAATGATGGATGTGTCCATCCAGGAGCGGGCTGGGGAGGGTGGCAAAGACACAGGAATCAGACGTGCAGGTTGTGGGAGGGCGCGGAGGCAGAGAGGAGGGAGGGTGGAGATGTGGGCTGCGGGGGGCTCCGGCCAGTGGTCTTCAGGAGCGGAGGTGGTGTGGCCAGTGCCGCTCGGAGCCCCTCATCTTGGGCGGTGATGTGCGTGTGGCTGTGGGGCCCACAGGTCCAAGGGCACAAGCATGAGCATCTCGGGACACAACGGGACACCCGTCTCCTAAGCGTTGGGGAATTTGGGGCAAATGTGCCAACTGGTCCATCTTCCCAAGTCCCAGCACCAGATATGTATTGTATGATTGAAACCATCTGAGCCACAAATTCCAGCACAGAGGGGCAGATACAAGAAGTAAATGAATAATTGCATTCTTACGTTGCTAAGGAAGCAGAGGCTCGCCATACACGTTCTGTGTTTTACAAGAGGGAGCCCAAAACTACCGTCTTTGGTCGGAACTGTACCAGAGAAGGAAAGCCTCCAGAGTCTGGAACCATCCATGCCCAAACCCGGATTGGGTGTGGATTATCGTGGTGGCATAGGGCAAACTACCTGTAAGTGAGTTTTATGGACTGTCGGTGGGGTAACGAAGGGCTCCCTGCCAACCCAAATGGGTTTTTGTTGCAATGAAATGAGCTAATGAGCACAAGAAGAGCTGTGGTCTATAGAATTTTTTCCAGGGTTTCGTGCATTCTAGGAAAATCGGGGCTTTTCTAGAGATGGAATTTTGGAGACTTTGGGCAAAGTTACTCAGGGAGGTGGGGATGAGGAGAACTTCCTTTCCCCAAACTGCTTATGAATGTCTTCAACGCTAAGGGTTTGCATGAGCATCACCAGACAGTAGGACATGGGGATCCCAGAGAAAGGAGTTTGCAGAAGGAGCTCACAAATCAGGGGTCCTGTGCTCTAGTGACAAGAAAAATACAAAACAGGGACTCACAGGGCAATTTAACGTTGCACATTATTAGACAAATCAGGCTACATCACATTTGGAAACAAGTACACACACCAAACCTAGTCCTGAATCCCAGATAATTTGGGAAGCATGAGTGTCAAGAAAATAATAAATAGCATTTAAACTAAAACCCCTCAGAAAACAGAGTTCCTGTGAAATATCTTCAACACTGAAGGAATAAAAAACATCGTATATAGGGTTTAAATAAATTTGACTATGTGTATATGTGTAAAACCTCCTAGAACATAAGGAGTGTCAAATTGAAATATATAGGAAAATGCTATGGTGTAAAGGGTTTTCCGACTAAAAAGGGCATCTTGAGAATAGTTGCAAAGCTGAGTGAGGCCATTAAAACTCCAAAAACCAGGCTGACAAACGCTACAGGGTGATTAATCTTGCAAAATTTATTTATGCGAATAGCAAATAAATTAGTTGCCTAACACCTAACTAATTCTTATGAATTATATCAAAGCATTGCTTTATGCTTTAGTATGAGCCCAAACAACAAAACCACCACAATGTCATGGGGAAGGTTGTACCTGTTAGGAAGCCTGAGCATTTTTTTTTAAAGCTTTTTTGATAAGGATAAAAAGTAAAAGTTAAGGAAAAAAAAAACCCACCTTACTTCTCTACTTGCTTGAATTCTGACAGACACCTGCCAAGGCCCAGCATGATGGGGGTAGTCTCATGGTGTATCAAACGTTTATGAAGCTTTCCTTTTTAAAGTCTCTTTAAAATCGATACTTGTACATTTGCTAATCATGGGTTGTGTCATAACATCAAATACGTTGTTTTGCATTGCACTTTTCCCTCCAAATATCAACCCACAGGCACATGCACACTCAACTCGCATGCTATGTAAACCTCTGAACTGGGAGCTACATTGAAGAGCTGTGTGTATGAGGAGTTCACAAACTCCTCATTTTTTATTTCAATGAAATTGATTTTGTGGAAATAACAGAAGACCAAAACAAAGAAAACTTCAAACCAATCACCCACAAGTACCTTCCTGTTCCTGAGTCTGCAGTATCACCTGTCCCAGCAGCCAAAGCCGGCCATTGTTCAGGACCCTTGCAGGTGCCACGTCCTGCCTCTCAGAGGGTCCTAACCTCGGTCCTGCCCACACCAGGCTCTTCTCAGCAAGGGGCTCGCTGGGTCAGGACTCACATCTGCTCCCTGGTGGGTGGCGTGAGCTCACAGCAGCTCCCAGGCTCCTCTCTTTCCTCTCCTCTTCTGTTCCCCATCTGCTTCCCTCTGTTCCCCTCCCTCCTGCCTTCCTTTCCCCCACTGGCTGTCACTGTGACTGTACTGTTGTAGGTAGCCCCTTAAAATACGTCCAGTAATGGCTCCACACATTCAGAGGACTGACATAAATACAGAAATGGACCTCGTCTGGTTTATTAGGAAAGTGAACATAAAACACCAGAGCGGGGCACCTGGGGGGCTGGGTCGGTTGAGCATCCGACTTCGGCTCAGGTCATGATCTTGCGGTTTGTGGGTTTGAGCCCCACATCGGGCTCCACGCTGACAGCTCGGAGCCTGGAGCTTGCTTCAGGTTCTGTGTCTCCCTCTCTCTCTGCCCCTCCCCTGCTCATGCTCTGTCTCTCTCTCAAAAATAAACAAACATTAAAAAAAATAAAAAATAAAAAACACACCAGATCACAGAATACGATTAGGCCCAATGACAGATTCACACCAAATTGTTAGAACGATCAATTATGATATGCATCTGGCCCCTGGAGTGGGAACCACTTCTATTTCCTCTTCTGGTTTACCTGCATTCGTGAACATTTCCAAAGCAAGGATAGGCTACGTTCGCATTTTTCACAAAGCATCCGATCACGAGTTTGTTGCTGCTGCTGTTGACGCTGCTGAGATGACCCACACGTGCTGTGGGTTCTAGAAGGGCATCTGTGCTCAGTTGGCTTTTGACCTACAGAGACTCAAAGTCAGGTGACGCATCCTTAGAAAGAAAGCTGTCTGGTATGTCCACTCGGCCAGCCCACTGGGCTGCCCCAGAGGTCACGGCCGGGACAAGGCCCCTGAGTTTCCCTGAGCCACACAAAGCTAATTACTTCCCTTTGAAGCTTCTCTGAGAGCTGAGCTGGCAGACTGGACCTGTGGCAGAAAGCCTCGTGGCCCTGACATGGCCCAGGATGGGGGCAGAGGTGAGGGGCTCTGCCTGGGGGACGTGGAGACTAACAGTAGGCTGTCTGAGTCCTGGTCTCTGGAGAAGCAGGAGGAGTTTTGAAATTTCAACAGCACAGCTTTGCTTAATTTCATTTAATCGCCTTAATTTTACCTTAATTTGACTCCAAGCCGTCATGGAATTTTGTTTCCTATTTTTATATGTGAAAACCATCCCTAGCCTGTCTTTCCCATGGAATACAAATCGAGTGAGAGACGAACTTGTCCCTAATTATAACCACAATGAGGAAACGTGCCATTGGCGATGGACTCCGGAAAAGCCATGTGCGTGTGGGAACAGTGTGGTGGCCGGAGCCGTCCTTACCCTGTTTGTCTACACAGCAGGGCAGCAGGGAACCGGATGAATGAGGAGTGTCCGGGCCCTGCCAACTGTCTCTGCACGAGGGAGGGACCGTGTGCCCTCAGTAAGGAGCTGGTACAGGACCTCAGAACCACAGCAGAATGTCTGGTGCCACAAATCTGGGAAATGATGGACGTGAACGTGAAAAATTGTCTATTGATCATAAGTTCAGTGCTGTTTCTATCACATCGCGTTTACTGTGACCGTGAATCGTAGGTTCTTAAAAAGTGACCCTCTGGGAGGGCAGATGATGTCACCTCTTCACAGGGCATTCACGGTGACAGAGCGGGCAGGCTTCCAGGACAGGGGGCCGGAGAGATCCACTCCCACTCTTACTACAAGAACAAACCAGGGGCGCCTTGGTGTCTCTGCAGGTTAGGCGTCTGACTTGATTTCGGCTCAGGTCATGATCTCAAGGTTTAGTAGTTCAAGTCCCAGGTTGGGCTCTGTGCTGACAGTGCTGAGCCTGCTTGGGATTCTCTCTCTCTCTCTCTCTTCCCCTCCTGCATTTGTGCTCATTCTCTCTCTCTCAAAATAAGATAATAAATAAACATTAAAAAAAAAACAACCTGGACAATCTGCAGAGTACGGACTTTCCTTGGACCCAGGAGAGAACTCAGGTCATAGCGCAAACAGCCAACATGAAACGTGGACAGACAGGTGCCTGTAGGGAGACCTGGTCCTGGAGCATCAGCTCCCTGCGCAGAGAGCCTGGTGCCATGTAAGATGGGAGGGAAGGGGGCCTGGTGCCTCGTAAGACGGAAGGGCAATGGAGCTACAAATTTTAAATGAGCCTCAAGGTGCATTGTGGGCGACCATGGTGGTTGAGACCCCGAGGATTTCAGAACTGGGGGTTCCTTCCTGTACCCTGTTTGTATGCTTTTACTTCAGGGACCCCAAAAGACGGGACACCAGGGAATCCTGAGAAGCCTCCGTGGGGTGCTCCGTGACAGAAGGGACAGCAGAGACCTGTGGCTCCTGTGTCCTCTGTGGACCACGGAACGGCAGCATGCCTGAGCCCGTGGCACTTTGGAAATTCATTCATGTGCGGGAAGACAAGAAAGCCAGTCCCACCCTGGGAAGCCCCAGGACCCGGCACTGGCCCCACGTCACATCTGCGGGAGCCTCGGGAATATGCGCAGGTGAGGCCAGGAGACTCAGCTTCTGGACGCCCGCCCACACTGGGACTGCAGACACGCGCCTGGCGCACATCCAGCGGTGGGCTGAAGCGGGGAGCCCCGCCACAGACGTCTCTCTAGAGCACGTGGGGGGAGCTCTTGCGGACACGGACCCCCACCAGACGCCCAGAGGAAAAACTGTGCTCACATCCAAGCATCAACACCATGGATTGCATGATCTGGTGTCCTAGACGAAATGCATTATTTTCAACAAGATGAGACAGGTGTGCAGAACGGAACAGAATGAACAGAAGCAGGGTCTGCAGACTGTTTTGAAAACGGATGATGCGTTTTCGGATGACCCGTGGGTTGAAGAGGAAGGCCCAAGAGAAATTGAAGAAACCGTATAAATGAAAATGAAAATTTATAAGAGAGCAAAACACTGACGAAGGAAATTTAAATGGAAATCTACATATGTGGAAACACACACTGTAATTTTTTCAGGAAGACTCAAAAGTATGAGCACGTTATCTTCTCCCAGTTGGACCTCCAGATTTACGGTACTCCGGGCGAGGATGGGGTAAGGTGTTCTGCGCATGTTGACAAGTGGATTCTAAAATTTAGGTGGGAAGGTGGAGGGATCATTTGGCAAAGCAGTTGCTGGAAGGGTGCCCAGGTTGTGGGCACCACACGCCCATCCAAGATGCCCATGGGGCTGCACCTGGCGGAGGGAGGGACACAGTCCTGGGGCACAGCACAGTGCCCACAAACAATCCCCAGGAGGACAGTCCCCTTGTTTCTACACAAAGCAGCAGGTCTGCTCTAGGGAGGATGTTAGCCATTTCAAGTGACGCTGCTGGGAAAGCCGGGCGTCCAGAGGCCGGGAAAACCTAGCCTCGCTTCCTACACAGAAGCAGCTTGGGGTTCACCACTGACCTACGTGTGAGGCACGAAGTCTCACAAAATCCGTATGACCGTGGATTTTGGTGATCAGTGCAACACTGGATACGGCACGACCCATGGAAAAAAGTTAATTCAGATTTCATCAAAAGTAAAACTTTGGCTCTTTAAAGATGCTGTGAAGGGAGTGTGAGGAGACGCCCCAGATGGGCAGAAAACACCTGTGGGTCACACAGCTGATAAAGGGCTCGTTTCTGGGAAACATAACAACAGGTGATGCTCAACCGTAAGAAAAACAAACAAAACCAATAAAGATGGGCAAATACTTGAACACACGCTCGCCAAAGAGGCTGTCGGGAGACAGAAAAGCACACGAAAAGAATCTCAACATTGTTAATCATCAGGACAAAGCAAATGAAACCACAACGCGATCACACTGCATACGTGTTTGAAGAGCTGCAAGGATTTGTAAAATACGACAAAGCCACATGCTGGTGAGGAGGTGAAGTTTGGTGCGGCCATCGTGTTGACTGTGTGCACACGCTGGATGACCGAGCACCTCGGAGCTTTGCCAAAAGACAGAAACACGCAAAAAGTCAGCACATGATCATTTACAGCATATTTATTCATAATCACCCAAACCCGGGAACAACCTAGATATTCTCCAGTAAAGACTGAAGGCACACAGTTTGGTACAACCACGCTCGGTGAGAAGGAACGGCTATAAATTCACATCAACACGTGTGGTTCTAAATTCTAAGCCAAAGAATCCAGACCCTGAGGGCTAGAGGCTATGATCCCTGTGACACATTCTGGAAAAAAAAAGGGTAGAAGGACAAAGCACAGGTGAACGGTTGCCAGAGCTCTGGGGAGAGGAGGAAGCTCCAAAGACACATTGGACAGAGATGGACTGTCACGTAGGGTGCTGTGGGTGAGCGCAGGGTTCTGTGCCTTTGTGGAAACCACAGAGTGCATCCAGGGAAGGCGGCGGCACCCCAACAAGCAATTCTCTCATGCAGCTGGAGCTCCTATAGTTCACCTTGACTCTGACACCATCTACCCAAAGAGACAGCGTCAGAGTCCCCAGGCTGGGGGCTCGGTTCCCCAGCATGGCCCCTCTCCCCTCCAGACGCCAGCCCACGTGTCACCTGGGTTCTGACCCACCAGCTACAGACCAAAGGCTCCCACGACCCCTCCCTGGGTTTGGCCAACTGGCCAGAGCAGCTCCCAGGACTCGGGGGACAGATCGCTCACTAGATCGCTGGTCTGTTGTAAAAGGATTAAGTCAGGAACAGAGGGAAGGGAGAACTGCCTGGGGCGCGGATGGGGAGGGGGCGCCGAGCTCCCTGCCGCCCCAGAGCCCGCTGTCCCCCCTGTCTCCACGTGCTCACCAACCCGGAAGCTCTCGGGACCCGTCTGTTGGGTTTTATGGGGGTGTCATTACAGGAGCGTGATTGATGAAATCATCGGCCCTTGGTGATTGATCAATCTGCATCCCCTCCTCCCGAGGCCAGGGGGTGGGGGCCGACAGCTCCCCCTGTAACCACGTGGTCGGTCTCCCTGCAGCCCCTCCTCCCGAGGTCAGGGGGTGGGGCTTCCGAGGTCAGGGGGTGGGGCCGACAGCTCCGCCCCTGTGACCACATGGGCAGTCTTCCTGGCAACCAGCCCTCACCCTCAGGTGCTTTCCAAACTCTCCTCCTTAGGACAACTGGAGACACCTTCATGCTAATCTCTTAGGAAATTCCAAAGGTGTTAGGAGCTCTGTGCCAGGAATGGGGAGGAAGGCCAAACATATATTTTTTATTATAATCACAATGTCGCACAGGTGTGTGGGTTAGCATTCTTGAATGCCAGGATTAAGCAAGTAAGTAACTAACATGTAGAGGATTTAGGACTCTCATGATCCAATAAAGAACTGACAAATTTAGCAACGAAAGAAACATTAGAAGCAACAGTGGCATTGGATTCGTCAGAGACAGCAGCCTAAATATGTGCTTCTGTTTTTCTCCCATTTTATTGAGAAGAAATCGGCCAACATCGCTGTGTAGGTTGAAGGTGCGTTGAAGTGTGGAGGTCTGACTCACACATCATGTCAGGGGTCACCATAATGGACTCAGCTGACACCCACCTTCTCCTAAAGGTACAAGAAAACGAAAAACGATTTTTGTGGTGAGATCTCTTAGGGTCCACCCTCTTAACTTCCCTCTGTATCCTATGGCTGTTCCATTCCAGGGGCTCACCTACCCGACTGCGGCCAGGTAGCCTGACTTTGCCTTGCCCCCTTCCCTCGAGTCCCCCGCCCCTGACATACCCCGCCTCTGGAAGCCACGGATCTGATGTCCTTTTCTATGAGTTTGGTTTTGTTTTATTTAGATTCTGCATATAAGTGAGACCATCCATGCTTATTTTAATGTCTATTATTACTATTGCTATTAATACTACTTATTTTATTTTATTTTATTTTATTTTATTTTATTTTATGGTATCACTTTTTGAGAGAGAGAGACAGAGACAGAGCATGAGCAGGGGAGGGGCAGGGAGAGAGGGAGACACAGAATCCGAAGCAGGCTCCAGGCTCTGAGCTATCAGCACAGAGACCGACGTGGGGCTCGAACTCATGAACTGTGAGATCATGACCTGAGCCGAAGTCGAACACTTAACAGACTGAGCCCCACAGGCGCCCAGTACTACTTATTTTAGTATATTTATACACGTCCCATTATCTTCAAAATACCTAGGATATATTGTGCACTATACACACATGCAGAAATACACAAATAGCCTGTGTGCTGGCTGGTTGGCATCTTGGTTTCCACGCTCTGTGTCCTGAGAGCCTACGGGAGGGACGGCTGGGGGCTCGCCAGGGGCCCGACCTTACTTCCATCAACTTCTTACTTTTGTACCTACATTTCCAAGTCGGTTTCCCCACGTTTATGCCGATGCATGGCGCTGATGTATCTCACAGTGTTTGCTTGGTCCGTGGGGAGTGCGTCTCCTTTTCTGGGTGTTGGATGCCCATAGCGATGCTTTCTTATAGTCTAAACAAAACCGCGTGCCTTTCAGAATCCTTCGGAAATGGACTTCTCGGCGCGTCAGGACGTTCCTATAGTTGGCATTTTATTGTCCTGTTCCTGTTTCCAGTTCATGACTATCACTGTGGCTGAGAAATACTTAATTTTATGTATAAACTGTCTGTCTGGTGATCTTGCCACACATGCACACGTAACAGAAGGATATGTAAAATACTGTCGAATGTTGAAAATTATCCCTCGGCCACTGCTGATCTTACAAGTTGGTCGCTATAGATGTGTGGTGTAGACAGAAGTGTAGAATTTACGCTCTGTCTCTAGACCATTTTGTGAATACTACCGCTGTGTGTAGATATTTCACTGACATGTGACATCTATGTATATATTACATATACATATTATATATAATACATATATTATATATATAATGTATATATGTGTATATATATAATATGTATATATATTATGTATATATAATGTATATATATATAATGTATATATTATGCATCATGCATTATGTATACCACTATGTAGAGAGACTAGACAGAGACTTATTTAGCAACATATTCCGCGGGAGAAATTTCAGTTTATGTACATTATTCTCACTCTTTCTCAGCCTCTGCTGTTTTACGTAAGGTGTTTGTATAACACGGTGCTAAATCAACCCATCAATGAGCTAATTGCCCTTATACACAATCTTACGCATGTGCGCGAGATGAAGTATGGTGCAAATTCCATGTGTTTGCACACTCAGGCTCGAGTCAGCATGCCGCCCCCGCGGCAGGCCGTGTGGACTGTCTCCTTTGCCGCCAGCACTGGCTCAGACCGTTCTTCTTGCTCCTGTCATGAGCACGGACGCTACGGTCACAAGAAATGCCACTTCTGTTTCAGCCGGCAACCCTGAGCTTTGACTCACCTGACAGGTGCAGAAAGATACATGGTTGTGTTTATGAGTTTATAGTGAATTTCCCTGGATGACTTCCATGGGAACATCTCTGAAGCAGAGGAGAAATCAGAGATGCGCAAGAACTCCTTCAAAGTCACTGGCCCGGGAGACTTCACAGTTTTATTATTATTATTATTTGAGAGAAAGAGCAAGAGGGGAGGGGCAGAGAGAGAGAGAGAGCGAGAGAGAGAATCCCATGCAGCCTCCGCACTGTCAGCACAGAGCCCGATGCTGGGCTAGATCTCATGACTGTGAGATCGTGACCTGAGCCGAAATCGAGAGTTGGATGCTTAACAGACTGAGCCCCCCAGGCGCCCCGGGGCCAGTTGATTTTGGGCTCTCTGTCACTCGAGGAGTCTACAAAATGTGTGCACAAGGGGCTATTTCCGAACAATAACTTCCTTGTGTTAAATGCTTGCAAATGTATGTCTTGAGTGGGAACCAAATGCGCACAACCTTCTCTGGTTTCCGCGAGCCCGCTGCAGGCCTCAACAGAGCCGCACCTAATGTTTGCACGGACTGATAAGTATCGAATTGGGACCAGCAAAGCCTCCCCACCCTGTGAGCTGTGGCTGAGTATGCGGACGGATTACTCAGAACCACACTGCAAGGTTTACCGGTCCTGGGGAAAGCAGGTGAAATAGGGCGGGAAGGCCCGGGAGGTGAGTCGACCAGAAATCACCACTGATGTCACCCTTCATTATGAGGAGTTCCCTGAGATGGCTCACGTCCTGGCGCATGAGACTCCCTCCTGGGGAGCCACGCCTGCCCTACTTTTGGGACTGCTTCGTGGGATTGGTGGTAACGATGGCCAGAACTTTTGATATTGGTGTGTGTGTGTGGGGGGGGGCTGTTCATGGAATCGACGTGATGTGGAAGAAGCTGCTGTGTAGTTGTGTTGGTTAAAGAAAACTTTTCCTTCAGGCCTTGAGGTCTGGAGGAGAGGAAGAACACTTGAGCAGAACTAATTGCCACACAGGACACAATAACGCCCTCAGCGTTGTGAGTTACGCCTGGAGATTATGGGGGCATGACGATCAGGGATTTTTATAAGTGGGAGATGACCGTGGATGTGATTACTTAGAAATACATGATTTCAGTCACGTGTGGGAGAGAAGGGAGCTTCCAGGTATCAGTGAAGAATCAAATGAAAAACAACATTAAAATGTCTGGAAATGGTGGCATCTCACTGCTCCTGGGGGTGGCTGTTGGGGCACACTTCCAAGAGGACTCCCAACCATCATCCGCGGGGATCTGTGTGGTGGCCTCCCCGATGTGTGCGCTGGACGGCGACAGGATGCCACGTCAGGACCAGGTTCTAGAGGACTCTGGCTGCCACCCTGCCACCGGGGTCTCCTGTCCCCTTCTTGGTTCTCCGGCTCTGATGAGGCACGCTGCTGTGCTGGAGCATCCCCCGCACCAAGCATGGAGGCCAGTGTGCGCTCAGGAGCCAGCTTGGACGTGGGTCCCCGTGAGCTTGGGGGCAGGTCCCTCCTGCGTGGAGACTGAGGACGAAGGCAACCATACCAGCACCTGTAACAGAGCGGGGACTTCAGGTGACCAGTTTATCCCAGGACCCGGGGGTTTTCTGCAGTGCAGGACTTTCAATTCTATGACTGAAGTGTCCGGGGAAAGCCATCCCAGGGGGTTTCAGTGTCAAACCAGGGAAAACCACAGACCGATTCCGTGGATGGTCCAGTGGTCCACTGGTGCCGAGGACCCAGCTCAGTGGTGCCTGGGGTCCTGAGCCCCGGCACTTATGGGATAATAACGCCGGCAGGTAGTCTCCGGTTCTCAGACAGCACGGAGCGTGGAGAGTGTGTGGGTGTCAGTCCATCCTTGTCATCACAGACACATACACCAAGGACTGACTTCGTGTGCACCGTACTCTGCAATCCGTCTTTCAAATAATCAACTTCCTCAAAGGCGCACACAACTTTGCATTTCAGAAGCGGGGACGTAAGGCTCAGAAATGTGGAGGACTGTGCCTGTCGTCACCCCGGTAGTTGGGGGCTCAGGGTTTGGACGTTGGTCTATCAATGGCGAAGGTAGTACAGTCAGACGTTAGGATGGATGAGGTTTTCAGGTGCTGAACAATGAGTCACATGTTCATGTAGCCTAAATGTCTTTTTAATGTTTTTTGATGTTTATTTCTTTTTGAGACAGAGGCACACAGAGTGTGGGCAGGGGAGGAGCAGAGAGAGAGAGGGAGACACAGAATCCGAAGCAGGCTCCAGGCTCCGAGATGTCAGCACAGCACCCGACGCGGGGCTCGATCCCATGAACCGCGAGATCATGACCTGAGGGGAAGTCGGACGCTGAACCGACTGAACCCCCAGGCGCCCTGAGTAGCGTAAATGTCTTTACCGTGGACACTGATGTTTGTCTTTTCTCCATTATTAACCTACAGGATTTATTTCTTCATTGAGGAAACAAAACAGGGAGGGATCTGTCGCCAAGTTGAATGTAAAACTGAGTGCCTGAGTGGCTCCCTCAGAGGCTCGCTAAGCAGTGCTCCCTGTGGGCACTGTGGAGGTGGCTGGGACGTGAAATCTTCCCCAGTGACACAGGCCTGGCCCACAAGGACACCAGCAGTGTGCACACAGCCAGTCTGCAGGTAAATTAAGAAAAATGAGAATGACCATGCACACAAAATTGGAAGAGGGACTGAGATCCAAACCCAGCTCCCAGGACACCCAACAATTGTGCACACAGGCGGAAAAACCCTGCTGACTTTAGAGAACCATAAATGCTCAAAATGACCCCTGCAGACAGATGTGAGATGGGACTGGAGCCCTCGTGATGGAAACTTTCAGATCTACACCAACACGAACGAGGCCAACATTCTCATGGGTGAGTTTTATAACAGAATACAATTTATGTGAACACAGATAGGCTTACATTAAAAAAGCAGAGGGGCACCTGGGGGGCTCAGTCGGTTAAGTGTCCAACTTTGGCTCAGGTCATAATCTCACGGTTCATGAGTTCAAGCCCTGCGTTGGGCTCTGTGCTGATGGCTCAAAGCCTGCAGCCTGCTTCAGATTCTGTGTCTCCCTCTCTCTCTGCCCCTCCCCTGCTGTGCTCTGTCTCTCTCTCTCAAAAAGAATAGGCATTAAAAAATTTAAAGACTAGACAAAGGTGTGATGTGCAAACAGGACCGAGTGTCCTTGCCCTGTTGGCCAGGAAAGTTCTGGTTTGCTGTAGTTTTCTGCAGAGGGGCTTGAACTACAGGAGCTGACCGAGCCCGGCAGCTGGACCTGAAGCTGTTCTCCAACAGCCCTCGTTTCCACTTGGTGGTTCAGCCGTGACCCCCTCGTCCTGCAGGAGACGTGCATTTTTATGCGGCCGCGTTCAAGAACCACCTGATTGCTGGGATGACTTCTCTCTCTCACGCCCAAGCCTTGGCACCTTCCTTTCTCCACCTTTCCCGGAGGGCGTGGCCTCGCGGATGAGCAGTTAGGCACTGCCGTGACTAATAAGGCCCGCGGCAAATGGATCAGGAAGTAAGAGTTGCGTGGTCCTCCGTGGACAGACACAGACGAAAGAATGTACTAGAAACACAAGTGAACTTGGCATCAGCCTGCCTTCAATGGATTGTTTTTAGACACCGTGCTTCTAACAGAGTTATTCTGGCACCAGACCTGTGGAGACAAGGGCCATGGAAAGTTTTATTGGAGAGATCAAAGGGAAATCGACACACATTAACGGGAGACAAGGTTCCTTGCGCAGCGGTTAGAAATTGGATGCTAACTTTCAGTTCCTTTGCATTTGCTCACGAGCAAGCAAAAACCCGCGGTTTGGAAGGTTGAGAGCATTCCAACAGAAACCGTTCTTCGCTATTGGCCTCTCAGCCAATTTGCTACTGCCTATTAAGCACCTATACTCCCTTCAGTCCCTCTTTTGTTCATCACGTTGTTGAATGTGATGATGTCGAAATAGAAAAACATAAGTTATAACGGTTTATTCGCCGACCAGATTTTGTCACTTTGCCTTCTTTTTAAAGACCTCTTTCTCAAGAATGAGAAGCATATCTAAATAGGGACCACCTGTCCGGTCCAAGGTCACTTTGATAGAACAACACTGGCACCTAGTGGCACGTGTTATGGAAGGAAGTGCCTCCCAGAGGAAGCCCCACACGGAGGGCAGACCCCTCACTCCTCTGGCGGTCCTCCAGGCTCTGACTTACTCCTGCTGTGTGTTACATATTTTCGTTGCACACATCCTCAAGATACGTCAGGAAAGACGAAATATTACGTTGACTTCTAAGAACGCAGGGACCAGTTTATGAATTTATCGTTCACAGCGTCCTAGAAAAGCGGCTGCTGGCTTTATCCACGGTCTACACCATCCTAACGTATTTGAGTAGATACCATAAGGGAACTTCTTCCTCAAAAACCGAACCCCTTTTCATGTCCTAGAGAAGCAGTTAGGACCCAACAGGGTGATGGGGCATTTATCCATGTGGTGGGACAAACGTCCATCCATTTATCCATTTATCCATGCATATCCGTGGGACATTTATTCATCCATCCTGCTGGCAGGTGACTTCCCTGCTCTGTGAGGCGCTGGGGCTGGTGGAGAAGAAGGGAGACAGACTGGAGGCTCAGCCCCCTCAGTCTCTGCAAGCAACACAGGCTGGGGATTCTCTACTCTGTAAGGCATAAAGGGAGAAACCCGGGTGAGCATTACAGCAGCAAATGTCCAGCGGTCGGAGGGGAGAGGACTTCGGCTGAGGGAGACGGGAGGTTTCAGGACCAGGTGGTGTCCTGGTGGGTCCCGAAAGAGAAGGGTCAGGCAGTGTAGACCCGAGACAGAGGGGGAAGAGTGTGTGGATGACGGAGGCTTCCCGACCCCGGTGCAGGCGGCCGGAAACCAGGTGTAACAGTTCATGATAGACGAGGTTTGTGGGAAGGTCGCATGCAGAGGCCTCATGCTGGGTGCCTGGTGGGTGCACCGCCGGGGTCGTGTGGACAGAGAGCCCCTCAGGTGCTTGGAGCTGTGAGTCCTCTGACCTCCCTCCCTGACGGGTTGGACACTGGCTTCTACCCTTTTCCAGAACCTTCAACGCCCTCTGACCCCCCCCCCCCCACCTTCTGGGACTTTCTTCTCTCTGGTGAGGGCAGGGTGGCCCTCATTCAGTTCCCCCAATCACAGAAATGTCACGTCCTGTTCCCACATCCTGTGAAGGAATTTCCACTTGAGAAGGAAAAATTCATCCTCACTGGAGAGAACTCTGGTGTAGACGGTGCCTGTGAAATGATTGGGTTGTTTCCAGGAAGATGGATCCCATCCAGGGGCTAGAAGGGCTAGATGCGAGGATGGTACTCACCAAGACCCGGTGTCCCTGTTCTGGAACTTCCCATGAGGGGATTTTCCGGCATGCGTTCTGCTGTGCCTGGCTTCTTGCACGAGCGTGATGGCTGTGAGATTCACCAACGTTCAGAGCTGTGGTCTCTCAGTCCAAGGCAGCACGGCGTGTCTGTCCACCTGTGGGTTGTTTTGATTTGGAGGCTCCCGAGAACTGTCTTACTTGCGTGTTTGGTTCAGAGAAGTGTGCGTTTCTTGCGGGAGTGTAACTATCGGACCTTCCGGCCCTGGGGCTGCCGTGGACTGAGCCTCCACCTGAGTCCGGGTGGGAGTGTAGCCTTACATTTGTGGTTTTAAGTACATGTCCCTGCTGACTAAAGACGGTCAGCCCCTTTTCATACGTTTGCTGGCCATTCGGGGATCCCACTCTGAAGTGTCACGACTCACTGTGTCCTGGGCCCTCGTACGGTCACGAGCCCGGAATCTTTGGTGAACCGACAGCCGCTTCCTGCAGGGGAACCTGTGTGGGGAGCAGGAACCGGTTTGCCAATGGCGATATCCTGGCCAGGAACGCTGTTGCCGCAGCCAAGAAGAAGCGGATCTTTATGTCTGTGGTGGAAACGTCCATCTGTGACTCTCAACTCACAGACACACTCACTATCCAATAAGGTAAAAAAGAAAGAAAAGGAAATCTCAAAGAACAGACAGGGGCCTCCTGAGCCCATAGTCGGTCCCAGGGCAAGAACTGTCTTTGGGAACTTCCGGGCAAACCCATCCCGCCTCCCTCCACCCGGACGTCACACGGCTTTGGTTTACGTGAAAGTTAGCCAAAGTGTAAGGCAACTGAAGAGAAATATACATGAACAAGCAGAGACCTGGGAGGGACGAAGATAAGTTTGTGTGCCTCGTCAGATGTCCCACTCCGGCCGTGAGCTGCTGCTGGGCCCCAAGAACCTGCAGACCCCAGCTCTGCATCCTCACTCACAATGGCCTTTGTCACTGGCAGGTGGCGGGCAGAGGTGGGCATGAAGGGATGCGCTCAGGGCCCTGTGGCCAGTTCCAGACAGACGGGAGTCAAAAGGACAAAGCCAGCGCCTGCTTGTCCCCTCCCGTTACCCTGCACCTCCTGTGGGCAGAGGAACCAGTCAGATATTCTGTTTTGTACTTTCAGTCGACTTCCTTTGGGTAAGGATCGTGGGTGATTAAATCTATCAAAGGAGGCACGTGACCGAAAACCGGGCTCCCTACCTCAGACTTCTGTCTTCTCGCCTAATTTTTATTTTGAGGTATTTAAAGTTTTCAGAAAAGTCTAAAGGTCAATACAATAAACATTTGTATAATTCCCATCAAAATTCACCATTCCCGGGGTGCCTGGGGGGCTCAGTCGGTTAAGCGTCTGACTCTTGGTTTCAGCTCAGGTCGTGGTCTCACGATTTGTGGGTTTGACCCCCACTCTGGACTCTGTGCTGACAGTGTGGAGCCTGCTTGGGACTCTGTGTCTCCCTCTCTCTCTCTTTATCTCTCTCTCTCTCTCTGCTCCTCTCCCACTCATTCTCTCTGTTTCTCTCTTATAAATAAATAAATAAACTTAAAAAAATTCACTGCTCCCGGTGGTCTGACTGCAATGGAAACACTTCATTCCAGGGGTTCGTGGAGGGTCCTTTGCTCTGGAGCACAGCAGCCCTCCGATTCTGGGCAGGTCCAGGCCGGCTCTGCTGCATAACGTCACCAGGTGGCTGCCAGCCCAGTCCCAACAAGCGGTTGACTCTCAGGACACTAGCTTGGTCACTGGACGAAGGTGCTGGCTGCACATCGGCCTCTGGGGAGGGCTCCCCTTTTCCTCTGCGGTACTGGAGAGGCCAGCTGGGAAGCAATTCTGGGAGGAAATGTAACTAACGCATTTCTCCAGGACTTTCCCTGCAATGGTTTTTAGCGCAAGCTGAAGGTCCCTTCCTCTTTCGAAAGCTAATCGGTGGCTGGCAGTTGATTGTCAAATTGTTTCTTGCTTCTGTACTTGGCAGCTGGCTCCATGGGGAGGAGCGTGAAGCCGTGGGGTCGGCGGGGCCTCCAGTGCTATTTTAAATTCAGCGGCTCGTTGTATCCCCTGCCTCCTGCTGCCATTGAGCCACTGAACTGGTGAGCAGGGACCCGCATGGGCGCCCCTTCAGTACCCCTGTCACGTTCTATTCAGGATGTGCTAGCCGCGGCTTGAAGTTTCTGGGCCCCAGATGCAGAGTGCTCCACGTCCATCCCTTGAGCCTGGACGCTTGGTGTGACCTGGCTGCCAGTGCCTTGTGGCCTCTCGGCCTGGCAGTGGGCAGAGCTGGGGAAAACGTGCACAAGCAAGCCCCCAGGAGGGGAATCATACGTCCAGAGACATGCCACCCACTTGACTTGACCCCTCAGGGTCCCTCCGCATCTTTCCTCGTGGTGCACCTTCTCTGACCTTGTGCAGGGGACAGTTGGAGGTTCCCAACACCCTCCCTCCTGTGAGGTTCAGACAGCTTCAGATTTACCGTGGAAGACCGCTGATGGCACATCTCCTGGGGGCGGTTGCACGTTTGGGCCATTTGTTTCATCTCCATCTGTGACTCCCACTTTCTGGTGGAGAGGCCCGGTCAGCTCCTCATAGTGGGCAAGAAGAGAGCTGCAGTGATCCTTGGTGGAGGTGATCCCAGTGGAGGTGATCCCTGGTGGAGGTGATGTGTGATGGCGGTGATCCCCGGTGGTGGTGATCCCCAGTGGTGGTGATCCCTGGTGGTGGTGATCCATGGTGGAGGTGATTCCTGATGGAGGTGATCCCTGGTGGTGGTGACCATGGTGGTGATGATCCATGGTGGAGGTGATCCTGGGTGGAGGTGATCCTTGGTGGAGGTGATCCCTGGTGAAGGTGATGTGTGGTGGAGGTAATCCCTGGTGGAAGTGACCCTCGATGGAGGTGATCCCCAACGGAGGTGATCTGTGGTGGAATGATCCTCGGTGGAGGTGATTCCTGATGGATGTGATCCCTGGTGGAGGTGATCCAGGGTGGAATGATCCCCGGTGGAAGTGATCCCCAGTGGTGGTGATCCCTGGTGGTGGTGGTGATCATGGTGGAGGTGATTCCTGGTGGTGATCCTGGGTGGAGGTGATCCCTGGTGGAGGTGATGTGTGGTGGCGGTGATCCCCAGTGGTGGTGATCCAAGGTGGAGGTAATCCTGGGTGGAAGTGATCCCCGGTGGTGGTGATCCATGGTGGAGGTGATTCCTGATGGAGGTGATCCCCGGTGGTGGTGACCATGGTGGAGGTGATCCCGGGTGGAGGTGATCCCCGGTGGTGGTGATCCCCGGTGGAAGTGATCCCTGGTGGTGGTGATCCCTGGTGGAAGTGATCCCTGATGGAGGTGATCCCCGGTGGTGGTGATCCCCGGTGGAGGTGATCCTGGGTGGAGGTGATCCCTGGTGGAGGTGATCCCAGTGGAGGTGATCCCTGGTGGTGGTGATCCCTGGTGGTGGTGATCCATGGTGGAGGTGATTCCTGATGGAGGTGATCCCTGGTGGTGGTGACCACGGTGGAGGTGATCCCCGGTGGTGGTGATCCGTGGTAGAATGATCCCCGGAGGCGGTGATCCCCGGTGGAAGTGATCCCTGGTGGTGGTGATCCCTGGTGGTGGTGATCCCTGATGGAGGTGATCCCTGGTGGTGGTGACCATGGTGGAGGTGATTCTGGGTGGAGGTGATCCCTGGTGGTGGTGATCCATGGTAGAATGATCCCCGGTGGCAGTGATCCCCGGTGGAAGTGATCCCCGGTGGAAGTGATCCCCGGTGGTGGTGATCCCTGGTGGTGGTGATCCATGGTTGAGGTGATTCCTGATGGAGGTGATCCTTGGTGGTGGTGACCACGGTGGAGGTGATCCCGGGTGGAGGTGATCCCGGAAAGCACTGTGATCCTGACACGGCTGTCTAACAAGCAGCTGGGGTTGTGAAGACTGACCTCTGTCTGAGCCCCCAGTCCCTTCCCTGGGGTGAGAGGTCACTGGAGGCTGTCACCCTGCGCAGTGACAGCAGTCACAACTGTGGTGGAGGACACAGTGTGGGGAGCCTGCGGGAGGGCATCAGTGGCCCTCGGTGTGTTTACATTGTCCTCACGCCGGTAACACTCCTTCCCAGTGAAATTTGGAAAAAAACAACCCTCCTTTTTAGACAGCTCTGGCTGAATGAAACCTTAACACCAGTGGAGAAGGACAGCAAGGCAGTGTCACCCGTTTCCAGCCCACCGAGGGGACCAGGGTCGCTTCCTCTGGAGCGGGAAGCGTGCCCTTGGCTCCTGGACATAAGGCAGCGATCTGCCCACGCGGCCCTTCCCCGGCCCTCGGGGACAGTCCTTGGATGGAGATGAGCCCAGAGTCCCAGGGCAGGGGGCTTGATCACAGGTCCGGGGCAGGGAGCTGGGTCAGCCTCCAGGACTGAGATGCTAAAACAACTTCTGCCCTTTACTCCTCATGTTGCATCAGCTCAGAAACCCGCTGCTCAGGCAGCACTCGCGGGGGCCCACCTGGACGCTCTGGGAGCCGGCACTTGTAGAGGTGCAGACGGGGGCCGTGTCCCGCTGTCCCTACAGCCTTCCACCCACCCTGCTGCCAGCAAGGCAGACTTGCGGAGCCACACGTGCGCCATGATCTGATCAGCCACGCAGGTGTCGACCCCGCGTGGGATTCTGGCTTGAACAATCCATCCTGTGAAGGGGCTCGAGACTGTCGGACGTTCCCGGGTCTGCGCTGTCGGGTCCCAGGCGGAAGGTCCGGCCTAAGGCCAGTGCGGTCCCTGAAGACAGAAACGTGGTGGGGAACAGGTGAGAAGTGTAGCACACCCCAGTGAGGGCACAGGGGCGTCCCCAGCCAAGCAACTAGGTTGGAAGTCACACTACTCATCAAAAACATGCTCTAAGATATTTCTGGATATTTTTTCCAAGCAGCATGTCTATAGAAATGTCTTGGTAGAAACTGAGTCGTCTAGGAGCTAAGGGGAAACTACCTGACCAGTGTCCTCTACAGAATCCCGCTTCTCTGAGGACACATTTGTGAGCCGTTGATACGACACTGGTGAAAACAATGGGCAGGTGGCTCATGTGCAGGGACCGGCTTGGAAACTTCACTGCAGACAAGCTGGTGGAGGCCGGATGAACAACCTTCCCCGACGGAGCCCCTGCACCAAGATGTCCTGCTGACGTCGGCCAGGGCTCAGCATGACCTACAGGCACCCGTGAGGCTGCGGGGGGCAGCTTCGGTGGGCAGATGGGGGTACCAGACACCGTCTTTAAAAAAAATGTTTTTAATGTTTATTCATTTTTGAGAGACAGAGACAGAGCATGAGCAGGGTTGGGGGGGGCAGAGGGTTGGGGGGCATGTAGCAGGGGTGCGGAGTGCAGGCACTACATTCTTGGGGAGCATGACAGTGGTGCGGAGTGCAGGCACAACATTCTTGGGGTGCATTGCAGGGGTGTGGGGTGCAGGTTCAACATTCTCATGCATCTTGGTTCAGACATTCTGGAAATCGTGCACGGGGATGATAGGGTTTAAAGGACAAAATGTTGGGGGCGCCTGAGTGGCTTAGCCGGTTAAGTGTCCAGCTTGGGGTCGGGTCGTGATCTCACGGTTCCTGGGATTGAGTTCCGTGTTGGGATCTGTGCTGACAGCGCAGAGCCTGCTTGGGATTCTCTGTCTCTCCCCCTATCTCTGCCCCTCCCCTGCTTATTCTGTCTCTCAAAATACATAAATAAACATTTAAAAAATGTTTAAAGGACAAAATGTTGGGGGAAACCCTGGGAGCAGGTTCAGTCTATAGGCGACGCTGGGGCAGTGCACACAGTGAGTGTGGACCAGTGTGGTGCACGCAGGGGTGGGGAGTGGAGGATGCACCGTACCACATGCCGGGCACTGGTCTGCTGAAGGCAGAAGGTCTCTAGTGAAATGATGCCGACCTTGAGTGTGCCTGTGCATGTGTGTGAATGCACGTGTGTGTGAGTGTGTGTGTGTGTGTGTGTGAGTGTGTGTTGAGATGCCCCGAGGCAGAGCAAGGGCAGAGCCGATGTCCTGGTCCAAAGGAACAGCGACAATGTACAGAAATCAGGGTTACTTATTCAAAGTTATTGACAGTTCAGTTACCAAACTCTGAAAACTACAGAGATCTTTTCCATTATTTAACTGCGAACGAGAGAGTGTGATGCCAATCTCCCTACGAGGCTTCTGGGCTCTGCTTCCCTGGCAGAGCCACTGCCCACCCAGACATGGATCCACAAAACGCGTTCCCTCGGCCTCGTCCATCAGCAGGAAGCAGGTGTCTGCTTTATGAGAGTTTGCACACATGGCCCTGAGGGCTGAAGATGGGCCTGAGCTGGGCGGTTCCCAGAGGTTTTGCGCATGGATTAGGAGCATAACGCGTGGACGTGGGAGACCAGAGTTATCAGCGATAAATGCCAAGATGTCCCTATAAGTGGATAAGTGGGGGCCGTCCCTGAAGTCAGCTGGAATTCTGCGGCCAAGTCCAACTGAGCCCGGAGCAGGGAGCACGTGGCAGTGGGCAGTCCCCTGGTCCCCTCTGGGCCCTGATTCCCCCCATATTGGCGTGACACCTGCACACTGATTAGATTCAAGATGAAACGGAGAGTAAGAACCCAGCACAGGTGTCCTTGCGTCGTTCTGTCGGGGGACAGAGAAGGCCTGACTGTTGCCCTTATTTTTGGGGAATCGAGCAGTGATGCCGATCACCGTGTGGGCCTGTTACCTCATCAGAGGCTGAGCTGCCGGTAGTCTGAGGCTCTTTCTCATTTATTAGCTGATATAGTTCTACAGAGAGAAACCTCACCTCGGCCGCCCGTTTGGTAACCTGAGCCGCAGGTCGCATGAGGAAGACGTGATGCTTCTTCCTCTTCTTCCTCATACACAAAGTATCTGAGTCCTGGGGACCCTCCCAAGGGGACCTGTAGGTCAGGCTGGTGTGTGTGTGTGTGTGTGTGTGTGTGTGTGACAGAGATGGAGGTGGAGAGACAGAGGGGACCATTCTGAGCACGATGATGCTTTTCCACGCATGACAGTTGTGACCGTCGTCGGTGCCCCTCATGTCCCATCTCTGGACATTGGGGGCCTCTTCAAGCTGGCTTGTGAGTCCTTTTGATGTGACCCAAGCTGATGCTTCTGTGGCTTCTGGCTCATTCTCCGGGTCTGTTGGAGAGACTCGACTCCGGGATGGTGTGGGGCATCTCTGATCTGGGCACCAGGAAAACAACGTCTTTGCATTCCAGAAGTTCAGCTGGTTTCAGGCAACTAAATGGTGTCAGTAAAATGTGATGATTACTAGACAGTCATTTCTTCTGCCCGTGACTCACATGTCCCCAAACTGTGGTGGCTCTGCGTGTGAGAGAAACATTTGAATACCGGTGCCTTTCCTTAATGCTAATGATTATTGCCTATTTGACAACGACCAGCATGTTTCTGAAATAATTGTTTGGCCGTGTTAGTACTAACCTAGTTTTTTTTCTGTCTTCTTTCCTTTGTGTTGTTTCATACCACAGCTGCTGACAATCACCACCGGGAATCTTTTACTCGGCATATTACCCTGTGGTTTTTTTTGTTTAAAATTACAAATTGCTGAGAACAGTGAATTAAGAAACCTAAAGATTTTATTTATTATTGTCACAAAATATCCCACACTCAACTCCTTTTCAGAGTATCACACGGCACTCATCAGGAGACTTTCCGATTTAATAAAATCTGGACGTAGTTTCTACCTGGAGACAAAGCCGGGAAAACGCACTCCCACCCTCTTTTCTTGAGTGGTTGGTTAAGGACTCGTGGGTCCCGCCCTCCCTCAGGAGGCTCGGGCCAGGGGACCAGAGGGTGGCCTTTCCATCCAGCCCCTTCCCCACATGCACTTTTCGCCAAACTCCAGGCAGATTTCTAAGACCGTTTGTTATATTTCAAGCTCCCCTTTGCTCTCCCTGCAAACAGTTCTACTTCCTTGCTGTGCATGAACCGCAAGTTTGCTCTGCGAGGGAGAGACTACAACACGGAATTCAGGGTCTCTGTTTTCTTCCCCTTCTGGGCATTTGTTCCAAAGGAAGGGCAGGATCTCACAGCGCTTGGTGACATACACTGGCCCAGGGGCTTTCCTCACTGTCACATAATTTATCATCAAGTCATAAGATTGCACCGTTCTGCATTCTAGACTCTGCACATTTGGAAAAGCCTTTCCCCCAAGTGAGTCCAAGTTCAGAGCAATGGCTTTGGAAACTTAGCTGCATTCGTAGCAGCAGGAATTGCTAAATACGCCATCATAAGGGGTCAGCTGATGGGACAGTGTGTGGGACGACAGACTCTCACCGTCCTCCCGATTTGCTTGCATTTTCATCTGCCACATGCAGACATTGGCGCACATAAATAGGGGGTCAGCTGCGTTGCCGGCAATGTGCTGACCGGGCCCCAAAGACTGCTCACACCTATACAGACGCGCTGCGTTCTCACGGGTGTTGTGAAGAAGCCGGGACAAGCTCAGAGATGTCCCCAAGGCTGTGACTGGGAGCCAACCCTGGACAACAGGGTTCCGGGGCTCCGGTCATCACAGAGCATGGCCCAGTCTTCTCTTAAGCGGGTCTTCAGGCGGATCTGAGGGGGTGAAATCTCAGGGTTGGGCCCGTGCCCCACTTAACGTTTGACCTCCCCACCGTGTCTGGTCCACGTGGCAATCGGCGACATTCCGTCACTGTGAACGATGGGAGCCCCCTCTTTATTCTGGAAGATCTCGGACAGGAAGTTACCTCATTTCTGAGTTTTCCCTGAAACATCCACGGTGCACCGCTTTGAAGGTTTATTTATTTGTTTATTGATCGATTGGTTTTTATTTTATTTTTTTCATCATGACAAGTGCCTCCTTCATCCCCAAAACCTGTTTCCCCCACCCTCCTCCCCTCTGCTGACCATCAGTGTGTTCTCTGTAGTTAAGGCTCTGCTTCTGGGTTTGTCTCTGGCTCTTTTTCCCCTTTGCCCCACCTCTGCGCCTCTTCCACCCTGCCCCACCCCTGCCCAGCCTCTGTTCCATGACCTCGGCAGGTCCTGGAGGAAAGTGAGTTTGAGTTAGATCAGAGGTTACCAGTTGTGGAATCACAGGAATGAGCCTCGGGGTTTGTACATGCTTTAGGTTTGACCTTGTGAGCTCCTACACTAGCCCTGGGGGCGCCCGGGGGGGCTCAGTCAGAGAAGCCTCTGACTCTGGGTCTCGGCTCAGGTCATGATCTCATGGTTTGTGGGTTTGAGCCCCGAGTCAGGCTCCATGCTGCCAGTGCAGAGCCTGCTTGGGATTCTCTCTCTTTCCCTCCCTCTCTGCCCCTCCCCCACTCGTGTTCGCTCTCTCAAAACAAATAAATAAACTTAAGAAAATAATAATGGTGGTAAAAACGATACAGCGGAAGAAACAAGTGTCAGCCCTACCCATGCAGTGTGACTGTCCTTCCCTGTATATGAACATGTACAAAGGTTCACCTTCAGGTATACATGTGAACACCCACCTGCTTCTGTCAACCATCCACTCTCAGGGAGATCACGGAGGTAAGTGTGAATGCTGTCTTCAATTCTCAGTGTTGTTCCTTCAATAAGGAAACAAAACAAATGAGAAATAATTTTCTGTTAGTTTTTCAAAAAAGGTGTTTGTAGGCGTAACTTACACGCACTGCAATTGCACTCACGTTCATGCCACCGCTCTGAATTTTCACAAAGCAAATGCATCCTTGGAAGCCACATCCAGATCGGGAAATAACATAGACCACAACCAGAGTTCCTCCTCACTGACTCTTGGCAAAGAGGCATTTTCCTGGTTTCCAATCCTATAAACTAGTTTGACCTAGCGCTGAACTGTCTATAAATGGAATAATGCAGGATGTACTTTCTTGGTGGCTTATTCTGATTCAGCGCGACCTCTGTGAGGCTGTTATACGCATCATGCTTATGCTGGGGACATACTGCAACTAACTGAACCAGGGATGAACATTTGGCCTGTTTCTGGTTAGCATCGTGCTGCCGAGGGCATGCTAGCAAGCGCTATTTTAGATGTAGATGCGTTCACGTTCTCAAGTTCCCATGGGGCAATTCTGCTGGGCCATAGGGTATGTGCACACTGACGTTCATTTAGTATATAGCGTGAATAGTTTTCCAAATTAGTTTTACCCATTCGTCTCTCATCTCGTCCTGGTCCTGACATGGCTGCCAAGGCAGGCATCATCCAGCTTGCTCATCCTACACTCTCTCTGGGGCGTGTCCTACATCCCCTGGTGGTTTGATTTTGCGTTTTCATAATGACTAATGTCGCTGAATGTATTTTAGAATGTTTATCGGCCGCACGGATGTCATATCTTGTGAAGTGCCTGTTCAAGCCCTACGCTCATTTCAGAGGTGATTGGCTTTTTCTTATTCGTTTCTAGGGTGTCTTCAGATATTTCTTTTTAAAAATATCTTTTTAATGTTTATTTATTTTTGAGAGAGACAGAGACAGAGACAGAATGTGAGCGGGGGAGGAACAGAGAGAAAGGGAGACACAGAATCTGAAGCAGGGTCCAGGCTCCGAGCTGTCAGCACAGAGCCCGACACAGGACTCAAACCCACAAACTGTAAGATCATGACCTGAGCTCATGACTGAGCTACCAGGTGCCCCTTCAGATATTCTTAACACAAATCTACTGTCAGGCATACCATCCCCTTCTCTGTGCCTTGTGTTTTTATGCTAAGTGGCGTATTTGATGAACAGAAATTTCAGTAGTAAGTTTATAGCATTTTGTCATTTTGTATGATGATTACTCAAGATTTTTATAAATATACTTTATAAGATATAGGAAGTAACATTCTAGGGCCACTCAGTCTATGGGCCATTCTAGGTCGGTTGAGTGTCTGACTCTTGAATTGGGCTCAGGTCACGATCCTGGAGTCATGGGGTTGAGCCTCACATTGGGCTCTGTGCTGAGGGTGGAGCTTGCTTGAGATTCTCTCTCTTTCTCTGCTTTTCTCCCCCACTCATGCTCTCTGTCTCAAAAAAAAAAAAAAAACAGAAAGCTACATTCTAGTCTATATTTTTGCTGAGAGTTTTGATCATAAATGGTGTGGAATTATGTCAAATAGTCTTGCAATACCTACTTAGATAACTGTATGTTATTAGACCTTTTAGAACATCACAATTTATTGAATATATCAATTTATATTGATTGATGGTTGACTGTTAAAATAATTGCCCTTCCCTGGAATAAGCCCAATTTAACCATGACATATTATCATTTTTAAATACTCCAATTTGCGGGGCGCCTGGGTGGCTCAGTCGGTTGGGCGGCCGACTTCGGCTCAGGTCATGATCTCATGGTCCGTGAGTTCGAGCCCCGCGTTGGGCTCTGTGCTGACAGCTCAGAGCCTGGAGCCTGCTTCGGATTCTGTGTCTCCCTCTCTCTGACCCTCCCCCGTTCATGTTCTGTCTCTCCCTGTCTCAAAAATAAATTAAACGTTAAAAAAAATTAAAAAAAAAATACTCCAATTTGCTTATGTTTTTGGCATCTGTATTCATGAAAGTAACCGATCTATAATTATTAAGTCTTATAACATCGCTATCAGGCTGTGGCTAGTATTAAGATTGGGCTTCCCCTGGAGAATAAGTTGTGACTTTCAGCTGAAGGACTGAGTCACACCCTTCTGATGAGCAGAAAACAGGACAACTTAGTGACTTTCCATGAACGATTCGGAAACTGATGTCCCAGGGCAGACTCACTTGAAATCCAGACAGGTAACTCCAGGAGAGGCATCAGCTGGAAATGTTTCATGAAGTGCTGTGTCCACAGAGTGTGACGTCCCCGGTGGCAGCAAGACGTAGGGGGCCTGGCACTTCCTTGCAGGGTCCCCAGGAGCCTCAGCCTGCGCTCACAGGTTGGAGAACCCCAGAGAACGCTCACCCACAGTGCTGTCCTAATTTCTCACCCAGACCACTCTTTCCCGGCTCCTGCATCGAACAACAGCCTTAATTGGTTGAGCAGTATCCACACCAAGCCGCACAAGCAGGCGTTTCAAACTGCTGAGTACCAGAGACAATGTAAAAATGTTAAAGTCATCCGGGGGTGGGGAATACATTTTTACAAGGAAGAGGGATAACTTTTACAAAAGAATTATTGCAAGCAAGAAGGCAGTGAGTGTCAGTTTTGAGGCGTGTGTGTGTGTGTGTGTGTGTGTGTGTGTGTGTCGGGGTGGGGGCGGTTAGCCCAGAACACCATGCCCTACAAAAGTATCCATCAGAGTGGGGACAAAGAGTTCTCAGACAGACAAAAGCTGGAGGAATTTATCGCCAGCAGAATTACTCAACAAGAAATAGAAAGGATGCTGTTTAGGTAGAAGGAATGTGATATAGGTTGTGACTGTGTGCGCTAGTTATGGAGGATGTTAGCACTGGGGGGTTTGGGTGAAGGGGATGTGGGGTTCCCTGAGTTGTTTCTGACAAACGTCCGATGCCAGGCAGATGTGCATGACACGGATGGAAATCGTGGCTGGAGGACGAGACTCACGCAGAATTAAGTCTTATTTGTGAATAGCCCCGCTGTGTTGATGTTCACTGGCACGTGCTATATTTGTGCCCACCACACTCCCCCGTCCTCCTGTCCTCGGGTACCTGAGGTGTCACCGTGGTGGCCTTTACAAGCGGTGCCTGCCCTGTACGTCCTTGCCGACGCTTCCCGGTGAACGTGAGCAAACCTCTCTAAGGTGTGCGATTCTTTAAGTCCGCTAGGTAGTTCCCAACCGTGTACCCAAGTTGCGAGAACATGCGTGCTTTGGGGTAAATAGGGGAGTGTGACAGTCGACCCACCTAGAAGTGCCTAGGTGATCTCTAGCGCGCCCGGGTCTAGGTTGGTTCCAGGCTGGCTGGGGACTGAGGACGGGTCTCTCTTCCGCTCTGCGCAGTCACCCTGAGATCCAAAGGGACTTTGCTGTGTGCTATAATCCTGGTGAGCTGGAGGCCACTCCGGATCCTCACAGGCTGGGCTTTGATGGGGGCACTCACTTCTGGGACGGCCGCTGAAAGGCAGGACAGGAGGTGTCCTGTGGCGGGACCTGCCCCCACACGAACCCTCCCCGGGGTGGGGGACCCCCCGGAGCTGCCAGATGTTCCCCTTGCTCCCGGCCCAGAGCGCCCACCTCCCCTCCCGCAGTGGCACCCGGATCTGTGCACCCACAGAGCAGTGTGACCACGAGAACGCCGTGATGGCAATGTGCTCTCTGCAAATATCTCCTGCCGTTCTGCGGTCTGTCTCCTCCCTCTCTCTGGGGGTGTCTCGTGAACAGCAAAAGAAAATACTAATTTTATTGTGTCCAGGGTATCATACTTGTCGTTGATGGCTAGTGTTTGGTTTCATGTGCCTGGATTCAGAAATCCACCTTCCTGCCTCGAGTGTATGAAGGAACCACTAACCTGAAATTCTGAGGTGTTTTGTGCGTCACAAAGAGACTGCCCCCTGTTCTCCAGCATCTTGTAGGTTTGCAGTCCCCTGACCGATGGACTCTGTGTCCTGACCCAGGATTGTAAGCTGTCAGACTGACCTTCGTCCACACGGTCAGCTCCCACGATCTCGCCCTGCAGTTGGCTGCTGTCTGTCCTTGTCCCCAGGTCCGCGTGAGCACAATGTCCCCATGTGGTAAACCTGATCTCCACCGACTTCTTCTTTGTCAATCTTCTGTCACCTGGTTTTGGCTCGTTGAGGTTTCAGAACTATACACTCAAACAACTTGAGATCTTAGCTGAGAATACGCTGGGTCTGTAAGTCCATTTTTTGAGAACCAATACGTTTCTATGATCTTCAGTGCATCAATATAATACACCAGCATGTGTTTAGATTTTCTTGTTATTTACACTTTTTAAACATTTGTTTATATTTGAGAGACAGAGCACGAACTGCAGAGGGGCAGAGAGAGAGGGAGACACAGAATCTGAAGCAGGCTCCAGGCTCCGAGCTGTCAGCACAGAGCCTGATTCAGGGCTCGAACTCACAAACCATGACATCATGACCTGAGCTGAAGTCAGATGCTTAACCAGCTGAAACACCCAGGTGCTATATTATTTGTATCCATAAATTATTTTTTATGAGTTCTATCCTTTCATTTAATCATTAAAAAATCCAACTTGTCACTGGTTGTGCAACTGACCGTGGTTATTAGGTCTGTAATGAGTGTGTATAACTGTTTGGAGCACTGTGAGTTCTTATCAACATTATGCATTTTTTCACTCTTCTCTGGAATATTTTGTGGAATAGTAGAAGTCTCTCTTCGCTGAATATTTTTCCTTGACTATTTCACTGAATGAACATTTCTTCATTTGAACATTTCTCCATGGAATATTTGCCTTTATCTCACATTGTATACGATGCTTTTGCCCCCATCTATATTTCCAAATAAAGGACACAAGTGTCCCCAGTATCCATTTCCTAGGACCTTTTTGCTGTCCGTAGGTTTGTAACACTGCCTTCTCTTTTGTTTCTGACAACGGTTGTTTGTGGGTTTCGGGTTTTAGTTTTTTAACAAAACCCAGCAATATTGGGCTGTTTGTTGAATTATTGCTTTCTTTATCAAATGCTTGCTAATGTTATCTTTGCTATGTCTTTCCTTCTAATTTCAGGGGGCAGCAAGTTCTTCATTATTTTTTCTGAATACATCACACAAACACTAAACTCATTACTTTTAGGCTTCTTTGCCAGCATTTGAACGTAAAACAATCTGATGCCTTCAACATTAGCAGGTAGATGTACAGTTTTGTTTTCTAATCACCCAGTTCAAAATGCTTTCTGGTTCCCGTTACAGTGTCCTCTTTTGTTCACAGATTTTTAGTGTATCTTTCCTAATCTCCAAACGGATAACGATTTTCTAGTCTCTGCCTTGTTACTTGCTCCAACCAGACTGAGCTGTGGTCAGAGGTGGGCTCTGGGGGGGGGCTCCAAGCCTTTAAAACATGCAGACTTGATGTATGGCCTTTTTTGATGGTTTCCGTAGTTTTAAATATTCTCTACACAGCTGAAAATAATGAGTCTTGTGTAACCTTTGTAAACGCTCCTGAAATCATGCTATTATGCATTTTGTAAATCTTGTACATCCTTTCATTGGGTGGTGTGAAACATTCTCTTAATATAGACATAGATTTATCAATTTCTTTTGGTAGCTCTATCAATTTTGGATCACAGTATTTAGCAACCATTATGATTCATTGTTGCTACTAAGTGAACGAAAATTAAGTTATGAGAATTTTCTGGTTAATTTAGTTTTTGCAATTCGTGTTTATTTGTGTCTGTATAAATGTTCACTGCCTTACAATGTACCTTGTCCCTTCAGGTACATTGTGCCTGGAGCCTGCTTCGGATTCTGTCTCCCTCTCTCTCTGACCCTCTCCCACTCATGCTCTGTCTCTCTCTGTCTCAGAAATAAACATTTAAAAAAAAGATCTTAGTCCAATCTAGCTAACACACAGTGTGACATCAGCTCCGGGTGCATAGTACAGTGACTCAGCACGTGCATCTGTCACCAGGTGCTCATCACGACAGGTGCGTCCTTCATCCCCGTCACCTGTTCCCCCTCCCCCACCCTCCTCCGCTCTGGTGACCGTCAGAGTGTCCTCTGTGGTTAAGAGTCTGTCTCCTGCTTTGTCTCCATACATATATAATTTGGGACACATATGAGTGTTTTCCATTATTCCAGTAAGTACAATGTCTATTCACCATTTATGAAAGTCTAATGATAATCAATGCCTTTATTCTCTCACTGATTAAATGATAAAACCCTTTGGGACGTGTATACATTTTACCACTCCCCACACATGTCATTGGGGTGTATTTTCTGTCTACTTGATGTTTGAAGGGCCAGTTTTTTTTTCGTGTCCAATTCTTTGTTTTTCATTTCTTCTTCCGTCTTTGACCTTTCTCTGAGGTCATTTCCCTGGGCTCTGAAAGAGATATTTAAGGATTCCTTCCACGAGCTTTTGTGTGGCAAAGTCTCCGTGTTCATTTGTCTAAAAATGCTTACACTGAAGTTTCCCTGCTGAGAACAAACCCCGGAGTTTCCTTCAGCTCCTCTTTGCGCCTCCCGGCTTCATCCCTGCTGCCTCGGCTCTCTCCGGGAACTCTCCCTGCCTCCAAGGTATTGTCTTTTATTCCGGGCCCACTGAGTCACACATTGCTATCTCTGCCTTTGTTTTCAGTGCTCCCCATGTAATGGGTGTAGGTGTGGATTTCTGGGACTCTGCAACGGTTTCCTGGGATTCTTGGACAGCTGAAACGGGATCTGGCATCAGTTCTGGGGTATCTGCTGCCATTATCACTTCCGAAATTCCCTCTTCCCCCTCCGCCCCTGCCAGGACCCCAGTTACATACAGCTCGGGCCATCCTGCTCTGCCCATCCCTGGATTCTGCCCCCTTTTCCTTCTCTCTTCTTCCGCAGCACATCTCTCTGTGGCTGCTTATCTCTTCAGCTGTGTTTATCGGCTTTCTTTTTTTGTGCTCTGGACTCCAGTGTCAGTGTTTCCCTTCCAGAATTCCTGTTTGGTTCTCTCCCAAATTTGCAATGTCATTTTGTTCTGGTTTCTGGTTCCCATATTAAAGGCTTGGCTTCCGTTCCTTTGTGCATGATAAGTCGAGCTCTTTTATAATCAGATTCTTTCTATTTTAATATCTTAAATCTGTTCGGTCTGTTTTTGTTCCCCGCCCTGTGGACTCTCCTTTGTGTTTCCTGTGTGACAGTTTGCTTTTCGTTCGTTTATAAACATTGATCATGTCAGTGTTTGGGGGATGATTGGATCTCAGGGTCATGTTTTCTTCCTCTTGTAGAGATTTTGTTCTTTGCTTCTCCGAGGGGTCCAGGGCAAACATATCAGGTTTTCAAGTTAGAGATCTCCTGGTTTTATGACAGCACACCACAAGGCCATGTGTTGGGTTATTTCCTTCTGTTTTCCCTTGGGGGAAGATCCAGGCCCTTGAGTACACCCTGGAAGGGCAGGCATGTTCATCGGGCAGACCCCGTCTTCACCTTGCCAGCCGCCCTGCTGCTCAGACGAAGCCCTGACGGCCACTGGGGCCTTGAGTGCTGAGCGTACCCCCTTGGGACGTGCAACGAGGTTTTAGGTCAGTAACTTATGGCTATCATGCTAGCATTTGGGGTCTTTGGAGAAGATTATGCACTCACGCACCTCCCCCCCTTGCCTCTGTGAGGTTGTGTATTTGTCCTCAGTAGGGGTAGGGATGTGAGTAACTGATTCCACTCCTGGAGCCTACGGAGTGACTGTGAACTGAGGGAAGTCCCCAGATCCTCCTTACATACACATTTTTCTGGGTGTGCCAGGGAGCTCAGATCACACCGCTGCACGAGCTCTTACGCTCTGCGAGCCGTCCCAACCAGTGCTTCATGGGAGAGTATGCAGAAGGAGAGCATCTGAACTAAGATTCGAAACATTGTTAGCATGGCTATGAAGGGAAGGGCCTCCGGGTTGCTGACTGCACGAAAAACTCTTTGTAAAGAAATCAGTGATCTCTTTTGAGGGAAAAGGGCTGTCTTGACTTCAGTGTCTCTCACTGCTTTTAAAATAACATAGAAGGGCTAAATCAAAGAAGTTTAAACCCAAACATGGATATTAAATTAGAAGTTTTGCCTCGAAGTTAATTAGTGTTCCTAATGAAGTTTTGTGTACAAAAATGTGGAGACTATTAACCCAGCATTAGAAAGCAATTAGTACATCCAACCCAATTTTGTTTCATTAGGTTTCTTTCTCTCTCTCTCTCTCTCTCTCTCTCTCTTTCTTTCTTCCTTTCTTTCTTCTTTCTTTCTACACAAAGAGTGGGAATTCAAAGGTACAAAAATACTAGGGATTTTTTCCCCCAGAGTTTCCAAAATTTAGTGATGAAGGGCATTGTGATATGTAATTTCTGTTCAGCCCCTATAGTCCAGGAAGCCCCACCTCAGAAGGGCTGGAGGGAGAGTGAGCGAGCGAGACCCTGGCTGCCATCTGACAGTTTCTGGTGAATCACAGGGACCTTCATCTTTTGCCTTGATGGGCTTCGACGAAAAGGAAATGAGGTTTGCAGCGCACCCACATTTGAGGGGTTTTCTGAGAAGACTCCAGCACAGATATGCACGCTGGCAAGGATGGGGGTGGGGTGGCTACAGCTTTCTTCATCCTAAGGGAATAGGAAGTAAGCCATTCTTCAGGAGGACAACACACACACCTGCCTGCCTTGACCTTCCTAGTCATCTCTCTCTCTTTTCTTTTTTAAAGTTTATTTATTTATTTAGAGAGAGATAGAGAGAGTGCAAGAGGTGGAGGGGCAGAGAGAGAGGAAGAGTCCCAAACAGGTTCTGCGAGCAATGTGCAGAGCCCGATGCGGGGCTCGAACTCATGAAACCGTGAGGTCATGACTTGAGCCGAAATCAAGAATCAGACGCTCAACACTCAGCCCCCCAGGCGCCCCCTTCCTGGTTCTCTTCTTTGTGACCTTTATTCCTAGACATTTGATGTTTTTATGCTATTACAAAGTGTGCTTCTTCATTAATTTAGTTTTCAGGAAAAAAAATACAACTTTAATGTTAAATTCTTTCTCCAAAACTGGCTACACCTGCTTGTTAATTCTAATAATTGAACTCCAGGTTTTTTGGATTTTCCAAACGTACGATTTTAATGCCCAAAAAGGATGAGTTTTCTAGTCCATTCCTGACAATTGTTAGGTCTTTCCTTATTTTTTTCCTGTCTTATTGCATAGGAAATGTATGCACAGCTTACTGTGCTTACAAAATGTCTTACTGCACAGCTGAATGTATTGGTGTCAGCTTGTAGCCATCAAAGGAAAATTATAAACATATTTCAGCATATGTGTGATGTTAACTATAGGTTTTGATGGATCATTTATCATATAAAGGACTTTCCATTAGCTAGGAGTACTTGTTGTTGTTTTAAATTAAACATTGTTTAAAAAAATCTTTTTAAATGTTTGTTTATGTTTGAGACAGAGAGAGATAGAGTGTGAACAGGGGAGGGGCAGATGACCTTTACCCTAAGATTGCTTCAGTTTTGGTATCAAAGTTATGATCAAAGTTATGTTTATCTCATAAGATGTTTGAAAATTGTCCCATATTTTCCTATTCTATGGGAGAGTTTATATAAGGATTAGTGTTATTTCTCTTTTAAATATGTGGTGAATTTTGCTGGTGACACCAGTTACTTTGATTTTTAGAAAATATTCCAATTACTAATGGAATAGAATAGAAACCCCAGAACTAGACCCACAAACGTACGGCCAACTCATCTTTGACAAAGCAGGAAAGAACATCCAATGGAAAAAAGACAGCCTCTTTAACAAATGGTGCTGGGAGAACTGGACAGCAACATGCAGAAGGTTGAAACTAGACCACTTTCTCACACCATTCACAAAAATAAACTCAAAATGGATAAAGGACCTAAATGTGAGACAGGAAACCATCAAAACCTTAGAGGAGAAAGCAGGAAAAGACCTCTCTGACCTCAGCCGTAGCAATCTCTTACTCGACACATCCCCAAAGGCAAGGGAATTAAAAGCAAAAGTGAATTACTGGGACCTTATGAAGATAAAAAGCTTCTGCACAGCAAAGGAAACAACCAACAAAACTAAAAGGCAACCAACGGAATGGGAAAAGATATTTGCAAATGACATATCGGACAAAGGGCTAGTATCTAAAATCTATAAAGAGCTCACCAAACTCCACACCCGAAAAACCAATAACCCAGTGAAGAAATGGGCAGAAAACATGAATAGACACTTCTCTAAAGAAGACATCCAGATGGCCAACAGGCACATGAAAAGATGTTCAGCGTCGCTCCTTATCAGGGAAATACAAATCAAAACCACACTCAGGTATCACCTCACGCCAGTCAGAGTGGCCAAAATGAACAAATCAGGAGACTATAGATGCTGGAGAGGATGTGGAGAAACGGGAACCCTCTTGCACTGTTGGTGGGAATGCAAATTGGTGCAGCCGCTCTGGAAAGCAGTGTGGAGGTTCCTCAGAAAATTAAAAATAGACCTACCCTATGACCCAGCAATAGCACTGCTAGGAATTTACCCAAGGGATACAGGAGTACTGATGCATAGGGGCACTTGTACCCCAATGTTCATAGCAGCACTCTCAACAATAGCCAAATTATGGAAAGAGCCTAAATGTCCATCAACTGATGAATGGATAAAGAAATTGTGGTATATATACACAATGGAATACTATGTGGCAATGAGAAAAAAATGAAATATGGCCTTTTGTAGCAACGTGGATGGAACTGGAGAGTGTAATGCTAAGTGAAATAAGCAATGCAGAGAAAGACAGATACCATATGGTTTCACTCTTATGTGGATCCTGAGAAACTTAGCAGGAACCCATGGCGGAGGGGGAGGAAAAAAAAAAAAAAGAGGTTAGAGTGGGAGAGAGCCAAAGCATAAGAGACTGTTAAAAACTGAGAACAAACTGAGGGTTGATGGGGGGTGGGAGGGAGGGGAGGGTGGGTGATGGGTATTGAGGAGGGCACCTTTTGGGATGAGCACTGGGTGTTGTATGGAAACCAATTTGTCAATAAATTTCATATATATATAAAAAAAAGAAAATATTCCAATTACTGATATAAACACATATATAATCAATGTATATATACATTATGTTTATACTAGCAATCAGAATGTTTAGATATTCTGTTTCTTGTTGTGTCATGTTTTAATAATCCTATTTTTCTTGACGCTTGCCCACTTCATCGAGATGTTTAAAGTCATTGACTTATATCTGTTTGCGGCTGCTTTCAGGGCTGCAGCATTTGAGGTAGTTAGCCTGACATGGTGATTTTTAGTTTTCTTTTTTTCTTGATAAAACTCACCAAGGATTATTAATACATTCTTTAAAAACAGGACAATTTAGTTCATTGGCCATTTCCATTGTCAGTTTTTTCTTTCAAAAATTTCTCTTTTTAGGCTTATTCTTTCCACGCCTGAATTCTGCTGTCCCTATCATTCACACTTTAGACTCTCATCCTTTCTAAATTTATGCATTTCTTGGAGCCGCTTCTTGTACATTTTACGTGGCATCTTGTTCATCAGTTGAGTCAGAGTATTTCTAATTTCTTTTGCTTTCTTCATCGGCCTCTGTGATATTTGAAACTATGTTTCCCAATTTCCAAACATACAGGCATTTTCCTAATTTCTTCAAATTGTGATTCTATAGCTTCATTGTGTTCAGCTCAGAAAACAGTCCATTTGATGTAATCCTTTTGAAGTTTGTTGAAAATTGCCGTCTAGCCCAGTTTTTGGTCCCTTCCTGAAATGTTCCACCTATGTTCGATGGGATGTGCATTTTGCAGTTCTTGCATGAGACATCCTGTGTGTGTGCAGTAGGTAAAATATGTTAGTTGCTCAAATACACCTTATCATGATCGCCTTTTTGGTGTTCTATCTAGGAGTTTTTAAGATGGCATGTTAAGACCTTCCAGTGAGGTCTTGTGGAGTTGTGGCTTGTACACTTGGCTTTGTCGACCTGACCTAATAGTGCTGGTTACTTGTTTGGGGGTATGAGTGTTTGTTTTCATAGATCCCTTGGGACTTTCTGGGTGGATGTTGATGTCATGTGCAATGGGGACCCTTGTTTCTGAGCTTACCGTCCTGGCCACCCTTCCTGCCATGATGCGTGAGAGCAGTGAGGGTGGACGTCCTTGCCTCGTTCTGAACCAGTATGAAAACTCGGGATTAGTGGGCCTCTCAGAAGAGCTCGCCAGCTGTTTGCAGGACTCATGTGACACTGGAGGCAAGACGTGATAGGGGCTTTTGGAGGCTGTGGCAACAAAGAGGTCATGAGGCTCCTTGAAAAAAATAACTAAAGGTCTTGTGAAGGTTCAGAGGGTCTGAAGGGCAAGTGTCCCTGAGGGAGGAGGGGTCTGGAGTCGGCAGGGGACAGTAAAGCATAAAATTACAATGCCACACTCTCTTTTTGCACGGGCTTTTGCATGACTCTGCTCTCATCAAGTGACCTCATGTTGGGGAAGGACCTTTCAGCATGACATTATCCACACCCGAATTTCAACATTTGCCTATCGTGTTAGGGTACACTTTTACTTTGAAGATTACTCTGTAGAAATTTTGTTTAGATGTGTGTGTGTCTGTGTTTTAAAGAAAGGGCTTTATGGGGGCGCCCGGGTGGCTCAGTCGCTTAAGCGTCTGACTCTTGATCTCAGCCCAGGTCTTGGTCTCATGGTCTTGAGGTCAAGTCTTGCGCTGGGCTCCACGCTGGGTGAGAAGCCTACTTAGGAACAAAGAAAGGACTTTATCTCAACCATTTAAGTTGTTTTTCTTGTTGCATGGCGACAATCCAGTCTCTCGGTGGCTTAAGCCGTAGTATGCGCCTTATCCATCAAAATGCTGTGGGGGATTTGTGCTGGGAACAGGGCTCCGGCTGCGTCTGTGACCCTGCCGAGGGAGGTGGCGTCATCCTCTCCAGGTGGCTGGGCCAGCTTGGCAGAGCTTAGGGCCGGGACCTGGCGGCTCGCACCACCGTCTGCCCAGGTCCTGGCCTCGGCCTTCTTCGGGAGCAAGGTATCCGGCTACCGACACACACACGTTTGTTCTGCTTCAAGATTCCCGTGAAAACTCTGCCTTTGCATTTCCGCTTGGACTTTGAGGATCAACGTGCCAGGTTCCTGTGGGGACTCCCATCTGGGACAGCACAGTGACCTTTTGCGTTTCACTGACGTGCTATGGGCGTGTTTCCTTAGCGTCTTGCGGGCCTCCTGGTGGCCCCGCCGGAGGTCACAGACCCTAGGGCGATGCACGTGGTGCTCTCTCATCCTCTGGTGCTCTTGGAGCCCTGCCGTTCTCTGCTGGTGTCACGGACCCTGGTTCACCACTGTGGCTTTAAAGCTCTTGGTGTGGGGCCCATGGGTGGCTCAGGTGGTTAAGCACCCGACATCGGCTCAGGTCAGAATCTCGTGGTTCGTGAGTTCGAGCACCACGTTGGGCTCTGTGCTGACAGCTCAGAGCCTGGAGCCTGCTTCGGATTCTGTGTCTCCCTCTCTCTCTCTGCCCCTTCCCCACTCATGCCGTCTCTCTCTCTCAAAAATTAATAAACATTGAAATAAAAGTCAGGGGTGCCTGGGTGGCTCAGTTGGTTAAGCATCCGACTTCGGCTCAGGTCATGATCTTACAGTTCCTGAGTTCTAGCCCTGTGTCGGGCTCTGTTGACAGCTCAGAGCCTGGAGCCTGCTTCGGATTCTGTGTCTCCCTCTCTCTCTGACCCTCCCCTGCTCACACACACACACACACAATCTCTCTCTCTTTCTCTCTCTCTCAAAATAAATAAATACACTCAAAAAAACAAATGAAGCTCCAACCGCTCCTTCGGATGCTTGTCCTCACAGTGGCACCTGTGTCTGTTCCCATCCAAGACGGCAGCTTGAGTACAATGTGTCCTTTGGTCTCTGGCGGTTTGGGCGTGCTTTTCTTTGCTTTTGCTTTTCAAGAGTTTGAGGTACTTAGGGTTTTTTTTTTTTTTCTATTATTATTTTCCTTTCTCTTGTTTGGGCTCATGGAGCTTCCCAAATGTGTTGTTCTTCATCAGTTTGGGGAAATTCTTAGCCATTAAAAAGTGTTCCTTTTATTGCTGTCACCTCATTCTAGCCGTACCCTCCTTTGGGAACGTCAGTTACGGGAGTGTTGACTGTCCTGTGTGTCTCTTACTCTGCGGTGCGGTTTTTCTCATAATCCTTTCTGCTGTCTGTATTTCGGTCTGCATATTTTCTATTGATCTGATTTCTACCTTGCCATCCTGTGTTTTTCTGCAACGAATCTTCTACTCGACTTGTAAACTAAGTCCTTAATCTCAGATTCTGTATTTGTCAGTTGTAGAGTCTGCCTTTTATCTTCTTTCATAGAATCGATTTTCCTCCTATTAAATTTCTATATCTTTTTTTATCTGTCTTGTACTGTTTTCACCCTGTTTTCTTGAAAATAATAATCATGTTTTTAAAATTTTTTTTAAGTTTATTTTGAGAGAGAGGGAGAGAGTGTGCATGAGCAGAGAGGGACAGAGGGGGAGACAGAATTCCAAATCCGTGGGGCTTGAACCCACAAACGGTGAGATCATGACCTGAGCTGAAACCAAGTTTCAGACGCTTAACGGCCTGAGCCACCCAGGTGCCCTGATAATCATGTTGTTGTTTTTTTTTAAAGTCTGTTGCAAGCTCCAATATTGAAGTCATGCATGGGTCTCCTTTCTTTGCCTTCTTTTCCCTCTTGGGTGTCAATATTTGCTAATTCTCCCTGTCTGGGCGCTTGGCAGACTGCACCTCCTCAGGCTTGCATGGTTTTAACCGCGCCACATGATGTGCTCCACACACAGTGGGACTGCACGGAGCCACATGTGTTCCACAGGAGAGTGTGTCTTTGCTGGTGCTGGCGGCCCACCGCTCTCTTCCTGGACGATCACAGTTTAAGCAGGAGACAGGGGGAGTGCAGAGCCGAGGGTCTCAGGAATGGAAGCTCCCCAAAGTCTAAGGAGCATCAAGTACGAACAAGAAATAAAACGTTGTTGCTTTAATCTAATGGTGATTTGGAGGTTGTCTATCAAGGTCGCACAGCCTACCCCTTCTTTCTTGGCTGGCATAATGTTATAAAACAGAAAACACTAGTAAGGAGGGAGCCAAGGTTACTTCCAACCTTTCTTAACTTGACCTGCACTCTTCTGGGCAGGAAGATGCCACAGTGCTGATAAAAGAGTTGGTGCCACGTGGAAAGTAAGTTTCCTTGGCAGATGATGGGATTTTTTGTGTATCCAAATTGATGGTGGAGTAGAGTCACAGATGTCAGTATAATAAACAGGGAGCTACATATCTCTGTGGGTTAGTTCACACACACACACACACACACACACACACACACACACTTCTTAGTTCTACCTGCTCAGGGTGGTCCTGGAAATAGTGACATCTCAGGAGAAAGGAACATCCCCGACACCCAGATCTCAGTTCTTTTTTTTGTTTTTTGTTTTTTTTAATTCTTTTTATTTTTTGGAGAAAGAGTGCACATAAGGCTCAATCCCATGACCCTAGGACCATGACCTGAGCCAAAATCAAGAGTCAGACACTTGGGGTGCCCGGGTGGCTCAGTCAGTTGAGCGATCGACTTTGGTTCAGGTGATGATCTCACAGTTTGTGGGTTCGAGCCCCGTGTCGGGCTCTGTGCTGACAGCTCTGAGCCTGGAGCCTGCTTTGGATTCTATGTCTCCCTCTCTCTGCCCCTCCCCCATTTGTGTGTGCGCACTCTCTCTCTCAAAAATAAATAAGTCTTTAAAAAAAAAATAAGGAGTCTCATAACACCGTCAGCCGGCCCCTCGAGAAGTAGTTCCACAATTAGGTGCATGGAGAGGGAGACAGTGGGCAGACACTGGCTGTCCTTCCTGCAGACTCACACGCCCTGGGGCAGAACACAAGTGATGTCCTACCTTCCGTCCCTCATTTCCCTTACTGTCATTCTCGTCCTGCTGGCCTCACAGGCCTGCCCTTCTTCACGGCTCTGGCTTCTGAAATCTTTTTGGCAGAAAATATTTTCCCAACACTAAGATATTGCAAATAAGTCCTCATGGTCATGCAGGAGCCTTGACCGAGGGCCAGACCCTTGCCCTCCTAGGTCTCTAGGTCCCCTAGGACCCACGAGGTCCCTAGGTCTTTATCTTGGTCCAGACCTTCTTCACACCTTATGTTTTTGGCACCGTGGAAAGGTCCTGGGAGAAAAGGCAGAAACAAACGTGCAACAATTAATGGATAATCAGTCTTTTAAATGGAAACAGCGAAATGCAGATGCATTTTAATCAAACTCAAAACAAAGGAAGAAAGATATTGGTGCCATCATATAATTAAATGGCTCTTTGGAAAAATCCACTGGTTTGCAGTTCTTTAAAATAGTGGGTGGGAAAGGATCCGTGGCAAGGGCACACGCTGGCTGTTCAGGCTTTCGTCGTTTGTTTTTAAGGCGCTTCCAGAATTCCTCTGAGCTGCGTGTCTTAAGGAGAAGGAAAATGTCACGGCAAACGACACTGTACAGACCACACAGACCAGCGTGGTTTCTGACACCCTCACTGTCATCCTCCCATGCGTCGGGTCCCCAAGACCTGGGGTCTGTTGAGAGCAGAGGACATCTGCTGGTCTGAGAGGCTCCCTGCCTGCATCAGCACCTGATTTCATCCATCAACGACGAGACAGTTGACTTTGTCTTTCAAGCTAGAGTTTAAAAATCAGGAGCATGGCGTGTACGAATGCACTCAGCTCTAAAACCTTGTCAGAGAAGTGTATATTGTAGAGGTCAGCTTCCACTCTAAAATCCCAAATCACATGCATCCCCTGCCCTGTCCTCAGTTCCAAATCACTGACGTCTTGCTCTGGATGGATTTGAGCCTACTCTTTGGTAAATAAACGATACAGATGCTTGAGCTTGGACGAGGCCTCCCTTAGTAGGAAGGCAAATGCGCGTTTATTTCAATAGGTCCAACCATGGAGGGTCTTACCCGCTGCCCCGGGAGGTGAGGCTTGCCTAACTTGGGCAGACCATCGCTCTGGGACTACAAATCACAGCCTTCGGACGGGTCAGCACATGCCAGACCTGAACCTCCAAAATCTATGTTCCCACGAAACCAACTCCCACAGAGTCCAAGTTTCCCTCCTTCTGCAAACTGGCTGTTGACTCAATATAGATTTTTCAGATGTGAATCTGAGTAACGCGGACAGCAGTAACAAATTTACAATGGTGGCCTCCTCCTTCCGGGAGCAAAATCTGGGCACCCAGGTCTCGAACCCCACCTGGGGAGCTCCTCCCTCCCGAGCTACTTTGTGTCCCTTTGTTGACATGGTGGTCGGGCTCTCTGGCCGTGGGGGCTGTGGGTCAGAGGACTCTTTTCCCCAAAATGTGCACTCCCTAGATGCCTAATTGAGTTGTTAAAAGCACCAACGAGGCTTGGTCACTGAGGGAAAAGGTGAGCTTCTCCGGGAGGAGGCCACACTCAGGGCCGGTCCGGATCGGGCCCGTCCAGCTGGTTCCTCCGATCATCGAGCAGGCTGGGGAGGAGCCGTCCTCTCCCGCTGGGAACCTTCCCCAGACACCTGCGCACAGATGGCGGATGGAGAGCAGCGTGGTCCCCGGAGACCCGACCTTCTCCTCCTTCTCTGTTTCTCTAATGAAATGTAATAACATAATACAGTGATATAATATGCATACACTTCTTAACCAGGCCCTTCACCTTTTCTCTCATGTACCCAACAACCCCCTGTGAGGAATTCACTGTTCGTCTTCACCAGGGACGGCGTCTGAAAGTCTGAGGAAATCACCCAGGGCCCACCCGCCAGTGAGGGCGCGAGGACCACAGACCAAAGAAACAATCCGAAGCCCAAGCGTCGTGTTGTCCAGTGGCTTAGCAAGAGAGGCAGAGATACTCCGGAGATGCAGACAGTGGATGCATAGATGCAGATTGTAGACAGATGGACAGACAGGTGCGTGTGACCTGGTTGGCTCTTCAGCACAGGAGAGTGACTAGGCAGGGTCCGTGCACTGGATGATTGCCTAGTCCCAGGGCCTGTCCCTCATCTGTTTAGGGACAGCCCACCCACTAGGCCGTGAGGCCCTGAGTGAGTCTGTGTCCCCCACATCTTGACTGCGGTTACCCCAGGGCCCAGCACAGTGGCGTTCTTGATAAGTATTTGCAGAGGAAATAAATACACACGCATGCACATTTGCACATGTATATACACGCACGCACACACACTGGGAGTCACCCTGGGTGGGTCCTCATGTTCCCCGTGTCCAGGGTTTCCACCTTGCCAGCCCCCAGGGGACCCCGGAAGGAGCCGTGGAACTAGCACCCCAGGCCCAACTCTGGGCTCTCTTTTGGTGGTGGGAAACCAAGCCACCTCACTCTGTTAAGGGCTGAACCACTGTCAACTTTCAGCGAGACAAACGGGTTTATGTATGTCAGCCACTCGTGTGTCCTCCGGCACCAGACCCCAGCCCCCTCTGGCCCGACACTGGTCTACAGCTCGTGTGGGCGCCAAGGGCAGCACCACAGGTGTGTGCCCGGCTGTACCCTTCGGGGAACTTGGGGGGTTAGCCGGACCCTGTGCCTTGCTGTCCCCGCCCACGAGTGGGGCTCAGTGACAGCACCACCTGCCAGGCTCTCGTGAAGCTGAGAGAGGCTCCCGGGGTTATGCCTTCCACGCTGGGCAGGGGCTGGTTTCATTAAGAGGGGCTGTTGGTGCGCCAGGGGGGCTCAGTCGGTTCATGGTCCTACTCCTGGTTTTGACTCACGGTTTGTGAGTTCAAGTCCCACATCGGGCTCTGTGCTGACCGTGCAGAGCCTGCTTGGGGTTCTCTCTCTGTCTCTCTCTCTCAAAATAGATAAACCGAATAAAGGGAGGAGGTGTCAACCCCCCAGATTCAAGATGAGACTCCACGGCACCCACAGAGAAGAAAGTGCGCAGGTTAGAGGCTGGCCCCGACCATGGAGGGCAGGCCGCACTCCCGGCGAGAGGGGCGGAATGAAGGACTGTGTTTTGCTCCTTTTTGTGGCTCCAAGAAGGTCAAGGTACTTATCTTCATCCAAGCAAAACCTTTGGCCAAAGAAGAAACCCGTTTAGAAAATGTGTTTTTAATCTTAGGTCCACGTGATTTAGGAGGACAACAAATTGTGTGATCTTCCCCGATCCGAGACCAAAGGGAAAGGTTCAGAAACAAATCATATTTTTTAACTTTCCGAAAATCATAAACCATTTGAAGGCTTTAAGGAAAATAGATATTAAGAGAAGGGCTAGGCTTCTTTCACTAGTAGAGGTTTTTTTTGTTTTGTTTTTTGTTTTTTTTTTCTTTCAAATGATCCTGAACTTAAATTGGTCTTTATTCAAACAGATTGAAGCAATTAGGGTGATTTTTCTACCAGTGACCATTTTAGGACTCAGTTACAGCCATGAGGCTGTAGCGTTTCCTGCTTCATGGAATCATTGGTGACGTCATGTTTGTTTTCTCTCTCGGAACCAGAGGAAGGGAGCATGGCCTGTCGTGACCTGGAAGCCAGCGTCTGGCGGGCACTGTGACTTTGTCCACAACCACACAGTGTGGAAAGATGCACTTCCCCGAGGCCCCAGATCTGCCTTGTGCGCCCCAGTGCCACCTTTGTCCTGCATCACCTCATTCAGCAAAGCGCCCTTGCCAGGCATGGGGAACAGGGCTTCATGGCCCGGTTGTGCACGGTGGCCGATGGAGGACTCCGGAGGTTTGTTTTCATTCCCCTTCTGTTTTCTGCCCTTGATTCCATGCCTCGTGTTATTTTACGCTTACTATAGCTTCATTTATCAAAAGTCAACTGTCTTCATGTGGATAAATACATCCGGGGGTTGCTGAATTTACAACTCAGTTCAACAATTATTCTAGGCGTCTGTCGGAAAAGGAGGAAAATGTCGACTACACTCTAATCGCTGTGTTGGGGAGACATCCAGGATACGGGAAGGTAAGTCAGGGAAATGCTCGAATCCCTTTGACCCTGACGATGGCAACAGGAGGTACGTAGGGAGGAGGTGTGTGGGACACTGGGCTGGGCGGCTGGCGGAAGAGCAGAATGGGACCTAGTGACGAGGAGCTGGTGGTGACTCCGCGGCCGAAGTGGGCACAGGACAGTGCATGGTGTGCAGGGGAGCAGTGCAGCAGTGAGCAGAGGAGGGGGAAGGAGTCTACTCCGACGACGGGGGAGGCGGTTCAATAGGACTAAAAGGCGCCCCTCCCCGCCCCCCAGGAACGCCCAGTGGAAGGTGGATGGAGAGTCTGAAGGGTTCTCTAAGTAGGGGGCAATAGGGAGTCATGGGAGACTCCAGAGCGGTGAAAGCCCAGCTCAGAGCTGAGAGACGCTTCTCCGGGGGACAAACGTGGCAGGTGGGAGTGTGCAGGAAGGCACTGTGTCCTCAGGGAGCACTGAGTGTGAGGCGTGCAGGCTTCCCACCACGTCACTTGGCAGCACTGTGTCAGAGACCTCTGCCTGAGTCTGACATGGGATCAGCTCTCAGCAGGACGGGCGGCCAGGGGGCATTGTGACAAGCGGCAAGGGCCAGAAACCCCCCAAATACGTGCCGTCTCCCCTGAATTAAAATGGGGGCCCTAGAGACTGCCAGGACTCGAAGGGGTTTCCACATCTCTGCGGAAGTCTGGACGTGCGCACTCACCGCTGACCTCAGTCACCCAGTGCAATTCTGGAGAATGCTGGCATTTACAAAGCCCGGAAAAACACGAGGTCGATGACGGCGTTCATGTCATGGATAAACAGCACACTGGTGATGAAACTATTACTGTATCCAAACCAATGGCGTTAAAGGAAGAGCCATGGAATATATTAGGGAGCTGGTTTATGATATTTTTGTATATATTTCACCCTTTTTCCAGGGAAAGGATGGATCATTAGATGGTTGTTGGTACACCTGGCTAGATGTTTACTTTCCAGGGCCCACCTGGTTCAGTCAGTAAAGCATCCAACTCTCGGTCCTAAGGTCATGAGGTCAAAGCCCACTTTGGGTGTGGAGCCTACGTAAAAAAAACAAAAAAACCTTGTGCCCCTCTCATTACACTGATCCGTTCGGTATGGCTTAAAGATGTGCATGACTAAGAGAAACACCCCCAAACCAAAACACTGTAAGAAAACACGGCATAGGAAATCGTACAAAGGGAGAGATACAGCTCAGCAATTAATGTGAAATGCAACCAGATAACACAGAAACACGAAGACCTATCAGGTTGACAAGACTAAACCTTCAGAAGAACAGCCTTGGTTTTATTTTTTTAACGTTTATTTATTTTTGAGAGAGAAAGAGAGACAGCATGAGCAGGGAAGGGGCAGAGAGAGAGGGAGACACAGAATCCAAAGCAGGCTCCAGGCTCTGAGCTGTCAGCACAGAGCCGACGTGGGGCTTGAACTCACAAACTGAGATCATGGCCTGAGCCACGATCAGATGCTTAACTGATTGAGCCACACAGGCGCCCCTAGAATAGCCTGGTTTTAAAGCCAAGCAGCCACCATCAGCCAACAGCTGTAGTACAATCAGGGGAAGCTTACTGGGGGCACCCAGTGTGTGTGCGGGTTTTTTGTGTGGGTCAGTGGGGCCGGTCTACGGGACCCAGTCACTCAATGAGACAGCAACGAGTGTCACGGGGAAGGTGTCGTGTAGGTATGGTTAACATCGGCGTCCCTCAACTTCAGGTAAAGCAGACTTTCATCCAATTTAAGGGCTTAAGAGCAAAAACTGAGTTCCCCAGAGAAAACGAAATTCTGCCTCAAGCCTACAGCACGGAAGTTTCCAGCTTACCCAGCAGGTCCCACAGATTTCAGACTTGCCAGATTTCAGGTCACCACAATCTCTCGAGCCAGTTCCTTAAAATTTCTCTCTCTCTCTCTGTACACACACACACACACACACACACACACACACACACTGCTTCTCTGGAAAGTTTCAGCTGGTAACAACACTTGATATAGGAACTGAACACGTATGGTTCTAATCTACAAATGCATCTCAAGTGGCTACTTATACAAATTGAAAAAGACACATGTAACAAAAATATTCATTTCTGTGTTCTTTATACATTGAAACCCTGTGTGTTTGTTTCTTAAGAGCTTGTTAATAATCATTTAATCAAAATCACACATGCGAAAGAATGAAACTGGACCATTATCTTATACCACACACAAAAATTAACTCGAATGGATTAAAGAATTTGAATGTAACACCCAAAAGCATGAAACTCCCAGAGGGAAAAAAATAAAAGTGGTCAGGTCCTTGACTCGGTGATGGGAATGATTTTCTGGATGTAACACTAAAGGCAAAGGCGACAAAAGCAAAAATAAGAAAGTGGGACTACATCAAACTTAAAAGCTTCTGTGCAGTGAAGGAAACCATCAACAGAATCAAAATGCAGCCTACTGAAGGGGAAAAAGTATTTGCAAATCTTGTATCCAAAAAGGGGTGAGTATCCAAAATATATTAAAAATTCATACAGTGCAATAGCAAAATAAAATAAAATACAATTAAGAAATGGACAGAAGATCTGAATAAACATTTTTCCCAAGAATGTAGATGGCCAACAGGTCCTTGAGATGCTCAACGTCACTCAGCAAGAGGACCCCTCGTGCACTGTTGGTGGGAATATAAGCTGGTGCGGCCCCTGTGGAAAACAGCACAGAGATTCCTGAAAAGATTAAAAATAGAATTACCATCTGATGCAACAATTTCACTTCTGGGTGTTTATCCAGAAAATGAAAACACCAACTCAAAAAGGAGTATGCATTCTCGTGTTTATTGCAGCATCATTTACAACAGCCGAGATTTGGAAACAACCCGAACGTCCGTCCACTGACGACTGGGTAAAAAAGATGTGGTGTGTGTATATCATACAGTGTCACTCAGCCATCAGAAAGAAGGAAATGTCGCCACTCGGAACGACACGGGTGGACCTTGAGGCAGTCAGACGGGGTGAAACAAACACCGTATGATCTCAGTTACATGTAGAACTTAAAAGCACACCAACAAGTTTATAAATACAGAGGGCAGATTGGTAATGGCCAGGGGCGGGGGTTGGGGGGGGGGCAAAAAGGGTGAAGAGAGTCAGAAGATACAAACTTGCAGTTACAAAGTCACGACGTGCTGGGGATGCAGCCCACAGCCTGGTGACTGCAGCGGACAATACCGTGTTGCCTACTTGGCCGTTGCTAAGAGATCCCACCTCAAAGGTCCTCATTACACACACAATCCCGTAGCGATCTGTAGTGATGGATGTTGGCTAGCCTTTCCGTGTGATCATTTTGAAATACATAGAAATATTGAGTCATTAGGTTGTACGTCTGAAACCACATAACGTCCTATGTCATTCCCACCTCAATAAAAACTGGGAATGTTGCACTCGTTAAAATAATGTCTCAGATCTGTCTTAATGAATGTTCTTTACGGTGACCGGCATGCTTTTCTCTCGCCATTCTTGTGGTGTTCTCCTACGTACAGAGAGTGAGGGAAAATCTATGCGTCCAAGTCTGACCTCTCCCTTGGGCTGCAGAGATGTCCTCGGCTGTCTTCCTGATTTTCCATCCCTGAGCCACCAGACAGAAGAGTTACCTCACCTGGTACATCTTCTCTCCTTCACACATTCCAACCGATCCAATCACCTGAGAGCAGAAACGAGGAGTCAGCCCTAACGTTTTCTATGGATGCACCACCCCCCCAACGCACAAGCATGCCGATCTCCTGCTGACAGCCATGCTTTTCACGGTGCAGATGAAGTTATCTTTCTCTCAGATGGAGTTCTGATTATGTCACTCTCTCTTTTTTTTTTAATTGTGTTTAATGTTTGAAAGCCTCCCACTGCTTATGCTTTAACATCCAGATTTCATGGTGCGAGCCCGGCTCTCGACAATCTGCAGATCTACGCTGGGGGGCGCGTGTCTGTGCTCACTCCCGGTGCGCCCTGGTGGCTTCGTCCCCTTGCCTTTGCATGTGATACCTGCCGTGCAGGAACCACTGCCCCAGGAGCCGCCTCTGTGAGTCCCCCTAGGACAGTAACAGTGGACCCGATCGCCGTGTGCTTCTGGTGTCCTCATTACCTCATCAGATCTGCCGCAGCCCCTGCACATGGTGACAGCCAACGTTCCTCATGGGGACCATGGCTCACCCCATACCTGGCACCAATAGATGTCACGGTTTGGGGGCCACCTAAAAGTAGACCCTGGCGCAGGGCGGTACAGGCAGCAGGTGAGGGAGAGGAACACAGGAGGGAGTATGGAAAGGGAGACAAGGGGACAGGAAGCTAATAGTGAGTGGGTCCTACAGGCAGTGGGGGCTGGGCGGCACCAGGGCCTCAGCTGGAGGGAGCACCCCCGGGGAGGGGGTGCAAGACATTGGCCGGAGGGAGCACTCCCTGGGATTGGGGGCAGGGCGTTGGCCGGAGGGAGCACTCCCAGGAAGGGGGGCAGGGCCTCAGCTGGAGGGAGCACTCCCGGGAGCAGGATCAGCTCCATCATCCCCACCCCCCCATCCTTGTTCTGGGGTGCTGCCCGCTGTAGGCAGGGCAGGGGTGGGGCGCACCTGCGGCAGCAAAGGCAGCATAGTGTCCGGGAATGAGTAAGAAAGATGGCGGACAGTGAGGAGAATTTTCACTTGGAGATGGGGTCTGGGGTGATGCTTTAATCCATGATTTTATTTAATATTATTTACCCTTTTATACTTTATAACGAGAAAGCCCATTGCAAAGTAAGATCCTGAGTTTGGGGCACATAGAACACGCCATGCTTTCTGAGCCCACATGGCCTGTCCCTCCTGCTTCCCTTCCCTCGATGGGAAGGACTTCCACACGGTTTCCCTTGCAGGCTGTCCTCCAACCTGCTGAGGCTGCAGACGGCAGGAGCTCCTGCTTGACGCAGTGGGCAGAGAACTCAGTTGTGCACCTGCTCTCATGTCGTGTAAATCTACCCTGTGAACTCACTCAAATCAAGAGTCGATTCTACATCCTTTCTACCCGAACCCCGCTAACGCCCACCCATGGCGTCAACATCGCGAAACTGCTCCCCACGGGGTCCACTTCTCCAAACGCATTCTAGCTGTCCCTGTGCCCCAGGAGATGGTGTCCATGATGCCCGCAGGCTTCTGTACAAGCAAAGGAGCACCAGTGTGAGGTGTGGTAAACAGCACCGGCGAATCCGGCCCCTGGCACTCTCGGCTCACCCCCTTCTGGGTCCAGCGGGAGCACCAATCGATCTTCGGCTTCTCCACACAATCCAGTAGCACTTCTTCTGGGCTTCCTGGCTTCCCAAGAGTGTCAGGAACCTGCTGTTCCAGGCGGGAGCTGCCCCTCGGACAGGCAGGGCACAGGCATGTCCACAGGTCACAAAAACACCCAAGAAAAAGGCTCAGTGACATCTGGACAAAGTGCGTGGGAGGTGCTCACTGTGTTGTGAGGCATGACCTGTGCCACCCTGACTGGGTGGTTAGGTTTCACACTAGCCACGACCTATTTGGAGCACGTCCCCTGCTTCCAAAGCTGGCCTGTGCTCAGCATGGTCCTAGAGAGAATATTTGCCTGTTTCTGGACTTTCGGTGGTTCTACCATTTAATACAAACAAGTAAATGAATAGCAAACCTAGCCTTTAATGAGAGTAGGATGTAAAGGAAAAATGTGAAGAATTTGCATTAATATTATTGATTCGGAAAATGAAACTACTAGGAACTACCCCGCTGTTAGGTGCGTCACGTCCAGGTTTCTTTTTGTGACCCTGCCCCTCAACAAATCAAGAAAAGTATAGTAAAAAGTAGAAAAATAGAGAGGCATCTGGGTGGCTCAGTCGATTGAAACTCCGACTCTTGATTTCAGCTCAGGTCATGATCTCACAGTTTGTGGGTTTGAGCCCCGCACTGGGCTCTGTGCTAATGGCTCAGAGCCTGCTTGGGATTCTCTCCCTCCCTCTCTCTCTGCCCCTCTCTTGCTCATGCTCTCTCTCTCTCTCAAAATAAATAAATAGACTTTAAAAAAAAGTAGGAAAAGAGAAAACTCAAGGCCACACAAGCATTGCAGTGGGCCGGTTATCTCAGAGGAAAATGTCACCTGAGGAGACCATAGAAGCACAAGTAAAATCTTTATGATTAAATTTCGCATATTGGGCTGTTTTGTTGTAAACTGTGCTCGCTGGCACTTTCCTAGGAGCTGTGACATGCCATCCGTGTGCGCTGGGGTCACCACAAAATCCCGGGCCAATGATCCTAATACTAACACCCCTAACCATGGGGTCATTGAAGGACAGAGCCGCCTGCTTGACCCTTATGGATATAAAACTCGGGGCCAGATACCACTCTTGATGCTTTATGAGGGTGCAGAAAATTATTGTCCAAATGATTGTAACAAGATGTAAAATGGACCATTTGGCTGAAACATGTAGATATCAAATTCCAAAGTTATTGGTTCGACGAAATTTACAAAATCCATGGCCAACAAGTGGTTAGATGGATGCAGAAATTACTGGGGTCGCAAACGTGGGTGTTCTCAGGCGACACGCCTGCCCAAGAGAGTTAACTAAGTGCGGGATTTGCAAACACATCCCCATCTACAGGGAGCTGGAGGGAGGAGCCCCTGTGACTTCAAGGTGCTTCCCGCCCCCAAGGCTCTCTGCAGACAGCACTGTGCTCTGTCAGCCCCCATGGTGCACTAACCGTGACTTTTATTCTCTGCACATCTGGTGCCTTCACATCAGCACCGCTGGCCCCTCCCAGGACTAGCCAGTCCCTAGGGATAGCACAGGATCTGTGTGCAAACCATCCCTTGAAGGGCCCACACCCCACCCCTGCCACTAGGGGGCCCTCACACTTGGACCCCTGATCACCCCAGAGCCAGGTACCAGACAACTAGGGACAGCCCTCTGTCCCAGAGCCCCCTGGAATCATTCCAACCAATGAAACCTAGACCACCTTGCTTTGCTGCACCTGTTCCCTCCCACAGAAGCCACAATAAAGCCTCCTGCCCACCTGTCCCCTGCTCCTGGCCTCCTGACCAGCCCTGGTGCCTCCCTGTTTGGGCCCCATGGCCATGGTGGGCTCTGAGAGTAATGAACCGTGTCTCAATGGTAGCCATCTCCCGACCTGTTAGCCTTGCCACCCCTCAAATTCCCTGCTAGCAGACTCCACGGTAAAGCCATCAGAGTTCGCAAAGAGGACCAAGTCCTGAGCCAGCGCACCAGCCCACTGGAGTGAGGCAGAGCACCCACAAAGTGAAGTGGCCCCCAGATTACATACGGGGTGAAAAGTTTTTAAAGTCAATATAGCGATCTTAGGAGGGCCTAAAGTTGCGGATAACCACATTCCTTGTAAGTAGTCACCCCATAACCACCTGGCACTCTTGTCCGTATTTATTCCTGGGACATTCTTTCACGTCTCATGAGTTCTCACCCACCGTTGACTGTCACGTCACATATCCTTCCGGAACCTTCCCTGGCGAGATCCAACCGGACCTGCATGTCTGGATTGAATTTCCTGTCATTGGTTATGCTCTACCTCCAGCCAGGTCGGTCTCCCAGTGCCCACCCCAAAGCATTTCACCCTTTCCAGTGCACTGGCCAACCTCATTACTGGGGAAGACAAGTCCCAGAGGGACACTCTCCAGTTGACATCACTAGCTTGCTCCCAGGATGCCTCTGGCCCTTACCACATCCTTCACCCGCGAAGCCCTTAGGACACCACCTTCCCCTGCAGTCTCCTGGGGTAGATCTGTTCCTGTTTACAAATGTCAGACCCTCACCCTTAAGGCCACTCTTTCTAGAAACACCCACCAAAGGGCATGGATGAAGCACAGAGAAAGAGTCCTCAAGAAGGTGAATGTGAAAACCTGGAAATTGATCAGCCCTGCAAGCCCTCACAATGTGAAATCTACAAGATCCCTGGCGTCCAGGACTTAACAAAACTCTTTGGAAAAAGTAAAAAAAACCCACAAAAACACAAAAAAACAAACCTCACTGATGTGATCGGAAGGCAGCCGTTCGGGATGGATGTGCCCTTGGTGCTCTGGTTCCATTGTTCACATCAGGATTAATGCCTTTTGTTAAACTTTCAGAATACAAGTGATCACAGAAATAAATGCCTCTTTTTGTGACCTTTGGTGATGAGGAAAACTGCATATTTTCAGAGTATTGAAATGTAGAGCAAATCCAAAGTTCCCCTTCAGCTTGGAATAAGCTAGCTGTCCAGATATAGGATAAAATTCTCTGGTCTGAATTAATTGTGTTTTTTTATATTACATTTTTACTTTGATGCACTGTAATTACACTCATGCGAGAGGCAGAGACATTATTTGTTCTCTTTCTTACATTTACAAATCACAGATTCATTTTTTTTGAAAGAGAACTGTTGTGGTAAAAAATGTATAAAACTTACAATTTTAACTGTTTTTAAGTGTGCACTTCAATGGCATTAAGCATATTCACATAGTTGCACAATTATCCATCCATCGTCCATCCATCATCCATCCTTCTTTCCTTCCATCTATCTATCCATCCACCCACCTTTCATTCATCCATCCAACCTTCCTTTCATCCACTTATTATCTATCCTTCCTTCCTCCCTCTCTCCCTCCCTCCCTCCCTCCCTCCCTCCCTTCCTTCCATCCATCCACCTATCATCCATCCATCCACCTCCAGAATTTTTAATCTTCCTGAACTGAAACTCTGTCCCCATTAGACAACGACTTCCCATTCCTCTCTCCACCCCAGCCCTGGGAATCCACCCCTCTGCCTTCTGTCTTCATGATTTGGGCTATGTTAGGTACCACATAATGGAGTCAGCATTTGTCTTTTTGTGACTGGCTAATCTCACTCAGCATAAAGGCCTCAAGGCTCGTCTGTGTTGTGGCCTGTGACAGCACTTCCTTCCTGGTTAGGACTGATCATCTTCTACTGTAGGCTCGTATCTCATTCTGTTTATGCGTTCATCCGCCAGTGGGCATGTGGCTTGTTTCCCTCTCTTGCCTACTGCGGACTCAATGTTGCAGTGAGGGTGCGTGCGTGAGCATCTGTTCGAGTCCCCGCTTTCAGCTCCTCTGTATGTGTGCCCGGAAATGTAGCTGTGGGATCATAGGGAGTTCTATTTTTAGTGTTGGAGGGACTGCCACCCTGTCTCCCACGGAGACGGCACCATCTTTCATTCCCATTGACAGAGCATGAGGGTTTCAACTTCTCCACCTGTTCGTCAGCATTTACTTTCCGTGTTTTCCTATTACAATTTTATAGCTGCCATCCTGATGGGTGCCAAGTGGTACCTCATTTTGGTTTGATTTGCATTTCCCTAATTAGTGCTCATTGGTCGTCTGTGAGTCTTCTTTGGAGGAATGTCTATTTGAGTTGGTTTATTAGTGTTTTTATTGCGGGGTTGTAGGAATTCTTTATATAGTTTGTAATAGTTTACAGTTTATATAGTTTATAGTTCCTTATCAGAAACATAATTCTACAATCTTCTCTCCCATTCTGCGGGTTGCCGTTTCAGTCCAATGACAATGTCCTTTGATGCACAGATGTTTTAAATTTTGATGAGGTCCAGGTTACCTGTATTTTAATTTTCTGCCTGTGTTTTTGGTGTTATACTTAAGGGATCACTTTTGAGGGCAACGTCGTGAAACTTTTCTCCTGTATTTTTTTCTAAGAGCTTTGCAGTCTTAGTTCTTAAGTTTAGGCCTCTTATCCATTTTGAGTTAATTTTTATTCACGGTGTGAGGTAAGGATCCAGTGTCAGACTTTTGCACCATACCCATTCTCTGAATTAGGATAGCATGGTGTTTGATTTCGGTGTGATTGTCCCCATTTTGTAGATGTGTACATAGAGGTGTGGAGTAGCTCATGCCTGCCTTTGCTCCCTCAACCAGACAGAGCAGTGACAGTTCAAATACAGTTTCAGGGCTCAGACCACACACATGCTGGGAAGCTTGGAGGACTCGAGTCAGGGGACCTGATCTGGATTCGCTGTCCCCATGTTGCGATGCACGTCCTAGAACAGGGTTCTGCTTGTACTGCAGGCCTTGTCCATGGCTCACTGTGGCTGATTATGCTTACATCCAACATTAAAAATGTTTTCTTTAATGTTTATTTATTTTTTGAGAGAGAGAGAGACAGAGCGTGAGCGAGAGAGGGGCAGAGAGGGAGACGCAGAACCTGAAGCAGGCTCCAGGCTCTGAGCTGTCATCACAGAACCCAATGCGGGGCTCCAACCCACTAACCGTGAGATCATTTTCTGAGCTGAAGTTGAATACTTCACCGACTGAGCCCCCCAGGCATCCCTACGTCTAACATTTGTAATTAAATAGTCATCGAAACAAGATCGACTTGCGGACTTTGTCAGAGCCTCTCATACTCACTGTTCCTTGGTTGCCAGAATGTGGTTAAACTAGAATGAACGGTGAGGGGATAGTTACCCATGGCCAGACTGGCACTGAGAGGAGGAAGATGGTGTTTCTGAGTTTGGGAGCTCACAATCTCGGGTGGGAGTTACGCTCGCTCAGGACAGCTGTGCAGGTGGGCACAGGGGCTCGCCGACCACGTCTCCAGGAGACAAGTCAAAGAACCCCGGGTGGAGCGGGTGGTGGCCCCACTGAGACCCTGTGGCTGAACAAGGAGAGTGTCTCCAGAAGCACTTACTCTGGGTTGGGGACTCCTATGGATGCAGTATCACCACACCCCTCCAGAGCGTGTCCGTACTCTGGCTTTGCGGATGAGGACACGACCCAGGCAAGATAACGCAGCCAGTGAGATTGGCAGACGGTTAGGGAGACCAAAGGCAGTGGACAGACTCTGCCGAGGCCTGGGGCCAGAGAGGCGAGCCCATCTGAGGAACGGGACGGGGAGTGCGTGGGCTTCGCAGATCATGATGGAGAGCCGCGCTGGCCTCAGGCATTCGGGCCTCCTGCTGTAGCGGGGCCTGTTTGCTGAGGGCTCAGTGGACGTCTGTGGAACCATGAAACCCCTGAGCGGTGTCTGAAAAGCACCGGGTGTGTGTCCCTTGTGTGTTTCGTGGTTAGAAGATCCATAAACGGTTAGCAGCTTCCCGGTTGGAAGGTAACCGGAAGGTAACCATGGAAGAATCTTCTCCAGGGTTAAGAATCTTCAGCTGAGATATAGTTTCCTGGGGGCCGAGTGGAAACAGAGCCGGTTCGGGACAGGGTGGCCGCGTGGCGCCCATGTGGTGACAGGCGGATGGCCGCGTCCATCACTCTCTGTGCTGGACACGAAGTTCCTTCAGGGGAGACATGTGTACGCCCTCCACGTGTGACCCACAGCCTGGCAATGGGGGAGATGCCGATTACGGTTTGTCGAACGAAATGGATACGTGTGTCTGTGATGCCCGGATACTTACGTGAAGGTAAAAGTTAAGGCATGAAAACAAATAAGCAAGTGGGGGTTGAATATATTTAAATAAAGCGGGGGAGGCGTCAGAGGGCTTGAGGGAGGTCAGCAGGGGCCAGAAGTGTGTACTTCCTGCTCGTTGCTTTTCTCAAACGGCACACACACTGGCCATTCGGGAGCTCCAGGCTTGCGGGATGAAGCAGGCAGGTTGTGATGCTGTAAGAGGGACAGGGACACGAGGTTGGACAGCAGAACGCCTGGGTCGCCCGGGCCCTCCTGTCTGCAGTCGGACAGCCCGCTGTTCCATCAGGGGCTCAAGCGTCCTGAAAACCAGAACCGTTGCGGTCTGCGTAGGGGTGAGGGCTGCACAAAATGAGCAGCAGGCATCAGCTGGAACCGTCGACTTGTTTTAACTTTTTTTTAATGTTTATTTATTGTTGAGAAAGAGAGTGAGACAGAGCATGAGCAGGGGAGGGACAGAGAGAGAGGGGGACACAGAATCGGAAGCAGGCTCCAGGCACTGAGCTGTCCAGCACAGAACCCGACGCGGGGCTCGAACCCACGAACTGCGAGATCATGACCTGAGCTGAAGCCGGCCGTGTAACTGACTGAGCCCCCTGCCCCGCCCCAAAGGCGCCCCTAAGCAGATACTTTAAAGGAGAGGAAACACGCAGCATGAGAATCTGCACACACGCTCAGCGTGGCACACGCTCCTGAGGAGGGCTGGCTGCGTGGTTTTCGGGACAGGGCGTCTCTCCAGCTGGGGGCCCCAGAAGGAGGCACGTGCCGCCCTGAGCTTGGCCAGTGGGGGTGGGGCGATGAGTAACAGTAAGGATAGAGCTCGCTGTCAAAGCGCTTGCCCGCTGGGCCGTCCAAAAAGAACATTCTGTTTTCCTTCAGTTATCTGTCGTCGCTTCTCTTGTCGGGAGAAGGATCGTGCCGGCGCGTGCCTCCCTCCTGGTGCCCTCAAACTTCCCTCGGCCACTGGACATCATGTGCACAGAAGAAAAAAGCTTTGCAGATGTCACGCGCGACTGAACGGACACCTGGGGCCCCGCACTCCCAGCCGTATTCCTGCTGAGCATCGCTGCAGACTGTTCCCGCGGTCGGGGCGATGGCCCCGCCAGAAGGGATGGGCTTTGCTGCTGCCCGGAGGGACGGGGCCCGGGCGGGACACCACCTGGGGGCCACGCATTCTTTTCTTCCTTGAGTGGAAAGGGAATTTAATACAGAGACTGTAGGTGCCCGACAAATACTCGATTGATGCCCCAAGTGTGGACACAGGTACATACCCTGAGCAGCAAACAGATCGAGCACAGGGCGGGACGCAGCCTGGAAGGTCCATCCCGGGAGAGGCGTGTGAGCTCTTGTCACTATGCTGGGACTGTGCTAATCGGTGCGAAGGCTGTCCACTATGCACGTGACAGTCCCCAGGGACGAAGTGTATCCTCACCTTCCTTAGACACAGGAGGCATGGCCACCAAGCAGGGCCACTCCGGGAAGCCCGGAGGGGCGGTGGGGGGGGCGGTCAGGATGCAGAGGGAGCAAGTAGAAAATGTGGGTAGAAGGCTTTCCTGCGGTTTCCCGAGGAAGGGAAGGATGCCCTGTCTGGCCCCTGATCAGGGCAGAAAGTAGGTTCTGTTTAAACCCCCCACCCCCACCTTTCCATTTCCTGCACTTCCTCGAAGGCATTCTTCCTGAATTTCAGCTTTACTTCACTTTGCAAGGACATGGGTGCACGCAAAATCCTCCCCCATGCACCCCCGGGTTTTCTCACACAAATTAGAATAGAAAGGGTTTCTTGAACAGGTATGATTTGGGGGTCTGCAAATGATAATTTTATGCATAAGATAATGATATTTTAGGCACGAAAAAGGAATCTTTAAGACATGCATCTCAAAAACCCAAAAATGCCTAATAAAAGATGGATAAAATAGTTTGAGCAGCTATATATTTAAAGGAATATTCTTATTAGGCTCAAAGAGAATGTCTTTTCAGTTCTCCTTCCTCAGAATGATGATTTTCCTAAATTTAGCTTTTACCTTTTAGCTTAGATTCTCACAAATTCCCTGCCCGAGGGGCATCTTATTTTCATAGGTGGATGGAGCTTACTCAGACGTTTTGAATTAATGAATGGATTCACTGCGTGTAATTTGAGACACGCTTAGGAGGCAGAAAGCTGTACCGAGGTCTGAATCCTTAGGTCACCTTGGGAACAGAAAACAGGACAGTTGGCCATGGAGATAATCACAGACCAGGAACGCAAATCGCCACGAGATGCCATCAGCTCACGTGCACTGGGCATGCTAAGTTCTCTGATGCACGTTTTCTACGACTGAATCCGTGGGGCTTCTAAACCCATTTCACTCCATCCATCGGTGGGTTATTTCTCTCTCCGGTCGGCTCTGTTCCGCGTTCTGTCATTGTGCACGTTGTCCAGGAATCACACCCACACCTGACTGCAGTCAGAGGTGTTCTCCGTGCGCAGTGACCCGACTTCCAGGAACCCGAGCCTGGACCCCTGATGCTTCTCCTCCAGGGACCAAGAGCTACTGCTCCCCGAGCGTGTTTTCTTCACGTGTCCCGTAGCAGCCTTCGGACGTGTCCGTGAAACAAGCAGGCAAAGAGGCTTCCCTCCTGGAGTGCGCGGCCCAGGTGGGAGTATGAGGAGAGGACATTGAGTGCCACAGTTTGGGGGAGGCCCCGGGGGCCAGGCAGGAGGAGGGGTGCGGACACCTTCAGGCAGAGGGGTCTGCCGTTGAGCACAGCCGTGCATAAACGGGGCGCATCCCTGCGCACAGGCTCCCTGGGTGCGGGAGGGCGCCTATGTGCTGGCGCGGGTGGGGAGCTGACCTCACACCTGCAGTCAGGGATCAAGAAGAAAGTCCTACAAGGCCTTTGGACCACTTGCACCTTGGGGACGGGGCAGCGTGGGAGAGGGGGCTCCAAGCAGAGTAGGTGGGACTCTGGATGATGCTTCCCCGGGGCCGTCAGGCTGTCATGGGGGCCCACACTGGGAGGGCGAGGGCAGGAGCCGAGGGGATAACCAGGGTCAGCGGCTTGGGAAAGACAGGGCTGCAGGGGATCCCCGAGAAGTGGTCACACTTACCTATGGAGACAGCAGCTGACGCTGATTCCCCTGAGTGTGGCTGTGGCTGTGGGAGAAGGGGAGGCGGGGGCCTGGGGCCCCTGGAGAACAGAGGCGCTGCTCCGCGAGAGAGGAGTGTCCGCACAGGGGTTCGGAAGGCGTGGAGTCTCCTGTCACGGTCTCCCAAACCTACCAAGCCGCCCTCTGGGAGCCTCCTGGAGATGCATGCACCTGCCGAAGACCCAGGGCAGAGGACTGGCCGCAGCTCAGCGCCCAGGGGCCGGCCAGCGAGTGCACGGTGCATGTCTAGAACCACGCTCACACCTTGTAAGCCCTGCTCTACACTCCAGGCAGCACTCCCGGGGACGGGGGCACACACGGTAAAGCGTGCGGGTGGCCTGACGACACTCGGGTCAGAGGCCTGCGAGGATTGTGGTGCGGTATTGAGTTGCACGCTCCGTGTGCAACGCACTCTATAAAGATTATTTATGTTTTTAAGTTTACTTATTTATTTTGAGCAGGGGAGGGGCAGAGAGAGGGAGAGAGAGAATCCCAGGCAGGCTCTGCACTGTCAGCACAGAGCCCGTGAGACCATGACCTGAGCTGAGATCATGGGTCGGATGCCCATCCAACTGAGCCGCCCGGGAGCCCAGTAAGGACTATCTCTGACAGACTTCAGCTAACCGAGGAAACGTGCAAGGATCGGTGGGGGCGTTACCCCCCACCCCTGTCCTGTGAGACCATTGGATTTGCTTGGTCCACAGGCTCACATTACATTCTTAAATGAACCTTCTTTTTTAGCCTCCTTTTAGACATGTGGGAAGCTGCAAAGATAATACAGAGAGGTCTTCTATCCCCGGCACCCCATTGCCCCCTCTGCTAATGTCTTGCCTTAACGGCACGTTCGAAGCAATTAACAGACCGATACTGATGTATGAGGATGAACGAGGGCCTGACGCTTGTTCAGATCTGCCCGGTTTCGCCCTAATTCCTCATCCTCCCGTTCCGGGATCTGATCCAGGATGCCGCATGACCCTCCTCACATCTCTCAGGCTCCTCTAGGTTGGAACCCCTTCTCCGATGGTCCTTGTCTGTTGTGACAGTTTTGAGTGGCTCTCAGGCGTTTCGTAGACCATCTGTCAACTGCGATTTGTGTAACGTCTTCCTCCTGATGAGACTGAGTTTGTGAAGTTGGAGGAGGGAGACCACAGAGGAGAAATGTCACTTTCTTCTTTTTTTTTTTTCTTTTTTTTTAATGTTTAAATTTTTATCCAATTTTTATTTTACATAATGAAAGTGTTTAATACTGTTTTATTTTTGTGTTTTTTATATATATATGAAATTTATTGACAAATTGGTTTCCATACAACACCCAGTGCTCATCCCAAAAGGTGCCCTCCTCAATACCCATCACCCACCCTTCCCTCCCTCCCACCCCCCATCAACCCTCAGTTTGTTCTCAGTTTTTAACAGTCTCTTATGCTTTGGCTCTCTTCCACTCTAACCTCTTTTTTTTTTTTCCTTCCCCTCCCCCATGGGTTCCTGTTAAGTTTCTCAGGATCCACATAAGAGTGAAACCATATGGTATCTGTCTTTCTCTGTATGGCTTATTTCACTTAGCATCACACTCTCCAGTTCCATCCACGTTGCTACAAAAGGCCATATTTCATTTTTTCTCATTGCCACGTAGTATTCCATTGTGTATATAAACCACAATTTCTTTATCCATTCATCTGTTGATGGACATTTAGGCTCTTTCCATAATTTGGCTATTGTTGAGAGTGCTGCTATGAACATTGGGGTACAAGTGCCCCTATGCATCAGTACTCCTGTATCCCTTGGGTAAATTCCTAGCAGTGCTATTGCTGGGTCATAGGGTAGGTCTATTTTTAATTTTCTGAGGAACCTCCACACTGCTTTCCAGAGCGGCTGCACCAATTTGCATTCCCACCAACAGTGCAAGAGGGTTCCCGTTTCTCCACATCCTCTCCAGCATCTATAGTCTCCTGATTTGTTCATTTTGGCCACTCTGACTGGCGTGAGGTGATACCTGAGTGTGGTTTTGATTTGTATTTCCCTGATAAGGAGCGACGCTGAACATCTTTTCATGTGCCTGTTGGCCATCTGGATGTCTTCTTTAGAGAAGTGTCTATTCATGTTTTCTGCCCATTTCTTCACTGGGTTATTGGTTTTTCGGGTGTGGAGTTTGGTGAGCTCTTTATAGATTTTAGATACTAGCCCTTTGTCCGATATGTCATTTGCAAATATCTTTTCCCATTCCGTTGGTTGCCTTTTAGTTTTGTTGGTTGTTTCCTTTGCTGTGCAGAAGCTTTTTATCTTCATAAGGTCCCAGTAATTCACTTTTGCTTTTAATTCCCTTGCCTTTGGGGATGTGTCGAGTAAGAGATTGCTACGGCTGAGGTCAGAGAGGTCTTTTCCTGCTTTCTCCTCTAAGGTTTTGATGGTTTCCTGTCTCACATTTAGGTCCTTTATCCATTTTGAGTTTATTTTTGTGAATGGTGTGAGAAAGTGGTCTAGTTTCAACCTTCTGCATGTTGCTGTCCAGTTCTCCCAGCACCATTTGTTAAAGAGGCTGTCTTTTTTCCATTGGATGTTCTTTCCTGCTTTGTCAAAGATGAGTTGGCCATACGTTTGTGGGTCTAGTTCTGGGGTTTCTATTCTATTCCATTGGTCTGTGTGTCTGTTTTTGTGCCAATACCATGCTGTCTTGATGATGACAGCTTTGTAGTAGAGGCTAAAGTCTGGGATTGTGATGCCTCCTGCTTTGGTCTTCTTCTTCAAAATTCCTTTGGCTATTCGGGGCCTTTTGTGGTTCCATATGAATTTTAGGATTGCTTGTTCTAGTTTCGAGAAGAATGCTGGTGCAATTTTGATTGGGATTGCATTGAATGTGTAGATAGCTTTGGGTAATATTGACATTTTGACAATATTTATTTTTCCAATCCATGAGCAGGGAATGTCTTTCCATTTCTTTAAATCTTCTTCAATTACCTTCATAAGCTTTCTATAGTTTTCAGCATACAGATCCTTTACATCTTTGGTTAGATTTATTCCTAGGTATTTTATGCTTCTTGGTGCAATTGTGAATGGGATCAGTTTCTTTATTTGTCTTTCTGTTGCTTCATTGTTAGTGTATAAGAATGCAACTGATTTCTGTACATTGATTTTGTATCCTGCAACTTTGCTGAATTCATGTATCAGTTCTAGCAGACTTTTGGTGGAGTCTATCGGATTTTCCATGTATAATATCATGTCATCTGCAAAAAGCGAAAGCTTGACTTCGTCTTTGCCAATTTTGATGCCTTTGATTTCCTTTTGTTGTCTGATTGCTGATGCTAGAACTTCCAGCACTATGTCAAACAACAACGGTGAGAGTGGGCATCCCTGTCGTGTTCCTGATCTCAGGGAAAAAGCTCTCAGTTTTTCCCCGTTGAGGATGATGTTAGCTGTGGGCTTTTCATAAATGGCTTTTATGATCTTTAAGTATGTTCCTTCTATCCCGACTTTCTCAAGGGTTTTTATTAAGAAAGGGTGCTGGATTTTGTCAAAGGCCTTTTCTGCATCGATTGACAGGATCATATGGTTCTTCTCTTTTTTTTTGTTAATGTGATGTATCACGTTGATTGATTTGCGAATGTTGAACCAGCCCTGCATCCCAGGAATGAATCCCACTTGATCATGGTGAATAATTCTTTTTATATGCTGTTGAATTCGATTTGCTAGTATCTTATTGAGAATTTTTGCATCCATATTCATCAGGGATATTGGCCTGTAGTTCTCTTTTTTTACTGGGTCTCTGTCTGGTTTAGGAATCAAAGTAATACTGGCTTCATAGAATGAGTCTGGAAGTTTTCCTTCCCTTTCTATTTCTTGGAATAGCTTGAGAAGGATAGGTATTATCTCTGCTTTAAACGTCTGGTAGAACTCCCCTGGGAAGCCATCTGGTCCTGGACTCTTATTTGTTGGGAGATTTTTGATAACCGATTCAATTTCTTCGCTGGTTATGGGTCTGTTCAAGCTTTCTCTTTCCTCCTGATTGAGTTTTGGAAGAGTGTGGGTGTTCAGGAATTTGTCCATTTCTTCCAGGTTGTCCAATTTGTTGGCATATAATTTTTCATAGTATTCCCTGATAATTGTTTGTATCTCTGAGGGATTGGTTGTAATAATTCCATTTTCATTCATGATTTTATCTATTTGGGTCATCTCCCTTTTCTTTTTGAGAAGCCTGGCTAGAGGTTTGTCAATTTTGTTTATTTTTTCAAAAAACCAACTCTTGGTTTCGTTGATCTGCTCTACAGTTTTTTTAGATTCTATATTGTTTATTTCTGCTCTGATCTTTATTATTTCTCTTCTTCTGCTGGGTTTAGGCTGCCTTTGCTGTTCTGCTTCTATTTCCTTTAGGTGTGCTGTTAGATTTTGTATTTGGGATTTTTCTTGTTTCTTGAGATAGGCCTGGATTGCAATGTATTTTCCTCTCAGGACTGCCTTCGCTGCGTCCCAAAGCGTTTGGATTGTTGTATTTTCATTTTCGTTTGTTTCCATATATTTTTTGATTTCTTCTCTAATTGCCTGGTTGACCCACTCATTCGTTAGTAGGGTGTTCTTTTACCTCCATGCTTTTGGAGGTTTTCCAGACTTTTTCCTGTGGTTGATTTCAAGCTTCATAGCATTGTGGTCTGAAAGTATGCATGGTATAATTTCAATTCTTGTAAACTTATGAAGGGCTGTTTTGTGACCCAGTATATGATCTATCTTGGAGAATGTTCCATGTGCACTCGAGAAGAAAGTATATTCTGTTGCTTTGGGATGCAGAGTTCTAAATATATCTGTCAAGTCCATCTGATCCAGTGTCTCATTCAGGGCCCTTGTTTCTTTATTGACCGTGTGTCTAGATGATCTATCCATTTCTGTAAGTGGGGTGTTAAAGTCCCCAGCAATTACCACATTCTTATCAATAAGGTTGCTTCTGTTTATGAGTAATTGTTTTATATATTTGGGGGCTCCGGTATTCGGCGCATAGACATTTATAATTGTTAGCTCTTCCTGATGGATAGACCCTGTAACTATTATATAATGTCCTTCTTCATCTCTTGTTACAGCCTTTAATTTAAAGTCTAGTTTGTCTGATATAAGTATGGCTACTCCAGCTTTCTTTTGGCTTCCAGTAGCATGATAAATAGTTCTCCATCCCCTCACTCTGAATCTAAAGGTGTCCTCAGGTCTAAAATGAGTCTCTTGTAGACAGCAAATAGATGGGTCTTGTTTTTTTATCCATTCTGATACCCTATGTCTTTTGGTTGGCGCATTTAATCCGTTTACATTCAGTGTTATTATAGAAAGATACGGGTTTAGAGTCATTGTGATGTCTGTATGTTTTATGCTTGTAGTGATGTCTCTGGTACTTTGTCTCACAGGGTCCCCCTTAGGATCTCTTGTAGGGCTGGTTTAGTGGTGACAAATTCCTTCAGTTTTTGTTTGTTTGGGAAGACCTTTATCTCTCCTTCTATTCTAAATGACAGACTTGCTGGATAAAGGATTCTCGGCTGCATATTTTTGCTGTCTAGCACCCTGAAAATCTCGTGCCAATTCTTTCTGGCCTGCCGTTTCAAAAGAGAGATCAGTCATGAGTCTTATAGGTCTCCCTTTATATGTGAGGGCACGTTTACCCCTTGCTGCTTTCAGAATTTTCTCTTTATCCTTGTATTTTGCCAGTTTCACTATGATATGTTGTGCAGAAGATCGATTCAAGTTACGTCTGAAGGGAGTTCTCTGTGCCTCTTGGATTTCAATGCCTTTTTCCTTCCCCAGTTCACGGAAGTTCTCAGCTATTATTTCTTCAAGTACCCCTTCAGCACCTTTCCCTCTCTCTTCCTCCTCTGGGATACCAATTATGCGTATATTATTTCTTTTTAGTGTATCACTTAGTTCTCTAATTTTCCCCTCATACTCCTGGATTTTTTTATCTCTCTTTTTCTCAGCTTCCTCTTTTTCCATAACTTTATCTTCTAGTTCACCTATTCTCTCCTCTGCCTCTTCCATCCGAGCCGTGGTGGTTTGCATTTTGTTTTGCATTTCATTTAAAGCGTTTTTCAGCTCCTCGTGACTGTTCCTTAGTCCCTTGATCTCTGTAGCAAGAGATTCTCTGCTGTCCTCTATGCTGTTTTCCAGCCCAGCGATTAATTTTATGACTATTATTCTAAATTCACTTTCTGTTATATTATTTAAATCCTTTTTGATCAGCTCATTAGCTGTTGTTATTTCCTGGAGATTCTTCTGAGGGGAATTCTTCCGCTTGGTCATTTTGGATAGTCCCTGGTGTGGTGAGGGCCTGCAGGGCACTTCCCCTGTGCTGTGGTGTATAACTGGAGTTGGTGGGCGGGGCCGCAGTCTGACCTGATGTCTGCCCCCAGCCCACCGCTGGGGCCACAGTCAGACTGGTGTGTGCCTTCTCTTCCCCTCTCCTAGGGGCGGGATTCCCTGTGGGGTGGCGTGGCCCGTCTGGGCTACTTGCACACTGCCAGGCTTGTGATGCTGGGGATCTGGTGTATTAGCTGGGGTGGGAAGGCAAGGTGCACGGCGGCAGGGGGGGGCAGGCTTAGCTCGCTTCTCCTTAGGTGATCTACTTCAGGAGGGGCCCTGTGACAGCGGGAGGGAGTCAGATCCGCTGCCGGAGGTTTGGCTCCGTAGAAGCACAGAGTTGGGTGTTTGCGCGGAGCGAGCAATTTCCCTGGCCGGAACCGGTTCCCTTTGGGATTTTGGCTGGGGGATGGGCGGGAGAGATGACGCTGGTGAGCGCCTTTGTTCCCCGCCAAACTGAGCTCTGTCGTCCGGGGGCTCCGCAGCTCACCCTCCCTTTGTCCTCCGGCCTTCCCGCTTTCCGAGCAGAGCTGTTAACTTATGACCTCCCAGACGCTAAGTCGCGCTTGCTGTCGGAACACAGTCCGTCAGGCCCCTCCACTTTTGCCAGCCAGACTCGGGGGCTCTGCTTGGCTGACGAGCCGCCCTTCCGCCCCGGCTCCCTCCCGCCAGTCCGTGGAGCGCGCACCGCCTCGCCGCCCTTCCTACCCTCTTCCATGGGCCTCTCGTCTGCACTTGGGTCCGGTGACTCCGTTCTGCTAATCCTCTGGCGGTTTTCTGGGTTATTTAGGCAGGTGTAGGTGGAATCTAAGTGATCAGCAGGACGCGCGGTGAGCCCAGCGTCCTCCTACACCGCCATCTTCCCAGAATCCCCCCACTTTCTTCTTTTTTAAATATTAATCTCTTTAAAAAAATTTTTAAAATATTTATTTTTGAGAGAGAGAGAGAGAGAGAGAGAGAGAAAGAAACAGAGACAGCGTGAGCAGGGAAGGGACAGAGAAAGAGGGAGACACAGCATCCGAAGCAGGCTCCAGGCTCCCAGCAGTCAGCACAGAGCTCGACTTGGGGCTCAAACTCGTGAACCACGAGATCATGACCTGAGCCAAAGTTGGACGCTCAACCGACTGAGGCACACAGGCACCTCAGAGCGAGAGAGAATCTTAAGCAGGCTCCAAGTTCAGGACAGAGCCCAACACGGGGCTTGAACCCACGAACCACGAGATCACGACCTGAGCTGAAGTCGGCCGCTCATCCGACTGAGCCCCCAGGCACCCCAGAAATGTCATTCTCGTCATGACTTGTAGGTGTGATTCATCCCTGTTGGTGTGCCTCCATCACCTGGCTCAGGTCCTGTCTCTCTTCTGTCAAGTGACTTTTCATTCCTCCCTGTCAACACTCTGGGCTTTGGAAAGAAGCCACTCTCTGTGCAGCTTACACGTAAGGAGAAGGGTCATTACGTTTTGCAAGGAAAAAGAATTCGGGAACATTTTGAGGTTAGAATTTGTAAGCCTGTGCGCACAGTCTTTTATTCGCTTAAATAAACAGGCTCCTGCACAGTCTTTTGAAATAGTGGTGATGATACCTCCGGAGGCGAGGTGGCAACCCGCATATCGTCTGATCCCCCAGGAAGGCCACAGAGGCCGCCGACACCGTGGGTGCACGTTCACGTCTAAGCGTGAGTGTCCCTGGCAGCTCTGGGGTTAAGTGTGGTCTCTTCCACTAACTGCCCACGTGACAGTGACAATTCCCTGCCCGTCTCGAACTCTGGGGGTGAAAGACCGTGCTTGGTACAGGGACGTGTTAGCACGGCAGGCTCAGCGTTTTAAGACTGTATCAGTGCCGTGTTCTTTGGGGTGTGGATTCTCTCATGTGTCAGAGACCCCCACCCCCCTGCTCCCTTATCTGGAGGCTCTCGCTAACAGGCAGGGACTCCCTGGCACCGGATCCCTTGAGTTTTCAACCAGTGAGGTACATATTCTAAGAGTGTCTCTTTCGGGGAAGCCTGTGCTTTGTGAATAACGTCTCCTAGATTTGGAAACCCCTGGGTTCCCGGGAACTCTTAGGCAAGAAGATACTGAGAAAAGAGCTTTGCTGGTGACAAGAGCTTCCTGCCGTCTTTCCCCCTCCACCCGAGGGCGTCGAAGTGGTCAGCTTTTCAGAGCAGGCAGCCTGGATATCAGGGGCCAGCGGGACATGAGTCACGGCTTTAATCACCTTACAAATACACCATGTGACTGCTCCCTTCCTTTAGGGATCACTCTGGGTGTTGCACAAAACGTGATCAGGCTGTTCTGGGCCCAGGAGGAGCCTGTGGTCTTCCCGTGTGGTCTCCGCGCCCGTAACTGCCGCCCCCTGCTCCGAGCTGAGGTTCAGGACCCTCTCCGTCCACGTGATGAACCATGGCTGTCCCAGACCTGCTTGCACACGGAATCCTGTCCAGACGCTTGTAATCTCCAAACTGGAGATTCCGGGTCCAATCCCAGCTCCCACGCGTGAGCATATCACGTGCCCCACTTCGGTGGACAGTTCTTAACGCACCTGTCACGGGGGGGCTTTCCCAGCAGAGGCGGGTGGGCTGGGTGGGCAGAAGGGCCCCCCAGACTTCCTCGGCATCACTGTCTGGCACTTTACTGAAACATTTGGCTTAATAGCTACCGTCCTGGAGTCACGCAGTCTTAGGCACAGTGTTTTGATAAATCCCGATTTGTCATTTTTCCCTTTTATGGATTGAACTTTTGGTGTCCAGGCTAACAACTGCCTAGGTCCAGGTCTTGGACATTATCTCCTAAAATTTTTATGGTTTTATATCTGCATTAATTTTTATCTAAAGTATGAGACTTGGGTCAAGGTTCAGTTATTTTTTTTATTTTTTTAACATTTATTTATTTTTGAGACAGAGCATGAATGGGGGAGGGGCAGAGAGAGAGGGAGACACAGAATCCGAAGCAGCCTCCAGTCTTTGAGCTGTCAGCACAGAGCCCGGCACGGGGCTTGAACCCACTAACTGTGAGATCATGACCTGAGCCGAAGTTGGACGCTCAACCGACTGAGCCACCCAGGCACCCCTCCCCCCAATTCTTCTGTTTCGAGACTGTTTTATTCCGGAGGCTTTGCCTCTCCTTCCTTACTGAAAATGATCCTGTGTTTGTCCATCTACAAAAACGCTTGCCGGGTTCTGGTTGGACTGCATTTAACCTGTCAACGTGGGGAGAATCTGAGTCTTTACCTCACTGAGTTTTCTGATCTGGAGATGGGGTATTTTGCTCTCCATTTACTTAGCTATGTTGCATTTCTTTCAGAAGCACATCGCACTTTTCAGCATACAAATCCTACACAGACTCCTACAGACTTCATTTCCTCCAGCAATTTTAATGGTATTATATTTTAAATTTTGGTGTTCACATGTTCGTTGCTAGTTTACAGAAATACGATTAGCTTTTTTTGCATTCGTTTGTAGCCAGTCCACTTTATGAACTCATGTATTAGCTGTAGGAGATTTAAAAATTTTTTTTTTCATTTTTGTATAGATTTTTGCGGGGCTTTCTGCATAGATAATCATGACATGTGCAAATAGAGAAAGTTGTATTTCTTCCCGGCTACCCTCCCCCTACCCCCGCCCCGCCCAATCTATGTCTTTGATTTCTTTTTCTTGCCTTATTTTACTTGCCGGGACTCCAGGACTGTGTTGACTAAAATGTTGAGAACGGATCTCCCGGTCGTGATCTTAGGAGGAAAGCCTGTCACCGCTGCATTCAACGTGCACTGCAGAGGACCCCAGTTAGTGCTGCTGCGCACTTGTACGTGTGGACGAACTGGACAGCTAACAGTTGGTTATAAATGTTTGCATCTAATGCGTGGGCCACATCGGTCTGAGGTTTTCTGTTTTTGAGCTGTTTTCACCTGGTGTTGCTGTCAGGGAAATGCTGGCCCACAAAGAGAACGTGTCCCCTCCGCCCCCTGTAAAGGGGAGACATGATGCACAACTGATACGAATTCTTCTTTCACGTTTCGTACAACTCTCTAGTGAAACCATCTGGGCCTGGGATTTCTCTTTGGGAATTTTTAAGTTGCAGATTTAATTTCCCTAATCCAATGGGGCGGCTGACTGGGGGTGCTGTGGTGTTTCCTGGGGTGTCAGCCAGGCAGGGGGGTGGTGACTGAAGTCCGTCTGTCCCGTGAGGTCGCCTGTTTCCCGGTCCTCTGGCCAGAACGAGAGCCGGCTTGTCTCGGGGCTCTTGTTAGACTGTTTTGTCTGCACCTGGTGGGGTTTCCGGCTTCACGCCTGGAGTCTACGAGGCAAAGAGACCCCCGGAGACCGCACCTCGTGCCCGAGTCCCCTGGCTGGTCTGCTTTCTCTCCACCTGTCTTGTCTCCTTATGTTTGCTTTGAGACTGTAGATCTGAAGGGAGTTTACTTCCATATATAAAACCAGAGAGGAATATTTTCATTTGGGACATTCAAAATTCTTTTTTCCGTTTTTAACCATTTCACGGAGGCCTTAATTGACATCAAAATTCTTCAACAGAATAGTAATTCGCAGTCAGTGCATGTGATATTTGAAAATCCGACCCTAAAATTGAATTTCTCTAGTGCTGTGGCCTCTCCCCCAAAATGTGTCACTAAATTTCTATACTAGGTGACGACAGTTACATTTACAAAAATAATTCCACATCTCCTTTCTAGAGCTCTCCTCGGTGTATTTGAGATTGGCGGTCAAGTGTGTGTTTACTCTGTTTGTATCATGTGGGAGGCTCGTGACTGCTGTCAGGGGAAAGCAACAAGTTTGTCACACATTTTTGTTTATGTGACTTCAGCTGTGAGCAGGTGACGCTTGCAAATGACGACCAAGGCTGGCGTTGGGGAGTCACCCTACACCCTGGCTGGCGGTCTCCCAGAGTGCCGTAGCAGCCAGTGGTCTTGGGTCAGGTGACCCCGGTCAGGGTCTGCTCCTAATTTTGCAGGTTTGAAACCCCATGTTCCTCTGTGTGTGAGGAGGTCTGACCCTCGAGGGCTGAGTCCCTTCAGCAAAGGCTTCACCGAGTCCAGCTTGCTTCAGGGGCCTCCTGCGGAAAGCATACAGTTCCCTCCTTGTCTCGTCCGAGAACGAGCCCTGTAGGTGGGTATGTGGGGACAGCCCAGTGCGGGTGCCCCAAACACAAGCCTGCCTCTCTCTCTGGGGGAGCCCCGCTCACTCCTGCCAGGACCCGGCCGTCCTCTCTGCTGCCCCCTTTCTCTGCCACCAGGTTCCCACAAGCCGTCCCTCTGGCCATCCTCAGATAGTGACATCCCTCTCAAGATCGTCTCCTCGGATTTACCTGGGTTTAGCCCTTGTCACAGTTTCCGCGGTGACAATTCAATTCTAACGGGTCCCTCCCTCTCGATGCTCTGACTCCAGCCCTGCGCCATCCCCCTGGCACAGGCCACGGCCACAGGTGACTGCCGTACACTCAAGACAGTTGGCGTGAACGAGTCATTAAGCACTGGACGCCGTTCAAGTCCGTTGGTCTAACTTTAAAAAGATGATGCTCGGGGCACCTGGGCGGCTCAGCTGGTTGAGCATCCGTCTGACTCTTGGTTTGGGCCCAGGTCATGATCTCACAGTTCATGAGTTTGAGCCCCATGTCAGGCTCTGTGCCGACAGTGCGGAGCCTGTGTGAGGTTCTCTCTCGCTCTCTCTCTGCCCCTCCCCCCCAATAAATAAACAAACATTAAAAAAATAAAAAGCTGATGCTCAATTCAGTTATTAGAAAACTGTTTAAGAATCTTTGAAAAACCTGGGTATGTGGATCCACTTTCCAGCTGTGAATTTTACAACCTCTGAACACAGATGGGGGTTTCTGCTGAGAACTTGGGGTCCAATGTGGGACCCACTGTCCCTGGAAGTTCACACCGGCTCCCGAAGAGTATGGGAGATGAGACATGGATTAATCTTTTGTGGATTGTGTGTAGACATCATAACATTGGGCATGTATTGTGTTAAACTGAATCTATTACTGCATTTGTTTTCTCCTTGCCATTTCAGCGTCTGCTCCGGGGTCCTCTGTCTGAAGGGCAGCTGGTGTCCGGGGGCCCCCTCCTGGCCCTAGCAGGTTCTGTCCTGGGCTGTGTCCACCTTCTGGGTCACCGATCGTTATTAAGTTATAATCAAGCCATGCTGACACCATCCTGGGACCCTACCAGCCGCTCACCGCCGAGACCCCCTGGGGGCTCCCCCTAAAGAGAGACGTGGGTGGATGAATGATACGAGAAGTAACATCCTAACGAGCTCATCATGCGTTCACATGTGTTCTCACAACGCTTAATTATTTTTTTTAATGTTTAAATGCGTGCAATCCTATTTTATGAGTAGCAAACAGATGTGATTTTTTTTAAGTTTATTTATTTATTTTGAGAAGGGGGGGAGGGGCATTTGAGAAAGAGAGAGAGAGGGGGAGGGCCAGAGAGAGACAGAGAGAATCCCAAGGAGGTTCCATGCTGTCAGCACGGAGCCCGATGTGGGTCTTGAACTCACCAACCGTGGGATCATGCCCTGAGCCGAAATCAAGAGCCTGACGCTTCACCGACTGAGTCCCCTGGGTGCCCCTGTAAAGTTTTGGAAGTGTGACACATTCCTCACAGGGTTCACTCATCACTGACTCCGCTGCTGGAGGCTCATACTCTGTGCCCAGACGGCCCTCGTCTTCTGTCGGCACGGATGGCATCCTTGGAGCATGGAGGACAGGGCTTTTGCCGGCGTGGGCAGGGATGCAGGCTCTGTTGCCCGCGTGGGGGGTGTGCGTCCATCCGGAGCCAGACCCTGGAAGACAGAGCTGCAGCACAAGTATTTCCTCGGTTATATTTTCCCTCCCCTGATTACCACAACGATCTCCCGCCTGATGGAAGCATCTGCAGGTGGGCTCTGCCCGGAGCCGTGTTGCAGACACCTGGTCTGACCTAGTTGTACGAATCGGGCAGAGGGAAGAAGGGAGCTCAGCCTCCACGGAAATCCTGCTGGGATGCCTTCAACGCCTCCTGGCATTTTGAGCGCTTCCTGTTTAATACTCGTGGATACGCGTTCCTCCCCGGCGGCCTGGGTGTGTCTGGAGGCTCCCAGTCCTCAGAGCCCCTACAGGGCCATGTGCCCACACCCGTGACTCATCCTCAGACCTGGGGTGTCCGCGGGGCTCACTGCCCGAATGGGACCCCGCTTCCTTCCCAGGCGTCCCCACACCGGTTACTTCTTCTCATCTTCTGGGTTTGGCATCTCGCCGTCTCTGCTCTGTGTTTGCACCACACACTGCAGCAGGTGCATCTGATGCTTTAGCGGGCTGACCCGGGACCTTGGTGGGACAGACTTCAGGGCCGGCTCCCGGAGGCCCGGGTCCGCCGCCGCAGGAGCTGATGGCCACACTCCTAAGCAGCACCTGGCGGCGTCCGGCCGGCTGGCCCGGAGGCTGCGTCTAGGGAATGGCTGGGGGTTGGCCATTTCCTCCAGGGAGCAGGACGGGGGAGCTTGAAGGACGTTTGGGCCCCATCTCCCATCTTCTTGCCTCTGCACTGCTTTCCAGAGGGCCCGTCCAGGCTACCTCGCTGTCACCAGCAAGGCCATTCACACGGAGAGTTTTTAAACTGTTAAGAGCAACAATACACCTGCAAGAGAATGTGACTTTCAGCAGAGCGTGTCCATGGTTTTACGTTTTCAGGGAATGCGCCTTCATTCCTTGCTTCCTTCCCTCCCAGGCACCCATCCTCATGGAGGCCTGGAGTCGGGGCAAGCGCCCAGCTCCTTCCGTTGCGCTCCTCTCTGAGCTCGGCCATGGCGGCTCAGCCCAGCCTCTCCAAACCTCGGAGACCTTGGCGCATCTCTGTGCGCTGGTGGGGAGGCCGGCTTGGACCCCTAGCTCCTGCAGTACGTTCACGGCGTTTGTGCAGAAAAACGTTCTCGGAAGTTCTATTTGGAAATACAATTACCGTTAGGTGAGTTCTCCTTTCACGCGTGAAACTCGCTCACCCTTCCATCCACTCCTGCCCGTGTTCGTGTATCCATTTACTTAAGAAACACAGGCTGCTTATCTGCTCACGCACAACACCGCTGGACTTTTTGTAAAATCTTCACACTTGTCCCTATTGGGAGTAATTATATTGTAACATATCCTTAGCCTCACGTCTTGATTTTAACGGTGTTGATCTTGTTTTTTTTTTTTTTTAATTTTTCTTCTGGGGATGCCCGGGTGGCTCAGTCAGTTGAGCGTCCGACTTTGGCTCAGGTCATGATCTCATGGCTTTGTGAGTTCGAGCCCCGCGTCGGGCTCTCTCTGTCAACAATAAACATTAAAAAATGTTTGTTTATTTACTTTGAGAGAGACAGAGAGAGACAGAGAGAGATCGAGCAGGGGAGGGGCAGAGAGAGGGACACAGAGAATCCCAGGCAGGCTCTGTGCCGTCAGCGTGGAGCCTGATGTGGGGCTCCCTCCCACAAACCGTGAGATCACGGCCTGAGCGGAGATCAAGAGTCGGGTGCTTAATGGCTGAGCCACCCAAGTGCCCCCAAAATAAAAATGTTGATCCTTGAAAGCGAACTGTCTTAACCAGAGCTCTTGGTTGCCATTCATTGACTGTCAACTGAGCGGCACGGCCTCCTCCACACTCTGGAGCCCCCACACTTCACCCTGTCACCATCGTCCTCGATGTGTGATGCCATGTCTCAATGCACGCCAAGGCAACTAGCTGAACAATATCTTCCCCACTAGACCTCTGAGGTGTTCCAAAACGGTGTTTAAACATGGGGCAAAATGCACAATTCTGGCTCCATGTGGCTCCCAGTTCTGCCCGTGGAGCCGACACACGGATTTCCTTGTGTCACAGACGGCAACTTCGTGCGAGTGGCCAGTGATCAGCGTCACCTGCCTTTTGGTGTGCTACACCAAGCTGTATGGTGATGACATCTCAGCTTCCTGCATTTCATCAGGGACCAAGGCAAAGCCTCCCAGCTTTCAGAGTCTCCCAGTAATCCGATGTTCCCCTTCTGGAAGATTCCATGTGATTGGCAGGAGATGAGCTGGTTGCCAGGATGGAGTGGGTCCCAGCAAAAACAAAGACACTCTTGGACACGTGCTCTCTGTTCCCAAGACACCCACAGATATGCCCAGGGTACCCCTCTCTACAGCGACTTTCCCGTCCTTTCTGGCTTTCTCCAGGAGAGATGTGCTTCCCACACCCAGGAGGGGAACAGCCAAGGCACGAACCAGGTCTTTCCACCCCACATTTCGTATGTGCTTAATGGAGTAGGTGAAACGGGTCAAATGAGTCTTTTCTTTTTCTTTCTTTTTTTTTTTATTCATGGTCATGTCCACTCTGAGTAACAGTGAGTGAAATGAACTTGAACTTTGGGGGCTGGAACACGAATTAGCTCGTTTTTTATTTTTGTTGTTTTTGTTTTTGTTTTTCCTCACAGATGCTTATTATTCATTGTTTTCCAGACCAAGCCAAGTTTTCTTTAAATCCAAGATATATTTCCTGGCTTTAAAAAAAAAAAAAACACAAAAAGCAACTAATATCATTTTATATAAATAATGGATTTGGAATACTTAAGATTGGACCACTTGCCAGAATCATAAATCACTGAAGAAAATAATAGTCTTTTTATTACTTTAAAAACGACACTAACATCCAGGCTAGTTAACTATGAATAAAAATAAAAATGAGTTTGGAAGGTTTGGAGTTTATTTCAGATAAACATCTATTTTTTTTTTTTAATTCTGATCCAAACCATGCTGCATCCAGAAGGAGCTTGCAACTGTTCAGCCCCGACTCTCCTTCTCTTGGCCTCGGATCACGAATCAGTGGGGAGAAACACAACGGCCCAAATGGCTTTCGGTCTAAACACGTTCCAATCCAAGATGAACCGTGTACACAAATCAGCTGCCTTGTAAAGCTCTTTTTGTGAACTGGCTTTACGTATGCGTTCCTATAAAGTACAATTTCAGGATTCCTCTCCTGTGAAAGTGCCATCGTGTCTCCCGTTGTGTAGATTTCTGAGAAGAAACGGAAAGTCCTTTGGCTGTTTGTTGCTCCTATTTTTTTAGCGTTAAGTGATGGCTCTCCCTTGGCTGTTTCGGCTCTTGGGTTCTGCTTGTGAACACGGCTCCGATCTGTGTGATGGGCAAACGCCCCAGCCAGGGGTATCAGCCCAAGCTCTACATGTCCTCCAACGAGAAAACACCCCAGTCTTCCCATGGCATTCCTGGGGCCGTACTTGTTAGCTCATCCCCGGATGAGCTCAGAGAAATGTCTCGGGGACACAGGAAATTCCCCTGTGAGCCCACAGGCTCCCCTCAGATCCAATCTGCACTCGCATTCTTGGTTTCTTTCACCTTCTGTGTGATTTCTGGAGCAATGTCTGCCTTGTCCCTTCACAACAAGCTCCAGAAAGCACAGAAGGTTAGCCCCCAGTTCCGTGCAGATAAAGATCGTTATCGTAACAAAGGCAGAGACCTGGTAAAATAAAACTCACTTCATAGATTCCAAAGATTCGTTTGAAAGTACGCCCAGTGAGCCCTGTGGGAAAAGAGACACTGAGATTTCGATGCATGGTAAAATACTTGAAAATAAATAGCTTATGTTACTATTTAAAATACAGAACTCAATTTTCACATTGCTATGTGACATGTGACCAAGAAAAGTTTTTGTTTTGTTCTTTGTTGTTGTTGTTGTTTGTCTTTGTTGTTGTTGTGTCTTTGCTTTGTTTTGTTGTGTCCCTCCTTCCCGCCCCCTGCCGGCAAAGATGCCTCCAATGCCAAGAAGGAATGGGGTTCCAAGGTTAGCCCACACACACTTCTGTAAGGGTTAGCCCCTCGCCTACACCTGACTCAACCATCCAGAGTCTCTGTGTTCCCGAACACCTTTCTGGAAAGTCTCTGGCCCCTACCTCGTGGGGGACGCCTTAGTGGTAAGAGGAAGAAACCCGTTTTCCGCAATGTCCCCAGCACAGTTCCTATGGAGCCTGGGGGTGGGGACACTGAGGCCCTGGAGGTTCCTGGCTCAGGAACTGCCTGCCAATAGCCCAACAGACTATGGGCGACATAGCCTCTCGGCCCATCTCTCCTGCTGAACTGATTTATTTAACATATGTGTATTTCTTTAGGCATGTTTTGAGTTTTAAGGAAGCATTTTACTTTCCTACAGATATGAAGTCGATGTACTACAGGCTGAAAGTGTTTTCAAAAATTGGACAATTTTAGGGGCGCCTGGGTGGCGCAGTCGGTTAAGCGTCCGACTTCAGCCAGGTCACGATCTCGCGGTCCGTGAGTTCGAGCCCCGCGTCAGGCTCTGGGCTGATGGCTCGGAGCCTGGAGCCTGTTTCCGATTCTGTGTCTCCCTCTCTCTCTGCCCCTCCCCCGTTCATGCTCTGTCTCTCTCTGTCCCAAAAATAAATAAACATTGAAAAAAAAAATTAAAAAAAAAATTGGACAATTTTACATTTGGTAAGTTGTACCAGCTGAAATGTGGGTTATGTGAATTATACCTTTTGTGTACATCCAAGAGTTAAACTGTAATCACGGGAAAATGTTTTAAGGGAATACACTTGAAATATTTGCAGGTAATAAACCCATCTCTCTTGTGGTCAAGGTCGAAGGGCTTACATTATTTTGTAGATGTTTCTTTTTACTAGAAAAGTGACCACATTACTGCAAACGTCACCCTATGGTCTTGTTCTACCACTGCTCAGGGCTTAAGACATTCTAATCATGAGGGGCGCCTGGGAGGCTCAGTCGGCTAAGCGTCCGACTTCAGCTCAGGTCATGATTTCGCAGTTTGTGAGTTCGAGCCCCGTGTCGGGCTCTGTGCTGACAGCTCGGAGCCTGGAGCCTGCTTCGGATTCTGTGTCTCTCTCTCTCTCTGCCCCTCCCCTGCTTGCACTCTGTCTCTCTCAAAATAAATAAAATTAAAAAAAAAAATTTTTAATCATGATTACTGAGTGAAACACACAGCTCTGCTAATAACTTTTTCACATCTAAGTGTTGTTTATTTGCCGTACGAACTTGCCTGCTTCCATGAAAACTGGGCTGAATTTAGCTTTTGGAATCATTTTAAATTCTGTTGCTTAGATACCACCAGAGGGAAAAACAATGTTACAAATGATCAGAACAGAGTGTGTGGGTTGGAATCCGCCTGTTGAACTAATAAAGGTGAAAACTTGTATCCAGTTTGAAAGGTGGAGTCTGGAGATAATACACAGACCGATAGGCCCCAGTGACCGTCAGTTACCAGACCTGCACAGTGAGGGGACGCAGGCAATTCGGTGGGTCTAACGAGAAAGAGATCCCCCCAGGAATCTAACAAGCAAGGCGATGAGTCCTGACCCCGTGATACAGACTGTTACCCTCTTGACCTGTTTTATCTTGTCGTTCAGAGCAAGATGGGGCCAGAGCCACCAAGAGCCCGGAGGACAGGTGCACCTGCCTCAGAGTTGGACACAACCCAAGGGACACAAAGTCTCCACAGTGCCAACCGAGTTCCACATTCAAGTCGCCAGGAGGTCCGCGTCATGACGCGTTTGACGGCCGCGGCCACTCCCGACCGCGGGGGCCCCGCTCTTGTCTGTATCTCTCCACACAGGAAGGCTGACTCCTTTCAAATTCTGTCTCCCCTGGTGTTTCTACCTTCCGGCTCCCATTATATTGGCAACTGCTTTGCCTTGTTGACATGTTCTCCTTTTATTTATTCAACACGTATTTATCAAGTTCCCACTGATGTGCCAGAAGTTAGGCAGGACAGAGATAGAAACAAACCACCTTTAATCCTTATCGTTGTGGACTCCTCATTCTCGTCGGGGATACTGGGAATTAACGAACAACTAAATACGTGGTGATATGTGGCCCCCCAGAAGACAACATCCCAGTCCTAAGCCCAGTGCCTGTGGATATGACTGTATTTAGGAAAAGAGTCTGTGTGTCTATACTGAAGTGAAGATCTCAAGATGTGGTCATTGTGCATTGGAGAGAGGCCCAAATCCGATGACAGGTGTCTTTGTAAGAAGGAGACTCAGAGGTGTGGAGAGCAGGCCGTGGAAAGAGGGGGGCAGAAGGCGGCCCCAGGCGGGGGGACCCCAAAGCCTGCTGACAGCCATCCAAAGACACACGTGGGGCACATTCTCCCTCAGAGCCCCCAGCGGGGGCTTGATTTGGGGTTTCCGGCTTCAGACTTGGGAAGAACAATTCTCTGTTGTTCTAAGCTGCCGGCTTCGTGTTAGTTTGTTACGGCGACCTTGGAAAGCTAACGCAGTCACGATGCCGAGGAGTGAGGCCGAACAGATAAAGGAGGGCGTGAGGAGTTGTGGGGGTGTGATGACGGCAAACAGATGTGTGAACGGGGTGAACGTGTGGCCGCAGGCCCCAGAGGGGCGAGGGACGGAGCCACGCAGAAACGGGGGGACATGCTGCATGTGCCAGGAGCAGCGCCAGAAGGAGCAAAAGAGCAGCCAGGTGGGGCCAGGGCAGCATTTAGGTGTTGGGTTCAGGATGCTCGTATTTGAACAATGTAAACACGTCAGTAGGGAAAATAGTTAAAAGGCTGTTAGAGGGGTGCCTGGGGGGCTCAGTCAGTTAAGCATCCAGTTTGGGCTCAGGTCATGATCTTGTGGTCCATGGGTTCGATCCCCGAGTCAGGCTCTGTGCTGACAGCTCGGAGTCTGCTTGGGATCCTCTCTTTCTGCCCCTCCCCCGCTTGCTCTCTCTCTCTCTCTCTCTCTCTCTCAAAATAAATAAATTTAAAAAAAAAGAGAGAGAAAGAGAGAGAGCAATGGAGGCACCTGGGTGGCTCAGTCAGTTGAGTATCCAGCTTCGGCTCAGGTCATGATCTCACAGTTCATGAGTTCGAGCCCCGCATCGGGCTCTGTGCTGGCAGCTCAGAGCCTGGATCCTGCTTCGGATTCTGTGTCTCCCTCTCTCTCTGCCCCTCCCCTGCTTGCTTTCTTTCTCGCTCTCTCTCTCTCTCTCTCTCAAAAATAAAACATTAAAAACATTTTTAAAAAGGCTATTAAAGTAGTTTAATGAGAATAATGAAGCTTTGGGGCACAGTGATGTGTGTGCAGTTAGATGCGTAGCCTGAGCAATGTCGTCATTTATATTTCTGCGTAGTGAGAACTAGAAAGCAACAGCAAAGCCTTTGCTCACATCAGTGCCCTCTCTTGTGTGGTTTCTGATCTGATTGTCCAGCTCTGGAGAGCACTTTGTGTATTAGATTCACATTGGAAGCCGTCTCGATTAAATCACACGCGTGTCCCTCTAGTGTAAGGCACACAAAACATCGGAAACTAACAACAGTGGCTTCCATAGTCTCAGCGATCTTCGTAAGTGGGCACTTCATAGCTGTAAAGTCGTCGATCGATGGTTTGAACTTAATGCGTTCTGTATGCTGCTGATCTGTTGGCCCAGGCACGCACTCACACATTTGTTTGTCCATCATTCGTTCATGTGTGTCAGCTACACATCGTCAACTGTGGCTTCATCACAAGTGGACAAATGAACACAACCTCACACAACAGCAAATTCTGCATTTAAGAGCATCCAACAAAGAGAACATAGAGCTTCTTTGGACCGAAAAGAAAAAAAAGAATGTTGTAGAGATCATTTCTTCATTCCCAAGGGAGGGATATTGGAGGCAGATGACTCAGAATGAGGAAGAACATTCCATCCAGAGAACAACGATGATGTGGCAAAAGTCAAGCCTGGGCCTTCAAGAGGGGAATCCAGGAAAGCAAGCTAAATATTCCGGCAAAGGCCTGGGTCGAAGTCAGAAATAAACCCATCACCTGCCGCCATCAGTCTGCGTGCAGGACACTGTGTTCGATGACGTTGAAATAGCAACTCCAGGGATGTCCCATTTTGTAAGGACATAACCTGAAGAAGCTAATTGGTTTGCCCCAATTCACGCCACTGCTCCGTGGTCCAGGAAGGGTTCAAACCCAGCCTCATGCAAGCGCGTGCTGTAATCGCTAAACGGGTACTGCTCAGAAGGTGGCCTCCACGGGTCTAGGCCACCATGAAATAAGTCCGGATTTGAAAGTCCTCGACAGCAGGTGTTGGGGACCTTGCTGTGACACTCAAGTGCACAATCAGTGAGCTGGACCCACCAGGCTGTGGAGAAGCGTGGGTGGTGTGGAGCTCCATTGGGCGGTCTCTGGTGGCAGGAGCCGTGGACCCGGCGGGCAGACTCTGACCTCATCCCAGGCTGAGAATGAACTGTAAAAGAACAAAACCAAAACCGACTGGACCTTCACTAACATGAGTTTGAGAAGCACCTTCTTGGCGGTAGAAGTCCCAGACGTCAAGAGAGATGTCTGTGTCTCTTCCGAAGGAGCTTTGGGACT